>NC_054872.1:571511-1176511 GCF_018320785.1 Cheilinus undulatus
TTCTCATTTGTACCCATGTGTGTGTCTGTGTGTAGTTGGAGTTTTGAGCGTGATTTTCCTCCGTCAGGATGTCATACATGAGAGCAGACAGCGGCTGGTCTCAGCCAGGAGACTTTAACAGCCTCATCCAGACCTGCAGCTCCAACATCCAGAAGATCAGCCAAAACTGTGAGTGCACACCACCAACAACACGCCCACTTTTGATTTAATACAACAGGTCTACATGTCAGTACCTCTACACATAATTCAGTTTAAAGATGTCAAGTCCAGACCGAAGACTCATGACACGGTCGCAGACGTCTGAACTGAGCTCAGTCCGACTGTCTGACGGGGTTTCCTGGGATTTGATTCGCCTAGTAACAGACAGCTGGTTTCAGCAGATAAATGGGGAACAAAGATCTCTTTTTCTAATGTGATATTTTTGTTCATTTGTTTCGGTGCATGTAAGCAGGAAGTGCTGCATTAGAACTCACTAATAAATGAGAAATTCAAGGCTGTAGAGAGGGGTGTCAACCTCAATCACAGCAGGGGCCGGATTCTGTATTTGAGTCTAACCTGAGAGCCTGGTTAAAAAGATTTAACCATTGAGTGTCAACCTAAATAATTTTGAGATAATAAGGTCAACATGATAAGTTAAAAACTCGAAATCTGAGATAAAAAGTCAAACTTTTAAGTTGTAAAGGTAATGAAATGATATCTAAAGTCAAAATGATGTTTTAAAAGGCAAAATATGAGGTAGAATACTGTAACTGTGATTTTTAACAGTCAAAATATGAGATTAAAGTCAAAAACTTGAGTTTTAAAAGTCAAAATATGAAATACAATTTCAAATTCATGGGTTTTAAAAGTAAAAAAAATAAATAAAATTCAAAACCATGAGTTTTGAGGTGAAAAAAAGAGCTAAAAGTCAAAGGTTGGAGTTGAATTGGTCAGCAAAATTGAAATAAAATTTAAAATCATGATATTTTACAATCAAAAATGAGAAAAATGTCAAAGTTAGGAGTTGAAATGTTAGCAAAACTGAGAAAAAAAAATCTAAATCATGATATTTAACAATCAAAATGTGAGATATACATCGAAATCCTGAGTTTAAAATATGAAAATATGAGATTAAATTTCAAATTCATGAGTTTTAAAAGTCAAATTATGAAATAACGTTAAAAACCACAAGTTTTAAAGGTAAAAACTAGATAAAAGTTAAAGTTAGGAGTTTAAAAGGTCAAAACACGAGATAAAATTCAAAATCATGACTTCAAAAGGTCAAAATGGATTTAAAATATAAAATTATGAATCTGAAAGGGAAAAATATCTGAGAGAAAGTCAAAATTGTGAGATGTTAAGGTTAAAATATGAAATAAACAGATCAAACCAAAACGTTTAGTCATAACTGTGAGATGCAAAATTGATAATTTGGAGAAAACACAAATTTCATTCTGACGTTCCTGACTTTTTATCCAATTACTTTTACTCTTTACTTTTTCTTTTTTTTTTTCTTTTTCTAATTTTTATGACCAGGGGTGATTTTAGTGACTTGGAGACCCCAGGCAAAGACCAGTGTGAGTCCCCCCCCCAATGTCACTCACCTCAACTTCTTTGATGACCGCCATATGAACGTGATTTAACAGAAACAGCACAGTGAGCAGTGGCCACTGATAACACATTTAACTCCATTCAGTGTAATATCATCTGCATTAGAACCAACATCTGTCAGGTTAAGTATTGGTGAATAGTTTGTTACATCAGCTGGACAAACTGCATCCACCTTAGACAGAGAATAAAAAAAAAACCAACTTAAATCTGATGTCTCCTCCAAAGACATATGAGAATAAAGACTCTCTGTACTTAAATGATTTTTATGTGCAAACTAATGACTTCTCTTCATCATTTTCTAAAGTTCATGTACTCTCCTGTTCTTAGAGTTTCATGTTTTCAGGTACAATATCTTAATAGTTATATCTGGCCCAAGGTCCCATCAAGAACTTAATACAGTTAATTTGTATTTCTGCATCAAATCAGCTGTATTACATGAGTTTTTATTATGTTATTAAGAGAAAAATACAATAGCCTCTATTTTCAGTCATTCTTTCATTGAATCATACTGAACTGTAGGAAAACAGGGGTGTCAAACTCATTTTGGGTCGGGGGCTGGATGTGCTCCAATGAGACGTCCTGCTGTTGGCTGGGGAATTTCTTAGCAACATCAAAAGCTGATACATAGGCTGCTGTAATGTTTATAAAGAGAAATGATCCAATATTAGATGCAAGTACCATTTAATGAGTGCTGCAGGTTTGCACACTAAAGGGCTAGTTAGCTACTTTTGACAGAGAATTTACCTGCAGGTAATCTTATCAGGTCAGGCAAAAATATGCTGCCCTTGTAACATGTGACAATTTTTACAGATTTTAACGTTTTTATGACCCACTGATGATGAATTTACAAGACTGAAATATTCATTATAAATACACATTCAACATGACTGTTTATGGGTTTAAAACAGCAGCCCTATTACTGCTTATAGAGATACAAACCCTCACCTGCTGAGTAAAAACCTGACTTTTAAGCACGTCTGAGCCCCTAGAGTAGTCATTCTTCATGTCCACTCTCTGAATCCTCCTGACACCCCTGCATGCATCATGAACGGGGCCATCTCGGTGCATAATTATGGATGAGCTGCGCCAAGATCAAACATGCCGACCTCACTTGTCATAGGACAGTCCGTGTCCAGATTAGGACTGAATGTTCAGTTATTAAGTCATTTTAACCGTTATGAGGAGAATTTCTACCATTCAATGAGAGCTGGAGTTAAATATGCCACAGGATTTATAAATGATGTCCTGTTTAAACTTAAGTGATCAAGACCACAAGTTGACTTCTTGATGACATAAAATAAGATCTTATGTAAATAAAATTAGGTTATATTAGTCTGGCGTTACAGATTTGTTTTAATGTAGGATTAAAACAGGCTGGAGATTGAACTGAGTCGCTCTCCAAAGCGTGATGCCGATGTCTGTGTTTGTGGTTGAGGGACAATTACACAGAGAAAGTGTTTGTTATCCTGAGAGCAGCTGTTTTACTTTGCTACTACAAGGCAAAATCTTCTGGCTTTGACATTTGTTAAGGCTTGTGCAAGAAACTAGTCAGAGGTGTGGACAGGACAAGACTCACTGAGAGAGCAGAGGTGATTCTGCAGCTGCGCTCTGCCGTGCCTCTCTTTATGATGTTCCTCACTGCTCTGAACGCTAAACTATGAATAATTTTCTTTGACCTGGGGAGTGGCAAAAACATAAGTGATCTATAGTTGTAGGAAAACAAACCTAGGCAAATTCTTGAGGCCCCCCTTACGGACGAGGCCAAAGGCAATTGCCTACCTTTGCCTAATGGTAAACCGTCTATGTTTATGATTCAGCAAGGATGTTATAAATCATCAAGGTGAAGTTCACATTTTTATATTGGAGGAAATCTGCAGATCTCATTCTGGTGGACCAGTTATAATAAAAATATATTATGATCTGGTGGGCCGGGTAGAACTGCACCATGGGCCATATTTGGCCCCTGGACCTTGAGTTTGACACCCCTGCTGTAGGAGTTAAAATGAAGTAGTTCTTCTCAGCAGATACCTTAGTTATGAGCATGTCTGTCTTTATACGTACCGGGGAATGTGGATGTCCTGCTAAGATGCAGATGGGGGAGTTCAAAAACGATGGGCATTCTTACTCCACATGTGGTTTGGTACAGAAACATTGTTAGGGGATGTAATGTTTGCTGAATTTCCTTTCTTCCTCTCCCGTGCAGCTGGTCAGATCAAAAATATTCTCTACCAGCTGGAGACTCGACAGGAGACATCAGAGCAGCAGGAGAAGCTGTGAGTCCGTCGCTGTCATTATTGTGGTGTGGTGCTCTCATCACTTGATGACGTTTGCATTTCTTAAATCTCCTTTTGTGTGTGTATGTGTGTGTATGTGTGTTTTATGTGTGGGTGTGTTTGTGTGGGTGTGTGTTTATGTGCAGGCAGCAGCTCCAGCACTACACCAACCAGCTGGCCAAAGAGACCAACAGACACCTGAAGGAGCTCGGCTCTCTGCCTCCGCCTCTGTCTCCATCAGAACAGGTCAGTCTGCACAGAATACAGACCATTGAATCCACATCTGGTCCTCATTTATTGACTTCTTCATTTATAGTCAGTCACATTTCTAAAGCAGATGCAGACTACATGTCCTCAAATAGAAAAAAAATCTCCAAAACCACATAAGTAATAATGATGATCACATAAAAAACACTTAAGAAAAGAAGACAGTATAGTCGGGGTTTTGGAAAAAAATACATGGGTGTATAATGTCCTTTATACGGCTGAAGGTCATAACCACAAAGTATTCAGGTCTGTTCAGAAACGTTTAAACTAACTTCTCTTTTACTGAAAAGGCTATCAATGCTTACACAGTTGATCTGACTCGAACTGTCAGTTTAATGCTCTTTAAACCAAGACTTTCATTTTAACATTCTACCACAGGGGTGTCAAACTCAAAGCCCAGGGGCCAAATCCGGCCCTCGGAACAGTTCAATCCGGCCCCCAAGATGATCTCATATTTCTGTTCTAACTGTCCCATCAGTCTGAGGTCTGCAGATTTCCTCTAGGATAAAAATGTGAACGTATCCTGATGATTTAAGAAATCCTTGTTAAGTCATGAACTCTGAAAAAGTAAGGAGTAAAAATATTTAGATAAGAAGTCAATGCGGGAAAAGAAATTAATTTCTGTTTTAATTTCATATTTTTCAATTTAGCATCTCACAATTAGGACTCAAACTTAGGATTTTGACTTTTTATTTCATACTTTCAACTGAGCATTTCAACTCATACGTTTTACTCCTTATATAATATTTTGAGCTTTTAGATTAATATTTTTAAATTTTCATGTCATATTTTTAACAAATTGTTTTGTATTTTACCTCGTATTTACAACTCCTAACTTCGACTTCATAATCCCATAGTTTGACCCTTTCGACTCACAATTTAAAATTCGAATCATATTTTGAGTTTTAATTTCATGAGTACAATTTTTTCATATTTTGACCTTTTTTTCCTAATAAATTTGCCGTTTTAGTGGGGATGCTGAATGATTAAAACATAATATTTTTTAATTTCACATTTAACCTTTTTGAACTAATAATTTATTTTTTGAGACTTTAAACTTATCCTTTTAACTCTTTAAATTTCAAAATAATTCATCATCAGTGTTATGTTAAAGTTATTTTTTTTCATGTTTTATTACTGGTGAAACAGGGTTGACAGTTTATGGTTAAAAAGGTGACCCTGTTGGAAACTCGGGTTAGACATGAATCCAGAATCCGGCCCCTGCTGTGGTTGTCTGATAGCCCTGAATTAGAACCTTATGGTTATCTGAGCTAGTTTTAGTGTGAGGTTTAAATTAGAAATAATTCTTCAGACACACATACTCAGAGCTGAGGAAGGATCCTTTTTGCTTCCTCTACATCACTTCATTTTAACACACCAGACAATACTGGTCTTACTGTAGGATTCAGCTGTAGCTGACCAGGATTTATAGTTATTTTATAAATCACATCAAAGTGAGTCCCTTCAAAGACCATCAGTCCCATCCCATCTTCACATGACAGAAACATGTTCATGAAATGATCCTGATTCTCTCTGCGTTCCTCTAATCATTCACATTAACATCATGACTAGAATGAACCACATCCATGGAAAGACCAGGGATTTTAACTGTAACTTCCTGCTGCATGGTGCCACAGATCAGGAAGTTTGGTGTTTTGTGTCTGACTGTCAGAGATGTAAACTATAAAAATGGAACCTTTTTTTCTCCATCCCTGCCTTGTGTTCAGAGGCAGCAGAAGCTGAGGAGAGAGCGTCTGATGAACGATTTTTCTGCAGCTCTCAACAACTTCCAGCTGGTTCAGAGGAGAGCAGCTGAAAAAGAGAAAGAGTCGGTGGTCCGGGCTAGAGCAGGATCCAGAGTCACGGTGGGGATCACAACCTTAAAAACGAGAACAAAAGTCACGAACCCATACTGATGAATTAACCAAAAACCACTGGATAAGTGATTTTATCTTTCTGTCTGCAGGGAGATGGAGGAAATGTGAATGAGCAGCTGGTCACATTTGAAAAGTAGGTTTTATTTCTGTCATAGTAAAAGTGTTTTACATGAACCAGTGCTCCTTTGTGTTTAGCCGACCAACCATTCTAATCCAATCAAATTCTAGCCTATAGAAGGACAGAAGATAAATGATAAAAGAATTATCAGAATACATTTACTAAACATGTCTCTCGCTGTGCATGTGTGTGTTGTAAGAAGCTTTAGTAACTTACAGTTTTTCTCAGTTGCTTTGGTACATTTCTCAGATCAGAATTTAAATTCTCAAAACTACACATGTGGACAAAATTGTTGGTACCCCTCTGTTTAATGAAAGAAAAACCCACAGTGGTCACAGTAATAACTTGAATCTGACAAAAGTGATAATAAATAAAAATTCAATGAAAATTAACCCATGAAAATCAGACATTGCTGTTGAACTCTGGTTCAAGAGAATTATTTTAAAAAACAAACTCATGAAACAGGCCTGGACGAAAATGATGGTACCCCTAGAAAAGATTGAAAATAATGTGACCATAGGGACATGTTCAACCAAGGTGTGTCCTCTAATTAGCATCACAGGTGTCTACAAACTTGTAATCAGTCAGTCAGCCTATTTAAAGGGTGACAAGTAGTCACTGTGCTGTTTGGTGACATGGTGTGTACCACACTAAACATGGTGCCCCAGCTGGGGTGATCAAGTCCCAACTTGTGTCTGAGAAGCAAGAGTGGTCCACGGATCCCCCCGCTTGATCCACAGCCATCTCGATGCCTTTTCTGTGGCATCGGTGATGTTCTTGATGGCCTTCCTGTTGTGCAGTCCTTTAACTCTCAGCAACTTGAAAGCCCTGACAAGAGACTGGCCAGCGAAGCCTCTGTACCCAACCTCTATGGAGATGCACCGGGTCTGCCATCCCCTGCTCCGACACTCATCTGCCAGCTCCTCATACTTGGCTGTCTTCCTCTCATAGGCCTCCTCCATCCGGTCTTCACAGGGAATAGTCAGCTCCAGCAGGACCACTTGTCTTGTTGTTTCAGAGACCAGAACCATGTCTGGCCTGAGTGTGGTCACTGCAATGGTCTCTGGGAACTTGAGCTGTCTCCCTAGGTTGACCTTCAGCTGCCAGTCCCGAGCCATTGGGAGCAGCTCTCCTGTTTGGCTCGAGCACTGCTGTGGCTTCTCCCCTGCTCTGACAAAAGCAATGGCCTGCCTCACTGGCTGCTGCTGTCTACTGCGTGAGATTCCTGAACTAACAACCTCTGCAATGACCTTCAGCACCTGGTAGTGCCGCCAACGGTAGCGCCCCTGTCCAAAGGCTTTTGGGCAACAGCTCAGAATGTGCTCCAACGTGCCTCCTTTCTGACATAGTGGGTACTGTGGAGTGTCTGCCAGGCCCCAGCGGAAGAGGTTGGGGGCTGAGGAGGACATCATAGACTGACTGGATAAGAAACTTGATCCGGTGTGGCTCCAACTTCCATAGGTCCGTCCACGAGATCTATCAGTCTGCTGCCTGTTCCCATCGAGTCCATGCCCCCTGTTGCTGCATCCCCACTGTCCTACTGCAGCGGGCTTCCTCCACCCCTGCTCGGACTTCCCCCTGGATCAACTGGCGTCTTTCCTTCCCCCAGACCTTGTTGTAGCGGGGTCTTGGGTTGCTGCCGAGCCTTGCCTGTCCAGAAGCCACTGTTCCCATCAACTCGCTGTGCCTCAGCCGTGATTCAGCCTGGTTGACTGCCTCCTGCGTGTTCCACTTCCTGCCAGTTCTTACTTCTATGCCAGCAGAGGAGACATTGATGTCACTGGAGCCTCTGTAGAGCAGTACCTCTCTCGCCCGGCTGACCATAAACTCCTCCGACACGCTACTGAATGGCAGCTTCAGCTTGTTCTTCCTCCCGTACAAGGCGATACTGCTGAGGCTTCGGGGTAGGCCCAGCCACTTATGCAGGAAAGAGCTAACCTTCTTCTCCAAACCCTCAACAGTGGTAAGTGGCATGTCATAGACCAGCAGAGGCCAGAGGACTCGTGGCAGGATGCCATACTGGTAGATCCAGGCTTTGAATTTGCCTGGTAGTCCAGACTTATCCACTGCTGTCAGCCAGGCTCCCAGCTGCTCGGTGGTTGCTTCCACAGCTGCCGTGTCCCTCGAGGTGCAGTCAAAGATCTTGCCAAGGCTCTTTACTGGCTTCTCTCCAACTGATGGAATCTGGATGCCTCCTATTGAGAAGCGAAATTGGTCAGTGACCTTCCCTTCCCTCACAACCAGGGACCTGGACTTGGCTGGCTTGAAGTCCGTTCGGGCCCAGCTGATGAGACGCTCAAGCCCTTGGAGGATCCATCTACAGCCCGGAACTGATGTTGTGGTCACTGTCAGGTCATCCATAAATGCTCTGATAGGGGGCTGTCGCATCCCTGACTTGGTGAGTGGACCCCTGCATTCCACCTCAGCTGACTTCACGAGCATATTCATGACCAGGGCGAACAATATCACAGAAATGGTGCATCCAGTGATAATGCCCTTCTCAAGCCGATGAACTGCAGATGTTACCATTCCAGAAGTGACTCTCAAACTGAAGCAGTTGTAGTAGTCAAGTATGAGTACCTTGATCTTGCCTGGAACATGGTGATTGTCTAGTGAGATCTCCACTAGCTTGTGGGGGATTGACCCATAGGCATTGGCAAGGTCTAGCCACAGGACTGCCAGGTCTGCATGGGCGAAGGTCTTGCTCCCTTGCACTGTCACTGTAGTTTGCACTGAGATACTTGTTGACCTCATCTTCAGTACAGGCAAGTTGGCCACTTCTTTTCTGCCCGAGAATGCTCTTGGTAAACCCAAAAGGGTTTCTGATGAAGGCTGCTCGTTTTCTGGCTCTCTACCTGCGCCTCCTTCTATGCCACTCAGCTTGCCGTAGAGTGGTGAGTTTCTTTCTTAAGATGTTGCGGAGCTCTGCCAGACCAATCTTGTCCTCCTTGCTCACCTGCTTATACTGTCTTGCAAGCAGTCTAAGCTCCTGCCGTAGCTGGCTGATCTTCATTTCCCGTCAGTTCGGTTCCACTGAACCTCTTGTCGGTCGGCGTTCCTTCAAGCCAAACCTTTCAGCACCAATGCTGATGATCATGGTGGACATCGTTAGCAGCTTCTGGTCTGCATCCCCCTTTGCAGTGGCTCCCAAGACTTGGTCCATGTCCTCGTCAAATTGGAGCCACTCTCTCTCCATGTTGGCGGGAGGCCACTTGATCCGACGGTGTTCTGAATGCTTGAAAGAAGGTAGAGCTTGTGGGGCATGGAGGGTCTGGGCACTGTGGGGTGACTCCGGGCCTTGCTCCTCATCAGACCACAGTGCCACCAGGCACTGGGCCTGTGCGTTGCTCCACCTGCTTCTCTGTCAAGCATTTCATTCTGGCCTGGTGGATCTTCAGGCCATGCCGGTTGTTGCAGACTTTGCCACAAATACAAACTGCACTTGTCGTTATTAATCCGTTAGCATGGGTCTTTGCCTGTATGTCAGTCCTGTTGGGGTGCTCATCCCCCTCCCCCCTCTCGGGCACCCCTGGGGGTATGGTTCATTAGGGTTTTCTGTAGCTTGTTTGTAGGGTGCTCCCTCACGGGAGCAGCAGTTTGGGCTGCTACCCCTCCCTGCCCCAGTTGCTGTCTTTCCATCTGTCTGCTGTCTCTCCAGCTGTTGCCATACTTTCATGGTAGTCATCCAGCCTGTTACCGGATGTCACTGGCTGGGCCAGATTGTAATGCTTTGGCAAACACCTTTTAGTGCAACTCAGACACATTCTCAGTGATGTTCCTGGGTCCTCAGGTGTTTCGGGTCTTTCGACATCATACACCCTCGCTCAGGTGACCCAGCCGGGGTGATCAAGTCCCGACTTGTGTCTGAGAAGCAAGAGTGGTTCTTAAACAACCATGTCGAAAGACATCCTGTGGTCGTGGAAAAGATGTCAGTCTGTTTAAGAAGGGTCAAATCATTGGTATGCAAAAAAGGCTTCAGTTTGCTAGGGAGCATAAAGATTGGACTCTGGAGGAATGGAAGAAGGTCATGTGGTCTGATGAGTCCAGATTTACCCTGTTCCAGAGTGATGGGTGCATCAGGGTAAGAAGAGAGGCAGGTGAAGTGATGCACCTATCATGCCTAGTGCCTACTGTACAAGCCTGTGGGGGCGGGGCTATGATCTGGGGTTGCTGCAGTTGGTCAGGTCTAGGTTCAGCAACATTATGTGCCCAAAGAATGAGGTCAGCTGACTACCTGAATATACTGAATGACCAGGTTATTCCATCAATGGATTTTTTCTTCCTTAATGGCACGGGCATATTCCAAGAGGACAATGCCAGGATTCATGGGGCTCAAATTGTGAAAGAGTGGTTCAGGGAGCATGGGACATCATTTTCACACATGGATTGGCCACCGCAGAGTCCAGACCTTAACCCCATTGAGAATCTTTGGGATGTGCTGGAGAAGGCTTTGCGCAGTGGTCAGACACTCCCATCGTCAATACAAGATCTTGGTGAAAAATTAATGCAACACTGGATGGAAATAAATCTTGTGACATTGCAGAAGCTTATCGAAATGATGCCACAGCGAATGTGTGCTGTAATCAAAGCTAAAGGCGGTCCAACGAACTATTAGAGTTTGTGACCTTTTTTTGGTGGCAACTTTTTTTTTGGCCAGGCAGTGTATTAATCAGAAATTTAAGATCCACGGGATCTTAAATTTCAACCTCCCTGGACTTTGCTGCAGGAGGAAAATTGATGACAAATTGAAGAGATGGATAGTAAGAATGGTAACAAAAGAGCCCAGAACAACCTCCAAAGACATTAAAGGTGAACTCCAAGGTCAAGGTACATGAGTGTCAGATCGCACCATCTGTCGTTGTTTGAGCCAAAGTGGACTTCATGGGAGACGACCAAGGAGGACACCACTGTTGAAAACAACTCATAAAAAAGCCAGACTGGAATTTGCCAAACTGCATGTTGACAAGTCACAAAGCTTCTGGGAGAATGTCCTATGGACAGACGAGACAAAACTGGAACTTTTTGGCAAGGCACATCAGCTCTATGTTCATAGACGCAAAAATGAAGCATACCAAGAAAAGAACACTGTCCCTACTGTGAAACATGGAGGAGGCTCTGTTATGTTCTGGGGCTGCTTTGCTGCATCTGGCACAGGGTGTCTTGAATCTGTGCAGGGTACAATGAAATCTTAAGACTATCAAGGTATTCTAGAGAGAAATGTGCAGCCCAGTGTCAGAAAGCTTGGTCTCAGTCGCAGGTCATGGGTCTTGCAACAGGATAATGACCCAAAACACACAGCTAAAAACACCCAAGAATGGCTAAGAGCAAAACATTGGACTATTCTGAAATGGCCTTCTATGAGCCCTGATCTAAATCCTATTGAACATCTGTGGAAGGAGCTGAAACATGGCATCTGGAAAAGGCACCCTTCAAACCTGAGACAACTGGAGCAGTTTGCTCATGAGGAGTGGGCTAAAATACCTGCTGAGAGGTGCAGAAGTCTCACTGAAAGCTACAGAAATCGTTTGATTGCAGTGATTGCCTCAAAAGTCTGTGCAACAAAATATTAAGTTAGGGGTACCATCATTTTTGTCCAGGCCTGTTTCATGAGTTTGTTTTTTAAAACAATTCTGTTGAACCACAGTTCAAAAGCAATGTCTGATTTTCATTGGTTAATTTTCATTGAATTTTTATTTATTATCACTTTTTTCAGATTCAAGTTATTTCTGTGACCATTGTGGGTTTTTCTTTCATTAACAGAGGGGTACCAACTATTTTGGTCAAAAAAGCAGTTTCTCATTTCTTTCAACAAGTTGCAAATGCTTTGGTACATCCATGAAAATAAATATGAACAATTCTCTGCGGTTTCCTACATTATCAGTTGCTTATGTCATGTTGATCAAAATGTATTATAATGGGTCTCTGTTGAATAGTCTCACCCCACACAACATTTAGGCATTAGTTCATCGCATAAGTCTTTACATGCAAAATGGTTCAACATGTTGTCATATGTCAAGCATGTTTCTATACATTTCCATTAGACTTTTTTTTCCTATATCTGTCCTGAATTGGTAAATTGCTCACAGGTGAATCTTGACTTTCTTTAACAAAAGGAAATGTGTAAAGCATTAGATCAACCAATAATCGAAGAATTTGATTGTGGAGAATTTGATGATTGAGGAATTTTCTCAGCATGGAGATAGAAAGTATATGATTGTCAGCCACATACACAGATGACCCTGGCTGCCATGGATGCAGCATGTGATGACATCACAGCAGATACTTGCAGAGGCTGGATAAGAAACTCTAAAAGACTCTTTCCATGCTGCATCGCAAGAGAAGATATTCGTTGTGATGTGGATGAGAATTTGTGGCCCAACAGACAGGAACATCAGGAGGTGTAGGAAGACTGCACTGTAATTCCTACAGCACTGCATGTACAGTTTTCCCTAAGAAGATTGTCCTATGTTCACATTTCTACTTTTGTGGGTTTTTGTTCTTTTCTTTGTGCTATGAAGTGCTGTCTTTTCCTCCCTGTATCGCAATGAAATCATCTGTCAACAAATTACAGTACAAACAGTAAAAGCGTAAATGTGAATCTTGTCCAGTCTCTTGCAATCAATCTCCCACATACACTAAGGTGTAACTTACAATTTACAATAATTGTCATCAAAACTTTAGCCACAGTTTACATCAGAACATTCCTCCAGAGTACACCGTTATGTTGACAACATAACTAAGCAATCTGACTGTCTCATCCGTACACAATGACACAAGGACTTGTCATTCTGATGGTACTGACATGTTCATTGACACAGATATTTACTTTTGAGAGATGAACTAAGGATTTTGAGCAAGAGACTGGCTTTTTCAGGTAATCCATGGTGTTTTGCTATTTGAACAAATTGAGAAATGTACTTACTGTTTTGCAAATGTCAAGGATGATTCGAGAAATGTACCAGAGTGACTGAGAAAAACTGTAAAATCCTAAAACAAAGTGGTTTGGTTCTGGTTTCACGAAGCACAGACCTGGAAACTGTTTCTGGGGTTTCAAAGTCCATTAAGAGATAACAGGTTTTAAACATGGACCTGTTAATACATTTGCCATTTTAATCAAACAGGAGTTCACCTTAAAGATAAAGTTTTTTCGGTCAATTTCAATCACAATCAGGTCTTTGTTTTAAACATTCTAGTTAGAAGTCCATCATACAACAAAACGTTTGTGTTAAATCTAAGAAGAAATCAGTAATTTAAATAAAGTTTGGTGTGTTTTTTTGTCCCCTAAATGATATTTAAATAAAGTTTGGTGTATTTTTATGTCCCATAGATGACATTAAAATAAAGATTGGTGTATTTCTGTGACTCTGCAGAGAAGGAGAGTGGGGTCAGAGCCAGAGTCAGAGTGAGGAAGTGGCGATCACCGAGGAGGACCTGGAGAACATCAGGGAGAGAGAGACCAACATCAAACAGCTGGAGGTATCTGACGGCTTCTTGTGCACTGTAAAAAATGTACCATTATGTTCAGATCATGGGTGAAACTTTGCTCTTCTCAGGCAGACATCATGGATGTGAACCAGATCTTTAAGGACCTGGCTGTGATGATCCATGATCAGGGAGAAACCATTGGTGGGTTTTTTAGAGATAAGATGCATAGATTGGATCATTTAGAGCATGACAATAATGCTCTGGTGTGTTTTTTCTCTCAGACAGCATCGAGGCCAACGTAGAGGGAGCCGAGGCTCACGTAGACCGAGGAGCAGCACAGCTGCAGAAAGCTTCCTACTACCAAGTGAGACTATAACGCACTATAAAACATCCTTCTTCAAACCAAATATCTCTCAATTTATGTATGAGACAGTCTATGACTTAGTTTATGTATGAGACAGTCTATGACTTAGTCTATGTATGAGACAGTCTATGACTTAGTCTATGTATGAGACAGTCTATGAGTGAGTCTATGTATGAGACAGTCTATGAGTGAGTCTATGTATAAGACAGTCTATGACTTAGTCTATGTATGAGACAGTCTATGAGTGAGTCTATGTATGAGACAGTCTATGAGTGAGTCTATGAATGAGACAGTCTATGAGTGAGTCTATGAATGAGACAGTCTATGAGTGAGTCTATGAATGAGACAGTCTTTGAGTGAGTCTATGAATGAGACAGTCTATGAGAGAGTCTATGTATGAGACAGTCTATGAGTGAGTCTATGTATGAGACAGTCTATGAGTGAGTCTATGTATGAGACAGTCTTTGAGTGAGTCTATGAATGAGACAGTCTATGAGTGAGTCTATGAATGAGACAGTCTATGAGTGAGTCTATGAATGAGACAGTCTGAGTGAGTCTATGAATGAGACAGTCTATGAGTGAGTCTATGAATGAGACAGTCTATGAGTGAGTCTATGAATGAGACAGTCTTTAAGTGAGTCTATGAATGAGACAGTCTATGAGTGAGTCTATGAATGAGACAGTCTATGAGTGAGTCTATGAATGAGACAGTCTATGAGTGAGTCTATGTATGAGACAGTCTATGAGTGAGTCTATGAATGAGACAGTCTATGAGTGAGTCTATGAATGAGACAGTCTATGAGTGAGTCTATGAATGAGACAGTCTATGAGTGAGTCTATGAATGAGACAGTCTATGAGTGAGTCTATGAATGAGACAGTCTATGAGTGAGTCTATGAATGAGACAGTCTATGAGTGAGTCTATGTATGAGACAGTCTATGAGTGAGTCTATGTATAAGACAGTCTATGACTTAGTTTATGTATGAGACAGTCTATGACTTAGTCTATGTATGAGACAGTCTATGACTTAGTCTATGTATGAGACAGTCTATGAGTGAGTCTATGTATGAGACAGTCTATGAGTGAGTCTATGTATGAGACAGTCTTTGAGTGAGTCTATGAATGAGACAGTCTATGAGTGAGTCTATGAATGAGACAGTCTATGAGTGAGTCTATGAATGAGACAGTCTGAGTGAGTCTATGAATGAGACAGTCTATGAGTGAGTCTATGAATGAGACAGTCTTTAAGTGAGTCTATGAATGAGACAGTCTATGAGTGAGTCTATGAATGAGACAGTCTATGAGTGAGTCTATGAATGAGACAGTCTATGAGTGAGTCTATGTATGAGACAGTCTATGAGTGAGTCTATGAATGAGACAGTCTATGAGTGAGTCTATGAATGAGACAGTCTATGAGTGAGTCTATGAATGAGACAGTCTATGAGTGAGTCTATGAATGAGACAGTCTATGAGTGAGTCTATGAATGAGACAGTCTTTGAGTGAGTCTTATACATAGACTCTCTCATAGTCTATATATGAGACAGTCTATGAGTGAGTCTATGAATGAGACAGTCTATGAGTGAGTCTATGTATGAGACAGTCTATGAGTGAGTCTATGAATGAGACAGTCTATGAGTGAGTCTATGAATGAGACAGTCTATGAGTGAGTCTATGAATGAGACAGTCTATGAGTGAGTCTATGAATGAGACAGTCTATGAGTGAGTCTATGTATGAGACAGTCTTTGAGTGAGTCTATGTATGAGACAGTCTATGAGTGAGTCTATGAATGAGACAGTCTATGAGTGAGTCTATGAATGAGACAGTCTATGAGTGAGTCTATGAATGAGACAGTCTATGAGTGAGTCTATGTATGAGACAGTCTTTGAGTGAGTCTATGTATGAGACAGTCTATGAGTGAGTCTATGAATGAGACAGTCTATGAGTGAGTCTATGAATGAGACAGTCTTTGAGTGAGTCTTATATATAGACTCTCTCATAGTCTATATATGAGACAGTCTACTGATGATCATTCTTGTGCAGTGAAGTTAAAAATATGTAGGGCTGAGCTGCAAGTTGAACTGCAGGTTGAGTTTTTAGTGCATTGTTGATGATTGTTAAATTTAATGTCATGTTTACTTGTGCACCAAATCTCTGATCGTTTTTGGATTTTATTGTTACAGAGGAAGTCACGTAAGAGGATGTGCATCCTGGCCATGGTCATGTCTCTTATTCTCCTCATCATCATCATCATCATCTGGCAAGCCATCAAATGAGGAGCAGCTTTGCCCACTGACGCCTTCAGATGATTTTGTGTGTCTGCGTGTGTGAATGATGTTTTCACGTGAGCGTGTTGATTCTTTCATCGGTCTGATCCTAACCTCCACCATCATAGACGCTGAGGTGCTCCTTTAATACAGCCTTATAAAGCAGAATTTCTTTGGTGCTCATAATTGACCAGACTGAGTTGATCTTTAATTGATTTGATTCTTTGACAAACTTGTCCTCAATGAACGAATGAAGACATGCATAGAGTATGGTGTAAGGATGTGGAGTTGCTCTTGTGGACACCTTTATTATTGAGGTCACCATTTTAAAGTCACAACTTCACCTGGATGCACTGAAAAGACTCCGCTTGTATGAAGTAAGTCCAACAGGAAGTAGTGCAATAACATTTATAATGATTGATGGGACACTGGACCAATCAGAGAGCCAACAAAAACTGTTTCTCCTTCTTTGATTAGATAATTGATGAGTTAAATTCAGTCAAACACTGCAGCACTAATGTCTGCTACGGCCATGGGAGTTTGGAGTTTAGGATGGAGATTAAGATGGAGATTAGGATCAGCCTACTGATGAATTAATCTCACATTCCTTTATTAAAACCTCCTCAGAGTAACTTTGATCAGTGCTGTAGCTCCATGTCTTACTAATGCAAGGTTGCACAATTTTATATGCAGTCATTTAAACCTCTGTAATAAAACTGTCTGTGTTTAGTTCACCTTTGTTTTTTCTGGAAGTTTCTCTGGAAGTTTAATACAACTAACATAACAGTGGTCTGATGGTGTAATGTGTCAGTTTGTCCACCAGGGGGAGAGCTAGGCATGCTGGGAGTCAGTGACCGTGGTCTGTTGGACACGCTGCTCCTGCACTCCTAGTTAATTTAAGATAAATGATTATTCACCTGCTCAACAGTTAAAAAAACAAGTCCTGTGGAGATATTTGAAAACTTTCAATCTGGTCAGTTCAGAATAAACAAAAAATATTGATAAAATATTTCAAAGGTTCATTATTTTTTTTCAAGAAAGGTTAAGCTTAATTTGGCCAATATTTGAAATATTTATTTTTTCTATGTGATAATTTTGAAAACATTAATTTGAATATTTTAAAAGATTTTTTTTTTCACAAAAGTTGACTTTTGACAAAACTTAAGATATCTGTTTTTTTTTAATTTGTTCAATTTAAAAAGCAAACACAAAAACAGATTTTGTTTTACAAAGAAGGTAAATTTTGAAAAAACTTCATGATTTTTCTTTTTTTCACTTGATAAATTTGAAAACAAAACAAAAAAGAAAAAAGATTTTATAAGGTTGTGGAGATGGCTTTTCACATTTGAAAACATTTTTGCTGAAAGTTTTGAAAAATGTTGACAACAATGTCAGCAAAGATTTGGTGATTTCTTTTTTCATTTAATGAAAGTTTAAAAATTAGAAAATTTAATCATTTATTATTAAGGTATTCAAATTTTTTGACAAAGATTTGTTGAAATGTTGACTAAATGAAGTTTAATGCATTTATAAAAGTTTAAAAGGTGTTCAACAACAGTTTAAAATTATACATATAACGTGCCCATTTTTTTTTTTTTTTTTTTTTTTTTGAATCTGTGGTGTATTTTTTTGAAGATTGAGGAAATTTGAATAAATGTTTTAAACATTGATTAATTTAATGAGGTCTAATTGTTTTAACAAGGAGCCACTGGGATAGTTTTAAAGGCTCCAAAGAGATTTGATTGGCTGTTAAAAATTTAAATGATAAAATTAGAAAGTTCAAGGACATTTTTAAAGGATATTTGACATTACTTCTGAAAAGCTTTTTATTAAAGTTTAGATTTTATTATAGAAGTTATTATATAGTTATAATTTTTTATATGTTAATTTATGCAAGATTTCATTCGTTTAGACCAATTTCCCTTAATTTTTGAAATTTTAATGAAAATTAAGCAAACATGATTTAACTCCTGTTTCTGAGTCATAACCTCAAATATCATGTCATTATTAGTATTTTTTTGAAATTAAGAAAAAATATAAATAGACATAATATTCCTACCAGGAAGAGCTGCTGACTGTCTTAGTATCATTAAAATATCACAATTAAAATAAAATACAAATTAAAGATTCAAAAAAACCCATTAATAGTGAGTGTAGCTACAGTAACTGCTCATGTGTGAAAAATGAATCATTTTAGTTGTATTCTCAGATCTAACTCGTGTTTTGTCTTATTTTCAGTGTAAATGTGAAATACTGAAATGTACGTTAATAATTCTGTGAATGAAGTCTAAAACTCTCTCAGCATTGGCAGGATGGTTTAATGGGAGATGAAATCAGGGCTGAAGAGCTGCTCTAGCTGAGGTTTTGTTGAACAGATGAGACAGTGGAAAAAACCTGAATGCCTGCTGCAGGTTGATCCGTAAATCTTTGGTCTAATTTACACTATTTTATGTTTCACTGCCACTGAGATGAAACCTTCATCATGTTGATACAAAATAATGATCATTTTACAGTCTAACCACAGAATAATGAGGGTGTGTTGGGATGTAAGGACACTAACATCAGTGTTGCCATGGTTACAGCAGTCTTGTTTCCATAGAGGAGAGCTGAGTGCTCCTCAACGTCTGAGGAAGGTGAGGAGGTTAGTGCAGCTCACTTCCTGCCCTGATTAAACACTCAACATGATTCTGAGCTCACTGAGCGTGCTCAGTAAAGGTTTAAAAAAGTGGCTTTATGGGTCTAGCAGGTAGGTCATGTTGCATGGGCGGCTTCTTTATTGATTTACTGATGGAGTTATTTTTTGATTATTTATTTGTATGTCAGTACACACAGTTATAAATAATCCTCCATCAAACAGTTCATGGAATTTGACTGGTGCTGTGTACATGGATAATACCTCCAGCAGTGCACGCTTATTTAATCATTTCTAAAGACAATTTAGTCCATTAATTCACCTGTACATTTAACATTAAGGTTTTTATAATGCATTGTATAGAGCAAACAGGCCTATTTATTGTGAAATAATGGATGGCTATGTGAGCTTTTATTTTGACAGGTCGGCTTTTATTTTGAAAGGTTTACCTTCCCCATTGGGTCACATGTTTTCCTGTTCTCCATCTTTCTTCAAAACAAGAAAACAAAAAACAGAATTGGCAAACACAAAAATTGGACCCTTCATGTTTGGAGTCTCGGTGTTTGGTTTTCTCTTTTTATGTGACTGAAATTTAAAAAAAAAAAAAGAAAAAAAAAAAAGAAAATGATTAATTTTTCAATGTTTGCTAAAAAATTAAAGATAAAAAGAAATAACAAGAGGGGTCAGGATAGTGAGTTTTCTGTTTAAAACCAGCTTCAGAAATCTAGAGAAACCTTTGTTATTTTGTTTTTTCATTTTTGACAGAAAATGGGAAAAAACAGAAGATCAGAGGCATTTTCTTTTTTTTCCTGAAAAAAAAAGGAAAAATTAGCCATTTTTGTTTTCCATTTTTTTTCAGTCACAAAAATAAAAAAACACGTTTAAAATAGGTCCAATTTTTCAGTTCTGTTTATTTTTTTCTGTTTTTATTAAATACTTGAGAAAGAAGAAATCATGTGACCCAGTGGGCAGAGGTGTCAAGTAACTAAGTACAAATACTTGGTTACTTTACTTAAGTAGAAATTTGGGGTATCTATACTTTACTGGAGTAATTATTTTTCAGCCTACTTTTTACTTCTACTCCTTACATTTTAAAAATAGCCTCGCTACTCCTATTTCATTTCAGCTTGTTTTCATTCTGGCTTGGCATCGTTCAAAAAAACACAAATAAAAATCCTATAAAACCTATCTAGATAAATCCCGCCAGAGTGAATTTGACTGTGGTTGGATTAGAAGTATAAACATACCATTCTCACACCCTATTGGTTTGTACGCGATCCATTGCACCTTTGGACATGACATAAATCACGTCACACTCCTGCAAGGAAATAGCAGACATATGTAGTAGCCTAGTATGAAGACGTCCGTGGCAGAGACTCAGGAGAACTGGAGCGAAATGTCCCAACCAATCACCAGCAGGGGGTTGGTAGCACACATATATGGTTCTTGAATGTATCTGCATTGTACTAAAATGTGTTCATTTTCAGTGGACATAAATACGGCTGAAACAGGAGCATCCCAAATTTTTCAACATTATCATTTTAATATAACATTATAGTCATTATGGCCTTTAGAAACATGTTTTTTTGGGGAGGTGGGGCAGTGCACTATGGTAGAATAGAATGGAATGTATCATGGAATGGAATGGTGGAATGGAATGGAATGGAATGGTGGAATGGAATGGAATGGAATGGAATGGAATGGAATGGTGGAATGGAATGGAATGGAATGGTGGAATGGAATGGAATGGAATGGAATGGTGGAATGGTAGAATGGAATTGGCCCCTGTGGCACGGCCTAAGCTTTTGTCCTTACAGTTTTTTTCGATTGCTTAAACACAATTTTGAAAACAGGGCTCATTTTGTCAAAACACTACACACAATTTACACAACCCCACACACAAGTAGCAGAAAACCTCAGATCCTTTGCAAAATGAAACACTCTTGTAAAAACTATACACTAATTTATAAAAAACACATTTTGTTACCATATGTAACACACACATTTCATATGGCTTAATTCTGTTTGAACCAGTTACACACTGCTGTTGCTAACCTAAAACACTTTCTACTTCTCAGTGATCAAAGTACTGTAAGTGAAGTACACAGAGAAAGTGCAAATATACAATAAATTCACCAAACACGACACAAGACCAATGCTGCAGAGTGATGAAAATATCATTTATCTCCCCATATAATCAGTCAACATGTCAGCATGGAGAATCACAACAACACATGTCCCAGTGTTCATGCTACTACAGTAGTGTGCATAACACTGTAAGCTCAGTAAATATCAGACAAACATAAAATACTGTATCAGCACAGGTTACTATTACAGTAAAAAGAAAAAAATCTGGGAAAAAAAACAAGAAATAAAGGAAAAGAAATACAGAACAGAAAATACTAGACATTATCTCTTCACCTAGCTGGAGTTTCATAAGCATCACAGGTGATATCCTCATTGTCAAGACAACATGGAAGAACCGTCTTGAATGTCGAATCCATCCTTGCACAGCTGTGGCGTCGATTTGGTCAAAGGCCTCCTCCATAGCCTGAATGAGGGGTACCTGAGCCTGGGGCCGGAGAACGTAAACTGCCATGCCTAGAAAAACTCTTGGATTGGGTTGAGATGTTTTTGATGAATTTGGTTCTCTTCCTCTTTGAGCATGTTCTCTTTTTGCTTCAGGTCTTCCTCTTCCTCTTCATCCTTCTCCTCTGTGAATTCCCCCTCTCACCCTCACTCTTCTTCTGACTCCTTCCATTTTGGTTGAAGACAGGTGAACTCATCTGCTGCATTTTTTTAGTGCTTAAACCTGATTGGTGTGTCTACAACTAAGCAATCGTGTGTTTGCGCACCTGATGGCTGTGTGTTTAACCAGTGACTTGTTGGTGTGGTAATTTGACAGTCAGTGCTTTGGAATTGCAAGGAAGTGCCATCGTGATACACTTCTGTGTCTAATGTATAGGAGTGTGTTTAGTGGTTTGCAAATCACTGTGTGTATTGTTTTGCAAGAAGTGTGAGGCTGATATTGTGCTTATGTTGGTGCAAATCTGAGCCGATGTTTTGTTCCTTGAGTGTAAGGTTTTGATAATTGTGTAATACTTTTGATTTTAGTGTTTATGCAGTCGAAATAAACTGTAATGCAATTTATTCCCTTTTACATTACTTTATTTTTTAAGTAGTTTTGAAACCAGTACTTTAATACTTTTACTTGAGTAAAAAGCTTGAGTTGATACTTCAACTTCTACAGAAGTCTTTTTAAACCCCAGTATATTTACTTCTAACTGAGGCATGAATGTGAATGCTTTTGACACCTCTGCCAGTGGGAAAGGTGAGTACTTCAAAATAAAAGCCCTCATGTGAAGATTTAAGCCTACATAGCCATCTTTTGTGTTTTACAGTATAATAATAGGTCAACAGAGTGGTGCAGTCGTGACGTAATTCTGTAGGCAAACCCGGAAGTTGGTGTTGCATGGGTTCCCTCGGCGTCGAGCCTATGGGACTTTTTAACAGGTTTTTGGATTATTGCTGAAAATAAGCTCTGTGTCCAATAAAAGTTTATGAAAATTAAACATTTTGTTCATAAAGATAATCTTCATAAATTGATAATTTAAGCATCATATCTGGTTCGTTGATCTAACTGGTGAAAGTAAAAAGCTAACGTTATACAGTTTTTCACACTTGCTAAAACCTCCACCCATTTTCTCAAAACCTTAAACACAAATCCAAAAAGTCAAACTACATTCACAAAACCCCAGACTTACGGTGGCCCTGAGAGCTCACAGCACTGCAACTTAAGAAAACACATGCGCAGCATTTAGAAAACACGCTGCAAAGACCAACACAACACATTAGAAAAACGCGCTGCAAATAGACCGCAACACATTAGAAAAACGCGCTGCAAATAGACCGCAACACATTAGAAAAACGCGCTGCAAATAGACCGCAACACATTAGAAAAACGCGCTGCGAATAGACCGCAACACATTAGAAAAACGCGCTGCAAATAGACCGCAACACATTAGAAAAACGCGCTGCGAATAGACCGCAACACATTAGAAAAACGTGGTGCAAATACACCACAACACAACGGAAGTGTTTCCAGAGGACACTTAAAAGTGATGCACACAAACATCTTCATCAATTTGACAACACATGCGCAGCATTTAGAAAACGCACTGCAAAGACCAACACAACACATTAGAAAAACGCGCTGCGAATAGACTGCAACACATTAGAAAAACACGCTGCAAATACACCGCAACACAACGGAAGTGTTTCCAGAGGACACTTAAAAGTGATGCACACGTTCGGACACACTTGTTAATGTTGTTGACGCGGATTTTGAGTCACAGTGGTGTTGGAAAATGAGATAAAAAGTAAGTGTTTTTGATTAATTTTAACATTGTGATAGTATGATTCAGATATTAGCCTATTGCAGTGATCTGCTGTTAAACTATCGTTAGCCTTTTGCTTTTAATTAGCCTGCCAATTCTCATAACCTGATGAAATAATACACACGGTTAATTCACTGTGAAACCATAGACTTTATATAGTGTGAAACACGCTGTTAGCTGGCTATAGTTACTATCAGAACCCTTAATATGCGACAAGTAAGTTAAACTACCGGTGGGTTTTGCTGACATGGTTTCACACTATATACAGTCTATGGTTTCACAGTGAATTAATCGTGTGTATTATTTCATCAGGTTATGAGAATTGGCAGGCTAATTACAAGCAAAAGGCTAACGATAGTTTAACAGCAGATCACTGCAATAGGCTAATATCTGAATCATACTATCACAATGTTAAAATTAATCAAAAACACCTTTTATCTAATTTTCCAACACCACTGTAACTCAAAATCCACGTTGACAACATAGATGTCAAGACGTAGATGACGCGTTCGCTATCTGACGGTACGTCTTTGGGGCCGCCATCTTGGCAAGGGCAAAAGAGTGAGAGTGCAACAGAGTTATATGAGCAGGCAGCATTGAAAAAGCCAAATTCCTGTGCTGACGCCCACAGATACGGTGGGTTTCTCCCTCTGATGGTGGTGGTCTGGCTTTAAATATGTACGGGACTTCCGACCGGGTTGTTTATTAAAAGTTGTTACCTTATTTAAAATACAATGCACCCGCTGTTTTGGAAGGAAATGTGGAATCTTTCACTAGGTGTAGTACTGACCGTCATCTGATTGTTAAAAGCCAGATTGGTCATTTTAATGTTGCTGGCAGAAAGCACCTCCTGGCTTTAAGTATTTATTTTTTTACTCAGTGTTATTTTAATGTCATTAAATACAATACTTAAAATATACAACTAGGTGATATAAAATTTTCTGGCGTTAGTTAAGCACGCAGCTCTTATCGCCCACTCCAAAAATATATTTGCCTTAATTTTCTGCTGTCCCACAAACCAATAAATCAGTCATCAGAAGACTGGTATTTGACTTAAATGCAGGAAAATTTTCTCATTTTGACGATAAGCATTATTATATGCACCGCAGAGAGAGAGAGTCAGTGTGCACCGCGCTGTACAGACAGTGTGAGTATCAGTTTGATTTAGGCTTTTTAGACAACATAAAGATGATCAAAGAAGCCAGGAACATTCAGCTTTAACTTTGCTCTTTCCTTCTTTGTTTTGCCACTTTTTGTTGTACCATAAAGAAGAAAATCATGAGAAATTAGAAATCACGTGACTCGTCGGGACTTTTACCTGTTGAAACTTTAGTTTTCCTCATGTAGCTCTCTCTTTCTCTCTGCCTCCCATCTGATGATCCGCTCAGAAAATTTTACTGGAATCTGCTAGCTCTGTGGGTGTTTAAGTCAGAAATTCATCCCCTGCATGAGTAATTACGCCGAGATCGGCCGTTGTGTCCTCACATGGCTAATATGCACTGCAAACTCAAAAATTATCAGGTGAGAAAGGGCGTGACGACTCCCAGTGTATGCCTGCATGTAGCCTAGATTAAAGACCAGTTGCAAGATGAGAGGGAGAGAAATTATCTATATAAATCTATTTGGGGAAACAAAAACTATCTAATTATAGATTCTAAATATTCAATTACACATGTTCCCTGTACACATCATAGACATAATAGGATTTTTAAATTAAAGTTGATCAGACCCACAATAAGTACCTCGATTTAACTCCAGTAAGTAATCAGTATGATGTTCAAGCTTTCATCTTTATAACGAAACAAATTTCATGTAGATTGGTTCAGGATTAAGCAAGGTAGGGCGGATTTTACAGGCGAAGTGGGCTTGTTTATAATGAGCGTTCACTAATCCCGCCAGTTCCAAGATGGCGGACCGGCAGATGCAGAGCGGCTACGTTTAATAGCTGTGGACGCATCATCTACGTATCCATATCTATGGTCAACAACATCAATAAGCGTGTCCGAACGTGTGCATCACTTTTAAGTGTCCTCTGGAAACACTTCCGTTGTGTTGCAGTTTATTTGCAGCGCGTTTTTCTAATGTGTTGCGGTCTATTCGCAGCGCGTTTTTCTAATGTGTTGTGGTTTATTTGCAGCGCGTTTTTCTAATGTGTTGCGGTCTATTTGCAGCGCGTTTTTCTAATGTGTTGCGGTCTATTTGCAGCGCGTTTTTCTAATGTGTTGCGGTCTATTTGCAGCGCGTTTTTCTAATGTGTTGCGGTCTATTTGCAGCGCGTTTTTCTAATGTGTTGCGGTCTATTTGCAGCGCGTTTTTCTAATGTGTTGTGTTGGTCTTTGCAGCGTGTTTTCTAAATGCTGCGCATGTGTTGTCAAATTGATGAAGATGTTTTCTTAATTTGCTTGTGTTTTGTCTTTTTGCATGTGTTTTCTTAAGTTGCAGTGCTGTGAGCTCTTAGGGCCACCGTACAGACTTTTCTATCACAATCAAACTATCACCTCAAAACCAGTTACCCTGTGTTCAAAACCAAACAACGTGTTCAGATCATACACACAGCAAGTAAAAATATATTCACCACAGAGCATTCATTAGACACTACATAAAATAATTGAGGACACAGCACCCAGGGCATGTAGTTAACAGAAAATGTTTATTAGAGGGGATGCTGAGTAAGCATCCACATTATTGATATTTGTAAATGCATTGAGCAAAAACTTATCATAGTCAAAGTCTACATTCAGCACTTTCATAACAAAACAAAATAAAAATTAAAAGCACATTACTGCATAGTCAAAGTCACTGAGATTCAGTCTCCAACATCTTGTCTTTGTGCAGGGTCGGGCCAGAGGACTTTATCTAGATCACAAGCATTTTCTCCATGCCAGACAACGGGGGAAGAACCCTTTGGTGTGCCGAACCCAGCCTTGACAAGACTCCACAGTTACTGTATATCATCACAGGCCTGTCCCATTGCCTCCAGTAAATTTTCCCTGGTGTTGGGCTGTTGGTCATAGATCTGGTTGTCTTTCAATTCTACAAAGAGGAAAATGCACTTTCAAACATATACAGCCAGTAAAAATAGTACTGTAATGAGCATTACAGTACTTACAGTATAGTATTCTGTATGTCAGATGTTGTACAACAAGAGACAATGACCTGTTCTCTTCTCTGGATGTCCTGATGATGCTGGCCACAGAGAATCTGCTCAGATTGGGTTGGACTCTTTGTCCTGCTTCTCTCTTTGTCATCCCATGAACAAGGACATGGTGTACAATAGTTACCCGAATTTCACCAGTGATGATTTTTCTTGGTCATTCCTCGGCGTCTTCCTCCTCGTCTACCACCTCTCATAGGAACTCCTCTGCCTCTCTGTATGTTTCTGTCCATTGTAGGTGGAGGTGCATGTGCCACCTGTGCACACTAAACTGACTTTTATCCTGCCCAATTGGTCTGATCACATCATTAGAAACATGTGTGTTCAATTTTGAGTTGCTGTGTGTAAAAGATGACAGCTGTGTTGGAGTTGTGTTCACATTTTGCTGCCAGTGTTTACAATTTTGCAACACAAGTGTATCACAGTGTGAAATGTGTTAAGTGACTGAGAATGTGTTTAAGGTTTTGCAAAAAAGAGCAAATGAGTTTTGCAAATTGAGTCTAAGTACCTGAACAGTGTTCAAGTTTGGGCCAAAAGAGCGTTTGAGTCAAAAAATGAGTTTAGGCCACTGTGAATTTGGTCCAGAGAATGGGGTTTAGTGTTTTAGCAATGGTGAAAAACTGTGATATAATGAACTACAACACGGTCAACTGAATTTAACGTCATCACCCGCGGATACAAGTGAACGGCAGGCTCAGTTGCCGTGCTTCGGATGATGATGTATGGTAGGCTGTATGCTAGCTGTCTTTTAGCAACCGCCTTTATTAAGATGTGAAAAGATACACAATTCAAAGGTGGGGCATGTTTCAGATGTATTTTATGTTGTAGGATAAAACGTTAAACTCTCCTGAGCTTGTGTTCACCACAGACCTTATTTCAGACATTTAAACAAAAACTCATTCAAAAATCCCTGAGACTTCCAGACGAGGGAACCAGAAGTGCTAAAATGCTAACTTACTTCTGCGTTTCAGGACTCATTCCTGAACCACTCCATTTGCTCTGTAATGTACTAAAGTAATGCCAGTGGTAAAAGTGCTGGTGATTTAATGGACTACTTTAATATTAAGAGGAAAATAAATAAAGATGGAGTAAATTATTTGGTGTAAATGTTTATTTATTATTGTGTGTGCACAATAAATATATAGGTAAAAAAAAATATATGAATAATCAGTGACAAAAACAATCAATCTCATAAGTTAAAGCAGTGGTTCTCAAACTGTGGGTCGCAGACCCACGGTTTGGGGGTCGGCAAAATAATTTGAAATAAATTGTCAAAACAGATAAATAAACAGGGACCACAGCACCACACAACAACCGCACTAAACCAACGACTCCCACATGGCAGCTTTGGGCCAGTAAAAACTCAGATATGACTGTGACTTCACATAAATCTCAGTCGTCACTCAGGATGCGTTTGGTGTGCAGGTCCAGCTAGGGACAATGAATGAATATTTAAGTGTGTCCACTTCATCAAGTGATGTTCGGCACAAACCGACTCAACTGAGAAAATATGATGAAGCCATCTAGAGTTTGGTTTTCATTGAGAACAGCGACCAACATGTGTTCCTTCATGTGAAGCCATGAGCTAAAGCTAAGCTAAAGTGTCATCTGATAACAAAGCATGCAGAGTTTAAGGACTAAACTGAAGATTTTTTCTGATGAATGGGTGGGGAATACATCCACCAGAAAACATGAATGCTGAAACTGACCACAACCTCAGAAAAAGCACAGAAAGCGCCTTATTTGGCTGCTCAAAGGATCATAAAAGGATTGCAAAAAGTAAAACGCCACACTCAGGTGGACAGCTTGTATTTAGGTTGGCGAGTTTAAAATACAGCATCTAGGAGTATAATAGTAATTAGCATATGTTTGATCAGAGAGTTACTGGGGGTCCTTGGAACAATTTCTGCCCTGTAAGGGGTCCCTAGTGGCCAAAAGTTTGAGAACCCCTGGGTTAAAGCTGCGGGAGGAAACTTTTTGCTAACCAGTGCTATTTTTTTCTCTTCTATTTAGATCAAATGTTCGTACAACCACCGAGAGCTCTTAATGAGAGAAGTAAAATGAGACTATTCCTAGATCTCTGTGTTTCTGTATGCCTAAGTAATCAGCAGTCAAAAACTCCACCGCTCCAGGTATCACTGAATAATCTGATTCGACTCTGACATCTCTTCCCTGATTGGTTGAGAGGCAGGGCTTACTCACTCACCCTTATTTGTTGAGAAGCTCGTCTCACTACGTGAACACGCTGGAGAGGTACACAGTGTTGATAATGGCTGAAAATGGAAACTTCAGGAACAGAGACAAGACTAATCTGTCTATGGTTCAAACATCGACCGGCATACCAGTAACGACGCGACAACCACTGAAAACACCACAGCTAGTAGCATAGCTGTCACAACGCAACTAACACTGAAGACACTACAGCTAGTAGCATACCAGTAAAGACGCGACAACCACTGAAAACACCACAGCTAGTAGCATAGCTGTCACAACGCAACTAACACTGAAGACACTACAGCTAGTAGCATACCAGTAAAGACGCGACAACCACTGAAAACGCTACAGCTATTAGCATACCAGTAACAACAGGACTAACACTGAAAACGCTACAGCTATTAGCATACCAGTAACAACAGGACTAACACTGAAAACGCTACAGCTATTAGCATACCAGTAACAACAGGACTAACACTGAAAACGCTACAGCTATTAGCATACCAATAACAACAGGACTAACACTGTAAATGCTACAGCTATTAGCATACCAATAACAAAAGGACTAACACTGAAAACGCTACAGCTATTAGCATACCAATAACAACGCGACAACCACTGAAAACGCTACAGCTATTAGCATACCAGTAACAACAGGACTAACACTGAAAACGCTACAGCTATTAGCATACCAATAACAACAGGACTAACACTGAAAACGCTACAGCTATTAGCATACCAGTAACAACAGGACTAACACTGAAAACGCTACAGCTATTAGCATACCAATAACAACAGGACTAACACTGAAAACGCTACAGCTATTATCCTGAGGGCTTTTATTTTGAAGCGTTCACCTTGTCAGTCAGGTCACATAATTTCCTTTTCCTCAAGTATTTAATTAAATCACAAACCAAGAGTACAGCTCTGAAAAAAAACCAATTATACAATAAACAGGAAAATGGCTCTTTTTGTTGATAATCTCCATTTTCTGTTGAAATGGAAGTGATAGGAGTTTCTCTGAATTTCTGAGGCTGGTGTCAAACAGGAAATGGAATTGCCAGAAATGACCTGAGCCTGAAAGCACATTGACCGTCAGGATGGATGGACCTGGTCATTTTTTTTTTTCACAGCTTTTCTGATTTGTGTTTCTCCAAACCATTTGTCATTGTACAGCTAATTTTCACATTGAATAGAAACACAAATTTGATGGCTCAGTGTGCCAGGAGGTCTGAGTAGTGTTTTTATTGGATCAGGGTCTGAAAAAAAAGCATCCAAAAATGATGGACCAAAGACCTGACACCACAAAGACATGACCATGCCTCGTTTAGTCATTTATGATCATCAAAATGAAAATAAATAAATAAATAAAAAAAAATACAACCATTGGACATTAGGGGTTCTTTTGGAACATATCTAACCACCTAGTTTAGTTTTGTTTGTTTTTTTGTCATTTACAATACTCAGATCTCTGCTTCATATTTTGAGGATCGAGGGTTTCAAAGGCTGGTAAAAAAGGTGCATCTATTTGGCTCTAGCCTATTAACCGTCAGTGTTTTAATAAAGGTGGGGGTTTTGCGCGTACATGCAGCGTCTGTCGTCTTCATGGTTTCTGGAGTACTCCACCTCGTCTCCCTCTCCTCCTGTGGCCTCTAGAGAAAACAGCAGCCATGTTTCCTGAATGAAAAGATTCTCCAGGAACAAAGTCTGATAGAAATCACCTGTCTGAGGACAAAGGAGGCTGAATCTGCTCTTTTGTCTGGTCGGAGCTCATCACTGTTATTAAGACTCAAAGACATCAGATGTGACGGACAGAAACCCAGACGATGGTTATAAGAGGAGATTCATGTGGGACACGAGGATTAAATCATGCTTGGACAGAGGGAGGGTTTCTGTGATCTTCTCCCTACATTATCTTCTGTTTAAAGACATGATAATGGTCAGTCCACCTCCACTCTCCCGCCTCCATCTCTCTGATTCACCTTGGTATCTGCTCTGCCCCCGACTCTCATGTCCCTCCTTGAGTCCTCTCATTAACCTCAATAGCTCTGATGAACCACTGCAGCTGCTAATGTTAGCACATTACTGACAACATAACTGCTACTAGTTAGGCTGAAAGTCAACAGGTCAGTGACATGACTGGGTATAAAAGGAGCATTTTAGAAGTAAAGGTGGGCAGAGGTTTACCAGTCTGTGGAAAACTGAGTCTAAAAACTGTGGAACAGTTTTAGAAAAATGTTCTTCAATGTAAAAAGTGACTGCTTTGACTCTACTAAATCAGGGAGTGAATATTTATGCAGTCTGTTATTTTACATGACATGTTTTTATTTAACTGACTTTGTAGAGATCTGGGGCCTCATGTACAAAGACTTGCGTGGATTTCTTACTGAAACATGGCGTACGCTCAAGTCCAGAAAACGTCACACGCATAAAAAAATCCAGATGTATGAATCTGTGCGCACGCATGAATCCAAGCACATTTCCTTTGTACATGTTACGCATACTGAATGATGGCAATGTGGTTCCATAAGAAAAGGTGGTCTTTATTTACAGCCGTGGTAACTGCAAACATAACAGAAGGACAGTCTTGTTTGAGAACCGGCGTCTAATGCTTCCTTACAGACTGTCTAATGCAATACAACTGAGCTTACTTCCTGCTAAGCCTAAGATTACAGTTACATGTAACTCAGATAACAATATACCTTGACTAAATATATCCAAACTGAACGAAGTGTAAATACAGGACATGAAATGTACAGCTATTCTTGACAAAATACATTTCTGATAGCCGGTAATGCATATGACATCTTACAAACATTGTACCTACTAACAACCTTAACAGATATGTCAGTTTACAAATGCTAAACACCGCTAGCGAGCTTCACATGCTAACATTAGCTTCAGATGCTAGCGCTAGTTTACATCCTTGTTTTATGACAAAAACAACAGTTCTAACATGTAAGCTTACTTCTCAAATATAGATAAACTTAATATAAATGTGCATAGCACTTGTGCACTTCTCTCTCACCTGCAAACATAACAGAAGGACAGTCTTGTTTGAGAACCGGCATCTAATGCTTCCTTACAGACTGTCTAATGCAATACAACTGAGCTTACTTCCTGCTAAGCCAGGAGAGCAGCGTCAGTTGACAACAAAACAGCGCGACTACTGACACCTACTGGCCAAAACGAATATCGCCCTGAAGATACGTTAGACTCAAGCTGGTGAGTTTATCCTGTTTAAAGTGACAAAAAGCATCTAAATAAATGAAATTTAACCAGAAAAATTATAGAGGGGGGGACCAATATGATAACAGAAACTGATGAGCAACAATTCTGGGCTTTATCCTACTGATACAAATAACCAGAACGCCACACACATCCCAATCAACGTGGAATTGAGCGCACATGTTGGAGGACCTGACTCCTCCCTGTCCACGCCCCCATTTAAATACGCAAATCATATTTAAATGAGCCCTGCACCTGAGATTTCCCCCTCTCTGCACGATCAGAAACTTGAAAAAGAATGAGTAAGACGGGGGGGAATTTCACTGAAAGCGAATTGGAGACGCTTCTCACTGAAGTGGAGGCACACAAAAATGTCCTCTTTATGTCGCCATAAACTGTAAACTCAAAAGGAGTGAGTGGGAGAGTGTGTGTGAGGCTGTGAGTGCTGTGGGGTTAGAAAAGCGCAAACATGCTGAATTGAAGAAGAAGTGGTCCGACATCAAGGTGGATGTGAAGCGGAGAACAGCATCCCACCGCCAAAGTGTGGCCAAAACAGGCGGGGGGACAGGAGAAGAGGGGCTCACCCCATTTGAACAGAGAGCTGCCGCAAAGCAGACAAAGTAAACTGGATTTACAATTTCCATTTGTAAATTTTATACACTACTTACATGGATCACACACTATTGTTGCAAATTAATGCAGAAGTGTGCCTAGGAAAAAGTGAGGCTTATTAAGACATTTCACACTTTACGTACAGATTTCACACTTTATGCACAGGGTTATTAACATGAATATTTTACACACAGAGACAACCAGGCACTTGTTGGAAAGATCTGAAGCTGTACTTTAACCAGCAAAAAACAGCAAGTCACTAACTTTAACCACTGACTAGTAATGATGCTGTGAAGATGGGATAGTATTTAGGGGCGCACATGCTCAATGCGCATCACGGGGATTAATATTAGAACAATCAAACGAATAAATGTACTCACCAAGAAGCCAATCATGGCGCACAGCGCCGACTTGTAGTCTGTTTCCAACCATGCTGTTACTCAGAATATATGAATCGTACGTTGAACCAGGCCACCTCACCACAATGTTGGTTTGTTGCATTTGCGCATCACATATGATCTGAACATTTTGATTTGATATACCTGGCGGACATGCGGATAATTCCGTCCCACACAGCTGGCATGGCTCGGTTCAGGGTCGACTGGCACTCCAGTGTGGTCAGCACCTGTATGGATACAGGCAGCGCATGGCTCCTCACTGTGTCGCGCTCCTGGCCGGAGGATTGCCATCGGGAACCTAAAGTGGCTGATGAGCCAGTTGTCATCATGGGCCAGTAAATCCTCTCTGTCTCTAAACACACTCTCTCTCTGTATTGCATCTTTTACAATGTCTTCTAATACTGCTAAAGCCATTGTTGTTAATGGTATTTATTTTCACCACTTAACGCATGCTTTTATATCCACTCGTTTAATTGCAGACACGTGTGTGCGTTAATTGTTCATCAGTGTTAATTGTTCATGTGTCTCTGATGTGCACATCACATTTATTTATTCTGACAGTTTCCCAGCATCACCTCTAAGTGTCGCCAAAGGATAAATGCCACTAATTTCCCATTTTGCCATTCTTTCATGCTTTGTGCCCATTTGTCCCACTTTTTTTTCTGATTTTTGCCCCATTTTTTTGTCACTTTTCACACATTTTTCTCCAAGTTTTTGACACTTTTGGACCATTTTTGCCACCTGTAACTCACTTTTTTGTCACTTTTCTGCCAGTGTTTGTCACTTTTAGCCCATTTGTGCCACTTCTTTTTGTCACTCTCCTCCCCTTTTGATATTTTAATCCTACTTTTTGACATATTTTGCCCCTTCTCGCCCATTTAAGCTGCCTTTTGCAATTAAATGCCACTTTTTGCCCATTTTCCCACCTTTTCTTAGATTTTTGCTTATTTTAGTCACCTTTCACTCACTTTTTGCCACTTTTAACTCGTTATTTCTCCCTTCCCACCCATTTTTACCACTTTTGTTTGCCGCTTTTTGACCATTTAAGCCACCTTTAACTTTTTTTAATTGCCACTTTTCACCACTTAGATGGCTAAGTGGCAAATGGCTCTTACAAATGGGTTTTCCACAGTTTGGCTCTTTGGTTGAGCAGGGTTGAGTCACACTGATTTATAAAACCAATAAAAGAGTAAAACATCCAAAGGACTGATCATTTTATAGGCAGTGTGTGTTCCCTTTATTTTCTGATGGATAATCTAAGAACTGTTTCTACCTCTTTTTACTCATTCAGACCCATAAATATAATCCCCGGTTTGGCTCAGAGACTGGCTCAGTTGAGTTGAAGTTTGTTGTGGAGTCTGACTCTGACAGATGATATCTGTGGGACTGAATGCGACACCCTCCAGAGAACGCCAGGCGTCTAAAAATAAGAGCAGGGTGACGGTCAGATAGCAGCATGGCTCATCTGGAGCAGCGTTATTATTGGACGGTCTGAGGACGATGTTTGGGAGAACCAGGCTTCTGATTGGACACATCTGCTCCGTCCACGCGGATTTAACTCCCAGCATGCTTTTTGTTAATTGGCTCATTTTCATGTGAGGCTGTGGCAGGTCTCAGTTTACACTCTTAAAGCAGGTATGCACTCAAACACTCAGAGGTCTAAAAATAGACGTTGCTGGCTGGCTGAGGAGATACGTCGTTTAAAGACCACAGATGGAGGTCTATCAGTCAGTCTGAGATTTACTCCTTATTACCTGGACGTCTAAAATGAGGACAGACTCAGTATAAAGGTTTCTGCACGTGCTCAGTGTGTCTGAAAGATGTGAAGTAGACCCAAGGGTCTCTGTCTGTCTCCGCTGCCCCAGATACATCACAAACACACTCCTACACTCTTTACTGTCCAGGAAACAAAGTCACCTTCATCACGTGGCGAGAGCTGCTGCTATTCTGGTCCACAAAGACCTCAGACCATTAACGACGACCTCCAACGCTCCGATTAATGAACAACACTTCAGCCAGTACATGTTCTATGCTTTAGTGATGCACGACTGTACAGAGGGAACAGCTTCAGGGAGAACAGGAAATGTCTCACAGCCATTATGTCAGCAGTTTGGGATTTGACATGAAAGAAAAAGACTTCTTTAAGTCAGAATAAGATCCTCAGAGATGGGCTGGGATGTTTGTCACCTCAGTGCTAACACAGTAATAGTCAATAACAGGCTAACAGATTTTGTGGGGTGTGAGTGATCTTAAAACATGTGAACAGAGATCTCATTGATTTTTTTCTAGGCCTGTTAATATAAACGTGTTAACACTCGTGATTAATCTGGAAAGCTTAACACGTAAAAAAAAAAAATCACCTCCTCCCGTAGTCCTACTGGGTGGATGTTTACGTCCCTGGGGTGAAAAGGTTAAAGGCGGGTCTTAAAGGCAGTGTACTATATCACCTTTACTCAGCGTTGCACCTGGACTTTCTGGACTGTGTTGTCTTGTTTTTTTTTCCACGTGTGAGGCTTTTTTAACCCACATGCATGAGTTTATGAATGTTTATCTATTTCCATATGTACTTTGGAGTGGATGTGTGTATTTACATGTATTGTACATCTTTGTTTGTTTATGTTTTTATTTGTTTTGTTTTTATATTCCTGCATGCTGGAAAGATTAATGTGACGGGTACGAATGCTTATACGGCTGGAAAAGAAGGTAATGTCTAAGTTGTTCTGTTGTTTAAAACAGATAAAAAATAAGTCATAAAAAGCCTGTTTGTGACAAAATGAGGATTTTCATATGTTAGAGTGGCTCAGCTAGCCTCTTAGCTCAGAACTAGACTACTCTGGACACTGGTCTCTCTTCATCTGGATAATGATGCAAGGAGGTCTGCAGGACTGAGTATTTGTGATGTCAGTCATCACCTCTCCAGATAAACCTGGTAAACTGTGGTAAAAATCATCTTTTTATGAAATGTAGAAAAGTCCTGGGTGTGTGTGGAAATGATAACTGTAGCATAGGCTCGGTTCACATTCAACCCTTCTCGCTTCCAACAGTCTGTCAGGTTGATTTGAACAGTCCTAAACAAAAAACAACAAGTCAGCTGCAGAAATGGGTGGAGCTGAATAGCCGAAATGGGCGGAGCCAAATAGCAGAAATGGGCGGAGCCAAATAGTAGAAATGGGCGGGGCGGAATAGCAAAAGTGTTGCTAAAATGAAGTTTTGTGACATATTAATGATTTAAAGGTGTCACATTTCCTATTTAGTGTGCCCGCCTCTGGTACTTAGTCCTGTTCCACTATTTAAACCCTGTCTGTAGCTGCTCTAGATAAGCCCAGAGTGGTTTTATTTTTAGTGTTTCCGGTCTGAATTATGATCCTCCTCGTGCTCTCAGCTGTCACTTTCTCTCCCTCCCTCCCTTAGTCCTCCTCTCTGTTTCTCTCTCTCGGATCCTAACCATCAGGTTTCTCTTCCTCTGGTCTGATCTCTCTCTCTGATTAGAATCATCTCTTTACTGACAGCCATGGAGCCTCCAGACTTTGAGGCCATGAACTACACGGTGGACCCCGGTCCCCCTGGTTATCCTCGCTGTGAGGAGTGGAGAGAAGGAGCAGAGGGCGCTGTCTTCCACCTGTCTCACATTCTCCTCTTCCTCGGTTTCATGGGTGGCAGTGGGTTTTACGGACTTCTCTACCTGTTCAGCTTCCTCACCGTGGGGTTCTTCGTGTGCTCTCTGTGGGCGTGGACTGACCCCTGCAGCACAGACCCCTTCTTGTGGACTTTCTCTCTGTTTGGGGTCTGTTTGGTCCAGCTCCTGTTGGTCTCTTATCGTCTCAGGAGCGTCTCCTTTGACAAGGACTTCCAGGATCTGTACACCTGCATGTTTAAAAGGCTCGGGGTGTCTCTGACTCACTTTGGGAAGATCGTCGCCTGCTGTGATGGAGAGGTTCACAGTCTGGAGAAAGACCACTGCTTCGCTGTGGAGGGAAAAACCAGCATCGATAAGCTGTCTGTGCTGCTGTCAGGAAGGTAAAAACAGGAGCATGCCTCACTAAAGATCAGGACAGGAACTCAGGATCTTATTGTTAAATATTAACATGTAAACAAAAACGTGACTCTGCAGAGTCCTGATGGTAGGAGAGACCAGGATTGGTTGTCACTGTTAATTAATTCTCTTGTCTCTGTCTGTCTGTAACAGACACTAACATTAAAGTAGACTTTAATGGACCAGGAGACATCTCTGTCTCTGCCTCTGTTTGTAACAGACACTAACATTAAAGTAGACTTCAGTGGACCAGGAGACATCTCTGTCTCTGTCTCTGCCTATAACAGACACTAACATTAAAGTAGACTTTGATAGACCAGGAGACATCTCTGTCTCTGTCTTTGTCTCTGTCTGTCATAGACACTAATATTAAAGTAGACTTTAATTGACCAGGAGACAGCTCTGTCTCTGTCTCTGTCTGTCTGTAACAGACACAAACGTTAAAGAAGACTTTAATAGACCAGGAGACATCTCTGTCTCTGTCTCTATCTGTCTGTAACAGATACAAACGTTAAAGAAGACTTTAATAGACCAGGAGACATCTCTGTCTCTGTCTCTATCTGTCTGTAACAGACACTAACATTAAAGTAGACGTTACTGGACCAGGAGACATCTCTGTCTCTGTCTTTGTCTCTGTCTGTAACAGACACTAACATTAAAGTAGACTTTAATGGACCAGGAGACATCTCTGTCTCTGTCTCTATCTGCCTGTAACAGACACTAACATTAAAGTAGATGTTACTGGACCAGGAGACATCTCTGTCTCTGTCTCTATCTGTCTGTAACAGACACTACCATTAAAGAAGACGTCAATGGACCAGGAGACATCTCTGTCTCTGTCTCTATCTGCCTGTAACAGACATTAACATTAAAGTAGACTTTAATGGACAAGGAGACACCTCTGTCTCTGCCTCTATCTGTCTGTAAAAGACACGAATGTTACAGTAGAAGTTCCTGGACCAGGAGACATCTTGGTCTCTGTCTCTGTCTGCCTGTAACAGACACTAACATTAAAGTAGACTTTAATGGACCAGGAGACATCTCTGTCTCTGTCTCTATCTGTCTGTAACAGACACGAATGTTACAGTAGATATTACTGGACTAGGAGACATCTCAGTCTCTATCATTGTCTCTGTAACAGACACTCACATTAAAGTAGACTTCAGTGGACCAGGAGACATCTCTATCTCTGACTCTATCTGTCTGTAACAGACACAAATGTTAAAGTAGACTTTTATGGACCAGGAGACATCTCTGTCTCTGTCTCTGTCTGTCTGTAACTGACACTAACATTAAAGTAGACGTCAATGGACCAGGAGACATCTCTGTCTCTGTCTCTGTCTGTCTGTAACAGACACATACGTTAAAGTAGACTTTAATGGACCAGGAGACATTTTGTCTCTGTCCCTGTCTGTCTTTAACAGACACTAACATTAAAGTAGACTTTGATTTAATGGCCCAGGAGACATCTCTGTCTATCTTTCTGTCTGTAACAGACACAAACGTAAAGAAGACTTTAATAGACCAGGAGACATCTCTGTCTCTGTCTCTGTCTCTGTCTGCCTGTAACAGACACTACCGTTAAAGTAGACGTTAATGGACCAGGAGACATCTCTGTCTATCTTTCTGTCTGTAACAGACACAAACAAAAAGAAGACTTTAATAGACCAGGAGACATCTCTGTCTCTGTCTCTATCTGTCTATAACAGACACTACCATTAAAGTAGACGTCAATGGACCAGGAGACATCTCTGTCTCTGTCTCTGTCTGTCTGTAACAGACACATACGCTAAAGTAGACTTTAATGGACCAGGAGACATCTTTGTCTCTGTCCCTGTCTATCTGTAACAGACACTAACATTAAAGTAGACTTTAATGGACCAGGAGACATCTCTGTCTATCTTTCTGTCTGTAACAGACACAAACGTAAAGAAGACTTTAATAGACCAGGAGACATCTCTGTCTCTGTCTCTATCTGTCTGTAACAGACACTACCGTTAAAGTAGACATTACTGGACCAGGAGACGTCTCTGTCTCTGTCTCTGTCTGCCTGTAACAGACACTAACATTAAAGTAGACTTTAATGGACCAGGAGACATCTCTGTCTATCTTTCTGTCTGTATCAGACACAAACATTAAAGTAGACTTTAATGGACCAGGAGACACCTCTGTCTCTGTCTCTGTCTCTGTCTGTAACAGACACTAACATTAAAGTAGACTTTAATGGACCAGGAGACACCTCTGTCTCTGTCTCTGTCTGTAACAGACACTAACATTAAAGTAGACTTCAATGAACCTAGAGATCTCTGTCTCTGTCTCTGTCTGCCTGTAACAGACACAAACGTTTAAGTAGACTTTAATGGACCAGGAGACATCTCTGTCTCTGTCTTTGTCTCTGTCTGTAACAGACACTAACATTAAAGTAGACTTCAATGGACCAGGAGACATCTCTGTCTCTGTCTCTATCTGCCTGTAAAAGACACTAACATTAAAGTAGACGTTACTGGACCAGGAGACACCCCTGTCTCTGTCCCTGTCTGTCTTTAACAGACACTAACATTAAAGTAGACTTTGATTTAATGGACCAGGAGACATCTCTGTCTCTGTCTCTGTCTCTGTCTGCCTGTAACAGACACTAACATTAAAGTAGATGTTACTGGACCAGGAGACATCTCTGTCTCTGTCTCTGTCTCTGTCTGTAACAGACACTAACATTAAAGTAGACGTCAATGGACCAGGAGACATCTCTGTCTCTGTCTCTATCTGTCTGTAACAGACACTAACATTAAAGTAGACGTTACTGGACCAGGAGACATCTCTGTCTCTGTCTCTGTCTGCCTGTAACAGACACTAACATTAAAGTAGACTTTAATGGACCAGGAGACATCTCTGTCTCTGTCTCTGTCTGTCTTTAACAGACACTAACATTAAAGTAGACTTTAATGGACCAGGAGACACCTCTGTCTCTGTCTCTGTCTGCCTGTAACAGACACTAACATTAAAGTAGACTTTAATGGACCAGGAGACATCTCTGTCTCTGTCTCTGTCTGTATCAGACACAAACATTAAAGTAGACTTTAATGGACCAGGAGACATCTCTGTCTCTGTCTCTGTCTGTAACAGACACTAACATTAAAGTAGACTTTAATGGACCAGGAGACACCTCTGTCTCTGTCTCTGTCTGTAACAGACACTAACATTAAAGTAGACTTTAATGGACCAGGAGACACCTCTGTCTCTGTCTCTGTCTGTAACAGACACTAACATTAAAGTAGACTTTAATGGACCAGGAGACATCTCTGTCTCTGTCTCTGTCTGTAACAGACACTAACATTAAAGTAGACTTTAATGGACCAGGAGACACCTCTGTCTCTGTCTCTGTCTGTAACAGACACTAACATTAAAGTAGACTGTAATGGACCAGGAGACACCTTTGTCTCTGTCTCTGTCTGTAACAGACACAAACATTAAAGTAGACTTTAATGGACCAGGAGACATCTCTGTCTCTGTCTCCGTCTGCCTGTAACAGACACTAACATTAAAGTAGACTTTAATGGACCAGGAGACATCTCTGTCTCTGTCTCCGTCTGCCTGTAACAGACACAAACATTAAAGTAGACTTTAATGGACCAGGAGACACCTCTGTCTCTGTCTCTGTCTGTAACAGACACTAACATTAAAGTAGACTGTAATGGACCAGGAGACACCTTTGTCTCTGTCTCTGTCTGTAACAGACACAAACATTAAAGTAGACTTTAATGGACCAGGAGACACCTCTGTCTCTGTCTCTGTCTGTAACAGACACTAACATTAAAGTAGACTGTAATGGACCAGGAGACATCTCTGTCTCTGTCTCCGTCTGCCTGTAACAGACACTAACATTAAAGTAGACTTTAATGGACCAGGAGACATCTCTGTCTCTGTCTCCGTCTGCCTGTAACAGACACTAACATTAAAGTAGACTTTAATGGACCAGGAGACATCTCTGTCTCTGTCTCCGTCTGCCTGTAACAGACACAAACATTAAAGTAGACTTTAATGGACCAGGAGACACCTCTGTCTCTGTCTCTGTCTGTAACAGACACTAACATTAAAGTAGACTTTAATGGACCAGGAGACACCTCTGTCTCTGTCTCTGTCTGTAACAGACACTAACATTAAAGTAGACTGTAATGGACCAGGAGACACCTTTGTCTCTGTCTCTGTCTGTAACAGACACAAACATTAAAGTAGACTTTAATGGACCAGGAGACATCTCTGTCTCTGTCTCTGTCTGCCTGTAACAGACACTAACATTAAAGTAGACTTTAATGGACCAGGAGACATCTCTGTCTCTGTCTCCGTCTGCCTGTAACAGACACTAACATTAAAGTAGACTTTAATGGACCAGGAGACATCTCTGTCTCTGTCTCCATCTGCCGGTAACAGACACTAACATTAAAGTAGACTTTAATGGACCAGGAGACATCTCTGTCTCTGTCTCTGTCTGCCTGTAACAGACATTGACATTGGCGCTGTATCTTTGTGAGTTTTTAAAGAGACATAAACATATTTGCAGATTTGTTTTTGAGAGCAGTTAGTGTTTTCGTGATGAAAAGTTCCTTCAGAATTAATCAAACTGTACCTGCTCCTTCCTGCCCATCTGTTTTGATCTGATTCTTGTTTTTTTTTTTTGGGCACAGCTTCTGAGACAGTAACTGACAATAACGGCTGATGTTTCTGAATCACTACTTTGTGTGTAACCAGAAACAATCTCTCTATACCTCAGTGTTGTTTGCCTAACTCTGCACTCATTCTCTCTGTTCACAGGTGCTTTGGGCTTAGATTCTGACTGAAATTGTTATTTCTTTAAAAAGTTTGATCATTTCTAAACCACTGAATCTCAAAATAACAGATATCAAAGACTTTAAAGCCTGTGGGGTCAAGAAGGTATCAAAGCATCAGAAGGTTAAGACCATCTTAGTCACAGCTGGTGTTTCACTGCTCCAACTGTTAAACAGAATATTTCAGCATGGACACTTGCGTTCATATAAGGTTGACTAAAACTTTCTCTCTCTTCTCTCTCAGGATCCGTGTGACAGTAAATGGCGAGTTCCTTCATTATATCTACCCCTTCCAGTTCCTGGACTCACCTGAGTGGGACTCTCTCAGACCGTCAGAAGAGGGAGTCTTTCAGGTTTTTTATGTTTTATCTGTACCTGTAAATACATTGAGGTTTGAAAACTGTCATTAAAATGTTAAATTAATGTCACCTTAATTCCTTTAAGCTCATTTCATCTTGATAGATCGTTGTTCTGTCTTCTCAGGTGACCCTGCGTGCCGACAACCCCTGCAGGTACGTGGCGTGGAGAAGGAAGAAGCTCTACCTGCTGTTTGCAAAGCATCGCTACATCGCCAAGATCTTCGCCCTGGTGGTTCGTAATGACATTGCAGAAAAGTTGTACTCTTTGAACGACAAAGCCATCGATGGTTTGGGACATCGCTATGACCTCCGCTTACCCAGCTTCTGCCACACGACCACGATGGACGCAGACAAAACAGACGCCTTCTTACACGTGCCGACACAGGGAGGAAGGAGGGCCTGAACGCATGCATGAACATGATAAAACCCATAAACATGGGTGAACAAGCTCCCTGCTCAGAGCCCGGACTGACTCCCTAAGGGCAGGTGGTCTGGACCATTTCAAATGGTCTATAATCTGTATAAATTGGTTATAAAACCGCCTAAAAATGCAACTAATGTATGAGGGGATGGCAGCCTGTCCTGAGGTTAAAGTGCTGCTGAGGCATTTGTTAAAAACAACAAAAGCTGGCTCCTTTATGCTCAACACTGAAAATGCATTTGGATAAAGACTGGTCTTTATTTTTGGTGCTCGGTGTCATCCTTATTTCAGCTTGTGGACCAAATGTTGCAAACAGTAGTTAGAAACTGCAAAGAAACACTTTATGGAACAGTCCTCTGTTCCCTGAACGTACAGGGACTGTAGTGACACTGTCTTCAAATCAAGTTGGCACCCGTTTCTTCACTTCTTGGACGGCTATCTACAACATTCTGGAGTGTTTCTGTGGGAATTCGTGCCCATTCATCCTATAGACCAGCGTTACTCGAGCCAAATTGTTGAAAAATACATTTGCCACAATCTAAGGGGTGAAAAACAGCAATTAAAATAAGTTAAAGGTGGCAAAAGTGGTCAAGAAGCAGCAAACACTGGGAGAAAAGTGGCAAAAATAGGTGGGAAGTGACCAAATAATGAGTTAAAAGTAGCAAAAATGTTGCAAAAAATGAGTGAAAAGAGACCAAAATGGGCAAAAATCAGAAAAAAATATGGTAAAATGTGCAAAAAGTAGTATTTAATTGCAAAAGGCAGCTTAAATGGGCAAGAAGTGGCAAAAAAGGGCAAAAAAATTCCCTATAGCAGGATGTAAGTGTCAAAAAATAGGGAAAGTTAAAAATAGCAGTGGCAAAAATGGGCTTAAAGCAGCAAACACTGGGATAAAAGTGGCAACAAGGGCAGAAAGTGGCAAAAAAAAAATGAGTTACAGGTGGCAAACATGGTCCAAAAGTAGCAAAAACATGGAGAAAATGAGTGAAAAGTGACTAAAATGGGCAAAAATCAGAAAAAAAGCAAGAAGCAAAAAGCATGAAACAATGGCAAAATGGGAAATTAGTGGCATTGAATTGCAAAATGCAACTTAAATGGGCGACCAGAGGTAATAAAGGCAAAATAGGGGCAAAAAAATTACAAAAACCTGGTTAAAAGTGTCAAAAATGGGCTAAAAGAAGTAAAAATGGAATTAAAGTTGCAAAAATATGCAAATAAGGACAATGGAAATATGCAGAGAAAAATAGAGGTTGGCAATTAAAGCCTACTGTGTAAGAGTGGGAAACAAGATGATTAATGTGACTTGAAATGGATAATTTCTGAGGTAAAATGTTCCCTTTTATAAGGTTTTCTGGGGGAGTAATATTTCAAATTTAGACATAAAAGAGCCACAAATCATCACAAATGAGCCACACGTTGAGTATCGCTGCTGTAGAGCATTTATGAGGTCAGGCTCTGATGTTGGACCAGAAGATCTGGCTCACAATCTCTGTTCCAGTTCATCCCAAAAGTGCTGGATGGGGTTGAGGTCAGGACTCTGTTTGGGCTAGTCCAGTTCCCCATCAAACCATGTCTTTCTAGTCCTTCTCTGGTCTCTGGGCCACATTTTGCTGGAAGAGAAAAGGGCCTTCCTCAAACTGTTGCCACACAGTTGGAAGCATAGCATTGTCCAGAATGTCTTGGTCTGCTGAAGCATTAAGATCGGCCTTCACTGGAGATAAGGGGTCCAGACCAGACCCTGAAAAACAGCCCCATACCATTATCCCTCCTCCACCAGACTTCACAGTCAGACAGGTAACGTTCTCCCAGCATCCTCCAGACCCAGACTCCCCCATCATCAAGATGATTGGTCACTCCACAGAACACGTCTCCACTGCTCCACAGTCCAGTGTCAGTGTGCTTTACTCCACTCTATCTGACCCTTGGTGTTGGACTTGGTGATGTGAGGCTTGCATGCAGCTGTTGCCATGGAAACCTATTCATGAAGATCCTGCTGCAGTTTTAGTGTTTACATTGATGCCAGAGGAAGTTCAGAACTCTTCTGCGATGGAATCAGCAGAGACTTGGAGACTTTTATGTGGTCTTCCATCTTTAGGTTAGGTGAGGATTTTATACACCTGTGGGTCTGATTGAAACACCTGAATTCAAAAATGGAAGGATGTGGACTAATACTTGTGTCCATATAGTGTATCTGTTCGCTCAGAGACCGACAGGTAAAACAGAACAGCTGGCAGCTAAGGAGAGGTGGAGGTCTGAGTCTCTAGTGGTTTCATTTAATACATGGCTGGAGATGGCTGTACCATTTGAAATGCGTTCATTTGATTTCATTCCTAAAGGGAGCAGAAATGAGCCTTTAGTCTGGATAAACACCAGGGATGGAGGCTGAAACCTGGCTCTGTAAGGATGCATTTTCAAACCCTTGAAGTCAAAAACTTCACCGATCTATACAGCTGTTGAGTCTCACATGTTCTGTGATGTTCTGTCGTTCTATTTTATTGAACCAAGTAAAACAACTGAAATCCAGAACTTAAGATTTTGCTCTTAAACTTTGTCAAAACCATTGTGCTGTCCTACAAGTTTGTTCAGGTGTTAATAAAGATTATGAATGTGAGGACTGAAGTTAACAGGCCACTGCAGATGTCTTATTGATTGTGCAATACAAAAATGAAATATTAGATCAGTGCCTCTAGGAATATAACTTTGTGCAAATGTAAAATGCAGATGTAAATATGCTGCAAAGTGTCTGAACTCTTATAAAAATAAAAATACTTGATTCTTGTGTTGCCTTTTTTTTTATTGTCCTAATAACAGGCTGGAAGAAAAGGTTATTATTTACAGACAGGGCCAGGCATAACAAAATAAAATAAAGAACTGTATGTTTTTTGGCATAATAATCCTGTAGTCACAGAAACTCTAGAGCACTCTCTTTAATGATTAAAATGCATTTCTACATTTCCACAGCATGGTCATCCACCATCTATTATCATTACTGCTTCATTGTTCCAGGGTCTAGGAGGCCTGGATCCAGGTGAGAGGCGGGGTTACACCCCAGACTGGTTGCCAACCAATCACAGGCATTTATTATTGTCCACAATTAAAGAAGATAAAACTCAGAGGCACTCTCTTTTAGAACTCATGCTAGCACTTCCATGTACGGATAGGGGAATAAAGTATCTGTTAGTGTCCAAGCCTGTCCTCTAGCTGTATGACGTCCAGCTTTACCATCAGGGAAAGGTGGGGACTGCCTGAGGCCATGTGCACCAAGGGGGCTCAGGATACAGGCAAAGGTGCTCACTGAATATGTCCTACACATAAAAATGATTTGAGTTTTCCATATGAGCAGTAGATTGAAAAAAATGTGCCCAAATGATGTCATACAGCATCAAAATAGAGTTTGATGCCCCCCCAAAATATCGAAGTGAAGAACCACTAAAACCAGAGTCTTATTAAAGCGTTGACCCTTGTTCCTCTCTGTTTGGGCTTTGAATTTTCCATTCCACTATATCCTGCCGTTGTGCTCTAAACTGACTCCTAGTTCTTAGGTTCTTAGATTTCTGCCGTTGCGCTCTAAACTGACTCCTAGTTCTTAGATTTCTGCCGTTGCGCTCTAAACTGACTCCTAGTTCTTAGATTTCTGCCGTTGCGCTCTAAACTGACTCCTAGTTCTTAGATTTCTGCCGTTGCGCTCTAAACTGACTCCTTGTTCTTAGATTTCTGCCGTTGCGCTCTAAACTGACTCCTAGTTCTTAGATTTCTGCCGTTGCGCTCTAAACTGACTCCTTGTTCTTAGATTTCTGCCGTTGCGCTCTAACTGACTCCTAGTTCTTAGATTTCTGCCGTTGCGCTCTAAACTGACTCCTTGTTCTTAGATTTCTGCCGTTGCGCTCTAAACTGACTCCTTGTTCTTAGATTTCAGCTGTTGTGCTCTAAACTGACTCCTAGTTCTTAGATTTCTGCCGTTGCGCTCTAAACTGACTCCTAGTTCTTAGATTTCTGTCGTTGCGCTCTAAACTGACTCCTAGTTCTTAGATTTCTGCCGTTGCGCTCTAAACTGACTCCTAGTTCTTAGATTTCTGCTGTTGCGCTCTAAACTGACTCCTAGTTCTTAGATTTCTGCCGTTGCGCTCTAAACTTACTCCTTGTTCTTAGATTTCTGCCGTTGCGCTCTAAACTGACTCCTAGTTCTTAGATTTCTGCCGTTGTGCTCTAAACTGACTCCTTGTTCTTAGATTTCTGCCGTTGCGCTCTAACTGACTCCTAGTTCTTAGATTTCAGCCGTTGCGCTCTAAACTGACTCCTTGTTCTTAGATTTCAGCTGTTGTGCTCTAAACTGACTCCTAGTTCTTAGATTTCTGCCGTTGCGCTCTAAACTGACTCCTAGTTCTTAGATTTCTTTTGTTGTGCTCTAAACTGACTCCTTGTTCTTAGATTTCAGCCGTTGCGCTCTAAACTGACTCCTTGTTCTTAGATTTCTGCCGTTGCGCTCTAAATTGACTCCTAGTTCTTAGATTTCTGCCGTTGCACTCTAAACTGACTCCTAGTTCTTAGATTTCTGCCGTTGCGCTCTAAACTGACTCCTTGTTCTTAGATTTCTGCCGTTGCGCTCTAAACTGACTCCTTGTTCTTAGATTTCTGCCGTTGCGCTCTAAACTGACTCCTTGTTCTTAGATTTCAACTGTTGTGCTCTAAACTGACTCCTAGTTCTTAGATTTCTGCCGCTGCGCTCTAAACTGACTCCTAGTTCTTAGATTTCTGCCGTTGCGCTCTAAACTGACTCCTAGTTCTTAGATTTCTGCTGTTGCGCTCTAAACTGACTCCTAGTTCTTAGATTTCTGCCGTTGCGCTCTAAACTGACTCCTTGTTCTTAGATTTCTGCCGATGCGCTCTAATCTGACTCCTAGTTATTAGATTTGTGCCGTTTCTAAACTGACTCCTTGTTCTTAGATTTCTGCCGTTGCGCTCTAACTGACTCCTAGTTCTTAGATTTCTGCCGTTGCGCTCTAAACTGACTCCTTGTTCTTAGATTTCAGCTGTTGTGCTCTAAACTGACTCCTAGTTCTTAGATTTCTGCCGTTGCGCTCTAAACTGACTCCTAGTTCTTAGATTTCTGCCGTTGCGCTCTAAACTGACTCCTAGTTCTTAGATTTCTGCCGTTGCGCTCTAAACTGACTCCTTGTTCTTAGATTTCTGCCGTTGCGCTCTAAACTGACTCCTAGTTCTTAGATTTCTGCCGTTGCGCTCTAAACTGACTCCTAGTTCTTAGATTTCTGCCGTTGCGCTCTAAACTGACTCCTTGTTCTTAGATTTCTGCCGTTGCGCTCTAACTGACTCCTAGTTCTTAGATTTCTGCCGTTGCGCTCTAAACTGACTCCTTGTTCTTAGATTTCTGCCGTTGCGCTCTAAACTGACTCCTTGTTCTTAGATTTCAGCTGTTGTGCTCTAAACTGACTCCTAGTTCTTAGATTTCTGCCGTTGCGCTCTAAACTGACTCCTAGTTCTTAGATTTCTGTCGTTGCGCTCTAAACTGACTCCTAGTTCTTAGATTTCTGCCGTTGCGCTCTAAACTGACTCCTAGTTCTTAGATTTCTGCTGTTGCGCTCTAAACTGACTCCTAGTTCTTAGATTTCTGCCGTTGCGCTCTAAACTGACTCCTTGTTCTTAGATTTCTGCCGTTGCGCTCTAAACTGACTCCTAGTTCTTAGATTTCTGCCGTTGCGCTCTAAACTGACTCCTTGTTCTTAGATTTCAACTGTTGTGCTCTAAACTGACTCCTTGTTCTTAGATTTCTGCCGTTGCGCTCTAAACTGACTCCTAGTTCTTAGATTTCTGCTGTTGCGCTCTAAACTGACTCCTAGTTCTTAGATTTCTGCCGTTGCGCTCTAAACTGACTCCTAGTTCTTAGATTTCTGCCGTTGCGCTCTAAACTGACTCCTAGTTCTTAGATTTCTGCCGTTGTGCTCTAAACTGACTCCTTGTTCTTAGATTTCTGCCGTTGCGCTCTAACTGACTCCTAGTTCTTAGATTTCAGCCGTTGCGCTCTAAACTGACTCCTTGTTCTTAGATTTCAGCTGTTGTGCTCTAAACTGACTCCTAGTTCTTAGATTTCTGCCGTTGCGCTCTAAACTGACTCCTAGTTCTTAGATTTCTTTTGTTGTGCTCTAAACTGACTCCTTGTTCTTAGATTTCAGCCGTTGCGCTCTAAACTGACTCCTTGTTCTTAGATTTCTGCCGTTGCGCTCTAAATTGACTCCTAGTTCTTAGATTTCTGCCGTTGCGCTCTAAACTGACTCCTAGTTCTTAGATTTCTGCCGTTGCGCTCTAAACTGACTCCTTGTTCTTAGATTTCTGCCGTTGCGCTCTAAACTGACTCCTTGTTCTTAGATTTCTGCCGTTGCGCTCTAAACTGACTCCTTGTTCTTAGATTTCAACTGTTGTGCTCTAAACTGACTCCTAGTTCTTAGATTTCTGCCGCTGCGCTCTAAACTGACTCCTAGTTCTTAGATTTCTGCCGTTGCGCTCTAAACTGACTCCTAGTTCTTAGATTTCTGCTGTTGCGCTCTAAACTGACTCCTAGTTCTTAGATTTCTGCCGTTGCGCTCTAAACTTACTCCTTGTTCTTAGATTTCTGCCGTTGCGCTCTAAACTGACTCCTAGTTCTTAGATTTCTGCCGTTGCGCTCTAAACTGACTCCTTGTTCTTAGATTTCTGCCGTTGCGCTCTAAACTGACTCCTAGTTCTTAGATTTCTGCCGTTGCGCTCTAAACTGACTCCTTGTTCTTAGATTTCAGCTGTTGTGCTCTAAACTGACTCCTAGTTCTTAGATTTCTGCCGTTGCGCTCTAAACTGACTCCTAGTTCTTAGATTTCTTTTGTTGTGCTCTAAACTGACTCCTTGTTCTTAGATTTCAGCCGTTGCGCTCTAAACTGACTCCTTGTTCTTAGATTTCTGCCGTTGCGCTCTAAACTGACTCCTAGTTCTTAGATTTCTGCCGTTGCGCTCTAAACTGACTCCTTGTTCTTAGATTTCTGCCGTTGCGCTCTAAACTGACTCCTAGTTCTTAGATTTCTGTCGTTGCGCTCTAAACTGACTCCTAGTTCTTAGATTTCTGTCGTTGCGCTCTAAACTGACTCCTAGTTCTTAGATTTCTGCCGTTGTGCTCTAAACTGACTCCTTGTTCTTAGATTTCTGTCGTTGCGCTCTAAACTGACTCCTTGTTCTTAGATTTCTGCCGTTGCGCTCTAAACTGACTCCTTGTTCTTAGATTTCAGCCGTTGCGCTCTAAACTGACTCCTAGTTCTTAGATTTCTGCTGTTGCGCTCTAAACTGACTCCTAGTTCTTAGATTTCTGCCGTTGCGCTCTAAACTGACTCCTAGTTCTTAGATTTCTGCTGTTGCGCTCTAAACTGACTCCTAGTTCTTAGATTTCTGCCGTTGCGCTCTAAACTGACTCCTAGTTCTTAGATTTCTGCCGTTGCGCTCTAAACTGACTCCTTGTTCTTAGATTTCTGCCGTTGCGCTCTAAACTGACTCCTAGTTCTTAGATTTCTGCCGTTGCGCTCTAAACTGACTCCTTGTTCTTAGATTTCTGCCGTTGCGCTCTAAACTGACTCCTTGTTCTTAGATTTCTGCCGTTGCGCTCTAAACTGACTCCTTGTTCTTAGATTTCTGTCGTTGCGCTCTAAACTGACTCCTTGTTCTTAGATTTCTGCCGTTGCGCTCTAACTGACTCCTTGTTCTTAGATTTCTGCCGTTGTGCTCCTTTAAATCCCTTAAAAACATTTCTGGATCCAAACAGTGATCTGTATCACTCCCAAATTCAAATCAGTTCTTCCTCATACCATTTCTGACATTTCCTGAAAATTTCATCAAAATCCATCTGTGACTTTTTGAGTTATGTTGCTAACAAACAAACAAACAAACAAACAAACAAACCCTACCGATCACATGACCTCCATGGCGGAGGTAATTAAGACATAAAAGAGCCACGCGTTATCACTGCTCTAGGGTTTCTCTGAGCTCTGTCGCCTCCTGCTGGAGCTCTCTGTCTCTGCAGCTGCGCAGCTCACGGCTCTCTGCCCATTTTAGTCTGTCCCTGTCAGCTGTGAAGAATGTGAGACACAAACTGTGCAGTCCACTCCCCCACTCCAATCAGAGGGTCCAGATCCCTGAAGTCTGCTGCCTGAAGTCTCCCTCTGAATCATTCCTCTCCCTCTCCTTCTTCTTCTTCTCATCTTTGAGCTCTGTTTCTTCCTCCTCCTGCTGATCGGTGAGTAGACTCCTCTTTTCTCTCTAAGCAGTTAGAAAGTTGCGGCTGTGAGAGATTCCTGTGTGAGTGTCCTCTGCTATTTTTACATGAGAGCCTCTCAGAGCTGGTCAACATCAGCATGACGGGGAAACACGCCGCTCCTACTGTGGCATAGGTTCTCTCAGTCTGGATTAGACAGATCCAGTGTGCTGGACTCTTTCCTCTGCAGAGCTGCGGTGACTGAGACAGGATGTTCTCTGACATTTCAACATCAGCTGATCTCCATAAACAAAGTCTTCCTGGACATTAGGGTTTGTGTTTGAGCTGTGCAATGCTGTTGTCTTTCATGTGGATCCAGGGCTAGACATGAACTTTTATGCTCACCAGCCATTCTGACTAATGTTTTTGCAAAGTTACAAGCCACTCAGAAACTTTACCAGCCATCGTTTTGTTGTTGGGATATTACATTCTATGTGCAGAACCTGCATGTGTGGGATGAGACAACACACATGCTCCATTTTCCCTAATCAACCTGAAAGACACTTAAATGCATGGTGAGCTACTTTGTACATGTGTGAGGGAATGTTTTAGAGGGTCTAACTGTGTTGGTGTGTTTTTGGTCAGCTTTAATGTTTGGTAATCAGGATTTTTCAGGTCATGTTAGTTTCTTCTGGTCTTCAAATTTGTTATTCAGACTGTTCCTAACCTGCTGTAACCTGTAAAAATATTCAACCTCGTGGATGTTTTACCCTTTATTGACTGTTTAAATCAAACATGGCCAACATTATTTGGCTTTTTGACAGAAAAGAATGACAAAAAATTCCATCAATTTAAGTGAAACAGATTTCTACAAAGTGATGCCCATGACTACTCTGACGGAGTTCCAAGCTTGAGCAGCTGAGATGGGAGCGACTCTACAGACTTTGGTGCTTTTTGGCCATTGGACAAGCTGCTACAGTATGAAGGACACCGAACACACTCACATCACCACAAACACTCCGCCCTCACTGTGAAGCACGGTGGTGGCAGCATCATGCTGTAGGGATGCTTCTCAGCAGCCGGCCCAGGGAGGCTTGTTACAGTGGTTGTCGTTACTTCTTTGTCCTTCTTGGTGGATCTTTAACACCACCTACTGTGTCAGACTGTGGAAGTGTGCTCAGAATGTTGGGACTCTCTTAGTGAGATCAAATGTCTCCTGGAGAACAGCATGGCAACAGCCAGCAGAGCTAACATGATTGGTCCATCCTCCATTTCCTGTTGGTTGGTTCGACAAAAATCCAAAAGCAGAGATACTGTCTGATTTAAGGGCATGCAAAAAACAAACAAAAAAAGCAATGTATCTGTGCAGAGAAATGTTATACATGCACAGGCAATAGAAAATTTAAGGTTTTCCACTCTGTCTTTATATATGAAACCAACCTTCATGCCTTCAGCTGTTTGCTTTTACTTGATAGTGACTCTCATAATTAAACCCTAATTTGGTTGCTTAAAATAGGAAAGAAAACAAATTATCTTTAAGTATTTTTTTTAATAAGAGAAAAAAACCAGCCCAGTAAAAATTAGGGCTGAACGATTTGGGAAAATAATCTAACTGCAATTTTTTTTTTTTTATCCAATATTGCAATTGCGATTCAATATGCGATTATTTCTTCAGTTCCTCATCTCATGTGTTTTCCAACAAAAACAAGCAGTAATTCGCTCTATGCTATAACCAGCACACTCCTAGATTAAACTAGGCCTGGACAGTTTTGAAAATATCTAATTGTGATGATTTTGACTCATTTTGCAGACTGGAGAATGATTGTATGATATGTAATGTAATGCATATGCATATGCTGCAAAAAAAAAAGTTTTAAACTGGTATTTTGTCACAAATTTCAGGTAAAAGAAATACTGCACTGTCTGCGATTTGAAAACTGCAGCAGGCCATATTGCAGTTTCATCTAATTTGCGATTAATTGCCCTGCCCCAGTAAAGATGAATAAAAATGAGTGATTTTTAGTCACAGTGATGGGAGCGGTTCCCATAATAGTTGCTTTCTCTCTCCACTCAGATATTCTCGCTCTGCTCAAGGTGACCCAGCTTCAGGATGTCCTCTACTCCAGAGCTGTCCTCCCTCCTCTTCGCCACGCTGCCCCCCCTCCCCTCGGCGTCTCCCGGGGATCAGAACATCACCTCATGCCAGGAGTGGGAGCAGACCCATCAGCTCCTCTTCCATCTGGGGAACTTGTCGCTGCTGCTGGGCCTGATCATCCCCACCACACTGGCCCTGCACATGATCCTGCTGCGGCTGCTGCTCATGACAGGTCCCTAACCCCCCCACTATGAAGGCATTCCTTTAGAGATAAAGCTGGAGCTGTGGGAACACATAACAGCCAGGATCTTTAAGTGATCCACGGGCTCACTGGAAGTTTGTTTGATTTGGTTAAATATTTTAAAATCTGCTCATAAAGAGAGCGTCCTCCTTCTAAGGCTCAGACAGACAGCAGAGAGAGGAAGGAGAGGACGGTGACGTGAAACAGAACTTCTGCATGTTTATCTTCTGAGAGTGAGGCAGGAAGCAGAGGGAATTATGGGTAATGTGGTTGAATTTTAACTAAATGTTTATTTATACTGCCGTTTCACCCAGAGGATTTAGAGAAGAAAGGAAACAGAGACCTAGAAGAGGAAGAGTCAGATACTAAAGGCAGTAGAGGGACTTCTGTGGCCAGATAGCTCATAATTATCTAAAAATATCAAAAAAAAAAAAAACAAAAAAAAAAAAAACAAAGAGAGATTTGTTTGTTCTTTTACAAAAATCCATTTCTGACCCAGTATGTAAAGAGGTAGAGTAGCTCAGGGTTGTTTGTCTGACATTGATGTTCACACAGAGAATAACTGATTTAACTGGATATGAGAGCAAAATGGTAGTTAACTAAACAGGATTAGGGCCGGCAATTTTTCAACTACCAAGACTTAAAAAAAATCTAAATTAAAGTCAGAATTCTTGGAAAAAAAAAATTACAGTCAGAATAATAAGAAAAAGGTGGTAATTCTGAGGAAACCATGTCAGAACCTGTGAAAAGGTCAGAAAACCAAGCCTGAAAAATTAAAATGTTGAGATTACACCCAGAAAATTAAAAAAAAAGTTGGAATTCTGAGATTAAAGTCTGAATTATGAGGAAACAATGTCAAAATCCCAAGAAAAAAGTCAGAAATCTAAAAAACTTTCTGAATTCTGAGAAACAGACAGAATCCTGGGAACAAAAGTCCTGACTCTAAGATGAAAACTTGGAATCCTGAGATTAAAATCTGATGTTTTATGAAAGTTTCTTCCACTACTATGTTACTGCTGTGTCACAGCCATGCACAGAGATTGCTCATGGCATTAAAGTCCTCGTCCAAAGGCCCGCCCGGGATCTGAACAGGATTCAACCCTCAATCTCCTGTTCCAAAAATCAGCGATGTAGACCACTGAGCTACTCAGTCTGTAACCACAACTCCAAGAGAAAAGTCAGAACTTTGAGATTATACTCAGAATCCCTGAACAAAAGTCAGGATTTTAAAAAGGTTGGAATTCTGAAATTGATGTCAGATATGTGGAAAAAAAAATAATTTTAAGATTATAGTCCAAACAACTGGCAAACAAGGTTAGCATGAAAAAAAAACAGAGAAAGAAACAAACAAACAAACAAACAAACAAACAACAACAAAAAAAAAACACTTGGATTTTGAGATCAAATTCAGAATTTTGAGATCAAGGTCAGAATTCTGAGATTAAAGTATGATTTTTTAGAACAAATTCAGATTTTTGAGATCAAATTCAGAATTTTGAGATCAAAGTCAGAATTTTGAGATCAAAGTCAGAATTTTCTTGATGAATTACGTTCCTGAAAAAATCATATAGTGAAGCAGCTGTTTCCCCTAAACCCGTGTGTACCATGCAGTACTAATGATGGCAGTTTTTAATGTAGCGCTGCCTGAGGGGTCAAAGGCATTCATACCTCTTACATGCAGATTTCTCCGGATTCTCAGAGTCTGGTGATAATATCATGGACTGTAGATGGTTAAATCTCTAAAGTCCTTACAGATTTATGTTGAGGATCATTGTTCAGAAACTGCTGGATTATTACTCCTGCAATCTTTCACAAAGAGAATCTCATGCCATCATTGGCTGTGAATAAATGAGCCTTTCTGGAGTTCTCCTTTTATACCCTATCATGATACTATTACCAATTAACCTTCTTAACCGTAGAATGTTCCGGGTGTTTTTGAGCATTATGGCAACTTTTCTTGTCTTTTCTTTCTCCTGTCCCAGCTTTTTTGGAACATGTCATAGGCATCAAATTCAAGATGTTCATATATTTCTTAAAAATAACAAAGTTAACCATGTTAAGCCCTTAAATATCCTGTCTTTGTGCTGTTTTCAGGTGAATTTAGGTTGAAAAGAAGATGGAAATGACTGTTTTCTGTTTTCTTTCACATTTACCACATGTCCCAAGTTTTTTGGAGTGGGGTTTTTATATTAAACGTGTCCTCTTTATGTCTATACTCATTAACTCTCCGTCTGTGTGATCGTGACAGGATGCGGTCTGTTCATCGCCTGGGCTGCCCTGTACCGCTGTAACCTGGACGTGATGGTGTGGAACGTGGTGTTTCTGCTCGTTAACTTCATGCACCTCTTCTTCCTCCTCTACAAACGCAGACCGGTGAGTGATCCAGACCCACAGGCTCATTCAGGAGCCGTCAGCCTGAGAGAACACTCTTCACTGAATTAAAATATTGACCCAGATCCAGATACAGGAGAGAGAGGGGTTTACGTGTAGAGTTATTCATGGCTGCCTCTCTGGTAGAAGCACGTTCCTGGTATAAGGTACCAGATGTAGATCTGATCCTGGGGGTCTGAGTGTCAGAGAGGGGCTACAGTCATCAGTCTTTGTCGTTAATGAGACAGGATAGCTGTCCTCCTCTCTCTGCAGATCTGACTGAATTTTAAAGGGAAGCTCTGGTCACCTGCTGACTCCGCCCACATACGATCAGCTGACACTATAACCTGTCCCTTTTTTGTATTTTGCTTCATCAGCTGAAGTTGGTCTGTCTACTTAGCTTTGCAGTGTACTGGGATATCCTGCAGGGGGCAGAGTTATGCCAACAGTGGGATTATTAGATTTTTTTTTTGTATTTATTGTTTTTTACATAGTATTTTTCATAGTTAACTCTAAAAACAGAAATCCTTATTCTAATTGATTTTTTAAAACACATCCTAGAAAAATTCTAAGAAAGAATTGAAACCTTGTTTTTGTTTGTTTCAAAAATCTTTGTTTTTGTTTTTGATTTGTTTTTGTTGTTTGTTTGTTTGTTTTTTGTTGTTGTTGTTGTTGTTGTTGTTTGTATGTATTTTTTTTCCTAGAAATTATGATATTCTGAGAAAAAAAAAAACCCAGAGGAGAAAAAAAAATCTGAATACTAACTGACTTATTTTTGAGACTCAACTTTTTTTCAAAATTTGAGAAAAAAAAGTCAGAATATAGTTATAAAAGGGCACATTTTCCTAATTTATAAAATCAAAAATATATGGTCAGAACTTTAAGGAAACAATAGAGTTCTAAATGATTTTTTTGTCACACAACTGTTTTTTAAGTTCTGAAAATCAGAGAAAACAAGTCAAATTCTGAGAGATTTTTCTTTTTGAGACACTTTTGAAATCCAATTCTCAAAACATTGAAGCAAGTCAGACCTCACAGAAAAAAATACCAATTCCGACAGAGTTTTGAATTATTTTTTATTATTTTCATTTTTTTTTATTATTATTGTTACTATTATTATTATTATTATATTATTATTATTATTATTATTACTGTTATTATTATTATTATTATTATTATTATTATTATTATTATTCAGGGAAACACAAGTTTCCCTGAATTACATTGCTTTCTATATGAATTTTTTTTTTATGTTTCGGAAAATCTGAGCCAAATTTCAGAATTCTAACTGAGTATTTTCTGGTGACACAGCCTTTCTTTTTTTTTTTTTTTTTTCAAAATTCAAAGAACAGCAGACTACTGATTTAAATTTCCTCAGACAACAGTTTTCCCCAAAGTATAAACAAAACACATGTTGAAGCTGTTTAAAGAAGAATAAGCATTCCACTGAATTCTGTCAGGATTTATTCTGGAACTAAAACATCAGTATTCTGATATTGTTCTCAAGCTCTGAAAATCTGAGAGATGGCAAAACTCTAACTGAAATTATATCTGGTGTTATTTTTCAAATCACTACTCTTGGGTTTTATTTCTCAGAGTTTCCAGATTGAAATGTAAATGTACTTTGTATATAAAACCTTTAACTACAACAATGGCATTAAAACACAGCAGATGACAAAGCCATATAAATACAGAAATAAAAGCATAAATACATACAGACTAAAGTGAAAAAGGAAATAAAAGCATGAATAAATACAGAATAAAATGATAAAATAAAAAAATAAAAGCATAAAGAAATACAGAATGAAAAGATAAAAGAAATAAGATCATAAATAAATACAGACTAAAAAGATAACAAATAAAAGCATTGATAAGTACATACTAAAAGGATGAAACACATTAAATCATACATAAACACTGAATAAAAGGATAGAATAAATAAAAGCATGAAAAAATACAGACTAAAATGAATAAAAGCATAAATAAATTCAGACTAAAATGATAAAAAACATCAAAGCAAAAATAATATCAGACTAAAATGATAAAATAAATAAAAGCATAAATAAATTCAGACTAACATGATAAAATAAATGAAAGCATAGATACATACAGACTAAAATAATAAGGCAAATAAAAGCATAAATAAATTCAGACTAAAAGGAAAAAAGAAATAAAAGCATAAATAAATTCAAACTAAAAGGATAAAATAAATAAAAGCATAAATAAATTCATACTAAAATGAGAAAAGAAATAAAAGCATAAATAAATTCAGACTAACACTATAAAATAAATCACTGCATAAAGAAATTCAGAGTAAAACGTTAAAAAAATGAAAGCATAAATAAATTCAGACTAAAATAATAAAGGAAATAAAAGCATAAATAAATACAGACTAAAGTAAAAAAAGAAATAAAAGCATAAATAAATACAGACTAAAGTAAAAAAAGAAATAAAAGCATAAATGAATCCATACTAAAATGATAAAGGAAATAAAAGCATAAATAAATTCAAACTAAAAGGATAAAATAAATGAAATCATAGATACATACAGACTAAAATAATAAAGCAAATAAAAGCATAAATAAATTCAGACTAAAATGATAAAATAAATCACTGCATAAAGAAATTCAGACTAAAACGTTAAAATAAATGAAAGCATAAATATATACAAACTTAAATGAGAAAAGAAATAAAAGCATAAATAAATTCAAACTAAAAGGATAAAATAATTAAAGAATAGATACATACAGACTAAAATAATAAAGGAAATAAAAGCATAAATAAATACAGACTAAAGTGAAAAAAGAAATAAAAGCATAAATGAATTCATACTAAAATGATAAAGGAAATAAAAGCATAAATAAATTCAGACTAAAATGATAAAATAAATAAAAGAATAAATAAATACAGACTAAAATGATAAAGGAAATAAAAGCATAAATAAATTCAAACTAAAAGGATAAAATAAATAAAAGCATAAATAAATTCAGACTAAAAGGATAAAGGAAATAAAAGCATAAATAAATACAGACTAAAGTGAAAAAAGAAATAAAAGCATAAATAAATTCAAACTAAAAGGATAAAATAAATAAAATCATAGATACATACAGACTAAAATAATAAAGCAAATAAAAGCATAAATAAATTCAGACTAAAATGATAAAATAAATAAAAGAATAAATAAATACAGACTAAAATGATAAAGGAAATAAAAGCATAAATAAATTCAAACTAAAAGGATAAAATAAATAAAAGCATAAATAAATTCAGACTAAAAGGATAAAGGAAATAAAAGCATAAATAAATACAGACTAAAGTGAAAAAAGAAATAAAAGCATAAATAAATTCAGACTAAAACTATAAAATAAATCACTGCATTAAGAAATTCAGACTAAAACATAAAAAAAATGAAAGCATAAATAAGTTCAGACGAAAATGATAAAGGAAATAAAAGCATAAATAAATTCAAACTAAAAGGATAAAGGAAATAAAAGCATAAATAAATTCAAACTAAAAGGATAAAATAAATAAAAGCATAGATACATACAGACTAAAATAATAAGTCAAATAAAAGCATAAATAAATTCAGACTAAAATGATAAAAGAAATCAAAGCATAAATGAATACTGAATAAAATTATAAAAACAAATAAAAGCATAGATAAATACAAACTTGGGATCAAAGCAAGAAAAGTATGAATAAATTTAGACTAAAAAAGATAAAATAAATAAAAGCATAAAAAAATACAAACTAAAATGATAAAATAAATAAAAGCTTAAATAAATATAAACTAAAATGATAAAATCAATAAAAGCATAAATAAATTCAGACTAAAATATAATGGAAATAAAACCATAAATAAATAAAGAATAAAAGGATCAAATCAAGAAATGCATAAATAAATTTAGACTGAAATAATAAAGTAAATTAAAGCATAAATAAATAGAGACTAAAATGATAAAATGAATAAAAGCTTAAATAAATACAAACAAAAATTATAAAAGCCATAAAAGCATAAATAAAGTCAAAATAAAATGATAAAGAAAAATAAAAGCATAAATAAATTCAGACTAAAATGAAAAACGAAATAAAAGCATAAATAAATTCATACCAAAATGATAAAGGAAATAAAAGCATAAATAAATATAGACTAAAAGTATAAAATGAATAAAAGCATGAATAAATACAAACTAAAATTATAAAATAAATAAAAGCATGAATAATACAGACTAAAATGATAAAATAAATAAAAGCATAAATAAATAGAGACTAAAATGATAAAATAAATAAAAGCATAAATAAACACAGACTAAAATGATAAAATGAATAAAAGCATGAATAAGTTCCGACTAAAATGATAAAATAAATAAAAGCATAAATAAATTCATACTAAAATGATTAAATAAATAAAAGCATAAATAAATTCAAACTAAAAGAATAAAATAAATAAAATCATAGATACATACAGACTAAAATAATAAAGGAAATAAAAGCATAAATAAATACAGACTAAAAGGAAAAAAGAAATAAAAGCATAAATAAATTCAGACTAAAATGATAAAGGAAATAAAAGCATAAATAAATTCAAACTAAAAGGATAAAATAAATAAAAGCATAAATAAATTCAAACTAAAATGATAAAATAAATAAAAGCTTAAATAAATACAAACTAAAATGATAAAATCAATAAAAGCATAAATAAATTCAGACTAAAATGATAATGGAAATGAAAGCATAAATAAATACAGAAAAAAAGGATCAAAGCAAGAAAAGCATAAATAAATTTAGACTGAAATAATAAAGGAAATAACAGCATAAATAAATTCAGACTAAAATGATAAAATAAATAAAAGCATAAATAAATTCAGACTAAAATGATAAAATAAATAAAAGCTTAAATAAATACAAACTAAAATGATAAAATCAATAAAAGCATAAATAAATTCAGACTAAAATGATAATGGAAATAAAAGCATAAATAAATACAGAATAAAAGGATCAAAGCAAGAAAAGCATAAATAAATTTAGACTGAAATAATAAAGGAAATAAAAGCATAAATAAATTCAGACTAAAATGATAAAATAAATAAAAGCATAAATAAATTCAGACTAAAAGGAAAAAAGAAATAAAAGCATAAATAAATTCAGACTAAAATGATAAAGGAAATAAAAGCATGAATAAATTCAGACTAAAATGATAAAATAAATAAAAGCATAAATAAATTCAGACTAAAAGGAAAAAAGAAATAAAAGCATAAATAAATTCAGACTAAAATGATAAAATAAATAAAAGCATAAATAAATTCAGACTAAAAGGAAAAAAGAAATAAAAGCATAAATAAATTCAGACTAAAAGGAAAAAAGAAATAAAAGCATAAATAAATTCAGACTAAAATGATAAAGGAAATAAAAGCATGAATAAATTCAGACTAAAATGATAAAGGACATAAAAGCATAAATAAATTCAAACTAAAAGGATAAAATGAATAAAATCATAGATACATACAGACTAAAATAATAAAGCAAGTAAAAGCATAAATAAATACAGACTAAAATGATAAAAGAAATCAAAGCATAAATGAATACAGACTAAAGTTATAAAAACAAATAAAAGCATAGATAAATACAAACTAGGGATCGAAGCAAGAAAAGTATAAATTAATTTAGACTAAAAATGATAAAATAAATAAAAGCATAAAGAAATACAAACTAAAATGATAAAATAAATAAAAGCTTAAATAAATACAAACTAAAATGATAAAATCAATAAAAGCATAAATAAATTCAGCCTAAAATGAAAATGGAAATAAAAGCATAAATAAATACAGAATAAAAGGATCAAAGCAAGAAAAGCATAAATAAATTTAGACTGAAATAATAAAGGAAATAACAGCATAAATAAATTCAGACTAAAATGATAAAATGAACAAAAGCATAAATAAATAGAGACTAAAATGAATAAAAGCATAAATACATTCAGACTAAAATGATAAAATAAATAAAAGAATAAATAAATACAGACTAAAATGATAAAATGAATAAAAACATAAATAAATTCAGACTAAAATAAAAAAATTAATAAAAGCATAAATAAATAGAGACTAAAATGATAAAATGAACAAAAGCATAAATAAATAGAGACTAAAATGATAAAATGAATAAAAGCATAAATAAATAGAGACTAAAATGAATAAAAGCATAAATAAATTCAGACTAAAATGATAAAATGAACAACAGCATAAATAAATAGAGACTAAAATGATAAAATGAAAAAAACATAAATAAATTCAGAGTAAAATGAAAAAAATTAATAAAAGCATAAATAAATAGAGACTAAAATGAATAAAAGCATAAATAAATTAAGACTAAAATGATAAAATAAATAAAAGCATAGATACATACAGACTAAAATAATAAAGGAAATAAAAGCATAAATAAATTCAGACTAAAAGGATAAAAGAAATACAAGCATAAATAAATTCATAATAAAATGATAAAGGAAATAAAAGCATAAATAAATTCAGACTAAAACTATAAAATAAATCACTGCATAAAGAAATACAGACTAAAACGTAAAAAAAAATAAAAGCATAAATAAATACAGACTGAAATGATAGAGGAAATAAAAGCATAAATAAATTGAAACTAAAAGGATAAAATAAATAAAAGCATAGATAAATACAGACTAAAATAATAAAGGAAATAAAAGCATAAATAAATACAGACTAAAAGGAAAAAAGAAATAAAAGCATAAATAAATTCATACTAAAATGATAAAGGAAATAAAAGCATAAATAAATTCAGACTAAAACTGTAAAATAAATCACTGCATAAAGAAATTCAGACTAAAACGTGAAAAAAATGAAAGCATAAATAAATACAGACTGAAATGATAAAGGAAATAAAAGCATAAATAAATTCAGACTAAAATAAAAAAATTAATAAAAGCATAAATAAATAGAGACTAAAATGATAAAATGAAAAAAAACATATATAAATTCAGAGTAAAATGAAAAAAAATTAATAAAAGCATAAATAGAGACTAAAATGATGAAATGAACAAAAGCATAAATAAATAGAGACTAAAATGAATAAAAGCATAAATAAATTAAGACTAAAATGATAAAATAAATAAAAGCATAGATACATACAGACTAAAATAATAAAGGAAATAAAAGCATAAATAAATTCAGACTAAAAGGATAAAAGAAATACAAGCATAAATAAATTCATAATAAAATGATAAAGGAAATAAAAGCATAAATAAATTCAGACTAAAACTATAAAATAAATCACTGCATAAAGAAATACAGACTAAAACGTAAAAAAAAATAAAAGCATAAATAAATACAGACTGAAATGATAGAGGAAATAAAAGCATAAATAAATTGAAACTAAAAGGATAAAATAAATAAAAGCATAGATAAATACAGACTAAAATGATAAAGGAAATAAAAGCATAAATAAATTCAAACTAAAAGGATAAAATAAATAAAAGCATAAATAAATTCAAACTAAAATGATAAAATAAATAAAAGCTTAAATAAATAAACTAAAATGATAAAATCAATAAAAGCATAAATAAATTCAGACTAAAATGATAATGGAAATAAAAGCATAAATAAATACAGAATAAAAGGATCAAAGCAAGAAAAGCATAAATAAATTTAGACTGAAATAATAAAGGAAATAACAGCATAAATAAATTCAGACTAAAATGATAAAATGAACAAAAGCATAAATAAATAGAGACTAAAATAAATAACAGCATAAATAAATTCAGACTAAAATGATAAAATAAATAAAAGCATAAATAAATTCAGACTAAAATGATAAAGAAAAATAAAAGCATAAATTAATACAGACTAAAATGATAAAATATATAAAAGCATAAATAAATACAAACTAAAATGATAAAAGAAATAAAAGCATAAATAAATAGAGACTAAAATGAATAGCAGCATAAATAAATTCAGACTAAAATGATAAAATAAATAAAAGCATAAATAAATACAGCCTAAAATGATAAAATGAATAAAAGCATAAATAAATTCAGACTAAAATGATAAAATGAACAAAAGCATAAATAAATAGAGACTAAAATAAATAAAAGCATAGATAAATACAAACTAAAATGATAAAATAAATCAAAGCATAAATAAATTCAGACCAAAATGATAAAAGAAATAAAAGCATAAATAAATAGAGACTAAAAGTATAAAATATATAAAAGCATGAATAAATTCAGACTAAAATGATAAAATAAATAAAAGCATAAATAAATAGAGACAAAAATGATAAAATGAATAAAAACATAAATAAATTCAGACTAAAATGAAAAAAATTAATAAAAGCATAAATAAATAGAGACTAAAATGATAAAATGAATAAAAACATAAATAAATTCAGACTAAAATAGAAAAAATTAATAAAAGCATAAATAAATAGAGACTAAAATGATAAAATGAATAAAAGCATAAATAAATTCAGACTAAAATGAAAAAAAATTAATAAAAGCATAAATAAATAGAGACTTAAATGATAAAATGAACAAAAGCATAAATAAATAGAGACTAAAATGAATAAAAGCATAAATACATTCAGACTAAAATGATAAAATAAATAAGAGAATAAATAAATACAGACTAAAATGATAAAATGAACAAAAGCATAAATAAATTCAGACTAAAATGATAAAATAAATAGAAGCATAAAAAAATTCAGACTAAAATGATAAAATAAATAAAAGCATAAATAAATACAAACTAAAATGATAAAAGCAATAAAAGCATAAATAAATAAAGACTAAAAGGAAAAAAGAAATAACAGCATAAATAAATTCAGACTAAAATGATAAAATAAATAAAAGCATAAATAAATACATACTAAAATTATAAAATAAATAAAAGCATAAATAAATTCAGACTAAAATGATAAAATAAATAAAAGCATAAATAAATAGAGACTAAAATGATAAAATGAATAAAAGCATAAATAAATTCAGACTAAAATGAATAAAAGCATAAATAAATTCAGACTAAAATGATAAAAGAAATAAAAGCATAAATAAATAGAGACTACAAGTATAAAATGAATAAAAGCATAAATAAATACAAACTAAAATTATAAAATAAATAAAAGCATAAATAAATAGAGACTAAAATGAATAAAAGCATAAATAAATTCAGACTAAAATGATAAAATAAATAAAAGCATAAATAAATAGAGACTAAAATGATAAAATAAATAAAAGCATAAATAAATTCAGACCAAAATGATAAAAGAAATAAAAGCATTAATAAATAGAGACTACAAGTATAAAATGAATAAAAGCATGAATAAATACATACTAAAATTATAAAATAAATAAAAGCATAAATAAATTCAGACTAAAATGATAAAATAAATAAAAGCATAAATAAATAGAGACTAAAATGATAAAATGAATAAAAGCATAAATAAATTCAGACTAAAATGATAAAATAAATAAAAGCATAAATAAATAGAGACTAAAATGATAAAATAAATAAAAGCATAAATAAATACAAACTAAAATGATAAAATGAATAAAAGCATAAATAAATAGAGACTAAAATGAATAAAAGCATAAATAAATTCAGACTATAATGATAAAATGAACAAAAGCATTAATAAATAGAGACTAAAATGAATAAAAGCATAAATAAATTCAGACTAAAATGAAAAAAAATAATAAAAGCATAAATAAATAGAGACTAAAATGATAAAATGAATAAAAACATAAATAAATTCAGACTAAAATGAAAAAAATTAATAAAAGCATAAATAAATTCAGACTAAAATGATAAAATAAATAAAAGCATAAATAAATACAAACTAAAATGATAAAATGAATAAAAGCATAAATAAATAGAGACTAAAATGAATAAAAGCATAAATAAATTCAGACTAAAATGAATTAAAGCATAAATAAATTCAGACTAAAATGATAAAAGAAATAAAAGCATAAATAAATAGAGACTACAAGTATAAAATGAATAAAAGCATAAATAAATACAAACTAAAATTATAAAATAAATAAAAGCATAAATAAATAGAGACTAAAATGATAAAATAAATAAAAGCATAAATAAATTCAGACCAAAATGATAAAAGAAATAAAAGCATTAATAAATAGAGACTACAAGTATAAAATGAATAAAAGCATGAATAAATACAAACTAAAATTATAAAATAAATAAAAGCATAAATAAATTCAGACTAAAATGATAAAATAAATAAAAGCATAAATAAATTCAGACTAAAATGATAAAATAAATAAAAGCATAAATAAATAGAGACTAAAATGATAAAATGAATAAAAGCATAAATAAATTCAGACTAAAATGATAAAATAAATAAAAGCATAAATAAATAGAGACTAAAATGATAAAATAAATCAAAGCATAAATAAATACAAAATAAAATGATAAAATGAATAAAAGCATAAATAAATAGAGACTAAAATGAATAAAAGCATAAATAAATTCAGACTAAAATGATAAAATGAACAAAAGCATAAATAAATAGAGACTAAAATGAATAAAAGCATAAATAAATTCAGACTAAAATGATAAAATGAACAAAAGCATAAATAAATAGAGACTAAAATGAATAAAAGCATAAATAAATTCAGACTAAAATGATAAAATGAACAAAAGCATAAATAAATAGAGACTAAAATGAATAAAAGCATAAATAAATTCAGACTAAAATGATAAAATAAATAAAAGCATAAATAAATACAAACTAAAATGATAAAAGAAATCAAAGCATAAATAAATTCAGACTAAAATGATAAAATAAATAAAAGCATAAATAAATACAAACTAAAATGATAAAATAAATAAAAGCATAAATAAATACAAACTAAAATGATAAAATGAATAAAAGCATAAATAAATAGAGACTAAAATGAATAAAAGCATAAATAAATTCAGACTAAAATGATAAAATGAACAAAAGCATAAATAAATAGAGACTAAAATGAATAAAAGCATAAATAAATTCAGACTAAAATGATAAAATAAATAAAAGCATAAATAAATTCAGACTAAAATGATAAAATGAACAAAAGCATAAATAAATAGAGACTAAAATGAATAAAAGCATAAATAAATTCAGACTAAAATGATAAAATGAACAAAAGCATAAATAAATAGAGACTAAAATGAATAAAAGCATAAATAAATTCAGACTAAAATGATAAAATAAATAAAAGCATAAATAAATACAAACTAAAATGATAAAAGAAATCAAAGCATAAATAAATTCAGACTTAAATGATAGTTCTCCACCCGTCTGGTATTGAAGCCATCCTGAATGAACATGTTTAAAGAGGCCACAGTCAGAGATGACCTGATCTCCTCCAGAGCCTGAGGCTCAGTCACCCCAGTGTTTATATGCTGAGGTCAGAATCCTGACCTGTTTTATTTTTATTTCCCCAAAAGTTAGAAAAATAATAAGAATTCTGGCAGATTTTTTGAAAGACATTTTTTTCAAGTTTTTAAAATTCTAAGTGAAAAGGTCAAAATCTGACAAATAAAGTCTGAATTTTGAGATATTGTTACAATAAACACAACCATTGTTTTTTAACGGAAACAGTCAGAGTACTGATTGAGGTTCCTATGTCAGTCAACTGTTTGGCAAATTCTGAAAATCTGAGGAAAAGTCAAAATGATTAGAAAACAAAATCTAAAGCAACTGTCTTTCTGTTTCATTGTTTGCTGTCTACTGCTGTCTGATCGATCAATCATGTATTTTCAATGACAACAGACCAGTAATGATTGATTCCTGACTGATTGGATTAACTCTAGTTTTTACATCAACCTGCAGCATCTCTGACTGTATCTGATTGTCTTTAAGAACCTGAGTGACATTTAATCTGTGCTGCTCACTCAGATAAAGATCGACCGGGAGCTGCGGTCAGTCTATAAGAGGATGTTCGAGCCCCTCCATGTGAAAGAGGCTCTGTTCCAGAGACTAACAGGACAGTTCTGCACCATCCAGACGCTAAAGAAGGGACAGGCGTACGCTGCCGAGGACAAGACGTCTGTGGACGAACGGCTCAGCATCCTGCTGAAAGGAAAGTATGTCATGTTGGTGTGAAGCTGCTGAACATTTAAATGTAAAGAAATCCAAAGTTTTTGTCTGAACACTCTAGAAATGTTGGAATATGATCGCTGTAAACATGAAAACACTGGGATCTGCATGTGACTGAATTCTGGATTTAGACTGTTAGAAAGTTTTTCACCTCTTCCTGGCTGGGTTTAATGTGGGCGGGGCCAATATGTGGGTTAGTGATGTCATGAGCCCACAGTGGGGAACGACCCCGCCCCTCTAACACTCCAACCTAAAATCACAGAGCAGTTCATCTCAGTCCAGTCTGTTGTTAGCTGATGTCACTGCCTTTATTGGAAGTTAACAGTCAGTTAAATGCTGTTTTTCTGTTCGTTGTGAGCTAAATTTACCAAATCTATCAGCCACAGTGGACTATGGGTCATTTAAAGCATCAGAGCAGAGATTTGAGACACAAAAAAAGACTTTGTCTCTTCTTAGAAGGTCAATAAAAGGTCAAGAGGCAGGATAGTGGCTAGAGTGCTTTCCTTCTTTCAGATTGTACCATTTTTAAATCTGAGAGGATCGTATTTCCCCCGAGTGGGCGTGGCTTCAGCTCATTAACAGACACGCCCACACCATCCTGGAGCAGATTTTACTGCCTCATTTTTCATGATTTTGAAGATTATTTTTACAAACTAAGAGATGTTTTATCCGACTGAAATTCGGCCTGGAGGTTCAGAACACAGTGAGCTGTCATACAACGAACCTAAATACAGATTTATCTTCACTTTACAGCAGGAGTCATCAAGTACGTCTGCACAAGGGCCAGATTTAGTCTCCACAGAGAAATATTATTGTAGTAGTATTTGTATTTTCTTTCAAACCACAGGACATTTTTAGTCATCAGTGACATCTATCCCTAACAAGAGAGTTGGCTGGACCCTGAAATCAGAGAATGGACCCTCTCCAAATGTTTAGTACTAATATTAACTCATTCTTGATACTTTTTGCCCTTTTTTACCTCTTCAACCAAATGTTGCAAGATTTTAACTCCTCTAACCACTTTTCCTGCATGTTTTATCCACTTTGTGCCATTTTGGCGACTTTTCTTCTATCTTTGCCACATTTTAACCCCTTTTCATTACACTTTTTCAACAATTTTCACAACTTTAAAGCCAATTTTTGCAACTTTTAACCCTTTTTTGATACTTTTTGCCTCTTTAACCAAATTTTTTGCCATTCTTTAACCCGTTTAAACCACTTTTCCTGCATGTTTTATCCCCTTTGTGCCACTCTTATCCATTTTTTCTTATATCATTGCTACTTTTTAACCCCTTTTTATTACTTTTTATCAAATTTTTTGTCAACTGTAATTAATTTTTGATACTTTTGCCCCCTTTTTGTCCTCTTTTACCAATTTTTGTCATACTTAACCTCTTTTCACCACTTTTTCTGCCATTTTTTGTCCCTTTGTGCCACTCCACAACCCATTTAGCCACATATCAGCCATTTTTGCTCTTTAACCCCTTTTCACCTCTTTATCTGGACATTTTTTGCAGCTCTTCTGCCAACCTTAACCCTTCTACTAATTACGACAGTAAATTTCAGTAAAAACAGATCAAATGTTAAATTATTCTTAAACAGCTTCAATATTAATTGTTTGTGGGACAGATTTAACAGCTGCAGACATTTAAAGCCGAAGGATACTCTTAAAACCACAATATCTTCGTTTCCTCCTTTTCTGAATTTAAAGATCTTTCGGGGACTGGACAGGAAGCTTTGGGGGGCCTGATATGGCCCCTGGGCCGCCAGTTGATGATCAATACTTTACAGGGTCTTTAAAGGGCTGCTGTTGTATTTTATGATTGTTCTAACGGTGATGTCTGTGTGTGACAGGATGAAGGTTTCATACAGAGGTCACTTCCTTCACAACATCTACACTAACTCCTTCATCGACTCTCCAGAGTTCAGGTCCACAGAGATGCACCGAGGAGAGAAGTTCCAGGTAAAAGAAAATCTCAACTGATGAATGTAGAACTTTTCTAGGGACACCCGTGGCGGCCATGTTCCTGAGAGGGAGCTCAGATATTGTAATGAAATCTACCGTTATAACCCAGTTTGTTTGTCATTACTCTGTTTTGTTGGACGTAAAGGTGACCATCATGGCTGAGGAGAACTGTAAGTTCCTGTGCTGGTCTAGAGAAAGGCTCACCTACTTCCTGGAGTCGGACACGTTCCTGAACGAGGTGTTCAGGTACCTGATTGGAAAAGACATCACCAACAAGCTGTACTCTCTGAACGACCCCACGCTCAGCGACAAGGTGGGTTCAAGTCTGCTCTGTCAGACTGGGAACACTGGATGAGAACCATGAGTATTAATGATGGTAGAACTGTTAGAAATGATGACGTGTGAGGAAGGGGAGGGGCCGTCAGCCTCTGCTCTGTTATTCAAACACTGAATAATGATGCTATATGGACAAAAGTATTCAGCCGCCTTACTGTCCCACCAACAGGGACTGTAATGACACTGTATTCAAATCTGTGTCTTTTAATCTGGAGTTACCCCCCTTCTGCAGCTCTAACAGCCTCGTCTCTTCTCTGGAGGCTTTCACAACATTCTGGAGTGTTTCTGTGGGAATGTGTGTCCGTTCATCCTGTAGAGCATTTATGAGGTCAGGCTCTGATGTTGGACCAGAAGACCTGGCTCACAGTCTCTGTTCCAGTTCATCCCAACTGGTGCTGGATGGGTTGGAGGTCAGGACTCTGTGTGGGCTAGTCCAGTTCTTCATCAAACCATGTCTCTCTAGTCCTTCTCTGGTCTCTGGGCCACAGTCCTGCTGGAATAGAAAAGGGCCTTCCTCAAACTGTTGCCACACAGATGGAAGCATAGCATTGTCCAGAATGTCTTGGTCTGCTGAAGCATTAAGATTGGCCTTCACTGGAGATAAGGGGTCTAGACCAGACCCTGAAAACCAGCACCATACCATTATCCCTCCTCCACCAGACTTCACAATCAGACAGGTAACGTTCTCCCAGCATCCTCCAGACCCAGACTCACCCATCATCAGAATGAGTGTTGGTGTGTTTTACTCCACGCTTGGCGTTGGGCTTGGTGATGTGAGGCTTGCATGCAGCTGTTGCCATGGAAACCCATTCATGAAGCTCCTGCTGCAGTTTTAGTGTTTACATTGATGCCAGAGGAAGTTCAGAACTCTTCAGCGATGGAATCAGCAGAGACTCTCACATCATTAGCTTCAGCAGTGGTTGACCCTGCTCTGTGATTTTACCTGGTGTTCTGACTGACTGTGAAATATTCAGCAGGGATGAAATTTCACCAACCATCTTATTGTAAACTGGTTATACAACTTACAGCCTCCTGTCAAGGTAACAGAGGAGCTAGCAGGTCCACGGAGCATTCCACCTGTGTCCCAGATATGTTAGTTACTGGGGTTATGTTTGTTATGTTTGTTTGCTGATCTGTCTGCCTCTTTTGGGATTTTTGAAGCACTCTGTAACTGTGTGTTTTAAAAAGTGCTATATAAACAGTCATCTTTTTTGAGACTGCATGGTCAGACGATGATTTTATACAGCTGTAGGTCAGATTGAACACCTGAGTTCGATAATAACAGGTGTAGCCAAATACTTTTGTCCATATGGTGTATAATATTAATGATGACGATGATGATGGTGATGGTTGTGTCACAGGCAGTGAAGAAGATGGACCGTCAGCCCAGCCTCTGCTCTCAGCTCTCCATGATGCAGATGAGGAACAGCATGGCGAGCACCAGCGACACCGACGATGTCCTCAACCAGATCCTACGAGGAGGGTCAGCTGGCTCATCACTCCGTAAGTTACCAGCCAACAGGATGCTTGGTTTTGTTTATTGGTAACAGCAACAATAACAGCATAACAGCAGAGGGCGGGGCTAATGAGGCAGAGGGCGGGGCTAATGAGTGGTGATCACTGGTTGATGTCCTCGATTTTTACCCTTAAATTAGAAGTTCAATCAGATATTTTAGAGTATGGTTTTAGAAGCAGCTGGGAGTGTCTGCATGATCTAAAACTGGCAGGTTTGTCTCTTAGGCAATCATTTTTCTGTTTCTCACTGATAGGCACGACTTAGTCCTGTGCAGAAAACCCAGTTATAGTCTTGGTTTCCCCATTAAATTTGAAATTTGAGCCCTAAAAGACAGATTCCTAAATACTTCTTTTGTTGGACGTATTGAATTTTTACATGATTCAGCATGTACAACGCAGCTAAAGGGTCAAAGCTCTGCCTTGAGAAAATTATGTATTTGGTCTTAATGGAGTTTAGCGTTAGTTTCAGATCAATTAGAGCAGTGTTTCCCAACCATTTTTTCTTGGAGCCCCCCCTACACGCTCCTCAGAAAAGCGGAGCCCCCCTAGGACCCAAGAGAGAAGAAAAAGTGACACACTGCTGCCAAAAATCAATATAGATTTTAATTGTTCCACTGATAAAACCCTAAAAAAGGTCCATGCATACTTTTCTTAACTGAAGACCTCTGTATGAACTACTTTATAACTGCTTTATCATGGTTTTAGTCGATATTTGCAAACCTATTTTTGGCTGCCTCGGGGGGGGGGGGGCATGTTGGTTCAAGTTAGACTGACACAAAGCTTGACTTCGTCAGGGTGCTGAGGAGTATTCTAATGTATCACCTGCGTAAAGATGAACTTCACAGTACTTTCATTGCTCTGATATGTCATTGACATAAAATGGAGTGAAAATAAACGAACAAATCAACTGGAAATCTCATACTAAACATTTACAAAGTGTCAAGAAGCGGTTTTACCATATCTGAATGACTGTGCTGTGGTTTGGGGTGAAAATAATACATATAAAGCTATACGGATCATAAATAAAGCTGAAAATCAGGATCACACCAATTTACTACTCTTACAGTCAAAAATACTCACATTTACAGATCGTGTAGAATTTCAAACAGCCCAAATACTATTCAAAGATAAAAATAATTGATTACAAGGAAATATTCAAAATTGTTCACTGAAAGAGAAGGGGGTTAAGATTACAGGGGAAAGTTTAATTTTAAAGCAAGGAGTGTGCAGACAACATGAAGAAGGTTTTGTATTTCTGTGTGTGGTGTGAGACGATGGAACAGTCTGAATGTGGAGCTGAAGAGATGTCCAAACATAAATCAGTGCAAAAAGAGGGATAAGGGGCTGATTCTCAGCAGGTACAGGGATGAGGACAGTGTGTGATTCTCAGCAGGTGCTAACAGCTTAGTTATCTGTATTTTGGTATTTGTTGTTCTTTCTGTGAGGGTCAATGCCTGACGAGGTGTCCAGTTATCAGGGATTAATGGGTGATGTGGAGGACTGAACCGTCTGACGTGCAGTGGAGGATGGCTGCCTCTGTGGTTTTAAAAATTCTCTTTAATATAAATGAAAAGTCAACTGTAACAACAGCCTTTGATAGATAGCAACACACTCCTGACTGTCCTTTATCACCAGAGCTAGTGAAAGGCCCTGAGCTGAAACGGTCCAAACAGCAGCTTCTTCTCATTGTTATGCCGCTTTCTTGCACCTCTTTGTGAAGTACTTTGGGACCGATTGTCATTTATTGTTTAAAGTTTTTGTGTTTAGTTGCTTTTTAAGCCCTGTGTAAGATGAATAATAATTTAGATGATGTTTGCTTGATTATGCGTATGAAATTGTGCAGTGACTGTGCTGAAAGATTGTGCAGACTAAATGTAGAGCTCTTTTTAAAAACATTTTATTCCACATTTATGCAGAAAGCATGGAGTTCTCTGTTAAACCAGAATGCACTAAAGCTTCATTCATTTTATCTGCAGCAGAGGTGAGAGCCTCACAGGCATGAAACACTTGGATATACATGTTTTGACTAAAAGCAGCTTTAGATGAGAGCAGCTCTTCAGGATGCATTACTCATGAGAGCAGCGCTGTTTAACGCAGCTCCTGTTGCTGCTAATGGAGCTTTTTACATCTCTCTGTGCTGGGTCGGGACGTTTTATGATCATGAATGTTTGGTGACATGTGGAGCACCTCTGATAACCACCAGCATTTCTATCCCTAAGTGCAGATGAGCAGAAAGAAATAATTTCTGTTTATTTGTTTAAAACACAGTATTGATTCATTTATTGTTCTATTTTTAGAGAAATCACCAGGGACTAAAACCTCAGCGAAGATGAAGCCCATAGCAGAAGGTATGGAGGACGATGTTTTTGAAGAAGCGGCTCCTGCAAGTTCTGGTAACATGGCGAGCACCTCCAGTGAGGAAGTTTAGAGAGTGGCGGTTATAATCCATTAATATGACTGTATTATATACATGTATGAGTATCTGCATGAATGGCTGATGAGAAAGAGCCAAGGCCAGTCAATAAATATGAATGTATGTTTAAAATCTTGTTTTTACGCTGAGAAATGCATGCCTGCTGAGAAGTGCATGCACATCAGGTAACTTTGGACTGCTTTGAGTTATGACAGTATTATCAGAGCTAAAACTAGTGGGAGGAGTGAAAACTCAATACAGGTCATTGACAGGGATTTATATCTGGTTTTAGTCATTCAGTGGAAATCCTTGATGCTTTGTGAGGATGCGCCTCAGTGAACATGGTTAGATATCTGATCACTCTGGGATGTCATCATCTGTAGATGCTGCATGCTGTGGTACGTATAGACCGCCATGTCAGCTGAGTTTGTTGGAAATCAAAAATCATGGCTTTATTTATGTCTGTCCATCCTCACTCAGTGTCTCCTCTGTAAGATCTGGATTATTTATCATCAGGGGTGTGACGAGACATTTATCTCACGAGAAACAAGACGAGATGTGATTTTACACTTTTTTTGAATTTGGAAAAAAAAATACACGGGTGAAAAAAATATCCTTTAAACAACTGAAACTCATAATTGCAACGCATTCAGGTCTATTCAAAAATGTTTGAACTAAGTACTGAGTAGGCTATCGGTGCTTCCAAACAGTATGTGTGGTCAAACTCTGACTCAAACTGTACATTTTCATGCCCTGCAAATCAAACCTTTCATTTTAACAGCCTACAAAATCGTTAATTTACCGATAATTTGTCCGATCTGGCGAGGTTGATTTTTCTGCGATGAGAAATCTCGTGGCGTTTTGATCTTGCGAGGTCTTGTCACACCCCTATTTATCATAGCTCACTAAAAAGAGTTGCCCTCTCTGTTCTGGTCTTTAAAACAACAGTAAAAGTGGAATACAGGAAACTGGCTCTCAAATGGGAGCCAGCTCTTAGAACCAGCTGGTCAGTCATCATTAGAACACATACCAACAACATTTCCCTTAAGCTGACTGCCCTTTGGCGGCACCTTTGGAAAAGTGAGTGTAACTGGGAGGAGGACGGTTTCCCTTGCCATGTCACCTGCGTTGGTATTTTGTTGTAAATCAAAGAGAGTAAGCGAGCCACAGAGACAATGTTGGACTGTTGTTGGAATAAAGGAGGTACAGTGAAGATTGTGAATGTAGAGTATGGATGTACAGACTAAAGAGACGTCACCTGGTGTCTGTACGACCTCCACAGCTCATTATTGTCAAATATAAACACGTTTTTAGAGGGATAAAGACACAGAGCGGTTAGTGTTTAATGAACTTTTTTCACTTCTAATCATAGACCTTCCACCAAGCAAAGACTTGGCTTTACTGCTTTTAAAACATACGTTTTAGTGCATGCAAATCTCAGCAGGACTGTGTTTTTCTGCATAATGTGCATCACCTATATGGTTAGTCCTGCAGACAGCGTGAACAATTCGTAAGGCTTTAACTGAAGAACGTATGACAGCAACAGTAAACTGTTAGATATTTATGTTTTAGTTTGTAGTAGATGTGATTTACAAAGCTCTATGTCTCTTTCTAAAACCATCACTTGGTGATTTTGTCCTCGTGTTTGAGGGATAAAACACATGTTATTTTGTTTTTCATGATAAATAGATGAATGAATTTTACTGTTTTCATCACAAACTCAGAGATGTCACAACTTTCACACCTGTATTTATTAGAGATGATTTTATTGAGTAACATGTTTTAATTCAATGTTTGAAACAGTGCACATCATTCAATATAGGGAAAGCTTTTCTTCCTATTTAATGTTAGAAACAGAAAGTTTGAGGTTAATTTTATTTTGTTCTGTCACGTCTGTAATACTTTTAATAAAAAATATAAGTCACCAAGCCTGCTTGTCTGCTGTTTTAGGACTTGTCTCAGTCTTCAGGTGGTCAAAATAAAGGTGAAAGAGAAATTTAAAGGGAACGTAGGAGTGGGGCGCCCTCGTGTGGCTTTATTTATTTAATCATTTATTTCTTAAACATCAGCGGTATTGGTTACCCTTAACTTTTATCATTATAATTAATAATAATAATAACAATAATAATAATAATAATAATAATAATAATAATAATAATAATAACAATAAAAACAACAACACCAACAATAATAACATTAATACTACTACTACTACTAATAATAAAAATAATAACAATAACAATGATAATAATAATATTAAAGAAATTAAAATTGCAGGTGCTCTCTGCTATCCATAAACATTGTTTGCAAGGTAGGACTACAGGCTTTTTTAGTCTATTGTCTTTTGGTTATGGAAAATAAAAAAGTTTACTAAAGGCTACAAAAATGGTAACTTTGAATTAACAACAGTTAATTATATATTTTTTCATCCTTATTATTCGATATCTAAAAATATTAGTAATCAATTTTTCTGAAGAAAACACGTGTAAACATCGGAAAACAGGAAGTTGTGATATTAATTTACCCTTTACAACTGCATTATTTTCAGGACATTTTTCCCAGTAAGCTGTAAGTTATAGATATTTTTATGACATTACATGTTTTCCTTCATAAGTTTACTGATGTGTTTCTTTGTTTTCGTGAGTTTTCATATGCCAAACAAGCTTTTCCCCTCTTGTCACTCGTGTTCCTTATAAACTACATTACCCGTGGTGCGTTGCGTGTTAGCGTCATCAAAACAGGAAGTGTCACAGACCCTTTGAAGTGCAGAGCAGAGCAGGAAAATATGATCGGAGTGTAAATCAGAGGAACGGTTCGCCCTCGGCCAGCGCCCATGGACGGCTCTAAGGAACCACGCAGCCTCGCCAGGAGCACCTAAACCCGCCTTTGAGCCTCCTTCTCCTCGGTTCCTCCCGGTGAACCGCTCCCTATGATGGAACGGGCGATGGAGCAGCTCAACGTACAGCTCAACCGGCTGACCCGCTCCCTCCGCCGGGCCAGAACCGTGGAACTCCCGGAAGGTGAGGAGCGGAGGGGCGGGCAAGGTGTTAGCTAAAAAAACGGAGGAAATAACGGGGAAATAGCGATGTTTAACGTTGTAATGTTGTTGTAATAAAGTGTTACGGCAGCCTGTAGCGACCTTTGAATGTATACTGATGATTTTATACAGTATAAAGGTACAGTGGTTTCTTTATCAATGCTAGTAAGTGTTTATTGGTGCTGAGCGGTGACTGCAGGATGAGAGTCAGTGTTTGGGTCTGGGTCTGACTCATAGCCGGATCATTTCCGCTCATGTTGTGGTGTAAAAATATCCTGTTACTCACAACAGTAATGGAAATATATTTTATCATCAAATCAAAGTAAAAGTTTATTTTAGCCAGTAAAGAGAATAAGGGACGCGTATTTTATGTCTCCAAATTCTGAGATCAAAGTAAGAATTCTGAGATAAAATACAGTTTTTATATGAATGCATGAAAAATAACTAGAGCAGTGTTACTCAACCCTGCTGAACCAAAGAGCCACATCGTTGGAAAATACCTTCACAAGAGCCACATCTAAGTGGAGAAAAGTGACAATAAAAATAAGTTAAAGGTTAAAAAAGCAGCAAAAATGGGTGAAAATGGGCAGAACAAGCATAAAGTGGCAAAAATGGGTGAGAAGTGACAAAAAATTAGATAAAGGTGGCAGAAATGATCAAAAAGAAGCAAAAACATGGTAAAAATGAGTGAAAACTGACAAACAGGCAAAAAGCAGCAAAAAAAGGAAAACATGGGTTTAAAGTGGCAAAAATAGTGGGAAATGTGGCATTTAATGGCAAAAGGCAGCTTAAATGAGTGAAAGTTGGCACAAAAAAAAGCAAAAAAAAAGAGGAACAATTGCAAAAAGCAGTATCAGAGAGGCAAAAACGGGATAAAAGTGGCAAAAAGAAGTGGCCACAGTGGGCTTACAGCAGTAAAAATGGATTACAGATGGCAAAAAATGGGAAAAATGTCAAATAGGGCAATGAAAATATAGACATTATTGGTTGACTATTAAAGCCAACTGTATGATTACGGGAAACAAGCCGATTGATGTGACTTGCAATGGATAATTTCTGCAGTCAAAATTTCCGTTTTTATGGTTTTCAGGGTGAATAATATTTCAAATTAAGACATAGAATTTTTAAATGCGTTTTAGCTGATACTGAAATCTGTACCAATGCATAAATGTAGCTCAGACTTGAAACTTTGGGCCTTAAAAAAATATTTTAGGCTGAACAAAGAAACAGACTTCAGCTGGCGTAGGTCTGTTGGTGTGACTAAAACTCACTGATACATACAGCTAATATTTACAGGCAATAATTTAGCTGTAAATATCAGCAAAAGTGTTCATATCTGCCAAAACAGAGGAGTAAATTGGTAAATTTATCAGCTGATTCTGATATCTTGCCAATGATACCGTGCATCTGTAATTGTAATGAAACATACAACATAACATTTCATAAAACAGAATATCTCAACATAACATATCCTGATGTAACACTCTGGGGTGTAAAAAATCATAATGTAACACCATGAATTATTACACATTTTAACACTCATTAATCGATTAACAATCTTAAACAAATCTAAATAAATGAATCAACAACACAACAAATGTAAAAAGTAGGGCTGACAGCCTCAAGTCTATTGGTCGATCAATTGGTCAATTACCTCATGTCTGACCAAAATCCAATTGGTCGAACAATTGCTCCTGCTACTTTAATTGGAGGAATCCATTTTTTTGCAGGGGTTAGGAGGGAGATGTCATGTGTTTTTATTTTTTCAGTTATCTAGTGTTACAAAATATAATTTACAAAAAACAAAACAATGAATATAACTATTCAAATATAATTTACTCGTGCCTTTCAGGGTAGTTGATTACAGGTTAAATACCTAGAAAGTCAAAATGATATCATTAGGACCCTCCCACCAAAGCCCGTGAAGCACGTTTATACTCTGTTTCCCATTAATTAACAACATGCTGAAAAAGTCAGTGTAGTGGCAACATTTTGTTAAAAAGGATTATTATTTAATTACAACATCAGGTGGTTATACTGCAAAAATTGTATGACTTTTACGTTCATTTTGGGTTAATTTTGAATTTTAATTACCACCTAAATGCACTGACTACATTGTCAGTGATAAGTTTGATGTAGAAATAACATGAAGGTTTGTTTTTTTTGGGGGGTGTCTCCCCTGCAGCCATAATGATGTAAAACAAGTCCACCACTGCTCCACTCCACTTTACAAATGTCAAAAGTTATCAAACATTTTCTTTTCACTGTTCTCTTACTTCCTCTAAAATTCATTAAAAGTTCCTTCTTCCGTGGGTAACCTCATGTCAAAATCTTCAATCTACACAAAGTTCCGTATTTTCTTTCAAAATTAAGACAGATCTGTATCCAAACAGGAAGTTAATTTCTTCCCCTTTAGGACAGAAAAAAAATCCAAAATAAAGGCAGTTTAAAGTGCAAAACAGAGGAATATCAAAATCAGAACTAATTAAAGAAATTCTGAGATTAACCATATTGAAAAGTGTACATCTCTAATTCTATGGTTACATATGGTAACATATTGAAAGGTAATATGACCTAGTGAAGCTGTGTACCATATCTTAGCACAACATAACTAACTGTAACAAATATTACAAAGTAATCTAACATATAAGCAGCGTTACGCAACGCCAAGCCACGCTACATCCTGTCGAGTCACATCACGTCACGTCATCCCATGATGTTTAGTTTAGTTTATTTCGGTCACTTAAACATGAAGACTCAGTTGCACAACATAAAGTGAAAATTTACAAGTGAACAAACGTTGGGTTAATGCTACTTCTGCATTAACACCAAACAATCAACAACAAAAAAATAAAACCAACAAAAAAGACAACAGGACCGAAAAGGTGTAGGCTGAAGCCTTCGCTTATTTCACCTACCCTTTTCAAATTCATTTTTTACTCAGCTTCCTTTAGATTTATATAACACACATGTCATGTCACGTTACGTCACGTCATCCCATCACGTCCAGTCATGTCATATCCCGTCACGTCACCTCACACCACGTCATGTCATATCACGTCATGTCATATCCCGTCATGTCATATCCTACATGTCAAATCACATCCCGTCACGTCTTGCCATGTCATATCTCGTCATGTCACTTCACGCCATGCCACGCCACGCAACGCCACGTCACGTCACGTCACGTCACGTCACGTCACGTCATGTCATGCCATGTCATATCCTGTCACGCCACACTACGTTACGTCACGTCATGTCATGTCATGTCATGTCAAGTTGCGTCACGTCACGTCACGTCACGTCACGTAACGTCATATCCCAACACATCCTGTCCTGCCACGCCATCTGACGTCATGCCACGCCATCTGACGTCAAGTCACGTCAAGCCGCGTTGCAGTACATCACAGCATGTCACACCAACCACACCACACCAGACATCAACTCTGCTGTGATTTAAAGACCTAATCTCTACATCAAGCGGCTTTTTCATAGTGATTTTGTGGTTGCCATGAAACAGGATTTTTTTTCTCAGGGACATAAAAACACTTGAACTCTTGAAACTTAGCAGAGAAAAATCTGACAGGAAAGTGGAGATGATTGATATCAATATATCGTTTGTGTCATGTCAGCAGAACTTTGTGTTATCGCTGTTTCTCCATTGAACATTTTATTGTTTGTAAAATGACAGTCACATGTCTATTAACTTTTATCAGCAGTTTTTTTGGAGCTTTTATTACACCTCAGTGTTCCTGTTGTGTTTATTTCTCCTCAGATAATGAGACGGCGGTGTACACACTGATGCCAATGGTCATGGCCGATCAGCACAGGTGAGACTCAAACGTGACAGTACATTTAAAGGAGTGCTGTATTCGTTCTGACATGAGGTAAAATGTTTTATTTCTCCTGGTTTCTCCAGCAGTAACACGTCTCATTATGTGTGCACCCGTCTGCAAAGGTTCTGGGTTTTTTGTCTTCAGGACAAAGATGTTGATCTGTTCCTGTCTCTGTTAAAGGTCAGTGTCAGAGCTGCTGCTCAACTCCAAGTTTGACGTGAACTACGCCTTCGGTCGGGTAAAGAGGAGTCTGCTGCACATTGCTGCCAAGTAAGAAAGCCTTTAACCCTCCAGAAACGTCTGTTTTTGTTTCTTTCTATCTCCTTTCTACGTCTAGAATCTGCACACCCTAAGCTGACTTAAATATTCCTTTTTCTGTCTCTGCTCAGCTGTGGATCGGTGGAGTGTTTAGTCCTGCTGTTGAGGAGAGGAGCTAACCCCAACTATCAGGACATCTCAGGCTGTACTCCTCTGCACCTCGCTGCCAGGAACGGGTACAGGCCTGACAATATTACTATCATCAGTAACCTAACCCCAAACATACTGAATGTAACTACCCTCTTCACTATGAGCTTCACTGCTTTACAGAGGAATTCAGTATCAGAAACCTGTGCTTTATTTTTACATATTTTAGGTGCTAAACAAGAAATAGGTGCAGAAAATCCTTAGTTTTTTAGTCGATTTCTTCTGCTTGTAGTCATGAAGCAGGTTCAAGAGATGCCTCTTGGGTAGATCTACAAAAACATTGAAGGGCCATGTCTCCCACTTCAACAGGAAATCCACCATTTTGAAAAAATTAGCCAAAACTGGGACATTTTGGGTCTCCTCCAGGGGTCACAAGTTTTTACACTCCTCCTAGGGTGATCAGCTGATTCTTTGTTGGAAGTCTAGATGAGACCTTGGTGATGAAAAGTTACCGAAAACTTTGCCATCAGTCAAAGGGCGTGGCCATGGTGAGCCCTCAGGTGTGCATATTTTTGAAAAAAAAAAGATGTTGATTTTAATCAAGCCATAAATTGTCCAATAACAGTGAAACTTTATAAGTATATGGTAATGTTATATGGTAGTATTTTGTATAGGTCAGGGGTGTTAAGTGGTATATCCTATTCTGATTATGGGACAAAGGGGGCGCTTTGTCAGGAATGAGGAGTTGTTGTGACCACTGTTGTGTAGAGAAAAACAAGGGGTGTCATTAAAAGTATGTTGAACGAAAAGTTGTCGTCGTCGTAGTTAATGAGCTAACATTGGTAGCAGAGGATGGCCGCTGGCAATTATGAAGTTCCACCACCGTTTGACGAGAAGAAGTCATACGAAAGCTGGAAAAATGAGGTCGAAATTTGGAAGCTAGTCACAGACTTGGATAAGAAGAAGCAGGCATTAGCAGTAGCACTGTCGCTAACGGGACGAGCAAGGGACAGCACGCTGGAAATAGCCGCAGAGGACTTAAACAAGGATGATGGAATGAATAAACTGTTGACGAAATTGGACTCAGTGTTCCTAAAACAGGAAAAAGATCGCCAATACGAAGCATACACGGAGTTTGACCGGATAACGAGGGAAAATGGCGTTCCGATGGTGGATTACATTGTTGAATTTGAACGCCGATACAGCAGAATCAGTAAGTTAAACATGCAGCTTCCGGATGCTGTATTAGCTTTCAAACTACTTGACACAGCTGGACTGACTGTTAAAGTCAAACAGCTTGCTCTCACCGCGTGTCCAAGCCTCTCGTTTGATAACATGAAGTCTGCCTTGAAGAGAATCCACAGGAGGGCGCCGGTGAACAGCACATGAGCGGAGACGCCGACTCTGCCTACTACACCAGGTATACCAGTAGGAGAGAAAGTAAACAAGGCCTGCAAGGGACTGTACAGGGCACAAATCCACTTGACAGGTATGGGAGATGAACCAGATGTGCCGTCTGTCAGAGCACTTACCACTGGGCAAAAGACTGTCCACATAAGAATGAACATGCTAAATTCACAGAAGATGAACAAAAAACAAATGTTGAAGAATATAACATCACTTTGCTGTCAAAAGAGTCACTGTCTGACATAGAAATCTTCATGGGCGAGTCTTTGGGATCAGCTGTAATTGATACAGCCTGTACAAGAACTGAATGTGGAGAAAAATGGCTGGATCATTATCTCAGTGCACTGAAACAGAATGAATTAGACCAAATTCAGGATGCTAAGAGTGCATGGTCATTCAAGTTTGGTGATGGGAGAGTTGTTTATTCCACAAAGAAAGTAACAATCCCAGCCATGATTGGAAAGACTAGGTGTCAAATTGAAACAGAAGTTGTTCCAGTTGATATTCCACTGCTTTTGAGTAAAACATCACTGAAAAGAGCAAGTGCAGTTTTGGACATTGACAATGATAAAGCTACAATGTTCAAGCAACCAGTCAAACTTGAATTAACATCATCAGGGCATTACTGTGTGAAAATAAAAGATGACAGTAAACCGGATGAACGTGAGACCCCAAATGAGGATGAAATCCTCACAGTCACAGAAAACATGACAACAAAGGAAAAAAAGAAAGTCTTGTTAAAGCTACACAAGCAATTTGGCCACGCCTCCGCCGACAGACTTTAAAAACTACTGACTTGCTCAGGTAATAATGATGAATGCAACACGATTCTCAAGGAGATTGTGAAGAACTGTGAAACATGCATAAGACACGGCAAGCCAAAGGAAAAGCCAGCGGTAGGTTTGCCCATGGTCTCAACCTATAATGAAACTGTAGCTGTTGACTTGCATGAACTGGAGCCAGGAGTGTGGTATCTGCATGCTATTGATCATTTTACCCGTTTCAGTGCTGGGAGCATTGTCACCTCCAAGAAACCCAAAGACATTGTAAAGAACTTTATTCACTGCTGGATTAGCGTTCATGGCCCTCCACGCAGACTGTTCAGTGATAACAGAGGAGAATTCAACAGTGAGGATATGAGAGACATGGCTGAAAAGTTTAACATTGAAGTGAAAACAACCGCAGCCTACAGCCCATGGAGTAATGGCCTCCTGGAAAGGCATAATCAGACACTGACTGAAATATTACTGAAACTAAAACGAGACAATGGATGTGACTGGAAGACAGCATTAGACTGGGCCCTGATGGCAAAAAACTCAATGCATAATGTACACGGCTACAGTCCGTGTGTGTCAGTGGTCCAGTGGTGTTTGGGCAAAACCCAAATCTGCCATCAGTGCTCACTGATAAGCCCCCTGCTCTAGAGAACACCAACGTGAGCAGCTGGATATCTCAGAACATCACAGCATTACATGCTGCAAGGAAAGCATTTGCGGAGGCTTAATGCTCTGACAGGATCAAAAGGGCCCTCCGTAAACAGCTACGGCCTATGGAGGATCAGTACAACACAGGGGACAAAGTCTACTACAAGCGGATAGATTGTACTGAATGGAACGGTCCTGGTGTAGTCATCGGCCAAGATGGAGCAGTAATATTTGTGCGGCATGGAGGCACCTATGTCCGAGTTCATCACTCTAGGCTCCGAGAGGCAGATGCTCCCCAAGAAATGCTGAATGATGTGGACAATCAGACAGAGAGGACTGAAAATCAGAATTCTCTACCAGGAGCTGAACTCAGTGATAATACTGATACTGAAAATGACAGTCAGGAGGAAACTACTGCAAATAATGAACCCCTTGGTGAAGAGGAAAGCAGTGAATCTTCTCAGGAAACAGAGCAACCAAGAGGGGATCAGCATGGAGCCTACAACACTTCCAATAAAAACATCTTCAAGCCTGAAGCTGAAGGCTGGACAAGTAGTGACTTTCCCAGACAGTGATAGTGGCCAAATGCACACTGGAAAAATCCTCAGCAGAGCAGGAAAAGCAACAGGAACACACAAAGATTGGTACAATCTTCAATACACAGATCCTGAGGAAATTGCTGGGACAACAGGATCAGTTAACCTGAAACAAGTGAGTGACCTTCAGGTTGTTACAACTGAGCAGGCAGAGTTGTGCATTAATAACCAAAAGATGAAATACTTGCAGTAAATGATGACGTGTTCATGACTGCCAAACGCACTGAACTCAACAACTGGAAAAAGAATGAGGTGTTTGAAGAGGTGAGGGAATGAAGGCCAGAAATGCATCTCTACAAGGTGGGTGTGCACACTCAAGGAAACATCTGATGGTGTTGTACCCAAAGCTAGGTTAGTTGCAAGAGGCTTTGAAGAGATGAATACCGAGGGGCTCCAAAAAGACTCACCTACCTGTGCCTCAGAGTCCCTGAAACTGATAATGGCTGTAATATGCCAAAAGGAGTGGCAGCTAAACTCCATGGACATTAAAGCAGCCTTTTTACAAGGTAAAGAATTGACTCAAAATGTGTACATCAGGCCTCCCTAAGAAGCCCAAAGGCAGGGCTACCTATGGAAGTTAAAAAATTGTGTTTATGGCCTGGCAGATGCTTCTCTGTATTGGTATAACAGAGTAAAAGACACCATGCTGAAGTTTGGAGCCACTGTGTCAAAAGTTGATCCAGCAGTGTTCTATTGGCTGGATGACTCCTGTAATGTTATGGGGGTTCTTGCTTGTCACGTGGATGACTTTATTTGGGGTGGTACAAAGAAATTCTGTCATCCCTCATTTGAAAGCTGTTTTCCAGGTTGGACGTGAAGAAAACAACAGCTTCAGTTATATTGGAATGGAGATTCACTCTCTGAAGGCTGAGATACAAGTACAGCAAAATATGTACATTAAGAATCTTCAGCCCATTCCTGTGGACCCCACAAGAGAGAGAGGCACCTTTGACAGAAACTGAAACTGAGATGCTCAAGTCAAAGATAGGCCAAATACTATGGGTGGCAAGACAGAGCAGGCCAGATATGATGTGTGACATCTCCATGTTGGCATCCGGTACAAAGCATGCTACTGTTCAGACCTTGCACTGTGCAAACAAACTTATCAGAAAACTGAAATCAGAAGAAGTGACCTTGAGGTTTCAGCACCTGGGAGACGATAGCTCTCTAAAACTAGTGGTGTTTAGTGACTCATCAATGGGAAATCTTCCCGATGGAGGGACTCAAGGTGGACACCTCATCTTGCTGATGGAAGAGAATGGAAGATTCTCACCTCTATCCTGGCAATCGAAGAGAATCAGGAGAGTTGTTCGCAGTACACTGGCTGGAGAGACTGTTGCCCTCGCAGATGGCATTGACAGTGCTGTTTTCTTAACCACACTTTTCTCAGAGCTTACCACAGGTGACTGCATGAAACTATTGTGTGTGTAACAGATAATCACTCTCTACTGGATGCTGTCAATTCCACCAAATCAGTCACAGAGAAAACACTTTGCTTAGAAATCAGCAGCATCAAAGAGCTCATCCACTCAAATGTTGTCCAACACGTCATGTGGTCCACCACAAAGGAGCAGCTTGCAGACTGTTTAAGAAAAAAGGGGACCTCTGCACTCACTCTGCTGAAGGCTCTCCGTGAAGGTGTATGGCTACTTGAAGGTGAAATGGACTAAACAACATAGACGTCTTCCCCCACAAGTGATTGTTATTAAAGTTAGAGCTTTAAATTGATGTTCATCTGTTAAGTATTTAGGGAACAGTAATGTCTGGCTCTTTTGAAATGTTTTAGATCTTTTTCTTTAAAGAGTAAGGGGAGTTTGTTAAGTGGTATATCCTATTCTGATTATAGGACAAAGGGGGCGCTCTGTCAGGAATGAGGAGTTGTTGTGACCACTGTTGTGTAGAGAATAACAAGGGGTGTCATTAAAAGTATGTTGAACGAAAAGTCGTCGTCACCGTAGTTAATGAGCCTGACAAGGGGTTCTCAATTTTGGGGTCAGGACCCCATTGGGGGTTGCGAGACAGTGAGAGGGGGTCTCCAGATGCCTTAGAAAAGCTAGGAATATTTTTTAATCTACGCTGTTGCATCTTTATACTAATTCTGCCAAACTTTAACCCATTTTTATCACCTTTTTCCCCACCATTTTTGCCAATTTCAACCATTTTTACAACTTAAAACCCATTTTTTCCCCATTTTAACCCTTTCCGCCACTTTTTTCTGCCTGTTTTTGTCACTTCTAAACCAAATCATGTAGCTCTCTGCCTATTGCTTTCGACTCTATTGCCAGTATTAACCCCTTTTATCAGTTTTAAGCCACGTTTTACAATTTGATACGCCCATTTTTCTAGTTTCTGCCTATTTCTGCCTCAGCTAACCCTTTTTTTGCCAATTTATTTCAATTTTCATCGATTTCACTAAATTTCCACCTATTTTTGTGACTTGAATGCCATTTCAGCTATGTTTGAATCCCCTTTTAGCACTTAATATGCCCATTTTGCCACATTAACCCATTTTTTTGTTATTTTTTGCCACTTTTATCTACATTTTGGTATTTTTCCCATTTCTGTTACTTTTAAAATCTAATATCACCACCTTTTCCACCATTTTTGCCATTATTAACCCATTTAAGCTATTTTTAACGTATTTTAAGTCTGTTTTTAACAAAAGGATTTACATTTTTAAGAGAGCTATCTACTACACTATGGATTAAATTTTGTTTCTTTGATAAGAGTGGTAATAATTCAAGTAAACTCTAAGATATCACAGCTTAACTTTACAATGGACCATGATTATGCTGGCCCCCAGTTTGGCTGGGCCCCAGAAAGCGCTCCTATTCATCCTCCCTAATGGGCGGCCTTGTCTGCACATGACTATTCTTGAATGTTTACAGCCACCGTCAGGTACAGCGGGGGTCCCAAATTGCTGACACTTCTATTTTGGGGGTCATGGGCTGAAAAGGTTGAGGACCATACAGGTGACAGGAAATGTCAAGGTGTACAAGCCTCTGTGTCTAGATTTATAGTTTCCCAGGACAAATTAGTTCCAGGAAGGCCTAAAGAAGTTGATTCAGCTCTGAGCAGTAGGAGTTATAAACATTGATGCTGATGATTCTGTCATAACCAGATTTCATGTGTTTGGGAACAGACCTACCCTTAACACACTCATGTTTTACATTTTGAAGATAGTCACTGCCCCCTTAACCTTGCAAAGCAGATGGATACGTCCGTTTCCGTGTTTCTCACTGACGAATCTTGCAAAGCTCCCATCTGAACAGATTGGGCCCGGTTAAGCCTGTTCTATGCTTGATGTATCCGCGAGGTCCCGAGTGTCCACGCATCGAACATGACGTCAAATATTAAGAAACACCTCTTCGCAGGGGTCCCGAATGTCAAATTTTCATCTGGTCGCAACATCCCTGAAATTTTTACAGACATGGATGCAGCAAACGTCAAAATGGCAAAGAGGAAGCTGGCACTAGATATAAATGCACTAGACGTTTCTGCATCATGATTCCGCATCAGTTTTTGTCCGTGCGGCCGTCCGTGCAGAAAACATAACCAAGCACTGCGGATTCGTGATGCAAGCAAGCAGCAACAAATGACCGGTGCAATTATGGTGGAAGACATTAGCGTGGATGCTGCTAAAGTGCCAGTTTTATCAGAATTTGACCACATTTCTATGTTAAAAGACGTACAAAGAACAGCAGTGAGTTGTTTTCTTTAAAAAAAAACGCAAAAGTCGTGTACTGACATGTCTACAGTCACCATGGTTTGTGGCGTTATATAGTTCTCTATGGAGTTTACCCCTTCAGTAGCGGCTATGTCATGTGTTGCTCTGATTTGGCCCATAAAGATGCGACTGACATAACGTTCATCCAATCACCTTCAGAGTTTGCTACAAAGGCTCTTCCCTTTCCCAAACGCTCTCTATCAGAGGTTTTCCAAATGGATGTGTAAAACAAATCCATCTGGTGTGCCAGGCCAACTGCCCCCCCCCAGAATTCTGGGTAAAGTCAGTAAATAATGCCTGCCCAGGTAAACCCAAATTAAATTGAATTCTGTGTTTGAACCATTTGGAGTACAACCAAAAACAAGGTGTCTTTAGAAAGGTAACGCTCTGAAGTTTTTTCCTTAACTGTTGGACTCACCGTAGCTGTGTAATGACTGATTATAGTGAAACAGAGGCCTGTAGATGACTGTAGCTGGGAGGAATTAGCTGGAAAACTTGACTGGACTAAAGCATGAAGCCTTAGCTAGCTTAGGTTCAGAGTTAATAACAATAGAAGAGAAAATGAAGATTTATCAGCTTTTTTTAGGAGGAAAGTCCAGAAGTTTCTACCTGCAGACTCCAAAAAGCATGGAGTCTCCTACACCATGTTTCCAATAATCATCTAAATGAGATTATTTTCTAATTTTCCTGAATATTAATGGAATTGAAAGTCAGTATAATTTTCAAGTCATTAACTGTTAGAGCATAATTCAAACTGTATTGAACAAACCTCCCAATTATGACTTTTTTTTTTTTTTTCAAAAATTAAAAAATCTCAAAATGCACTGTTCCAAATTATTATGCAGAACAGATTTTCAGAACATTTTATAGGTTGTAAAGAACTGAAAATGGTCATTCATTGAATTTGCAGCATTAGGAGGTCATATTCACTGAAATCAAAGCTGTTTCAATCAAAAACATCTTAACAGGCCAAGTTCCATGTTAACATAGGAGCCCTTCTTTGATATCACCTTCACTATTCTTGCATCCACTGAACTTGTGAGTTTTTGGAGAGTTTCTGCTTGAATTTCTTTGCAGGATGTCAGAATATCCTCCCAGAGCTGCTGTTTTGATGTGAACTGCCTCCCACCCTCATAGATCTTTAGCTTGAGGATGCTCCAAAGGTTCTCAGTAGGGTTAAAGGTCAGGGGAGGATGGGGGCCACACCATGAGTTTCTCTCCTTTTATGCCCATAGCAGCCAATGACACAGAGGGATTCTCTGCAGCATGAGATGGTGCATTGTCATGCATGAAGATCATTTTGCTACAGAAGGCACTGTTCTTCTTTTTGTACCATAGAAGAAAGTGGTCAGTCAGAAACTCTCTATACTTTGCCGAGGTCATTTTCACACCTTCAGGAACCTTAAAGGGGCCTACCAGCTCTCTCCATGATTCCGGCCCAAACATGACTCCGCCCCCTCCTTGCTGACGTCACAGCCTTGTTGGGACATGGTGGCCATCCACCAACCATCCACTAGTCCTTCATCTGGACCATCCAGGGTTGCACGGCACTCATCAGGAAACAAGACTGTTTGAAAATGAGTCTTCATGTATTTCTGGGCCCACTGCAACCCTTTCTGCTTGTGAGCATTGGTTGGGGGGGCTGAATAGTAGGTTTATACACGACTGTAAGCCTCTGGAGGATCCTACACCTTGAGGTTGGTGGGACTCCAGAGGCACCAGCAGCTTCAAATACTTGTTTGCTGCTTTGTAATGGTATTTTAGCATCTGCTCTCTTACTCCCATGAATTTGTCTGTCAGAAACCTTCCTCATTATACCTTTATCTGCAGGAACCCGTCTGTGCTCTGAATCAGACACTAATTTCTTCACAGTACGATGATCACGCTCATGTTTCCGTGAAACGTCTAAGGCAAGGCATTGCTCTGTTTGAGGCTTTCAGCAGCAGAGAGATCCTTCTTCTTTCCTATATTGCTTGTTAGCTAACTCTTCCACTTTCTAATAGTATCACTGACAGCTGGCTGTGGAATATCCAGCAGGGATGAAATTTTACCAGTTGTCGTCTTGCAAAGGTGGCATCATCACAGAACCACGCTTGGAGTCTCTGAGCTGTTCAGAACGACCCGTTTAGGATCACTAATGTTTATAAAAGGAGACTGCATGGCTAGGTGAGGATTTTATACACCTGTGGCAACAGGTCTGATTGAAACACCTGAATTAAATAAATAACAGGTGTGGACAAATACTTTTGTCCATGTAGTGGAGAGGTATGCTATGGGTTTTGTCAGTAGCACTGGCTAAAATTCTTTTAAAATAAACTTCTGGACTCTGTATCAGAGTTTATTCCTCGGCCCTTACACTGATGGAAGGGATCAGACAACAACAATTAAGGACAGTTGTTACATGTTTCCACAGTGATTGAATAACAGCATCTTCCTGTTACGTGGTGAGACATTTTAGTTTGACAAGCCAACAAAGCCACACCCTTCACTGTTTTTGACATTGCTCTTTTTTAGTTCCTCTAAACATTTAACATTTTTGGGGTTGGATTTAGTTTGTAGGAGCAGTCAGTCACACATTCAGGCCAGTCTGTTGGCCATATGTGTCAAAAAGGTTTTTAGGCAGGATTTGTCCTGATAAACATGGGTTGATTATATGACTCAAAGTTAAAGAAAAAATTATCTCAGGATATCAATGCTGAAAAAAGTACACAATAGAAAATAAAGAACCACAATAAATAAAAACCTTCTAAGTCTGGCAGATTATTTAGCAGCAGTAGCCGGAACAGTTTTAGCCTGATCCTTTCTTGTTCTTTTTTTGAATTCTATAGGTCTTGCAGATTTTATTCGTATGTCATAGACTGTGGATGAAATTACTGATACTGAACTCCTTTGTTCCCTCAGGCAGAAGAAGTGTATGGGCCGACTGCTGGAATATAATGCTGACGTAAACATCTGCAACAACGAGGGGCTGACCGCTGTGAGTCCGCTGTAATCCTTTAGTATTTCATGTCCTCAGATCGTTGTCATCAAAGGTTTTTAGATAAATCTTTTTGTTAATAACATTACAGTGGGTGTGCTTGTGTTTCTGTTCTGCAGATCCACTGGCTGGCAGTGAATGGGCGGACCGAACTGCTCCATGATCTGGTCCAGCACGTGTCCAACGTGGACGTGGAGGACGCCATGGGACAGACAGCTCTGCATGTGGCCTGTCAGAACGGACACAAAACTGTAAGCCTGTTCATAATGATTTAAAAAGGCATCATTAGAGTAACTCCCTTCAAACATTCTGTAGCAGAGGTTCTCAACTGGTCTAACCTCAGACCCGCCATCATCTCCTTAATGACTAAATAGCTACCCCAGTTTTCACATTCTTCAATAACAAATGGGGCTGATTGAACAAAAAGATGCTGATATAAAGCCAAACAAAATGCCTATAGAGTGAAAAAGAGCATGTTTAATTTTCACTTTAATTTCATCTTTTAAATTTAATTCAGGTAAATGAAATTTCTCTTTTGGTATTTACGTGTGAACTTCTCTAAAGTCCACTTTCTAGTTCTAGGGGAATATTTAGTGTAAGGAGTAGTAATGATGTGTTTCATTTAGGTGTTTACAGGGTTTTTAAATGTATTTAAAGTTGATGCATCAATTTAGAAAAAATAAAGGCTTTAAGGTGAATTAAAAAGTATTTAGTTTAACCCATATAAGAAACAGCATGTTTTGTCCTGTTTTATTGTTTTGTTGCATCTTTTGTACAGCTCTAGGCTCCAGCTCTACTTTTTATTAAATACATTGACTAAAAAATCTCTAAAATTTTGGTCACAGTTCTCCTTGAGGAGTTAACCGTGGCTTAATTGTATTATTGCAATTAAATTTTTGATGTTTTTTTTTTTTTGTTTTTTTTAATAGCAAAGAGTAGAGTAAACAAAATGTGCTGGTGAGGCAGGAAACCCAAGGGGCTTATAATTTAACCTCACCAAGTTACAATCAGACTTTATGGAAAAGAGTTTAATCAAAAGGACAAAGTGTTATTGTCGTGTGTATGTTCTGGTAGAAAACTGGTAGTGGTTGCTGGGGGTATTACCAGGGGTGCAAAGGCTCGGACAAAAGAAATGCTGTTCACCTTGACCTTGGCTGCTGGGCGACACACGTACATGTCAGATGTGTGGACACTGACTCTGGCCATGCTCCCCCCTCTCTTCAGGAGACCAGGAGGCAGCCAGAGCTGTGACAAAGTCCAGTCTATCTACATCTTAGATTAGGGTTGTACACCTCTTCTTCTCTCTTTTTTACATTTTCTGGGGTAGTCACAGTTTATGGATCACTTTCTGTTCAATTCAGTCAGGACCTCTTTGAACAGAAACACACGTGATTTGCGGCTGTAAATATTGCTTTATTAGCAGTCATTAATTAGCACTAATTGCTGTCATTTGTATTTGGTGGTGTGGCAGTTCTAGGACCCCCCACCCTTCCACGAGCCTGCGTGGAAAGCATACAGCAGGAACAGCACACATTCCTGCTCATCCTATGTCGATAAAAAGGCCTGAGGCAGGGAGAGAAGCAGCAAAAATCCAGAGCAGAGCAGGCATCAATGACAACAGATGACATTGATAAGACAGAAGCAGAATGAAGGAGGAGCTGGGGTGGAGGAGGGTTGCAAGGGCAGCTTCCAGAGAGTGCGAGAGAGCGTAGTCAGGTAAGAGCGGTTTAAATAAATAGTGTGCTTAAAGCAAATCAGCTGGCTGTCAGCTGGTGAGGTTATGATCAGCTGATCTCGATTATGGCAGCACTTGACCCCCGTTGTCTGCCTGAACTAACCCTATACGCACGATTTTTGTTGATTACACTGACATTTTCTGATTTTGTCACTGAAATATCTCCCAGTTTTTTATACCAGTGTGTTGTTTCTGCTCAGACGGTGTTGTGTCTGCTGGACAGCGGAGCTGACATCAACCGACCAAATGTCTCTGGAGCCACGCCCCTTTACTTCGCCTGCAGGTGATGTAATCATTACAAAGTTAGGGTAAAGCCAGAGATTGGTGGTGGAGTCTGTAGAGGGTCTCTGCAGAGATATGTAGCCCTTGATAAAGAGACACAGACAGACGACCCTCTTCAGATCTCTTAATTGATCTGTTCCCGGTTCTCTGTTGGACTTGGATCAGTTTCTGACCCCCCATGTTTGGAGGATAATCGATAAATGAGGGAGGAGGGAGATCTGAGGACCAATGAGTGAGGATTTAATGAGCAGACTAGAAGAACGTATTTGCATTATTTAGCCCATTTTAATTCTTAAAGCTTCTCTGATACGTCAGCTGATGACCATGGAGGTGAACACTGATCAACGTTTTTTTTTCCCACACAGATATCTTTTCCGGTTCCTCCCTTTGCACCTGACCTCTTTCTCACTTCATTCCAGCTTCATTCAGTTCTCTTTTTGTTCCGTTTTTATGCCAGTTTTTGTTTTTTGTTTTTTTTGTCACATCAGTGATAGAAAAGGCTGGAGGCTTCCCGTGTCAGGATCAGGCTGTTTTTGTGAACATAATATCTCAAGAAGACTTTGATGGATCTTCTTCAAACTCAAATCTTGGGTGCACAATATTTCAAGAATGCATTGCTCCAATCTGTCCTCTCTCCTCCTTCAGTTTGTTTTGGATCCTCATCATTGTTCTTGCTTGACAAACTTCCCCCATGTCTTTAAAAAAGATCCACACTGACTGACAGTCTAACCCACTGATACTCAACGTGTGGCTCTGGAGCCACATGTGGCTTTTTTGTGATGATTTGTGGCTCTTTTTTGTCTTAATTTGAAACATTATTACCCCAGAAAACCTTAAAAAAGGAAAACTTTGACCTCAGAAATTATCCATGGCAAGTCACATTAGTCAGTTTGTTCCCCACACTTATATTGTTGTCAACTTTTAAATTTGTCAGTATATTTCCATTGCCCTTATTTGAAATTTTTTGCCACTTTTAATCCATTTTTACTGCTTTGAGCCCACTTTTGTCGCTTTTTTGCCACTATTATCCAAGTTTTGCCAATTTTTTTCCCTGTTTTTTGGCTTTTATCCCAGTATTTACTGTTTGCAATTTTCCACATTTTTGCCATTTTAGTCACTTTCTACTCATTTTTCTGTCATGTTTTTGCCACTTTTTGACCAGTTTTTGCCACCTGTAACTCATTTTTGTCACCTGTGACTCATCTTCTCACCCAAATTTTGCCACTTTCTGCCATTTTTTGCCACATTTTTACCACTTTACACCCATTTAAGCTGCCTTTTGACATTAAATGCCACTTTTCTTCCCAAATTTTTGCCATTCTAACTGCTTCTTACCCTTTCTCCCATCTTTTGCTGGCTTTTGCCTATTTTAGTCACTTTAGACAGTTCACTCTTTTTTTTGTCATGTTTTTGCCACTTTTTGACCATTTTTGCCACCTGTAACTCATTTTTATGTCACTTCTCGCTCAAATTTTGCCACTTTTTGCCCTTTTTGCCACTTTTTCTTTACATTTTTGCCCCTTTTCACCCTTTTTGCTGCTTTTTGGCCATTTTGCCCCCTTTGACTTATTTTTATTGCCACTTTAACCTATTTTTGCCACTTTTCAGCACTTAGATCGTGGCTCTTGCAAAGGTATTTTTCAACAATTTGGCCCTTTGGTTGAGCAGGGTCGAGTGACGCTGGTCTAACCTCTCTTTTCTCTCATTTTTCTCGCTTCATAGGAAATGCGTAACACTGCTGTCGACAGTTCCAAATATCTGAACTTTTTTTGGGGGGGGGGGGGGCTTTTTGTGCCTTTATTGGATAGAGGAGGACAGTGGATAGGCTCGGAAACAGGGATGAGAGTGGGGGTGAGACATGCGTCAAAGGGCCACAGGCTGGATTCAAACCTGGGCCACCCGCGTACATGGTGCGCGCCTTAAACCACTCGACCATCGGCACGCCCACAATATCTGAACTTTTCCCCTTTCTAGTCACATAGAAAAATATCCCATAGTTGTGTGTTTTACCAAAACTATGTTGGTATATTCCAGTCTGTAGTATTTAAGCTGTTGTTGTGTTTCTCTGCAGTCATGGCCAAAGGGACACGGCTCATATTCTTCTCTCTCGAGGAGCCAAATACCTCGCTGACAAGAACGGGATCACTCCGCTGGATCTCTGCGTACAGGTCAGTATTATCACACCAGTGTTAATTTTGTTGATAAATTATTTTCGTTATAGTTTTCGTTAATAGCCTTTTTTCCCCTGACGAAAACGAGACAGTAACTAATGAAAATAAGTGCACATGCACAAAAATCAAAACTAAATTAATTGACATTTTAGTCAACAAATAAAAACGAGACGAAAATGTTTGACAGAGACTTTATCCAATCAGACCTAATTTTGTCATGTAGAAAGTATGGGCAAGCTAGGCATATATCCAATCACAGCTACTTTGGCAGTGTGGAAAGGTGGGATGAGATACGAGGGAGATCCAATCACAACTGCCTTTGCTGCATGGTGGCGGGGTAAGTTGGGGAGAGACCCAATCAGTCAACTAAATTTACTGTAAATTTCGTCGACTGAAATGTTGGGAAGTTCCATCAACTAAAACTAGACTAAAACTAAAACAATTTAGATGACTAAATTGTGAATAAAACTAAAATATATTTTTGGCAAAAGACTATAAAACTAAATTAAAAAGTGCTGTCAAAATGAACACTATCATACATCACCTCTGAATCAGCTTAAAAGCCATGTGGAAGCCATGTTTGGTCACTTTTCCTCTTGGTTTTGTGTTTAGGGTGGATACGGGGAAACGTGTGAGATCCTCATCCAGCATCACAACCGCCTGTTTCAGACTCTGATCCAGATGACACAGAATGATGACATTAAAGAGAACATGGTAGACCGACACCTTTAACCTTTAGAAAGTCTGTTTCTAGGTTTTTGAACTGCTGACATCATAATGATTCAACATTTTACAAGGGTAAGGATGTGTTTGAGACATATTTGAACATTTATACATGTGTTTGTAGCTTCGCCAGGTTCTGGAGCATGTTTCTCAGCAGAGCGACAGTCACTACCAGAGGATCCTGACCAGCCTGGCTGAAGTCGCCACGACCAACGGACACAAACTCCTGAGGTAGAGAGCTTACAGGGACTGTTTTGGTGTTAGTACACTGTGATGCTGAGAACTGGTGGTGGTAAATTAGTCAGTAGTACACATACAGAGTTAATGAGGACTCACAGACCTTATCCAGCTTCAACCCCAGTCCCCTCTGGTCTAACAGTTTCCTCCTGTCCTCCTCAGCCTGTCCAGCAGTTATGAAGCTCAGATGAAGAGTCTGCTGAGAATTGTTAGGATTTTCTGCCACGTATTTCGTCTCGGACCCTCATCACCAAGCAATGGCAACGACATGGGCTACAATGGCAACAAGACGCCACGCAGCCAGGTCTTTAAGGTCAGTACGGAGAGTGTTTTAGAAACCACTGTAGTGCTTGTTTGGTGTTATTTTTAAATTAGACAGAAAACAATGCAAAAAAAACCTTTAGGGCTGATCAGGTGATAGTCTAGTCATCACATAGTGACATTTATTAGAGTTGTGAACCTTTGAACATCTCAGGATTTGATTGGATTCAGTGCCTGGGGCCATAATTTGTGTAAAAGTCTATTTTTAAATTCCCATTCATCCCCTGGTGTCATAAATAGTAGCTATTTAGGGATCTGCTGCAGTCTGCTGTACATAAGGAGCTCCAGGAGTAAAATGTGCTGACACAATGCAGTTTTTATATTTGTGATGTTTAAACAACCAACGAAAATAATGTAAATACAAAAACTGAAAATCTCTAAAATCATGCAATTACAAAACTGACCTTTATGTGCTGCAACCTTTTTTTAATCTTATTGTGATGTTATTTATTATTGGAATATCTCTAAATGATTAACAGCCCAAATTCCAAAAAAGTTGGGTCACTGTTTAAGATGTAAATAAAAACAGAAGTCAGAAACTGTCAAATCTCATAAACCCATACGTGATCCTCAATAGAACACAAACAACATATCAGATGTTGAAGATGAGATCTTTTACTATTAAATGAAAAATATTAGCTCATGCTTAATTTGATGGCAGCAACACATCTGTAAAAGTAGGGACGGGGCAACAAAGGCTGGAAAAGTAACTGGTACTATTAATAAACAGCTGATGGAGCATTTTACAGCTAATTAGGTTAATTATCAACTGGTCACTAACATGAATGGGTGTAAGAGGAGCATTTTAGAGAGGCAGAGTCTCTCAGAAGTAAAGATGGGCAGAGGTTCCTCAATCTGTGAAAAACTGAGTCTATAAATTTTAGATGAGTTTCAGAAAAATGTTCCTCAATGTAAAAAAGTGCAGACTTTGAATCTCCCTCCATCTGCAGTCCATAATATCATCAAACATTCAGAGAAACTGGAGAACTCTATGTGAGCTAGGGCAAGGCTGAAGGGGCCCTCAGGGGCCACTGCATTAAAAACAGGCATGATTCTGGACTGAAATCACTGCATGGGCTCAGGAACATTCCAGAAAGAAGAAGCCATATTTGAACAGGGTCCAAAAACTGCCATCTTCTCTTCTAGGGAGAGACCACTGTTGGTCTAACTAAACTAAGATTAAAACACAAGTAATAAACAAATCTCCCGGTTTGTGGTACAAGCCTTTAGAAATAACACAACAACACCAAATATTTACCCTTACTTTACCAGGTCTGCAAAATTAACAAACGAGATCTCTAACAAAGAAACGGGTGTGGCTGTTTGGGATTTGAATGTGGCAGTTTCCCCCTGCTGCTGTGGTGGCGTCTCTTCGCCGCTTAAATCACTTTACACCTCTGCTGCAGCCTATCACCTGCCAGCATGAGATCAGGAGCAACCAATCAGGAGCAGGCAGCGACGCACCATACACAAAGCCAACCTAGGCACAACATTGCCAGCTGGTCTTCTCACTTCCCAGACATTTACAGACTGTGGTTGAAAGAAGAGGGGACGCTACACAATGGTCAACATGATTAGGGATGGCAGATTACCCGTTTTCACGATTAATTGCGGTATTAAACTTTACGATTAGTTAATCGTATCGTTTCTTAAATACCGTCAATTTCCAGAGAAGAGTATACCGGGAACCATATTGGTACGACAGCGCAACTCGCCTGGAACGAAAGCTGTCTGCGTGTCACCGCCTCCTGGTGCTTTGTGCTGTTGCAAGCGGAGGTGTGTCACAGTCCCAAACACACAACAGCATGGGAGAGGAAGAGCTGTTCCCTCCAAATAAATACAAAAAATGACCAGGGTGTCGTTGTGGAAGACGGCCAGCCTAAATGTAAAACACGCCACAAGAAAGTTGCTGTGAAATCAGGCAATACTTCAGCACCTGCAGGATAACCACCTGGCGTTAGACACCAAACTAAAGGTAAACAGTAACTGGGTTAAGTCATGTCAATGTTAGGGATGAGGATCAAAACCTTCAGCTGCTTCAGGACAGTTTTCTTCTTCAGCTGCTTTAGGACAGTTTTCTTCTTCAGCTGCTTCAGGACAGTTTTCTTCTTCAGCTGCTTTAGGACAGTTTTCTTCTTCAGCTGCTTTAGGACAGTTTTCTTCTTCAGCTGTTTCAGGACAGTTTTCTTCTTCAGCTGTTTCAGGACAGTTTTCTTCTTCAGCTGCTTCAGGACAGTTTTCTTCTTCAGCTGCTTTAGGACAGTTTTCTTCTTCAGCTGCTTCAGGACAGTTTTCTTCTTCAGCTGTTTCAGGACAGTTTTCTTCTTCAGCTGTTTCAGGACAGTTTTCTTCTTCAGCTGCTTTAGGACAGTTTTCTTCTTCAGCTGCTTCAGGACAGTTTTCTTCTTCAGCTGCTTTAGGACAGTTTTCTTCTTCAGCTGCTTCAGGACAGTTTTCTTCTTCAGCTGCTTTAGGACAGTTTTCTTCTTCAGCTGCTTCAGGACAGTTTTCTTCTTCAGCTGCTTTAGGACAGTTTTCTTCTTCAGCTGCTTCAGGACAGTTTTCTTCTTCAGCTGCTTTAGGACAGTTTTCTTCTTCAGCTGCTTCAGGACAGTTTTCTTCTTCAGCTGTTTCAGGACAGTTTTCTTCTTCAGCTGTTTCAGGACAGTTTTCTTCTTCAGCTGCTTCAGGACAGTTTTCTTCTTCAGCTGTTTCAGGACAGTTTTCTTCTTCAGCTGCTTCAGGACAGTTTTCTTCTTCAGCTGTTTCAGGACAGTTTTCTTCTTCAGCTGCTTCAGGACAGTTTTCTTCTTCAGCTGCTTTAGGACAGTTTTCTTCTTCAGCTGTTTCAGGACAGTTTTCTTCTTCAGCTGCTTTAGGACAGTTTTCTTCTTCAGCTGCATCAGGACAGTTTTCTTCTTCAGCTGTTTCAGGACAGTTTTCTTCTTCAGCTGCTTTAGGACAGTTTTCTTCCTCAGCTGCTTCAGGACAGTTTTCTTCTTCAGCTGCTCAGATAAATTCTGAGAAATGTTTCAAAACTTTGAGCTAGTCCTGTTTGTTAACAGTATTAATTCAATGTAGAAATCTAAGGTGGAATCGGCAGAATTCAGGTTAATTAGCAAACTTTAGAGCTGAAGACGGAAAATATGATGTGTTCAGGTAACCTCAGTAAAATAGACTATTGTATTAAATATGTCATGATGTGTTCAAATGCCACATAATAATTGGAAAATTTAGTTTTTGACGAGAAACTTGAATAAAAACAGTTGTAAATATGAAGAATGTGTTTGTATTTGAGGGATGTAAAATGGATGTGACGGACAGAATTATGGCTTTTTAACTTAAACACTACTCAGCTAAGACCACTCGAGTGGTCCATCCAAATGGGATTGTTATCATTTTTCTGGTAATTATTGGTTACTTTACATTTTTGATACATTATTTTGTTATGAGAGCATCCTAGGATGGAAATAAATTAAAATACAAGACCTATAAGGAGTGTTCATGTGATTTTAGTTATTCATGGTAGTGTGAAATTAATGAATGAAAAAATAATCATGATAATTGTAAAATCGCAATTATTTTGTGACATCCCTAAACATGGCCCTGTCCCTATTTTTTTGAGATGTGTTGCTGCCATCAAATTCAAAATGAACTAATATTATATATGAAATGGTAGAATGTCTCAGCTTCAACTTCTGATCCATTTAAAGCTTTTCCAACTAAAAAAAGGGATGGTTATTCCTAATTTAAGATGGTTGTTCTTCATTAACAGTTCTGTTGATTCAAACATTAAAGTGGAACACTGGAAAAGCAGAAACAATAAACTCTATATAGGAAATAACACACAGCGACTCCATTGGTTTCAGATGTTTGTGTCACAGAAGGAGGTAAAGACGGACCAAAAAGGCGACAGTCTCTGGACAAACTCTGCTGATGTGAGCTCGTGGACGTCTGGAATGTTTGAAATCAATCAGAAACTCCTTTAAGTCAAGTAAAGACGGGGACAAAGTAAAGGACGACATTACAAATCTAAGACCCTACAGTGAGGCAGATTTATGAAGATTACACCTTCAAATGAGGGAATTTGATTTTGAATAAGGTGTTCATCCCTCAGGTAGAGTCCAGAGATGTTAGGGGTCACTGAAGTCTTTTTCTTTAATTTGTCACCTGTCTTTACACGGACATGTTTGAATTATCTGGAGTTTTTCAGGGTTTTCTAATCACTTTGACTAATGTTGGAATGATCCTTTAAATTTCATCTTTAGCCAAATGAAAACCTAATATTTGTTAAAATCAGGGACTTAAGAGGTTCTTTGTTTGGACTAGAGGGGTTTAAGGACTGGAGTAAATCCTCTGTAACGGTACATTAAACATACGGTGATCTAAACCTACATGTGTATCGACTACAGCATGGGAAGCTTTGACTAATCAGGGTGTAACTAACGATAATTCATTATGTCATTAATCAGCTGATTGTAATGTTGTGATTAATGTTTTATTGTTGAAATCAGCTCAAATAGACATTACATTAACCTGCCCATAAATCCTCAGTCCTCCCACCACCAACCAGTAAGGTACCAAAGACTTCCTGTCCAGAGAGGAGATCCTTTAACTGAGGTTTCAGATTAAAATTGTGCTCTGTTATACAGCATTGGTGCTTGCTGATGATGATTCCAGGTAAGAAATATCCAATAGACTCCAGACTAGAGATATGAGGAGGTGTTTCCGCTACTGGGGTATAATCCTCTTTACTGTCAGCCTGAGCTTACAGGTGATGTCCTAAAGAGCCAGGTGAGAATCACCGAGTATGGACAAGGTGCCAAACCCGTTTGGTTTCTGATTTTTTTTTTTAGTTATATACTAATTTCTTGGATGCACCTGTACATCGGCTGTCAACTAGATAGGTTTTATTTCTTAGGTGTAAAAGCAGTGAAAAGAATTATTTTATGTGATATCTGTAAAAAAGATCATATTTAAAACAACAAATTCAAGCAAGTATAATTTAAGCTTTACAAGGAAACAGCTTTTATGTTGTCAATAGGGCTGTCAATAGATTAAAATTTTTAATCGCGATTAATCTCACAAATTCCATAATTAACTCGCGATTAATCGCAACTTAATCGCACTTTTTTGTCTGTTCTAAATGTATCTTACAGTACTATTTCTCAAGATTTAAATACCCTTATCAACACAAGTGGACAAAAATGCTTTCTTTATGCAAATGTTTGTTCATGTCAACAACCCAAAACAACTACAGATAAAGTCCAGAAAATTCTCTAGTCTGAGCTCAAAGATACTGAACGCTGCAAAAATATGCTGAGAGCATATCATGATAAACTCGAGCCCAACAAGCCACAACAGATGGAGCTACTGACCTTAATGTAACATTACTGAATAATACCACAATGTAGAGTCAAACTTTAGACTTCTAGAAGTTAACTCCTCTGTTTTCAGCAGCTGAACACAGAACAACAGCTCTTATCATCACACATGGACATAAAGAAGTCAAGTCTCTGCTGAGAGCTCAGCAGTAAGGCACAGACACATCTAATGGTGTTTCACTGGTGTGATGTGAGTAAGGTGGACACATCTGCCCTGCTCAGGAGAAAAAGCAAGTCATTACTTAAAAAATGTCTGCTATTATTTATCATATTTTTACTTTCAAACTAAAAAAATGTCCAAATGTAAAATAAAAGCTGACAGTAAGAATATTCTTACTGTCTGACTGTCATCAGTCCAGTAGATTTACTGGAATGATGTCAGTAAACACACATGTGAAGCTGCTTTTCAAAACTCATGAACACACAAAGTAAAAGAAGTCTCAGTGGAGAACTTTTAAGGTGTACTAAGAGGACTTAACCATCTCTTCATTCTTCAGATCATAGAAGAGCTACAGATTTAATCTAAAACCATTTTTTTCTTCCTAAATAAAGGAGACCCACAGTCTAATAATGCTTTCAGCTTCTATTCTGATACTCTACAGAGCTCATTCACTAACCTCTGCTCTCCTGTCACACACCAGCCTCTGCTGCTCTGTCTCCTCCTCCTCCTCATGATGCAGCTGTACATTCACCAGCATCAGACAATCTCCTACAGGGACTGCAGAGTCTTTGACAGTTTTGCAGCATCTTGATTGACTGTTATTTAAATTTGGCGTGTATTCACGGTTCCAGTCGATCGTTTTAGTAAGTTTCGTTTTTTTCCGAATACTTTCATTTTCAAGCAGGAGCTGCGTGGGGATGAGAGCGGACCTTTAGGAGACGTGATCAGACCAGTCAACAGTCAATAGTGCAGCTGTGGAGCCGGTTCATGGCAGATATAATAGCCTGAATAAATGAATAAATCATTCTGGCCCAAAAGTGTGTTGGCACACCGGGAAATGCCCAGTATGCAGGATAGTGAGTCCATCCCTGCAGAGTCTTTGACTGAGTGTCTTCATCGTAAACAAATCCAGCATGGCGAGGGGGGCGGCTCTCTGCATTAGCGGTGTGCATGGCTAGCGAGTGGTGTGTGCTATAGAAGACTCTACAAACTTCCTGTAACTCCGTTCATGTCAACAGTAGGAGAAAATAACTTCAGTCTTATCTGACACAATCTGAAAGCTGAACCTGTCATTCAGAAGTCTCTGTCCTTTATCCATTTCTACTTGCTTGTACCGCATCACGACGGCGCCACTTCCTGGTCTGGCAAACTACGGGATGGGTCGAGGGTCATACAGAACGCGCATGCGTTAATCGTGCGACAAAAAAATTAGCAGCGTTAAAAGTAATTTGAGTTAACGCGATATTAACGCATTAACTTTGACAGCCCTAATTGTCAATATTAATCAATAGTTTTGTATTTCTTTTTGAAAAGATTTTATTTTGGGGCTTTTCATGCCTTTATTCTTTAGAGGAGGACAGTGGATAGAGTCAGACAGGAGAGAGAGAGTGGGGAGAGACATGCTGTAAAGGGCCACAGGCTGGATCAGAACCTGGGCCGCCCCGGTAACATGGATAGTGCCTTAGACCACTAGGCTATCTGTGCGACCCAATAGTTTTGTATTCCTACCTGAATTTTCACCAAAAACGTTTTATTATAATTCTCCAGAATTCAGGAATTTAACATTTGATCCTCAGAGTTTCCTGTGGGAGGACCCCTCTGTAAGTCTACATTAAATAAACTCTCTCAGCTCAGCACAAATTGCTCAGATGTGTTATGATCAGGACCCCTATACTCTATGTCAGTGATACTCAACGCGTGGCTCTTCTATGTCTTTTATATCATTAGAAATATTCCCCAGAAAACCATGGAAAAGGAAACTTTGACCTCAGAATTATCCATTGCAGTTTGTTTCCCACACACAGTTGGCTTTAATTATCAAATTCAGTTGTCAACCTTTCTTTTTTGTCTATTTCCATTGCCCTTATTTGCAATTTTTTTCCCTTTATTAATCCTTTTTGCCACTTGAATCCGATTTTTGCCCTTTTTTATCAGTTTTTACCTCTTTTATCCTGCTTTTCGCAAATTGCATTTTTTCCACTTTTCGCAACTTTTTGCCCATTTAAGGTGCCTCTTGCCATTACATGTAACTTTTTCCTATTTCCCCCCACCTTTTGCTGCTTTTTACCAAATTAAGTCACTTTACACTCATTTTCCCCACCTTTTTGTTGCTTTTTACCAATTATAGTCACTTTTCACTCATTTTACCCCCACCTTTTTGTTGCTTTTTACCAATTTTAGTCACTTTTCACTCATTTCCCCCCTACCTTTTTGTTGCTTTTTACCAAATTTAGTCACTTTACACTCATTTTAACCCATGTTTTAATTGCTTTTTTACCAGTTTTAGTCACTTTTCACTCATTTTCCCCCCACCTTTTTGTTGCTTTTTACCAAATTTAGTCACTTTTCACTCATTTTCCTCCATTTTTTTATTGCTTTTTACCAATTTTAGTCAGTTTTCACTCATTTTCCCCCACCTTTTTGTTGCTTTTTATCAAATTTATTCATTTTTCACTCATTTTCCCCAATTTTTTGTTGCTTTTTACCAAATGCAGTCACTTTTCACTCATTTTCCCCCATGTTTTTGTTGCTTTTTACCAATTTTAGTCACTTTTCCCTCATTTTCTCCCACCTTTTTGCTGCTTTTTGCTAAATTTAGTCAGTTTTCACTCATTTTCCCCCCACCTTTTTGTTGCTTTTTACCAAATTTAGTCACTTTACACTCATTTTAACCCATGTTTTAATTGCTTTTTTACCAGTTTTAGTCACTTTTCACTCATTTTTTTTTTGCCAAGTTTTTGCTACATATATTTTTTTACCATTATTGCCACCTTTTAGCCATTTTTTTGTCATGTTTCATTCATTTCTGCCACTTTTTCTTCACATTTTATGTCACTTTTCACCCAGTTTTTGTTATTTTCTGCCTATTTTACCACTGTTCACCCATTTTTGGCCGCTTTTTTGCCAATTTTTCACCTATTCTGCCAGGTTTAACTTATTTTTATTGCCACTTTTACCCACTTTTCGACTCTTAGTTTGTGGCTCTTGCAAAGGTATTTTTGAACAGTTTGGCTCTTTGGTTGAGCAGGGTTGAGTAGCACTTTTCTATAATAGATGTGTTAAATGTGCCAGATATCTCACCAACATCAAATCAGAAAATTCAGTCCTGGCCCAGTGGACCAAGAAATCTAGCATGGCTTTAATTTTTGATCATTGATGAGTATTTTCTCAGTTTAAAGGGTTTTTAAAGGTTTTAAATGTATTTTTAAAGGTGTGTGGAAACCATGTGCTTTTCTGCTTGCAAAGTTCTTGAACTAACTACCCTGGGATCGACTGCCCTCCTTTAAAACAGGATTTATTGTAAACTAGGTCTGTTTGTCTCTCTTCTTCAGCTACTGGAGCCAAACTGAGGCTTTCAAAAGCAGACGGTGCCCTCTAGTGGTTCAAATGATTCAATACAAACTCATTTTGATTTATGTCACTCTGTCTTTGGTTTAGGGGGTTTCTAATTATTTCTGCTGACTGTCTTAAATTCTATGAACTATTTTTACTGAACTCCTCAGTCTATTCATCTCAGCTTTATTTGGTTTCATCACACTACACCGCTTTCCTCATTATTAAGCAAATGACATTTTTCTCTTATTTTCCTAAATATTAATGCAAATGACAGTCAGAGTATTTTCCAAGTCATCAGCTATTAGAGCATAATTCAAATGTTTTTGAACAAACTTCATAATGATAACCATTATTTTTTTAAAAATAAAAACCTCAAAATGCACTGTTCAATTATTATTAAGCGTGACAGAGTTTTAAAACATTTTATAGGTTGTAAAGAACTGAAAATGGTCATTTGTTGAATTTGCAGCATTAGGAGGTCATATTTACTGAAATAAAGGCTATTTCAATCAAAAACATCTTAACAGGCCAAGTTCCATGTTAACATCGGAGCCCTTCTTTGATATCACCTTCACTATTCTTGCATCCATTGAACTTGTGAGTTTTTGGAGAGTTTCTGCTTGAATTTCTTTGCAGGATGTCAGAATATCCTCCCAGAGCTGCTGTTTTGATGTGAACTGCCTCCCACCCTCATAGATCTTTAGCTTGAGGATGCTCCAAAGGTTCTCAACAGGGTTAAAGGTCAGGGGAGGATGGGGGCCACACCATAAGTTTCTCTCCTTTTATGCCCATAGCAGCCAATGACACAGAGGGATTCTCTGCAGCATGAGATGGTGCATTGTCATGCATGAAGATCATTTTGCTACAGAAGGCACGGTTCTTCTTTTTGTACCATGGAAGAAAGTGGTCAGTCAGAAACTCTCTATACTTTGCCGAGGTCATTTTCACACCTTCAGGGACCCTAAGGGGCCTACCAGCTCTCTCCATGATTCTGGCCCAAAACATGACTCCGCCCCCTCCTTGCTGACATCACAGCCTTGTTGGGACATGGTGGCCATCCACCAACCATCCACCACTCCTCCATCTGGACCATCCAGGGTTGCACGGCACTCATCAGGAAACAAGACTGTTTGAAAATGAGTCTTCATGTATTTCTGGGAACACTGCAACCGTTTCTGCTTGTGAGCATTGGTTAGGGGGGCTGAATAGTAGGTTTATACACGACTGCAAGCCTCTGGAGGATCCTACACCTTGAGGTTGGTGGGACTCCAGAGGCACCAGCAGCTTCAAATACCTGTTTGCTGCTTTGTAATGGTATTTTAGCATCTGCTCTCTTAATCTGATGTATTTGTCTGTCAGAAACCTTCCTCGTTATGCCTTTATCTGCAGGAACCCATCTGTGCTCTGAGTCAGCCATAAATTACACATGATGATCGCGATTAATTTTTCATGAAATATCTCATGTTTTCATTCCTTGTCCAAGGCATTACACTATGTGACACTTTTCGGCAGAGATCCTTTTCCTTTCCTATATTGCTTGAAACCCGTGGCCTGCATAATATGTGGAATATGTGGAAAAAATGCATTTTGAGGTTTTCATTTAAAAAAAAACAAAACAAAAAAAAAACAGTTATCATTATGAAGTTTGTTCATAATGTTAAGGATCAGACCAGTATCTGATACCAGGATCATGTTTGCACATTTCCATTTAGTCTTCCTGTCAAATATTTGATGTCCAACAGCCAACCAACAGCACTGACCCAAAGACTCCTCTTTGGCTATAAATGACAACGAAAAGCAGAAATTTCTCAATATTCTGGAGCCAGGGCGCCGATTAGCTCAGCTGGGAGAGCAGGCACCTAAAAGCCACAGTCCTCCACACACTTATATTAGAAATGCTAAAAGGTTCAATGATAACCTTTAAAAAGAGAAGCTGGAATCAGCCAGTTTGGACATTTTGCTTGAAAAAGTCTCGAACCAGTTACCATCAGATTGACTCTCCTACTTTAAAACTAATTATAAACCTCTAAATCTTGGTTTGTTTTCCAGCAGGTCTGTTTAAATACTTGAACCAAACTAAGGCTTTCAAAAATGTTTCAATGCAACACATACTTTTGTAAATCTGTCTTGATTTTTTTAGGTTTTTAGGTTTTGGGAGGACTCCTTTTTTAATTTTTTCTCCTGACTGCTTCCTTTATTCGGCCTGTCTCTCTGCAGCCGTTGGAGCTGTTGTGGCACTCCCTGGACGAGTGGCTGGTGCTCATCTCCACAGAGCTGGACAGGAACACGAAGAACCCGTCCTCTTCCTCCTCCAGCAGCGAGATCGCCTCCTTGCTGCTCAAACAGAGAGAGGCTGACCCCTCCTCGTCACCGCCAAAGCTCCCCTCCCTGCTTGACCCTCAGATGGTCATAGAAACAGACGTTTACCCCGACGGAGAGGATGTGATCTCCATGACAGCCAATCGTCTCAGTGCGGTGATCCAGGCCTTCTACATGTGCTGCTCCTGTCAGATGCCACAAGGGTTTGATCTTTGGATATTTAGTTTAAATAATAAAAACATAATTATTGAAACAGCCGTATGAATCATCAGTGATTGGTTCAGTTGACACATCTCCAACCAAGAGCCTCATCAGCCTCCTACCTTTATCTCTCTTTGTTTAAACCTTCTACAGCTCCATAATTATCCACAATCAGGTCATTAAAGATGTTAATTCACCTCCAACAGAGACCTGTGATTGACTTTGTGACATCATTTAGCTCTGTTACTCTCTGTTTTCATCGATTTAACCCTTTCTGTCAGGGAAATGATGAATTATGATTCATCGCTGTTTAGAGAGACAATTGAAGAAGAGCTTCTCCTCACTAAATCACCGTCTCTCCTTCTCCTTCTCCCAGGATGACGTCCCCTCGTTTCATTGAGTTTGTCTGCAAACACGACGAGGTGCTGAAGTGTTTTGTAACCAGGTGAGTCAGTGTGGCTCTCTGCCATCCTTCAGAGATGCAGTATTGATCCAGAAACTTCTTCAGTTCAACCCCTCCTTTGTGTGTGTCTTCTTTCTCTCTCTTCCACTTGTTTTATCTCTCTCTATCTCCCATCTCTCAGGAATCCAAAGATCATCTTTAACCACTTCCACTTCCTGCTGGAGTGTCCTGAGCTCATGTCCCGGTTCATGCACATCATTAAAGGACAGGTACAACAGCAGCTGTAGATTTATTCTCTGGTTTTACGTGCTTACATGGAGCACATGTTGAATACTAAACTCACTGTATGGTCAGGCTGTGTATGACAAGATGCAAATTTTGTTTTTGTCAGAATATTCAAAATTGGCCTTAAGAACTCATTGTGTAGGCTTGGTTGGTGGAGCAGGCACCCGTGTGCTGAGGCTGTAGTCCTCAGGATGCTGATCATGAGATTGTTTCCCTGACTCGGCACGTGACTGAAGCGTCTATGACTTGGAATGAATGTCAAATCTCATAAACACATATTTGATTCACAATAGAACAGAAACAAAATATCAGACGTTAAACTGAGATTTTTTATCATTTCAGGAAAATGTTAGCTCATTTTGAATGCAAAGGCCGCAACACATCTCAAAAAGTAGGGACAGGGGCATGTTTACCATTTTGCTACATTCCTTCTTTTTTTAACAACAGAGAGGAAAGTTGTCCCATTCTTGTCTGATGTAGGATTCTAGCTGCTCAACAGTCCTGGGTCTTCTCTGCTGAATTTTTCCTTTTTTGAAGCTCCAAATGTTTTCTGTTGGTGAAAGGTCTGGACTGCAGGCAGACCAGTTCAGGACTTGGACTCTTCTCCAGTGAAGCCATGCTGTTGTGATTGCTGTGGTATGTGGTTTAGCGTGGTCTTCCCTGACAGAGACGTTGTCTGGATGGGAGCATATGTTGCTCTAAAACTACTTTTCAGCATTGATAGTTCCTTTCCAGATGTTAGAGCTTCCCATGCCATAGGCACTAATGCAACCCCATACCATCAGAGATGCAGGCTTTAGAGCTGAGCCAGGAGAACAAGCTGGATGCTCCCTCTCCTCTTTAGTCTGCTGGACACAGCATACATGGTTTCATGACAATTTCATGTATTGATTAATTTGACCACAGAACAGTTGTCCATGTTTCCTCAGTCCATGTTAAATGAGCCTTGGTCCAGAGGAGACGGTGGTGTTTCTGGATCCTGTTCAATATGGTTTCTTCTTTCTGGAAGTGTTCCTGAGCCCATGCAGTGGTTTCAGTCCAGAATCATTCCTGTTTTCAGTGCAGTGGCCCCTGAGGGCCCCTTCAGCCTTGCCCTTTGCTCACAGAGATTTTTCCTCATTTTTCTGAAACTCATCCAAAATTTATAGACTCAGTTTTTCACAGATTGGTGAACCTCTGCCCATCTTTACTTCTGAGAGACTCTGCCTCTCTAAAGCGCTCCTTTTATACCCAGTCATGTGACTGACTTGTTAATAATTAACCTAATTAGTGTCAAAATGGTCCTCCAGCTGTTTTCATTTGTGCCACTTTTCCAGCCTTTTGTTGCCCTGTGCCTACTTTTTTGAGATATGTTGCTGTCTCAGTTTCTATCTCTGTTGTGTTGTTTGTGTTTTATTTTGAAAAAAAAATGGGTTTATGAGGTATAAAAATCAGTAGCTGGGTTTCTATTACAGCTTTTTGCTAAATAAAAGCCATATTTCTTAAGTTTCAACTAAGAACAATTGCACTTCCATTGAAGAGAGTTTTGGCTTGAGCTTCGCAATTCTCGTGAATCTCATCTTGTGAGACTCCGCTGCAGGGAAGCTGGACGTTCAAACCTGTAGTGAGTTGGTCCGGCTATGGCTACATCTACAGCGGTGTAAAAGACGAAGGCAAAGACGATAGTTCAGAGGTAAAGTCTGTATTTATGGCAAAAGCAACGTATAAGGGTCTAAGTGTGATGTTAAGAAAAGTCTCGTCTCCTCTTCTGTCCACACATACGGCGCCATGTTGTCTCAGAGTGAACTGGTCTTGTGGCACTGTACGTCACGTCCTGTGACGTTGAAGTGTGGAAAAACATTTCTGTATCAAAACATCTGAAAAGCCCCATCATGAGAGCGTAAAACTTTTAAGCTATATTTGAGAGTTTTTTTTAAATCAAGTGTTTCCTTAACCAGTTTTTTATTGCACTGTTTAGATTTTGCGCATTTCTAAGGGTGATGGAAAGGTAGCAGTTGACTTCTGTTCTCCAGTCTGTGTTCCTCGTGTTTTAGTTCCTGAAGTGGAATAATATTTAAAAGGGACACATTTTACCCTTTTTTAGACACATTTATATTGTTCTCAGAGGTCCCTAAAACATGCTTGTGAGGTTTGATGCTGAAAAAACACTCCGCTATCTGATTTTTTGCATGAATAAAACCCCCTCTGTTTCAGCCTTGCTCAGAACAAGCTGTTTCTGTGTCTGTGGCTTTAAATTTTAATGAGCTGTCTGACTCCGCCCCTGACCACACCCCTCTCAGGAAATGGATGTGGCTCTCCTGTTGTTGCAGACACTTTTATCCAAAGTTTAAGACTTGACTGGGATTTGAACTATCAATCTTCCAGACCAAAGTCAGCAGGGTAACCCACTGAGCTATCCAGCACCTCAGCTGGCTGCTGAGAGGATCAGTAGAGGAGGGGTGAGCGTTCTTCCAAGAGGGGAGGGCCAATCAAACTTGGGGGCGGGGCTAACTCCCCATTATGAGGGAAAAATCTGAGAATGACTTGTTTCAGCACACATTTTCTGACAAAAATCCGAATAAGTGTATTTTTTAATAATATGTCCCCTTTAAGTTTCTCCAACCATTAACCCTTCATGTCTTTGTTACTCTCTCGTACGGACATGGTGACCCCCTTTACCTTCCTCCTCATTATTTTACGTTCTCACCTGTGTGTTTTTCAGGTTTGAGTCTTCAGGTAGCTGACTCGTTATTTTTGTCTTCAGGGATTTTGTAGGAGTGACTTTGAGAGTTGTCCATCTTCTTTGCAGGATCATTTAACGGCTTTGCAGCTGCAGTGAAAACACTTGTCTTAAGTTCCATTTACACAGCTTCATAAATTTTAAAGCGCCGTTCTCTCACTCGCTCATATTTGAGCGGCGGCGTTCGAGCCTCGTTACCCGTGGATTATGGCTCGCCTGGGAGACGGCCCTTGTTTTAATTACAGACTTTAACCTGTGAATTTGATTCCTTGTGCTGATTCGTCTCTCTGTACGCCTGCGGCCCCGGGGGGAGCGGTTCTCTCTTTTCCACGCTCATCCTTCACTCTACCTCCAACGCTCTCAGAACAAAGGCATATATTATGCAAATAGAGCTCAGGCTCAGCTCGGCGTTATAGACGAGGGTTTCTGCTCTGAAAGCTTTCCAAGCCGTCTGTTGGAAGAGAAAAAAATCCACAATGTGAGGAGCTGAAAGCAGAGCGAAGTGGTAATTAGTGGAGGAAAGTGCTGTGCAGTGTGGGATAAATTCTTGTTTTCCCTCCTCAGCCCTTCAAGGATCGCTGTGAGTGGTTCTACGAGCATCTGCTGGCCGGCCAGCCCGACTCCGACATGGTTCACCGTCCGGTCAACGAGAACGACATCCTGCTGATCCATAGAGGTACAACATGCCATAAAACGCTCCTGCTGCTCATGTGTGAAGGGAACATCACGTCAGAGTCCGTTCACAGATGTTATTTACAACACAATAAGTGTTTTTATGAAAATTAAGAGTTTCTGGTGGAGTATGTGGGCAACAGCACGCCACCGAATGCTCTTTAGATCTGCATCATGTCATTTAAAGAGAAATGGTCTGTTTTAAGTGGTTTAGGTGCATATATGTCACACTTCAATCTTTCAAATCATCAAACACTGTTTACTGTTAGAACTTAGTAACTTGTGTAAATACAAAGTGAGTTTTTAATACAGGATTTCATTTATTAAAGCCATCCAAACCTACCTTGACCTATGTGAAAGAGTCACCCCCCCTTGTTTACTCATGAATTAACTGTGATTAACCACAGTTCTTGGAAAGCTGAGTTCAGTCTGACTGTCCACACCCAGACCTGATTACTGCTAACCCTGTTGAATCCAGAAACCCTTTAAATAGAAGCTGTCTGACAAAGTGAAGGAGGCTAAAAGATCTCCCACACATTATGGAACCATCTAAATAAATTCGAAAACAGATGAGAAACAAAGTCTGACATCCATCAGTCATTTCTGAGGCTTTGGGACTCCAGCCAATCATGGTGAGGGCCATTACCCACAAATGGAGAAAACCTGGAACAATAGTGAACCTTCCCAGGAGTGGCCAGCCTACCAACATGACTCCAAGAGTGCATGGACGACTCATCCAGGAGGTCCCAGAAGAACCCAGAAAAACAAATTAAGACCTGCAGGCCTCACTGACTTAGTTAAGGTCAGAGTTCATGATTCAACAGTCAGAAAGACACTGGGCAACAATGGCATCATGGGAGAGTTCCAAGGCCAAAACCACTGCTGACAAACAAGAACACAAAAGCTCATCTCACATTTGACTGAAAACATCCTGATGATCCCCAAGACTTCTGGGAAAATATTCTGAGGACTGACGAGACAGAAGAGGAACTTTGTGGAACATGTGCATCACATTACATCTGGAATAAAAATAACACACCATCAGTGTTAATTTTATTGACTAAAATTATGACTAAAACTAAGTTTAGTTTGCCACAAGATAACTAAAACTAGACCAAAATTCAATTTAGTTTTTGTCGGAAATTCAAAATCAACATTATTTCTCCACTGTGGGTAAATCTGCCCAAATATAGCTCATCTGTATCTATTCTGCCTCTCAGCTGTAGAAAGCAGGGACCCCAGGATTGGCAGGGTGCAGAGAACACACTACCATGATTTGGTACCAGATTTAGGCAAAAGAATAAATGATTGGACTAAAAGTAAAGACTAAAATGTGAGGACTTTTTAAACTAGACTACAGTTTTCGTTGACTAAAACTGAAAAAGGTGGAAATTACTAAAATGTGACTAAAACTAAAAGGCATTTAACCTAAAGACTAAGCAGGGTATCCGCAGGTCTTAAAAAGTCTAAAATCCAATAATTTGAAGTTAAGGCCTTAAAACGTCTAAAATTCTCTTAAAATCTCATAGAATGTCTTAAATACGATTTTTAAAGGTCTTAAAAACGTATTATTAATGTATTATTATAACGGAATTGCGGAATTGGCCAATAACAACAGAATTTACAATTTACGCGGAAATCAAATGAATTTGACTAAAATGATGGGTTTTTTTTGTTTGTTTTTTTAGAAAGAGGAATGTACAGTGCTTAACAAATTTATTAACTCATTGAGTGCCAGCATTTTTATAAAATGGAAAGTGGCTTGTGCCAGCGCTTTTGGCCTTTTTGAGTCATCTTTCAAGACCCACAGAATATTTTGTATTATGATTCTGAAAACACCAAATAGCTCAAATGAAAGAAGAAACTCTCTATTTCATCATGGAAAAAAAAAAAAAAACATTTGTTTGTCTGAAATTCAATAGAGGCTAGTTTCACCAAAAAGACCACTTTTTTCTAGAAAGCTGAGAAAAATGCATTTTTTTGAAAGAGAGTCTGTCAAGCAGAACAGTGATTTGAATGTTATAATTTTGCCTTTAAAGACATAAAAGACATCTGAAAATTGTATTACAAGTGTTATTTTATTGTAAAATAAATAACAATGCTTCCAGTCACTGTCATTCACACTCTGGAACTGGACGGCCTCCACGGGACCCCCCTATATGCCCACATCCTCTCCTGCTTGTTGCTGTATGCATCCATCTGTCGAGAGGCTGCCTTATTTCTCTGACGCATGGAGAAACCTTGCGGCATTCTTTAGTCTCTTGGTTGGCACAGACGGATGAATTAAAGCGCCGATCCCTGGACTCGCTGTCGTCAAGTCCAATGTCGGTTTCAGTGAGTAAGAGATTTCTCAGGCAAAAGTTTCAAGTTTCTTCCAGCGTCTAAGTTAGAACTTTTAGTTTAGATTGCCTCCGTAACGATCGCTCTGCTCTTTGACCCCAGGGTCTCAAACTCTGATGTTCGATCTACCGTCACTTCCGACTGTAGTGTTCCGACTACATATCCCAGAAGCCCCAAAATTACTCACAGGGAGCGTGGGAGTGCCCCCTTGTGCCAGCCGCCAAAAAAAACCTTTGATGTATGTATACGTCTATGGCACTCAATGAGTTAGACCACCCTAACCCTAATCAAAGTAAGGTTTCTGCCACAGCTGCCCTAAATGAACAGCATTGGTAATTACCAAAATCATTTTTGATGTTTCTGCAATGGTTAATACACCAATATGTAGAAGCTCTTTAACCCAAATGATAATTTAATGCTAAAATATAATTATTATTATTATCCATAAATTTTCAGATTTACTGATTTCGAAAAATGAAAAAAATGAAAAAAAAGTATAGCACATTAATATTTCTTGATTAATATGTCAAATTATAGTTATTTACTTGCATTCCTGAACAGAAAAATGAGTTTTAGTGGTTGAATGTTATGCTTGATTCATTTCGGACTTCTCAGAGAAGCCCAGTGAGCCGGCTCAAATTTGGGTGAATTCAGTTTGAAATTCCTCATTCCTGTTCAAAATGGTAAAATGTGGAGAGCTGACTGAAAATGAAAGAGTCGGCATTAAAACACTTCATGATGCTGGATGGTCTCTGAGACAGATATGACAGGTGGTCTAATACATTTGTGAAGCGCTGTATATCTGAGGAATATGTTCCCAGAGGAACCATATATTAACAGGACAGACTCGAGATTTTATGAAGTCCTGCAGTCTGAATGATGTTAAATTCAAGTAACAGTTATCATAATAATTCATCCTGTAGATACTGTAGTTCCCTTTGGTTGCTTAACGAGCCAACACGTGTCCGGATTAACGTAGCGCTCTGATATGAGGCAGACGGACAGACAGCGAAGGAGATGAGGAGAGAACCGTTACAGTCAGGAGGAGAACAATGCAGAATCAGACTGCATGGACTGTTACAGACTGTGAGAGTTAATACAAGTTTAGTAACAGGTTTACTTTTAACCATCTAACTTTAATGTGAACTTCTTATTAAGTTACTATCACTGTGTTTGAGAGAACAGAAGAATTTCTTCACTTCCATTATAAATATCAGTTAGGATGTGATTATACACGTGAATGTGTCCTGAAATGTTGGAAATATCTGACTGTTACACTGGTTATAATTATTTTATATCAGGGTTATCCAAACAGTGGCTCCTTGGCCAACTGTGGCCCTTATTCAATAAATTTAAGGCTATTTCTATTTAATTAGTGAACATTTGATTCATTAACATAAACAAGACACTCCTTTTTCTGGTAAAATTAGTGGAATGGTTGAAAAATGGAATTCCAAAAAACATTAAAATGGAAAAAAATGAATTTGGCAAAAAATAAAACAGATTTCATAGGGCCCTACATCTACTTTGCAAGTAATTCTGGGCCTTCGATTTCCCTTCATGTCTTTTTTGACTATTTTGCCAGTATGGATGTGGAATGGGTCTTGAATTGTATTCACATGGCATTGATATGTTGAAACCTGCAGAGACCCTGCTAAGACTGAAACAAAAATTAAAAATAGCTGCCAAGAATAACACTGCACAGCTTTTCATCAGCAGAACATCAGACCAGCAGTCAAACATGGTGGTGGCAGTGTGATGGTCTGGACCAGGACCTGGACCACTAGAACCATGAATTCTGCTCTCTACCAGAAAACCCTGAGAAGGAGAACGTCCGGCCATCAGTTCATGACCTCAAGATCAAGACCACTTGGGCTATGAAGCAGGACAATGATCCCTATCACACCAGCAAGTCCACCTCTGAATGGACTAAAACTAAATGAAGGTTCTGGAGTGGTCTAGTCAAAGTCTGGACTTAGATCTGACTGAGATGCTGTGGCATGACCTTAAAGAGGCCATTCATGCTGGAAAACCCTCCAATGTGGCTGAATGAAAACTGTTCTGCAGAGAAGAGTGGGACAACATTCCTCCACAGTGATGTAAAGACTCACTGACAGTTATCACACACACTTGCTTCAGTTGTTGCTGCCAAGGATGGAACAACCAGTTATTAGGTTTAGGAGGCAATGACTTTTTCACAAGGACCAGCCAGGTTTGGATGGTTTCGCCCTTAATAAATGAAATCATCATTTAGGAACTGACTTTAGTCTTTACTCAGGTTATCTGTGTCTGATATTAAAATCAGTTTGAAGTCCTAGACTGTCTGACTGCACAGATTTGTACTGGTCTGTTAGAAGAGCATGAAAGCTCCTGGTCTCTCTGTGTCTCCCTGTCAGACTCCATCTTCAGGAGCAGCTGTGAGATGGTTTCAAAGTCCACCAATGAGAAGCTCAAACAGGGCATCGCTGTCCGCTTCCACGGAGAGGAGGGCATGGTCAGTGGCAGCTTTTCTTTGGTGTGACTGGTTAATATAACCTTTGTATCTTATCCTAAAGCTGTGATTGTTGTGTTTCAGGGCCAGGGTGTGGTCAGGGAGTGGTTCGACATCCTGTCCAATGAGATCATTAATCCAGACTACGGCCTGTTCACACAGTCAGCCGATGGTATGTTAAAGTCTTTGATCTGACCCCTCAATCAGACGTCGATCCTGGAATCTAAACCCGGTTTTCTCTCTCTAGGCACCACTTTCCAGCCCAACAGTAACTCGTCAGTAAACCCAGACCATCTGAACTACTTCAGGTTTGCAGGTCAGATTCTGGGTCTAGCTCTGTATCACAGACAGCTGGTCAACATCTACTTCACCCGCTCCTTCTACAAACACATTCTGGGTAAGAAAACCTGAAACATGATTGTTGATGTGTCATTATAAACATAAAACCCTGAGTGAATTTTCTGATTTGATGTCCTGTTGATGAAATATCATGTGGAGAGGTTTTTTGGCCACAACTGTCCATAATATGATGATTTCTGGCACATTTAAAGCATCTGTTTTATTAACATAGTCCAGTGTTACTCAACCCCGCCAAATTGTTGAAAAATACCTTTGCAAGAGACACAATCTAAGTGGTGAAAAGTGGCAAAAATGGTTTAAAGTGGCAATAAAAATAAGTTAAAGTGAGCAAAATGGCCAAAAAGCAGCAAAAATGGTGAAAAGGGGCAAAATCTGCATAAAATGCCAAATACTGGGTGAAAAGTGACAAAAATGGGGAAGAAAAATTGGCAAAAAAAGAGCAGAAAGTGGCAAAATTTGGGTGAGAAGTGACCAAAAATAAACTACAGGTGGTAGAAATGGTCAAAAAGTGGTAAAAACATAGCAAAAATGACTGGAAAGTGAGAGTGGCATAAATGGGAAAAAGTGGCATTTAATTGCAACAGGCAGCTTAAATGGGTGAAAAGTGGCAAAAATAGGGAGAAAATGCAAATGGTAAAGAGCAGAATAAAACCCCAAAACTGGGAAAAATGGGCAAAAGTTGCAAATAAGGGCAATGGAAATATACAGACAAATTTAAAATTTTGCCATCAAAGCTAACTGTATAAGCGTAGGAAACAAACTGATTAATGTGACTGGCAATGGATAATTTCTGAGGTCAATGTTTCCCTTATTTAAGGTTTTCTGGGGGAATAATATTTCAAATTCAGACATAAAAGGGCCACAAATCATCACAAAAAAAAGCCACATGTTGAGTATCATTGCTGTAGATCCTTGATAGCCTAGGACAATGGTTTTCAACTATTTTTTCCCAAGGCACTCTTAAAATCATACCAGAAATACATTTCCCAAATTTCCATGAAAGTACCCAATAATTTTGAAGGAAATCCCCCCCAAAAATTCAAATAACATTCCCAAAAATTACAGTGACATTTCCTGAATTTCTATAAAATACCTGAAAATTGGTAAAAGTTGGTGATGTTAATGTTTTTAAAAGCAAACTCAAGACCTCCCTTTTTAGTCTGGCTGTTATCTTAATTCAGTAAACTCAATTAATCTGTTTTAGTAATTTAGGTTTTATCTTATTCTGTTTTAACTTCAGAATTAATTTTTTTAGTGTTTTTATTCTCATTACAGAACCCTTTTACTATTTGTTTATTTATTTTATGTTTTTTACTTCCTTTTCAATTTATGTTTTATTCTATTTGATGATATTTTTTATTTTACACTTTAACCTAATCTCCAGTGTTTACTAATTTTAAACCTTAAGATGGTGTTTCCTCGGTGCGTACTGGGTACTTACATTTTCCTGATCTACTAGTGTGGGTGGGGGGTGGGTGGGTTAAAGGGTTGGGCAGGGTGGGTTTGGGTCATACTGCCTTTTATCGTCCTTTTTTTTTTGGTGAGAAATAACAAGACAGACGAATGATATATAAGTGGTACCTGAGGGACAGAGAGAGATGAAGAGGGAGAGGAAAAGAAAAACAAAGAACATTTAAAAAAAGAAATAAAAATCTACATCTGTTAATATAATCATAATATAATAGTAAAAAATGTATATATGATATTAAAACAAATAATAATACAAATATAAAAATTAAATAAACAAGGAACACATTGTTAAGACAGCAATACAGACCATTGAAGGCCAAAAGCAAAGACTTTCCAGATGGAGAACCGTTGTGACATTAGAGTGTTATGGCCAGTATGGGGAGTTCTATGTGGAGAAAAATAATCATGATAATAATAAAAATTTTATTATTATTATTATTATTGTTATTATTATTATTATTAATAATAATTAACAATAAAATTAAAAACAGACAAAAAATATATGTATATTAAGAATAATAGATAGGATGAAAGATTTAAAAAAAGAATGACACATTGGACAAAATTACACAAAGAAATACAGAGCAAAGTGCAAATACCTTACATAAAAAGATGAATAAACTAACCAACAAAATGATAATAATAATGTCAATAATATTAATAATAATAATAATAGTGATAATATCAGCTGTGATTATTATAGGAAGAAGAGGGAGAAGAGTTGGCCCTCATAAAATAGATTAATTTTATCGTCTTTTAATTTATCTGTCTGTTTGTAATTCACTTTGCATTACATTGTCTTGTATGAAAAGTGCTAAACTCTGATTGATTGATTGATTGATTGATTGAGTGATTGATTGATAATCAAATCCCCCCAACAACCACACAAATTTCCATGAAATTTTTTGAAAATTTGAAAAGGACGACCCCCCTTTCCAAATTCCTGATCAAATAACAACATACAAAGAATTTTCTCAAATTCCATGAAAATCTGTACAAATACTAAAGCAAACATCACATCATATTCCAAAAAATACAAATACATTTACCAAATTTTAATTTTCCCAAATTTTCAAAATTCCACCAAACATAGAAATCTCCCAAATTCCCACTAAAATGCCGATAAAGATTTCCAAGCATATTTCCCCAAACTTCAAAGGAAACTCTCCAAAATATGCATTCTCCAAAATTTCATTTTGAATGCTTTAAATTTCCAAGCAAACTTCCAAAATTTATCCGACAATTCAAGCAAATATCTCAAAGTTCAGTGAACATTCTGGACGTCTACCTCAAAAACTCTAACAGCAGAAACGTTGACTGTGTTTTAGGAAAAACCCTCATCAGGATCTGAGGATGTTAGTTTAGTGTAATATCTATATTTGTGGCTCAGCGCCTCTCGGTTTGTTCTCCAGGCATCCCGGTAAACTACCAGGACGTGGCGTCCATCGATCCAGAGTACGCCAAGAACCTCCAGTGGATCCTGGACAATGACATCAGCGATCTGGGTCTGGAGCTCACCTTCTCTGTGGAGACGGACGTGTTTGGAGCGATGGAGGAAGTCCCGCTCAAACCTGGAGGAACCAGCATCCTGGTGACCCAGGACAACAAGGTGAGTCAGAGGTGGTTTCAGGTGTTTGGACAAGACTCAGGAGCTTTATTGATGGGTGAAAAGACAAAACGTCAGTGCTTTATTTAGGAAGACTCCTCTTTTGTAAGAAAAGTCTAAAGGAAAAAAAACATTACAACATTTATTTCTCTCATAAAATCAGTCATATTGTTAGTTTAGTTTGTAGTGATGCGAGAAAATGATTTTTCACATTGTAATTATTGACTGTAGCTGAAGTTATTTCAGCCAGCCTGGATTTTAAATCTTAAAAATGCTCCCCAGATGAGTTAATTTCCTTTAAATTGAGCGCAGGAGAACACTTGGTGTATATTTAATCTCTTAAAGTCAGATAAGGAGTCTAAAGTTGCCTTTATAGATAAAAAGTTTGGAGTATTTTTGTGTCTGAAGGTGTCGTTAATGAGCGTCTCCCTGCAGTACATTCCTCCTCAGCGTGTCTCCGGTGAGCGATTGATTTCTGTCCTGCAGCTCATCGCCTGGAAGCTCCTAATTAGAGAGTGTGGTGCCTCTGCCATCCTGCAGAGGGCACTGTGACATAAAGAACAGAGCTCTAACTGATCCCTGTGTCTGTGTCAGGCCGAATACGTCCAGCTGGTGACGGAGCTGAGAATGACTCGGGCCATCCAGCCTCAGATTAACGCCTTCCTGCAGGGTTTCCACACCTTCATCCCCCCGTCACTCATCCAGCTCTTCGACGAGTACGAACTGGTGAGACTCCCTCCTCCTCCTCCTGAGGAAATTCCCAGCCTTCATCACTGTTGTTGATCTGTTTCTAATGTAGTCAGTCCTCGGACCCGTGGGAGCTGATCTGAGTGACTCCCATTAAAATCAAACTGGGGCCCAGTTTACATTTTTGATCCTTGTGAAATTAATAAACCTCACATTTCCAGGTGCATGTGTAGAATTTTTGCACTGGGATGCCCCAGTTAATTGAAAATAACTTCTCTAATCTGATGTATTATTACCTCCTAAGTCCTTTCCTATCCACTTTTTCTTAACAGCAGTGAAAAACGTTACAGTGTCAGGGAAAGGTAAGAGGACAGGAAGGAGAACAGCGGTGATCAGGGAATCTGACTGCACTTTTCTCTAGGCGGATGTTACGGGCGTGACATGTGTTATTTGTGTAAAAACTACAATTTAACGCTGATGGACTACAAAATTCACATCCACCACTCGGTGCGTTCTCTGTGTTATGAGCAGCGAATGAAACGTGAAAACCTTGTTGATTAATAAAAGCTCATTAAGGTTTTTATATCCTAAGGTCTCTTTAGGATGAAGAACTGTGACTGTGAACGTCTAGAACAGTGGTTTTCAAACTTTTTTTGCCCAGGGCACACCTAAGGTTGAGCCAAAATCTCAAGGCACACCATATTTAAATTGATACAAAATAGACTTTTTAAATAATATTACAGTGAAGGTGGCCTATAAGGGGGGATAAAGGGGAGAGCTTTCTGGGGCACAGCCAACCGGGGGATCATGGAGATTGCAAAATTGGATAAAAAGTTACAAAACAAAGTCAGAAATGGGCTAAAAATGGTAAAAAGGTGGCCAAACAATGGGTTGAAATTGGCAAGAAGTTGCTGAAAGTGTCAAAATAGTGGCAAATGGGTTAAAAGTGATTAAAAAAAAGGCAAAATTGGGCAAAATGTGATCAAACAAAGGCAAAAGTGGGTGAAAATTGTCAAAAAAAAATAAATGGGTTGGAGGTGTCAAAAAGGTGGCAAAATAGATCAACAGTGGCAGAAAAGTGGAAAAAAGAGTTACAGTGCAATAAAGTGGTAAAGAGGGGTTAAAAGTGATTAAGAAGGAGTAAAAGGGTTAGAAAAGCAGCAAAATGGTTTAAGCTGTCAAAAGAACCAATCCAATCAACCCAAAATTAGCTTGCCATGCTTTTCAGCTCTTAATGAGGTAACTGTTAGCCAGGATGCTAGCACCAATGCGACTGATCCAACTCAGTATCATTGGTGCCCAAGGCACACCTAGACCTGCCTTAAGGCACACTAGAGTGCCCTGCCACTGGGCTGGAACAGCAGAGACGTTTCTGAACTCTCTGCAAAGTCAATACGAGTAGATGAATATTATTATGATGATAATACAATATGAATAATATACAAATTCTTTTATTTTTCAAGGATATGAAATAGTTTTGTTTTATTCTCTACCTATCCATTTTTCTTTAATTCTCTCGTCTCTGTTAATTTTATCAGTCTACTCTGTTTCTGTCTTTCTTTTAGCCCATTATCTAAAACGCTCTATAAACGTTCTATAAGCATCTTACTAACATAAATATGATGATAAATATGATAATCCCATTATGGCAGTATGTTAACTTACTTGCTTAAGTTGGTTGTGATTTACAAATCTTGATCACATTTACTTTAATATTTCAAAATAGTGAAACATATGCAGTTTATAATGCTGACTGATGGGTTTACTGTTTGGATAAAAATGGAAATAAGAAGAAATAAAATCATTATAAGTGGAATGATGTAGTTTTCATTTCTGTAATATTCCTCTATTCATCCCTGATTCCTACTGTTAATAATAATAATAATAATAATAATAATATAATAACAATAATAATAATAATAATAACCTTTATTTACAGAACACTTTTCAAAACAGAGTTACAAAGTGCTTCACAAGAAAAAGAAATTACAATTCAAATAAAATACCGGTAATCTGGCAGCAAGGTGGGTACAGGTAAAAAGAACAAGACATGTCAAACTCAGATAAAATCAGGTAAATACGAGCAGATAAAATTCAAGAAAATTCAGGAAAGGCTCATCGGTAAAAGTCGAGATTTAAAAGAAGTCATTGACTCAGCCAACCTGATTTCCTCAGGCAGGGAGTTCCAGAGCCTCGGGGCCCTGGCTGAAAAAGCCCTGTCCCCTTTAGATTTCAGCTGAGCGCCTGGGAGAACCAGAAGACCCCTGCCTGAGGATCTGGGGGAACGTGCTGGCTCATAAGGGGTTAAAAGATCTAATATGTAGGTAGGAGCCAGGCAATTACAAGCTTTGAAAGTCATCAGTAAAATCTTCAAATCAGTTCTTAAACATACTTGGAGCCAGCGAAGGGAAGATAAAACTGGAGTGATGTGCTCGGATCTTCTAGTTTTAGTTCAAAGCCTGGATGCTGGCTTGAGTTGAGAACCAACTTTGTTTATCACATGAATTATAAGTTTGACAGTGAATTTTTCTGTTTAAATCGGGGTTAGTAAAATTAAATGAAGTTTACACAAAGCATTGTGGGTCGTCTTCTCGTCTCTCCATGGGTAAAGGATGGTTCAGAGTTTCCTTGGCTAAAGGAGAAAATAAAGGAACTAATGAAGCTCCTTTCCTTTCAGTAAGAGAATTCAAACAGCCTTTTTCACAGCCAACACTAAAATACTTCCAGGTCGTTTTATCAGTCAGGAACCTTCCTAAGCAACATGGACTATTCCAATGGACCCAACACAGATTTTAAAAAATGCTAACTTTTTTGCATTAATTTTTTGATCAAGATAAGACTTGATTATAATTATCAAATATAAATTATTTTGGGGGGGGGGTAACCCTTTTTGTTTGCGATGTAAAAAACACAAAAATTTTATTTTTTCATATGTTGTGAAGAAACTGGATTTCCTTGAAGGGTATAATCACAAACTTTAATATTTTAGCAACAACTTTGATTTAGATGCATTATCTTTTTTTTTATTTAAGGTTTTAAGAAATTGCCAAACTCTGGATGTCCAGATCCTATAAAAATTAATCTTCCCCTTGGATGTGTTACCCTTTTATTGACTCTATAAATCAGTGATGACAAATATAATTTGGATTTTTGACCAAAAAATCACCAACAAAAAATCTCTCTAATGTAAATGAAAACAGATTTTGACAAAATATTTTATTGAATAAGAATCTGTAATGTAAAATAAGTGAATGCATAAATATTCAGCCCCTGTAAAGTGACTGACCTAACCCAGCAGAGGTCCAGACAGTTGGTGCTAGTAGTCTCACAATTAGTGGAATGAGGATCAGCTGAGGTCAGTGAATGTGTCCCAGTGATTGTAGTATAAAGACACCTGTGTCTGGAGGGTCCAATCACTGGTTCATCAATATTCCTGGCTACCATTACACCATGAAAACAAAAGAACAAGGTTATTGAAAAGTCTAAGTCAGGGGATGGCGACAGAAACATCTCCAAGTCTCTGAACATCCCCCAGAGTTCAGTTAAATCCATCATGAAGAAATGAAGGAATACGTCACATGTGTAAATCTGCCTAGATCAGACCGTCCTCACAAACTGAGTGAGCGTGCCGGAAGGAGACTAGTGAGAGAGGACACCAAGACACCTATGACTACTCTGAAGGAGCTCCAAGCTTCAGCAGCTGAGATTAGAGAGACTCTACAGACAACAACTGTTGGCCGGGTTCTTCACCAGTCAGAGATTTATGGGAGAGTGGCAAAGAGGAAGACACTGTTGAAGAAAACTCAGATTCAATCTGGACTAGAGTTCACCAAAAGGACTGTGGGAGACTCCATGGTCAAGAGGAAGAAAGTTCTTTGGTCTGATGAGACCAGAATGGAGCTTTTTGTCCATCAAACACTGATATCACCACACACACACCACCCCACTAACAGTGGTGGCAACATCATACTGTGGAGCTGACTGAGACCTAGCCACACAGACTCAGAGCTGACTGAGACCTATCCACACAGACTCAGAACTGACTGAGACCTATCCACACAGACTCAGAGCTGACTGAGACCTATCCACACAGACTCAGAGCTGACTGAGACCTATCCACACAGACTCAGAGCTGACTGAGACCTATCCACACAGACTCAGAGCTGACTGAGACCTATCCACACAGACTCAGAGCTGACTGAGACCTATCCACACAGACTCAGAGCTGACTGAGACCTATCCACCCAGACTCAGAGCTGACTGAGACCTATCCACCCAGACTCAGAGCTGACTGAGACCTATCCACACAGACTCAGAGCTGACTGAGACCGATCCACACAGACTCAGAGCTGACTGAGACCTATCCACACAGACTCAGAGCTGACTGAGACCTATCCACACAGACTCAGAGCTGACTGAGACCGATCCACACAGACTCAGAGCTGACTGAGACCTATCCACACAGACTCAGAGCTGACTGAGACCTAGAAACACAGACTCAGAGCTGACTGAGACCTATCCACACAGACTCAGAGCTGACTGAGACCTATCCACCCAGACTCAGAGCTGACTTAGACCTATAAACACAGACTCAGAGCTGACTGAGACCTATAAACACAGACTCAGAGCTGACTGAGACCTATCCACACAGACTCAGGGCTGACTGAGACCTATCCACCCAGACTCAGAGCTGACTGAGACCTACCCACACAGATTCAGAGACTTACTACTAAACACTGACTAGAAGGAGGAATAATTATGCAGTCATTTTACATTACAGATTTTTATTAAACTGACATTACTTTGTAGAAATCTATTTCATTTTGACATTAAAGACGTTTTTTGTCTTTTTTTAATCAAAAATGCCAAATTATTTTGACCATGAATGATTTATAAAATCAATAATAGGGTAGAAGATCCCAGGGGTGAATAATTTTCATAGACACTTGAACACACCACAACATTATCTTTACATTGTCATTGTTCTGCTAAGCTGACCCTAAACACATCATAATACAACTGTTGGCCATCTTTTAAAGTGAGACAATTAATGTCCTTTCTGCAGATTTCAGTGTTGATTTGAACATTGGATGAAGGTTTTAACTAGCAGGAGGTTTTTGTTTACCACATTAATGCTCACTGAAAAAAAAGGTGGAACATATTTGTGAATGTTGGTGGTGTTTTATTGTTGAGGAAGCGGCGGCTGTTCCTCTTTAAAATCTTCCTCCGTCTTCCTTTGATCTTCTACCTTGTCATCTTCCTCCCGGTGGTCTCCCTCCTCCTCTTTTCCTCTGTCGTCTCTCCCACTCCTCCTCCTCCGCGTCCCCTCCCGTGGCCCCGCCCTCTCGGATGCGTGGATTGATTAGTCGTGTCTGTTAGGGGTGGGCTAGCATTGACCTTGAAGCCCCTCCCACTTGTCAGACTCCATTAGAGGTTTTTTTTGTGTATGTCGGCAGATTTGCGTCCTCTCTGGGTGTTAGAGGATCGATAGAGTAGCATGATGATTATCCCGTCCTGGATTTGTTGGACATGTCTCGGTCATTCTGTTTAACTCTGATCAGCTGCTGTCAGCAAGGAGACGCCGTCAAGGAGAAACACGGGGGAATGGCCATCTCTGTGTGGCCAGAATGAGATAATACATGTACTGTATGACATGTAATATCTCTCTATGGTCAAAGAAGACTGTGCTAAAATAACTGGTACACATAACAATATATCCTCTCTGAGGCTCTTCATATGAGTCCTCTTTGTCCATAAGCCCTGGTCGACATTTCACTGCAGAAATTCTAGATTTAAAAACTGAGCTGTTACTCGCTCCTGCGTGATTTTAGCTGCAGCATTTCCTCATGCTGTGTTTGTGTTTGTGTTTGTGTAGGAGCTCCTGCTGTCGGGGATGCCAGAGATCGATGTTCAGGATTGGTGCAGGAACACCGAGTACACCAGCGGATACGACCAACAGGAACCAGTGATCGAGGTGAGATGTTCATCTGTTAGTACGACAGGGGCTGAATCCTCTCAGAGTAAAATAAACCATCATCATTCACTTTATTTTTATTCTATTTTATTGTACATAAGAACAAAGAAGAAACCACTCTAATCATAAATGGAATTAAACTTTACCTTTAACCCTTTAAACCAGTGATTCTCAACCTTTTCAGCTCAGGACTCCCAAAATAAAGGTGTCAGAGACCGGGGACCCCCACTGTAGCTGAAGGTGGCTGAACACAGCCATGAACATTCAAGAATAGTCATGTGGAGACAAGGCCGTCCATTAGGGGGGCCCCACTGAACTGGGGGCCAGGAAAATCATGGTTCATTTCAAAGTTAAACTGTGGTGTTTTATATTTAACCTGAATAATAACCACTCTTATCTGTGAAGCAAACATTGTTCTAATGCATTTGTGTGATAAGTAGCCCTCTTAAGAATGTAAATCCTTTTCTTAAAAAACAAATTAAAATACATTAAAAATAGCTAAAATGGGTTAATAATGGCAAAAAATGGTGGGAAAGCTGGTGAAATTGGATTTTTTAAAAGTAGCAGAAATGGGTTAGAAATGCCAAAAATTAGATAAAAGTGGCATAATAGGCATATTAAATTGTGGTGTAAAATGTGGTAAAAGGATTGATTATTGGCAATAATAGGTCTCAGAGCCAACAATAGGGCTGATAGAGAGCTGCAAGATTTGTTTAGAAGTGGCAAAAACAGGAAGAAAAAGTGGTGAAAAGGACAAAATGTCAAAGAATAGGTTTAAAGTGGCAAAAATGTGTTGAAATTGATGGGAAAAAGTGATGAAAACAGTTTTAAATTTGGCAGAATTGGTGTAAAGTGGCAACAGTGTCATTAAAAATGTTCTTAGTTTTTTAAGGCATCTGGAGATCCCCCCTCTCATGGCTTCATTTCTGTTTGGCATTCAGATACCGACCGCAAATCCTTCATGTGTTCATGGACTCACCTCAATGTGTTCTGACAATGGTTGTCATTTCAGGTTTTCAGGAGCCAATCAGGGAAGAGAACAAAAATATAGAGAGAATCTGTCAATTTTCAAGTTTAAGAAACAGAAATTTTAGAGTTTAAAAGTTATAAATTAACAAACCCCTGGCAGTGGTAAACAAACAAAAAAAAAACAAACAAACAAAAACATTACATTATAAAACAGTACAGTTTTGAGACAAAAATAGAAATTTTTAAGTTTTAGTTTTTTTTGTTTTTTTTTCCCTAGAAAATGCTTAAAATGTAGAGTAAATTTTCAGAGAAAAACTCAAAGAGTTGAGAAAGCAGTGTATTCTTAAAAAAAGAAACAACAAAACTCCCGAAATCTGAGTTTGAAATGTTTATGCTAGGGCTCTCAAGAGATTAAGATTCTTAATCATGATTAATCTCACAACTTTCATAGTTAACTCATAATTTATCGCAAATGAATCACACAATTTTTATCTTTTCTAAATGTAGCATACAGGAGTCATTCTCAAGATTTAAAAGCCGACACTTGAAGGTTCATTCTGGTTTAATATACAGTATGGATGTGCTTTTAGTTTACATTCTTATTTATTCAAACTGACGTTACGTCACTGAGCCCTCCATAGCAGTAGCGCTAAGCTAAAAGGTTACGGATTTGCAGGGATTTGAAAAATACAGAGTCGGATCTTTACAGACTCAGGTTTGATTCCCATCTCTAACCAAGAGGGCTCTGAATAAGATGCAAGAAAAAGAGATGATCAATACAGTTAGAGAATTACACTACAGATTACTGGGAGAGGGGCTGCACAGCGGCACAGGGTTTAGCGCTGATGCCTCACAGCAAGAAGGTCCCTGGTTCGCCCCCCGGTCAGGACCTTTTCTGTGCGGAGTTTGCATGTTCTCCCTGTGCATGTGTGGGTTCTCACTGGGTTCCTCCCACCACCACAGACGTGCTCGATGGTTACCTGGTGACTCTAAATTGGCCGTAGGTGTGAGTGTGAGCGTTTCTGGTTGTCTGCCTCTATATGTCAGACCTGTGGATAACTGGTGACCAGTCCAGCGTGTACCCCACCTCTCGCCCAATGACAGCTGGGATAGGCTCCAGCCCCTCCCCCGTGACCCTCAACAGGATAAGTGGTAAAGAAAATGGATGGATGAATTACTGGGAGAAGTCAAGTCTCTGCTGATAGCGTTCATAAAGACGAGAGAAGAAAGTTGATACATGCAGCTGTTGGATGCAGAACCTCCGTAATATAAACCAGCCTCTAATCTGCAGCTGCCCGTTTAGCTATCACTGTTAAAGTTTGCGGCTCTCTGCATTGGTGGTGTGCTTGGCCAGCGACTGGTCCGGGGTTTTTAAGACCTTAGGGTTAACCCTACAGACTCAGGGTGACTCAGTTCACGTCGACATGAAGATAAAATAACTAAAGTCTTATCTGGCATGATCTTAAAGCTGAACTCACCTTTCAAAAATCTCCGTCCTTTGTCCATTTCTGCTCACTTTCTGCCAACATCACTACAGCGCTGCTTCCTGATCTCACAAACTACGGAATGGGTCGAGGGTCATACAGAATGCAAGTGCATTAATCATGGCACAAATGAAAAATAGTGGCATTAAACTGAAGTTGAGTTAATGCATAATTAACTTTAAATCTTTGAGGAAAAATAGAATTTTAGAGTTCACAAAGTCATAAATTTACAAAGATAAAACTCAAAATTTAAGAGTTTTAAAGGATATTAGTTTTTTGGGGAAAACCTCACAAAATAATTAATTTACAAGTAAAAAAAATAAGAATTAACAATGTTAAGAAGTTGTTCCTTAATAAAAATTTTAAGTTAAAAAGTCAGAAATTTACAGGAGAAATACAAAATATTCTAGTTTTCAGGAAAAAAACTCGAAACTTTTTAATTTAAAATATCATAAATCAACAAAAACTCAAAAATGTACAAGGAAAAAAACGAAAATGTTTGAGTCCATTGTACATTTTGAGAAAAAACTCAGAATTGAAAGTTAAAAGCCATAAATTTACACAAACCAAAGCTGAATTTCTGAGATCATGAAGCTGAAAATTGCTGAATGCAGTGAGGCCATTAGCCTTACTCTAGTCCTGTAGATGAGTGCCGGATTTATTGGGACTGATCAGTGGGGGGATTTTATCAGGATCATTATCATCTAGACTAAGAAGAGACATTTCTGTAAACTGGGGCTATTCAGCTGCTGTTTCCCCTTTGGTTTAATGTAAATTTATGACTTTAGACTTGAAATTAAAGGAGTTTATAAAGTGAAAAATGTTTGACTTTTTAATATTTGTTTTGCTTGTAACTGTCTGACTTAATCTTAAAAATGTAGGCTTTTTTTCTTGAAAATAACATCTCCATTTATTTTTGTAGTGGCTCTCATATTCTGCTGTTTTCAACACCCAGTACCTCACAGGGTTTATTAGCTACAGAGTAAATCCGCATTTTCTTAAAAGCGTATTGATGACACCAGGAGGGAGAAAAGCTGTTAAAGAGGTGACAATAGTTGGACATAGGCCATGCAGTTCATGTCTTTGTGTAAAAAGAACATCAGGACACTTTCCTGCTTTTAATTCCAATCTTTCTTTAAGCCTCACTGGTCTCACTGGTCTTACTGGTATCACTGGTCTCTCTGGTCTTACTGGTATCACTGGTATCACTGGTCTCACTGGTCCTTGTTTTTGTCCGTAGTGGTTCTGGGAGGTGGTGAGGAGTCTGACTCAGGAGGAGAGAGTTCTTCTGCTGCAGTTTGTCACTGGAAGGTTTGTGTACTTGGCCTCTATTGTGGTTCTCAGTGTTAAAGAGTGTTTTACTTTAGACTCCTCCTCCCTCTCAGCTCCAGGGTTCCTCATGGGGGCTTCGCCTTCCTGATGGGGGGCAGTGGTCTACAGAAGTTCACAGTGGCTGCGGTGCCGTACACCTCCAACCTGCTGCCTACCTCCAGCACCTGGTGAGGAACACTTCCTTTGTTTCAGTGCAGTTATGAGCCTGATTCGCCTGTTTTTGTTTGTGATGTTTTTTTCACGGTCAGGTTCATATTTAAGTTTTGGATATCTCTGAGATCTTGTCGTATTTTTCATCATGTTATTTCTTATCCATCACTATCAGCATCAGAGGCTTTTTATGAAGTCACATGGTGTAGGTTACATGCATCATCCTGTTAAAACTGATCTTTAATGCAGTCTGAAGGCGACTTTATACCTTAGAGTAGTCATTTTAAAGTCCATTAGTGGGAAGACCTTCAGCAGGGAGGAGAGCGTCTATCCCATTTCAAACAGCAGCCTAATCACCTTCATAAAGCTCTACAGCACTCCTGCAGCAGGCTGCTGTTGTCTGCTGCTTCAGGTCATGTTGATAGTCAACCAGTTAACCAGCGCTAGCTTTGCCACCCTCTGCTGATCTACAGATTTCAGGGAACGGCGCTGAAATTAGGCCTGAAAATTGAATCCCTGATTTTCTTTAAAAAAAATTGATTTACCATTTTAAATGTTTTTTTTTCTAATCCTTGTTTAAACTTAACACACAAATGACAACAAAAATAATAAAAAACATGTTTTTCTTTTATTTTATGAATTGAATGTAACAAATACCAACTGAATTTTCCTCTTGGGTAAGAGCAAACTGTAACTTGGTCTTAAAAATGCACCTTTTTACTGCAACGGGAGTTTACATCAACACAGAAAGGCTGCAATTATTTGCAGAAACCCGTGACGGCATACAGAATTCATGTCTGAGCATAACATGAAAAATGTTTTTTTAATGTCTGTATTCAATATTGTGTTACTGATCCTATAGTTTTAGGTTTCACTTCTGTAATTCTGAGGTGAGTCAAGCTTTAATCAGGTACACCTCATTTCCTATTGGGGGCATTCAAAATAAAATTCCTCAATAAATATTAACAGCTACAGACTTTTATTGTGAAGGAATTGTCAGAAGCAGTGTTTTTATCATTGTTCAACCAAATTTCTGCAGTGATACGGCGACTTTCTGCAAAGTGCAGCGTTTACAGCTGCATCTCTGTCTCGTTTAACACCACAGCTCTTTCTAGGACTGAACATGGATTTATTAAGAGAGTCAGGAGTTTAAACACTTTTCAAAATGTTGTTTAAGTGGAATCACTGCAGAGCTGAGCTAAAAACAAAGCAAACCACGGTCCTTATTATTACAGACATTAAACTAAGACAGGAAAAACACAGGTTTAATCTGTTTACTGTATTACAGTGTCAATACAGCAGCATGAGTGTGGGATGTTCAGTTAGTTACCTGGCTGCTTTTTCTGCTAGAGCTAAACTTACTGCTGACTGGGCTCAGAATAAGCCGCCTCCCATCACTTTGCTAGCTAGTGGCTGTGTCATGCCTCACGTGGGCTCTACAGCTGAACACACCCATTTAAAGCAAGCAATGACGGTGATGGAGAAATTCATTCTGTGGCAGAATTTTTACAACTGACAGTACTGATACTGGTTTACTGCCCAGAGCCCACCACTAGATTTAAGTGCTATTGATGGTTTTAAGTGTGTGTCTGATGGATGTAGCGGTCTTGTCAGTTCCATAGTGAGAGTCACCACTGTGCTGCATGTCTTTGATTGAGATGTTGACACACGTTTGCCGTGCTGCTTCCTTTAGTTGTTACAGTTGTTAAACAAATATCCCAGCGTGCTGTGGTGTGTTCATGGTCGGAAGCTGCAAACCTGAACCAGGTCCAAACAGCTGACGAAACTATAGAGTTCTTATGGGACGAAACTCAGGATTTGCGCTGGTAGTCGTGCTGTTGTGTTTCTGGCTCCGTGGTGAAAGAGGGGGAGGGTGTAAACTACGGGAGCCCCAGGGGGAGAGAAAGAGGAGCGCGGAGGAATTTCAGAAAATCTAGCTTTTTATTTTTTAATTCATCCTAAAAAAAAAAAAAAGAATTAATCAATAAAACCGATATATTGCACAGGCCTAGTTGAAATTTTCAAGAAATTGACCTATGGCTAAGCCACGCCCCCTCCACTCACTCGGACAAACAATGAACATTCACTGACAGATGCTATGGCAGGTGTCACAGTAGGAGACATTTCACTGGAGGCCATGGATGATTTTTGGAGACAGAAAGATCACATATCATCTAGAAGTCACCAAAAAGGTCTAAACTATGCGTTGGAGGGATATATTAATCATTTTATTGTTGAGAAGGTCGATAAAAAGCTTCAGTTACAGCCAAAATTTACAGGTCCCAGTGCAAACGTGATAAACTGCATCTCGTTGCCATCACAATCTCAGACCACAAGATAGAGGATCAGCATCAAAGAGCCACTGAAGTTCAGGTTTTTGGCTCAGAATATGACAACAATATAACGGCCTTTTTACCATCTTTACCCAGAGTGTCTCTCCGGTAGTTTGGTGCTACAGTATTTACACTGAATCATTCAGCATAACGTCTGCCAACCTTTGTTATCTCGGCTATTACAGAGAAGTTCATGAAGCTAAGCTCCAGAAGTTAACGTTAGTTTAACTAGAGCCCTTTGGACAACAGCTAACAATGATGTACGATCACCAAAGAACAAAAACTAGAACAAAATAGGCCAATGAACTCCCAACAAGCAACATGACACAACGAACAACGCAGCTAGGAGCTAACATTAGGCTAACTTTAGCTAACGTTAGAGATGTTAAAGATAACTTTATATTTCTTTCCAGTAAAGTCACAATATGTTGCCTCAAATACGATGCTGGCTCACCTTAGAGCAGATGTTGGTAATTTTATCCACGTTGAGTTGATGTTGTGGTCTACTGCAAAACTTTTATCCAAAGAAGACACTTTTCTCAGTTTAGATGTGGCTTAGGAAAGGGTAAAAAATACACTCCGTCGCCCAGCCTCCACCTTGTGTTGGAGTCGCATGTGCCCCATGAACACCGTTTGACCATTTTTAATCTTAAAATCTCAAAAAAAAACCTCATAAAACAAGACGAAAACGGACTTTCTCCCATTCATTTCAATGGACGTCCAGGCAGCCGATGTCCGAGTGTATTGGAGTGGTATACGCACTGTGATTGGCTCATCGCGTTTGAAGGCGGGACTTAGCCATCGGTCAATTGCCTGGAAGTTTGGGGAATGTATCTGTATTTAAAAAAATTATTGAGGATTTGCTTTGAAACTTGAGGGACTTAATCTGAAAATTTTCAGGAATTGTAAAGGAAATTCTCCACAAAATTCAGCACTTTTATCACTGACTTTCTTTCTAGAACTTGTGAGGAGTCTTTGGACTGATAACATTTCTGCCTATTTCCTCCTCCCCTCTAACTGGATGCTAAAGAGCCTGAAATCAGACATGAACACGCAGAGACAGTAGGAGCCGGTGTGCAGCCTCGCTGAGGGATATTTACCTGATATATTTATGAACACTAGGGGGCAGTGTGTCCCTTTAGCAGCCGTCGTCCTACAGTGATGACACAGTTAGAAATGAAGGAGAGGTGTGAGTATGATGGGGCATCCAACAAGTGGTTGGATTCTCTAAAGGTCGATACCTCATCGCTCTCCTCTTCTGCTCTTCTGTCCTCTCTGCAGCATCAACATGCTCAAACTTCCCGAGTACCCCAGCAAGGAGGTCCTCAGAGACCGGCTGCTGGTCGCACTGCATTGTGGGAGCTATGGGTACACCATGGCGTGATCATCGCATCACTTCTTGCTGCTGAGAGCGTCCTACATAGCGGTGGGCGGAGCTGCTTCTGCTAGATAAAGAAGGGAAACCCTGATTCCTCTTTGACGTGCTGCTGGATGCACGGGACGCCAGACGGACCTGGGATCTCACCTTGTACCCATGCCAAAATAAGTCTGAGTCTGATGGTGGCTGGTATCTGGTGATTTATGCAAAAAAACATCTTTGCATGCGATCAATCTCATGCATTTAGTGATTTAAAGCATTTAAACCATGAATCCTCCTTAATGATCATGTAGGAACATATCCATGCAGGAACACTGAATGTAAACTAGAGATTACCTGGAGAGAATCAGAATAATTCATCAATCAAAGTGCATTTCTGCAGATTTCTTAAAGGGCCAGCATCACTCCACATCAAGCTGCTTTTGTTTCTAATTACAGAAATGTAATTTTTTTTAAACATGCTCTACTTTTTACTAAATGTCTCAGCTAAAAGCTTCAAAAGTTTCTGCATGTCTCCTGTAGTTTTATTGATCCTGCAGCAGGTTTTAGCTGAAATTGGCTATAATCACTGATTGATCAAACGTGTGTCCATGAAAAGTTAAGCATAAAATCATAAACCTGAAGTTTTTACAGTACTGCTTCAAACTAACTTAATATTTTCCAAATAAAAAGCTTTTTCTTAAATTGAAAATAAAGGTACTTCTAGAAAACCTTAAAGGTCATTTCCACTGGTTCTGGTTCAGTTTGGTACAATAGGCGTTTGTATTATCAAAAATTGGAAAGGGTCCAAAATAGCTGATCCATACTGTCCAAGCTTACCTGTCCGTTCCAAAAAGGGTGAAGCTACATTGACAATAGAGGGTTTACTCTGACAGCAGTCTGCTCTATGAAGGGTGAGTGAAAACAGGAGAAAAATAGATGAATATCTCTTGAAATGAGGGATATTTGGACTCAACAGGGATCCAGACTGTTTCCTGGACTATTGATGTTGTTAAATGGCCACAAATCAGGTTACCTGGACCTGATGTTAAAGAACACAAAGCAGAGCCTGGAGGTTCACATCAGCCTGGTTTATCAGTGGAGGATGTGAAACTGAATAAGTGTCAAAGTGTTGGTAATATGACGCTTTGGATCAGCTGTTTCTCTGTATTTCAATGATTGCTTTTTACCGTAGCGCCGCTCTGTGGTTGTTAAATCTGTTGGGCAAATTCTGTGTGAATTTTAAATCAAGCTCAGCGTACCCGCCTGTCTTAACCTAGTTTGATTTTAACACTTTAATGTTATTTTTACTGTGACAAATTCACCAGAACAGCTCTCATCTTTTATGTAATACTTTATAAACAGTTGAAGTGTCAGACACGTTCATGAATATAGCTTTAGTATCTGTGAAAAAGGTCAGTATTTGGTCTGCCTCCTATATGAGAGAGATTATTTTCTGGTTGATCTGCAGAAACTGAAGGTCTGAATTTTCTGTTCAGAGGTGGAAGAATGAGATTTACATTCATCACTAACTGCTGTATCTTCTGTAATAGTCTAGCTTTATTGTGTCTTTATTAAAGCTGTAGTTAGGGATTTTTTCTTAGAGTCGTATGCCCACAAAAACATGCTCCAGCCAATGAGGAGGCTAGCACTCACAGCCAATCAAGGCTCAGGTCAGAGGGAGCGTTCCTATTGGCTGCTGTAGTAGGTGCGCTTCTGCCTCTCAGCTCAGTGAGAAGTTGATTCAACGGCAGAGTTACGGCAGTGTTTGGTCCTATGTAGAATCTGTTCATGCTGAGATGAAGTGTTTTCTTACCTGTGATTCGGTTGTTGAAAGGCGTGGAAAGGCGGAGCAAAAAAAGGAACGCCAAAATGAAAATGAAGCCATAACACAGCGGTTACGCCTTCATCACACACCCAGACATGGCTGTGAGGATATTTATGCATGTGTAATCAGAGCTTTGATTGGGTGTAGGATCACATTTAAACATTAACTGCTGCAGGCTGAATAAATCTACTGAAACAAGTTCTAAATCTTCACATCTAGAGGTCTTTAGGTCCATGAAATGGAAAATCAAGGCTGCATTTAACAAACAAAGATTGCAATTTAAGTTTTCAGACTTTCTAAATATCCTTTTTCATTTCTCTGCAGTGTCCCTCTCTCTGTTTAACACTCCTGTTCTTCTTTGACCAGTACTTCCAGTGTGAACCACTAAAACCCCTCCATTCTCTGTCCTACCTCCATCACTTCCGTAAATGCCAATTTAACATCCGGCTCTGTGGAGAGACCCGGCCCTTCCTCTGAAGCCAAACATCTGATTCTCCTTTAGAAATTGAAAAATAAAATGCTGCATAGCCAAAAGTCTGTGGACAGCCTAAGCTCAATTAATGTGTGAAAAGTGACAAAATATTAGGCATTTCTATGCTTCTCTCACACTCCTGGATTTCCGACTGACTGTGAAGGCCTTGGCACACTGAGTTTGTTGTTTTTGTCTAAAATTGCTGAATGTTTCAAAAGAAATCAGACCCCATGTTGTTTAAATTCGTCAAAGTGCTTTTAGGATTATTTGAGTTTTGGTCACAGCAGCTGCAGCTGTCCAGATGTCCTGCACACATAAAACAATCTGATTGGCTGGATGTAACATGAGAACCAGCCAATCAACACTAAAGCCTGGGTACCAATGGCACAGTGAGCGTGTGGAACCACTTCCTGTTTCCTGCTGCTATCGTGTAGCTCTGTCCAGTTTCTCATGCTCATAGATTTTGGGCTAAATTGTTTATTTTTCTTCATTTTTTTGGATCATCTGGTTTTACTCCAGCCACATTTAGAACTTTCTCTGTGTCATAATAAACACATTGGTTCCATACATCATTAACAGGGGGTATTTGCCCTGAAAAACCAACACTGGTCGACCCTTACATTCATAATAAATAGATAAACAAACTCAGCATGCCAGGTTCAAGTGTGGTGTTTTTTTAATCAGAGTACGGATCTGAAAATTCCAGCCTCAGTGTGCAAAGGCCTTGGTAGTTTCCTCTAAACACAAATATAAAAATGAAGATGCATTTCACGTTTCCCTACCTGGACACTCCTCTATGGAGTCATTATTGTTGCAGATCTCAAGAGCACATTGTAACATTTTGAGAGCATGCCATTCAAATCCCCCATGGACGTTTCACAAAATCCTTCTTACAACTCCTTTACTGCATGAACCAAGCTAACCGCTACCTGAGCACTCATGACTGTAAAACTTGGGATTTAGCACAAAAATGTAGATGAAGGTAAGGCTGCAAGTCTGTGGACATACTTCTTTACATGGAGGAAGGAGCTGCATATCCTTTTCAAACTTTTAAGCCATATTAGTTTTACCTTTTTTAAGTCTTCTCTCTGGTAGCTGGTTAGTCTGACTCAGATAAGTCTGATTTTATGTCTAATAATCAAATCCACTGTGGAGAAAATAAATGGGATTTTACTTCCTGAACCACTCTGAGCTGTTTCTGCTCTTGGGTTTTTGATAAACCAACCAATAGGAAACAGGAAGAGGATGGACCAATCATGTTAGCTCTGCCCGTTGTTGCTATGCTGTTCTCCAGGAGACATTTGATCTCACTGAGAGTCCCAACATTCGATCACACACATCATCAGTCACTTCCTAGCTCTATAACTCCACCTCAGCTCCTCCTACAGACTTCATTTTGGCTTTAAAAATGAGACAAATTATTCAGCTATTTCTGCTCGATTAATTATTTTTGCTGAATGACAGATTTTTAATGATCACTGTTAAAGTTTGATGATGATTTTTGACCCTTAGACTTTTACCGTGTGTGTGATAGAACGTTTGGACTCTCTCAGTGAGATTAAATCTGTCCTGGAGAACAGCATAGCAACAATGAACAGAGCTAACGTGATTGGTCCATCCTCTACCTGTTTCCTGTAGAGTGATGAAAGAATGAGTCCTGGAGCGAAGAAGTGAGTTAGCATCTAAGCTGTTCTGGTTCCCTGGTCTGACAGTCTTTGGGATTTTTGACTGGGTTCACAGTTAAATGCCTGAAATAAGATCTGTGGTGAACACAAGCTCAAGAGAGTTTAATGTTTTATTTCACATCTGAAACGTGCCCCACCTTTGAGTCGTGTATCTTTCCATGTCCTGATAAAGGCGGTTGCTTACAGTGTTTGTTGGGATCGTATATGTCATCACCCCAAGGTGGCCAATGAGCCTACCGCTCGCTCCATCTGCAGATGATGGCGTTAAATTCAGCCAACTGTGTCGTAGTTCGATATAGCATGACATCAGCTTTTTACTTTCGTCAGTTATACTTACAGACCAAATATGATGCCTGTATTATTAATCTGTGAAGATCATATGAACAAAGTATGTAAGTTTCTTAAACGTTTATTGGACACAGATCTTATTTTTAGCAATGATCCAGTGAAAAACCCCACAGGCTCTCTGCTGAGGGAACACACGCCACGCTAGCTCACGGGTTTGTCTACAAAATTACGTCACGTCTGCACCGCCCTACTGGTTGGTTCCAGACTTACATTTTCAGCGCAGAGAAAGTTTTGTACAGAATATCAGAGAAAAATCAGAGTGTCATTTTGACGAACAAGCAGGATCAACCTGAATGAGAGGAGAGCGGTCGGAACAGGAAATACGATCAACTAAAGATCAAGCAGACATTTAGCACACAAACGCAGACAATCTAATAAGGAGATGGTTGAGAGCACAAAGGCGGCTTTGAATGGAAAAACTTTCAAACAAACTCTTGAGTTTTGCAGCAATAATGACTCCATACTTCCCTGTTGGCCATGTGGTTGCCAAAGTGGCCCAATAATGAAACATTAAAACAGAGATCATCAGGTGGACTTTGCTGTATCTCATTAGTGGATTTTGTTTTTAGAACAAAAAGCTGCAGATTAAAGAGTTTTCTGATTTTATTTTTTCTGTTTTTATTCATCTGCTGAATCATTCGTCCCTGCAGCATTAAATGCTCCTGTCCTGTGGTGTATCGTCTCAAGTCTTTGTATTTTTGTACTGAATATTTTGCTGTTTTCCGTATCATGAATGAACATCAATCTTCTGTTTTGTAGATCTGAACCAGAAGCCATGCAAAGGTTTCTAAACGACATGTGATTGGCTGGCTGTGCCAAAGGTAAAAGGCTGGATTTGAAGTGTTATTGTTGGTATTTTTGATCCAGAAGCATGCTGAATATTTGAGACAGGAATTGTGATTTAAATGTTCCTCTAGTAAAGGGAGTGTACATATTAATGGGCTGTTATCTATCAGTATTGTTTTGGACTGAGATTCTTTTGAAAATGAGCCTTTTTACATATTTCTGTACATGTTCAGTATCAAATGATGTATTTTACCATGAGACGACGCTGTGCTTTAAGGTTTTTTCCAATAAAAGCAGTTTTTTTTTTGGACGTGCTGTGTGTTGGTGTTGCTGAGAGGAAGAAATGTTCCTCCTGTTTGGAGATAAAAATGGAAGCCGAGGGTTTGAACAGCAGATGTGCTCTGAGTCTGTGTGGATAGACATATGTGTCCGCAGCGTGACAGCCATGTTGGGTCACCAGTTAAGAGCAGCAGGTCCTCCGGAGCTAAATGGACCCTGACCGGCTCTCAGAAAGCCGAGCAGCTGCCTCCGATCTGAACCAATCACATTACAGCGCCTGAATGTCCGTCTGCTCCTCGCTGCAGCTGCTGTTAACCCACAAGAGGGTCAGAAACCTGTGAATTCACCTTTTATTCCTGCATCAAGTTAGAAGTTAGTAGTTATTTTTAAACTAAAAACGATGTACAGGAGGAGATGTGACATTGTATGATTAGAAACGGCAGAGACAGAGGTAGAGGATGAGAAGGAGCTCCTGTATGAGTGGAAATCTCTCATAGTCGGACGTTTTTAAATCATTTACATGCAGCAGAAACCAAGATTAGGCACAGATGCAGAGAAAAACCCGAGCCACTTTGCAAGTCACTGCAACAACTGAAGACAATTTCAGAATAAAAGCATCATGTGAAAATGGAGGGAAGTCTCACCACAGCAGCAAACTGATCACTTTTATTTTGGAAAACACGCAGTTGTGCAGACAGCTTAGTGCATCTCTCTGGTTTATGTTCATCGGCTCCAGACTGAGCTACGTTCACGCTTTCATTCATCCGTTTATGTTGGAACAGGTAACGAGCCTGTCCAGACTTTTGCAAATGTAGGCAGTAAAAGTAAAAAGTCATCAGAAAAATAAATACTCCAGTAAAGAACAGATACCTGAAAAATCGACAGTAGTGAAGTATTTGTTCTGCTTTATTTTAACGTGACAAACGTGACCAAATCAGTTTATTTCAGGTTACTGTAGACGTGAAAGCACCTTAAAACCCAAAAACTAGCATGGTTGAGCTAAGTGGCTAACTGTTAGCTACCCTTCTATTTCAGTCCAGCTCCTCCTCTTGTCAGGACGAGTTCAGGACGTTTTACAGGACACAATAAGCTCTTGAACCGTCACCACAAAACAAGAAGTTGCTCCTCTGTTTCTGACTTCCATCTAACTTTCTGCTTCACATTTACAATCATCTCCATGGCTGTGTTTGTTGTGCTTCCTCCTTCAGTCAGCTTGCTTCCTGATTGGCTGGGGCTCATTTCCATGTACCCATCCTGGTCATGCATGCCTGTTGGAGCAGATGAAAGAGTGGAAAGTCACTCTTTAACACGCCTCACACCACCTTAGACAGTCAGATAATCTGGCTTCTGCTGACTCAGGGAGTGAGGCCAGCCTCAGACTTAGGACCCTTTAGATCACGGGTGTCAAACTCAAGGCCCGGGGGCCAAATCCTGCCCGTGGTACAGTTACACCCAAGATAATATCATATTCTTATTATAACTGGCCCTAAAATATGAGGTCTGCAGATTTCCTGCAGTATAAAAAATGTAAAATTGACCTTGATGGTTTAAGATATCTTTAAGTCATAAAAATGTGAAAAAATAAAGAATAAAAAGAATTAGAAAAAACAAATGTGGGAAAATTAATTTGTGTTTTCATTTCATATTTTCAATTTTGCACAGCACAATTATGACTTCCGTCTATTATTTAGACTTATTTCATATTTTAACTATTTACAGTTATTATTTTGACTCTGACGATTTATTATTTGCACTTTTTAACTCTTATTTTGACCATTACAATTGATTATTTAGACTTTTACCTCACATTTTGACCTTTTAGGTGCACCATTTTAAATTTTAAGTCATATTTTTTGCCTTTAAAACATGATTGTCACTTTCTTTTTTATTTATCTGCCTTTTAAAATCATTATTTTAACATCTAATTTTGTGTTTTGACCTTTTGAACTAATAATTCTGACTTTTTATCTCAGATTTTGAGCCTTTTAACTAATCATTCTGACTTTTTAAAACTCAAAATCATTTATCATCAGTGCTAGTTTCTTTTTCCCACAATTTATTACAGTGAAAATGAGGTTAACAGTTTGGTTTAATGTGGACTCTGTCCAGCCCTCAGGTGAGAGTCTGGCCCCTTCTGTGATTGAGTTTGACACCCCTGCTTTAGATGCACCTTAAATAACGACGTCATCTGTTAGAAACAACAGTTTGGTCTCAGTCCAGGTGACTTTTCTTTCCTACGGCTCATGCTGCTGAGTTTAACTCAAGCTGACCTTTCTAGAAACAGACAGGAGTCGTACAAACAGAACATGAATGATCCTGGTAAACATCCAGGGCCCACCATGTTCATATCTAAGAAAAACGTGTCTTTAACCTGTAAAAGTGTCTGTAGTTATTCTAGAGTTGCAGTAGAATGGATGGAGGCACACTGATGTGCTTTGCCACAGTAGAGAACCACTGATACAGAATATTCAATGTTTATTTGATCTAGAATGAGTTTTGTGGACTATATTGAAATTAAAACAATAGAATATAATCAGGTAAAGGTGAACATTACGTCTGTTCTGCTGTGTTAGAGTCCATCCCTAAAACCTCAGCGCTGACTGATAGTTTTCATCCATCAGCAGGAAACAGGAAGCCTGATGACGCCATCGCCACGGTGATACTGACTCGTCAGGAATTTGTTGTCATGACAAAGATGTTTTTTCTTTAAAGAAGTTCATTATCTGAGGAGCTGTTTCCATGGAGACCAGGTAGTAAGGTGAGGAGGAGACTGATCAGGACCAGAAACACCAACATGGCTCCATCAATACCTTTTAATTTTTTATTATTACACATGTTTAAAATATTATACAACAGTTAAAATGTCTTCTGTTCTAAAGATCATGAGGAGTTTCCTGGTTAGGAGGGCATCATTTGTTTGTTTCAACATGTTAAATTTAAATAATTAAAGGCACAGTATGTACAATATTCTCTCGAGGGCAGTACTGGGCACGGTGGAGTCGTGACGTAAGCAAACAGCGACAAAAGGCCGATGCAATCGTGGCGGAAGACTTTAGCGTGGATGCTGCTAAAGCGCCAGTTTTATCAGAACTGGACGACATTTCTTTGTTAAAAGAAGAACAAAGAACAGCAGTGAGCTGTTTTCTTTTCAAAAACCATAGAAGTCGTGAACTTTTTTTTTCCCTTTGTCAGTGTATTTTTATGAACTGTGTGAAGCACTTTGAATTGCCTTGTTGCTGAAATGTGCTATACAAATAAACTTGCCTTGCCTTACCTTACTGACATGTGTACAGTCGCCATGGTTACTGTTATTCATTTCTCTGTGGCCAGAGAGAATCTTCCGTGTTGGAGCTGTAGGGAAGTCTTTCTACTCGTTACTCCTGAGTGGTCAGAGCTGGACTGGGACAAAAACCAGACTAACTAGACTGTCTGCATTGTTGGACCAGGTCTACCTCGATTAATCGTCCAAACATGACTCTTCAGTGGTCCGCAATCTCCATAATCATTTAAAAATATGTAAGAGTAAATATTTCAGAAACTGAGCGTTTATCTTCATGCCAGACTGTTTTTTTATTTATCAGCTAAGTGAACATTTTTGTTCCAGAAATAAGAAAGGATCAAATCCCACTCAGTGACTGATGTTACAGTCGGCGTTCTAAAGTATTCAGATGTCTGTTCTGGTGTTCTAAACGTCGAGGCGAGCGATGGTCGCTCAGCTGAACCCTATCTGCGGTCGAGCTTTCTGCAGATTGCTCGGCGTGTCTCTGACAGAGACAGATTCACCCCTGCAGCCTTCCTCATGTGGAGTTATTACCTCTGCATCCACATGCTCTGATTACATCTGTTCAGTCCACTGCAGCTCCGCTCTACCACCACTGCCACCGCCATCCTCAACAACGCCGCCACCGCCGCTTCATCTGATATCTACTGACTTTACACCTCCAACCAACCAATCAGCCAACCACAGAGCTCCCACCCCTTTGTTTTAAAAAAACAGCTTTCTGCTCTGAGCACTTTTGCTGTGTTATTCTCTACGGAAGCCCAAAGTGGACATACATCCATTCATGTCTCAGTGTGAGAGGTGGAGACTTCAGGCCAGTCTCTAATCTTCCAGTCTGAGCTGAGACACTGGAATTTTAGCTGATTATTGGTCAGGATTTAGAAAACAAACACAGTACAGTCTAGATTTCTTGGACAACAAGGAACACTGCGGCTGTTTTATTTATTAAAGGCCTTTAATATTGTTGACCATGCCATTGTGAAGGATAGACCTCAGTCTCAGTCTCCGTCCGTCAGAACGATCCTTCCGTTAGTTTGAGATCGATCTGTCAGACAGATGAGTTCAGGCTGAGGGCTTCACTTCTAAATTTGTTGAAGTAAAAAACCAGTGTCTGTTCTTTAGACTTTATACAAACAGCACTGGTCAAAATGCACCAACGCTAATGTTGATCTATATGCTGATGACACTGTCGTTTATTGCTCCGCTCCCTCAGCAACAGACTCCCAGTCACTTTGAACAGGACTCTCTGTGTGAGTTAGAACTGGTTCTGGTTCACTAACCCTGTGATTGATTACAGTGAGGCCTGATACGTGCGTGCTAACCTTGCAAAGCAGATAAATCCGCTCTGATTAAAAATGTTTGTTGACAGCTTTTTTTTCCATTACAAAAAGTAGACTAAAACTAACAGAAATAGATCTGTGATGACTACAACTAGACTAAAACTAACAAAAATAGATCTGTGATGACTAAAACTAGACTTAGACTAACAAAAATAGATCTGTGATGACTAAAACTAGACTGAGACAAACAAAAATAGATCTGTGATGACTAAAACTAGACTAAAACTAACAAAAATAGATCTGTGATGACAAAAACTAGACTGAGACAAACAAAAATAGATCTGTGATGACTAAAACTAGACTGAGACAAACAAAACTAAATTTGTTGAAGTAAAAACCAGTGTCTGTTCTTTAGACTTTATACAAACAGCACTGGTCAAAATGCACCAACGCTAATGTTAGATCTATATGCTGATGACAAAAACTGTCGACTTATAGATCCGTCCTCAGACAACAGACTAGACTGAGACAAACAAAAATAGATCTGTGATGACAAAAACTAGACTAAAACTAACAAAAATAGATTTGTGATGACAAAAACTAGACTAAAACTAACAAAAAATATATCTGTGATGACAAAACCTAGACTGAGCCAAACAATTTTTTCCATTACAAAAAGTAGACTAAAACTAACAGAAATAGATCTGTGATGACTACAACTAGACTAAAACTAACAAAAATAGATCTGTGATGACTACAACTAGACTAAAACTAACAAAAAATAGATCTGTGATGACTAAAACTAGACTTAGACTAACAAAAATAGATCTGTGATGACTAAAACTAGACTGAGACAAACAAAAATAGATCTGTGATGACTAAAACTAGACTAAAACTAACAAAAATAGATCTGTGATGACAAAAACTAGACTGAGACAAACAAAAATAGATCTGTGATGACTAAAACTAGACTGAGACAAACAAAAATAGATCTGTGATGACAAAAACTAGACTGAGACAAACAAAAATAGATCTGTGATGACTAAAACTAGACTAAAACTAACAAAAATAGATCTGTGATGACTACAACTAGACTAAAACTAACAAAAATAGATCTGTGATGACAAAAACTAGACTAAAACTAACAAAAATAGATCTGTGATGACAAAAACTAGACTAAAACTAACAAAAAATAGATCTGTGATGACAAAAACTAGACTGAGACAAACAAAAATAGATCTGTGATGACAAAAACTAGACTAAAACTAACAAAAATAGATTTGTGATGACAAAAACTAGACTAAAACTAACAAAAAATAGATCTGTGATGACAAAAACTAGACTGAGACAAACAAAAATAGATCTGTGATGACAAAAACTAGACTAAAACTAACAAAAATAGATCTGTGATGACAAAAACTAGACTAAAACTAACAAAAAATAGATCTGTGATGACAAAAACTAGACTGAGACAAACAAAAATAGATCTGTGATGACAAAAACTAGACTAAAACTAACAAAAATAGATTTGTGATGACAAAAACTAGACTAAAACTAACAAAAAATAGATCTGTGATGACAAAAACTAGACTGAGACAAACAAAAATAGATCTGTGATGACAAAAACTAGACTAAAACTAACAAAAAATAGATCTGTGATGACAAAAACTAGACTGAGACAAACAAAAATAGATCTGTGATGACAAAAACTAGACTAAAACTAACAAAAATAGATTTGTGATGACAAAAACTAGACTAAAACTAACAAAAAATAGATCTGTGATGACAAAAACTAGACTGAGACAAACAAAAATAGATCTGTGATGACAAAAACTAGACTAAAACTAACAAAAAATAGATCTGTGATGACAAAAACTAGACTGAGACAAACAAAAATAGATCTGTGATGACAAAAACTAGACTAAAACTAACAAAAATAGATCTGTGATGACTACAACTACACTAAAACTAACAAAAATAGATCTGTGATGACTACAACTACACTAAAACTAACAAAAATAGATCTGTGATGACAAAAACTAGACTGAGACAAACAAAAATAGATCTGTGATGACAAAAACTAGACTGAGACAAACAAAAATAGATCTGTGATGACAAAAACTAGACTAAAACTAACAAAAATAGATCTGTGATGACTACAACTAGACTAAAACTAACAAAAATAGATCTGTGATGACAAAAACTAGACTAAAACTAACAAAAATAGATCTGTGATGACAAAAACTAGACTAAAACTAACAAAAAATAGATCTGTGATGACAAAAACTAGACTGAGACAAACAAAAATAGATCTGTGATGACAAAAACTAGACTAAAACTAACAAAAATAGATTTGTGATGACAAAAACTAGACTAAAACTAACAAAAAATAGATCTGTGATGACAAAAACTAGACTGAGACAAACAAAACTAGACTGAGACTAACAAAAATAGATCTGTGATGACTAAAACTAGACTGAGACAAACAAAAATAGATCTGTGATGACTAAAACTAGACTAAAACTAACAAAAATAGATCTGTGATGACAAAAACTAGACTGAGACAAACAAAAATAGATCTGTGATGACTAAAACTAGACTGAGACAAACAAAAATAGATCTGTGATGACTACAACTAGACTAAAACTAACAAAAATAGATCTGTGATGACTACAACTACACTAAAACTAACAAAAATAGATCTGTGATGACTACAACTACACTAAAACTAACAAAAATAGATCTGTGATGACAAAAACTAGACTGAGACAAACAAAAATAGATCTGTGATGACAAAAACTAGACTGAGACAAACAAAAATAGATCTGTGATGACTACAACTACACTAAAACTAACAAAAATAGATCTGTGATGACAAAAACTAGACTAAAACTAACAAAAATAGATCTGTGATGACAAAAACTAGACTAAAACTAACAAAAAATAGATCTGTGATGACAAAAACTAGACTGAGACAAACAAAAATAGATCTGTGATGACAAAAACTAGACTGAGACTAACAAAAATAGATCTGTGATGACTTGTAACTAGACTGAGACAAACAAAAATAGATCTGTGATGACTACAACTAGACTAAAACTAACAAAAATAGATCTGTGATGACTAAAACTAGACTGAGACAAACAAAAATAGATCTGTGATGACTAAAACTAGACTAAAACTAACAAAAATAGATCTGTGATGACTAAAACTAGACTAAAACTAACAAAAATAGATCTGTGATGACTAAAACTAGACTAAAACTAACAAAAATAGATCTGTGATGACTACAACTAGACTAAAACTAACAAAAATAGATCTGTGATGAATACAACTACACTAAAACTAACAAAAATAGATCTGTGATGACTAAAACTAGACTGAGACTAACAAAAATAGATCTGTGATGACTACAACTAGACTGAGACAAACAAAAATAGATCTGTGATGACTAAAACTAGACTAAAACTAACAAAAATAGATCTGTGATGACTACAACTACACTAAAACTAACAAAAATAGATCTGTGATGACTAAAACTAGACTAAAACTAACAAAAAATAGATCTGTGATGACAAAAACTAGACTGAGACAAACAAAAATAGATCTGTGATGACTACAACTACACTAAAACTAACAAAAATAGATCTGTGATGACAAAAACTAGACTAAAACTAACAGAAAATAGATCTGTGATGACAAAAACTAGACTGAGACAAACAAAAATAGATCTGTGATGACAAAAACTAGACTGAGACAAACAAAAATAGATCTGTGATGACTTGTAACTAGACTGAAACTAACAAAAATAGATCTGTGATGACTTAAACTACACTAAAACTAACAAAAATAGATCTGTGATGACTAAAACTAGACTGAGACTAACAAAAATAGATCTGTGATGACAAAAACTAGACTAAAACTAACAAAAATAGATCTGTGATGACTAAAACTAAACTGAGACTAACAAAAATAGATCTGTGATGACTAAAACTAGACTAAAACTAACAAAAATAGATCTGCGATGACTAAAACTAGACCAAGACTGACAAAAATAGATCTGTGATGACAAAAACTAGACTAAAACTAACAAAAATAGATCTGCGATGACTAAAACTAGACCAAGACTGACAAAAATAGATCTGTGATGACAAAAACTAGACCAAGACTGACAAAAATAGATCTGTGATGACAAAAACTAGACTGAGACAAACAAAAATAGATCTGTGATGACAAAAACTAGACTGAGACAAACAAAAATAGATCTGTGATGACTACAACTAGACTGAGACTAACAAAAATAGATCTGTGATGACTAAAACTAGACTAAAACTAACAAAAATAGATCTGTGATGACTACAACTACACTAAAACTAACAAAAATAGATCTGTGATGACTAAAACTAGACTAAAACTAACAAAAATAGATCTGTGATGACTTAAACTAAACTGAGACTAACAAAAATAGATCTGTGATGACTAAAACTAGACTGAGACTAACAAAAATAGATCTGTGATGACTAAAACTAGACTGAGACTAACAAAAATAGATCTGTGATGACTTAAACTAAACTGAGACTAACAAAAATAGATCTGTGATGACTACAACTAGACTGAGACTAACAAAAATAGATCTGTGATGACTAAAACTAGACTGAGACTAACAAAAATAGATCTGTGATGACTAAAACTAGACTGAGACAAACAAAAATAGATCTGTGATGACTACAACTAGACTAAAACTAACAAAAATAGATCTGTGATGACTAAAACTAGACTAAAACTAACAAAAATAGATCTGTGATGACTACAACTACACTAAAACTAACAAAAATAGATCTGTGATGACTAAAACTAGACTGAGACAAACAAAAATAGATCTGTGATGACTAAAACTAGACTGAGACAAACAAAAATAGATCTGTGATGACTAAAACTAGACTGAGACAAACAAAAATAGATCTGTGATGACTACAACTAGACTAAAACTAACAAAAATAGATCTGTGATGACTAAAACTAAATTGAGACTAACAAAAATAGATCTGTGATGACTACAACTAGACTAAAACTAACAAAAATAGATCTGTGATGACTAAAACTAAATTGAGACTAACAAAAATAGATCTGTGATGACTAAAACTAAATTGAGACTAACAAAAATAGATCTGTGATGACTACAACTAGACTAAAACTAACAAAAATAGATCTGTGATGACTAAAACTAGACTAAAACTAACAAAAATAGATCTGTGATGACTAAAACTAAACTGAGACTAACAAAAATAGATCTGTGATGACTTGTAACTAGACTGAAACTAACAAAAATAGATCTGTGATGACTTGTAACTAGACTGAAACTAACAAAAATAGATCTGTGATGACTTAAACTAAATTGAGACTAACAAAAATAGATCTGTGATGACTTAAACTGATGAACACTAAGTTTAGTTTTCATCAATATGACTAAAACTAGACTAAAATGTAATGTAGTTTTTGTCGGACATTCAAAGTCTGTGATATTTCTCCACTGTGGGTAAATCTGTCAAAACAATACATCGGTATCTTTTCTGTCTCTCAGCTGTAGAAAGCAGGGACCCCAGGTTTGGCAGGGTGCAGAGAACACACTACCATGATTTGGTACCAGATTTAGACAAGAAAATAAATGCTTGGACTAAAAATAAAGACTAAAATGTGAGGACTTTTGTGGACTAAAACTAAAACGGGTAGAAATGACTAAAATGTGACTAAAAATTAAGGACATTTCATCTAAAGACCAAGACTAAAATTAAAAATAGCTGCCTAAATTAACATTGCATCTTGACCGTCTGGACCCGGTTAGAAAGTGACAGGACCAATCAGCATCGAGGGGCAGTACTTTCAGGCGCAGTGGAGTCCTGACATAAGCAAGCAGCAACAAGAGGCTGGAGCAATTATGGTTGAAGAGATTAGCGTGGATGCTGCTGAAGCGCCAGTTTTATTAGAACTTGACTACATTTCTTTGTTAAAAGAAGAACTAGAAAAGCATTCGGAGAGTGCAGACCTCCACCATTAGCCCTATCTCTCAATAGTACAGAATCCTTTAAACAATTCCTGGATCCAGACGGTTATTCAGATCACTCCCAAAATCTAGTTAGGTCTTCCTTATGCCATTTCTGACATTTCCTGAAAATTTCATCAAAATCTGTCCATAACTTTTTGAGTTATGTTGCTAACAAACAAACTAACAAACTAACGAACCCTGCCGATCACATGACCTCCTTGGCAGAGGTAACAAAGGGGCACGTAGATGGTCAAGTGGTTTGAAGCGTGCAACAGGTACGCGGGTGGCCCTGGTTCATGTCCAGCCTGTGGCCCTTTACTGCATGTCTCTCCCCACTCTTTTCCCTGTTTCCAAGTTCTCCACTGTTCTCCGCTATCTAATAATGGCACCAGTTTACTCCTCGGTAGCAGCTACATCACGTTTTTTTTTTTTTTTTTTTTTTGCTTTGATTGGCCCGTAAAGACGTGACAGACAGAATGTATTATGGTGTAAATCAAAGATGCAAAGCTGATTAAATACCTGATCAATTTAAACCAAATCACCAAGTCTGAGTGTTTTAGAGAATGAGATGGATCATGTTTGATAGTGAGGCTGTAGAGTCACCATCGCTGGGTTAGAGTTAGGAAACTGACACGTTTTACCATTTCATGAAAAATATTAGCTCATTTTGTATTTGATGGCAGAAACCCATGTCAGAAAAGTAGGGACAGGCCCACAAAAAGTGGTACTAAAGAGAAACAGCTAGAAGAGCATTTTGACACTAACTAGGTTAATTATCAACAGGTCAGTCACATGACTGGGTGTAAAAGGAGCATTTTAGAGAGGCAGAGTCTTATAGAAGTCAAAATGAGCAGAGCTTCATCAATCTGTAAAAAAAAATGAGTCGAAAAATTTTGGAACAATTTCAGAAAAATCTGGAGAAATCTCTGTGAGCAAGGGACAAGGCTGAAGGGGCCCTCAGGGGCCACTGCATTAAAAACAGGCATGATTCTGTACTAAAATCACTGACTGTTGTTAAAGAAGAGGAGATGCTACACGATGGTAAACATGGTTCTGTTCCTACTTTTTTGGGATGTGTTGCTGCCATCAAATTCAAAATGAGCTAATATTTTCATAGTGTTAAAATGTCTCAGTTTAACATCTGATATGTTGTTTCTGTTCTATTGTGAATAAAAATGTGTTTATGAGATTTGACAACCATTGACTTCTTTTTTTATTTACATTTTACACAGCAACCCAACTTTTTTGAAATTTGTTTTGCATTATTAGATTTCTGCAAAATGTCAAAAATGGTAACAGCACATGTAAATAAACATGCATGTCCTTCATAAAGAGCTTTTTAAACACGTTTCTGCTGCAAAACATCCAAAATGTTAAAATGTGCTCTGGAGTTTTGTGACAGTAATGACTCCATAGGTTGGTTTGACCTTTCTCTTTGGTTTTATTCCATCCAGGGTTCAAACTATAATGTTCATGAGATCCATTACTGTATGTAAACTGTTGTCTCTGATGGATGATATTTTTCCAGCATCCCCTTTTTCTTGGCGTCATATTTCTATAAAGTTCCTCATATTAAGCTAACAGTTCTCTATTTCACAGAAGACAGCGGACATCTTCGCATTCATGTTTGTTTGCACAGAGGTTGTGTTTTGAGTCAGATCCAGGTATCAGCCCCCTTCCCCGTCGGTGAGTGTTGGTCATTGAAGCAGGCTGCAGCCCTGACGTCTGCTCAGCACCACCATCCTGCAGCCTTAATGCGCTCTGACACCCTCGTTACTGGAGCTGCTTTCACTCATTAATTCACTCCGAGCCAAGCTGAGCCAGCCATGACTCACTGATAGGGTCTGAGAGGGGGTGAAGGGGCGGGGGGAGTCACAGCGCCACAAGGTAACAGCAGGATCATGGTTTACTACAGCAAAGTCCACCTGAGACCACATCAGTACGTCTGCTGTCTGCACACAGGAACTAAAGCCAGATCTAGATCCCTCATCCTCTCCTGTTCTTCGTGTTTAGACAAAGATCAGATAATCACAGCTCCCTCTAAACTTCACCAAAGAATCTGAGAGTAAAACTGGAGCCATGAAACTTCATCGTCTCATCAAGACTGTGAGTCTAGACCAGTGTTCGTCAATCCCGCTTAACCAAAGAGACATACTGCTGAAAAATATCTTTGAAAGAGCCACAATCTACATGGTGAAAAGTGGCAGGAAAGGGTTAAAGTGGCAATAAAAATTAGTAAAAGGTGGCAAGAACTGTCTGCAAGGTGGCAAAAAGTGGCAAAAGCAGGGGCTGATGTGGCAAAAGCAAAAAGCAGCAACAAAGGTGGGAACAATGTGCAGAAAGAAGCAAAGAGTGGAAAATTGGGAATAAAAGTGGCAAAAAATGGCAAGATAGGAAAAAAAGGCAAAAAGCAGGATAAAAGTGGCAAAATAGAGGAAAAGTGGCAAATAGAAGCAGCAAAAATGTATCAAAGGTAGAAAAAATCAAATAAAAGGGGGGAAAATTACAAATAAGGGCAATGGAAATGTACAGAGAAAAAGTAAAGGTTGACAATTGCAGCTCACTGTTTAAATGTGGGAAACAAACTGATGAATGTGACTAGCAATGGATAATTTATGAAGTCAAAGTTTGTCTTTTTGAAGGTTTTCTGGGGGAATAATATTTCAAATGAAGACATTAAAGAGCAATACATTGAGTCTCACTGGACTAGACCTAGCTGGCTAAAGACGTGAACCTGGGACAGACAGTTGGCCCACATTTAAAGGTCCGTCTTTATCCAGGAACGGGGAAGAGTTGAGTTCACTTGTTGAGCCAGTGTTTATTAAGACCGGGATGATGCTTTAAACCAAGGGTTCTCAACCCTTTCAGCCCATGACCCCCAAAATAGAGGTGCCAGAGACCGGGGACCCCCACTGTACCTGAAGGTGGCTGAACAGCCAGGAACATTCAAGAATAGTCATGTGGAGACAAGGCCATCCATTTGGGTGATAAATTGGAGAGCTTTTTGGGACCCAGCCAAACCGGGGGCCAGTAAAACCATGGTCCATTGTAAAGTTAAGATGTGGTATTTTATATTTAACCTTAATAATAACCACTCTGATCAAAGAAAGACATTTTAATTCATTTGTGCAGTAAGTAGCCCTCTTAAAACTGTCAACCCTTCTGTTGAAAACAGAATTAAAATACATTAAAAATAGGTTCATAATGGCAAAAATGCTGGTATGGATGGTAAAATTGGATTTTAAAAGTAGCAGAAATGGGTTAAAATGCCAAAAAATTAGTTAAAAGTGGCAAAAATAACAAAAAAAAAAAATTGGCAAAATGGGTTTAATGGTCAAAAAGGGTATATTAAGTTGTAAAAGGGGATTCAAAAGTGGTTGAGTTGGCCTTAAAGTGTGAAAAAAGTGGAAATTTGGTGAAATGGGATAAAAATATGATATAAACTGGCAAATACAGGGTTAGGGGAGGCAGAAATAGTTAGAAACTGGCAAAAATTGGCATATCAAACTGTGAAATGTGGCTTAAAAGTGGTAAAAGGGTTAATAGTGGTAATAATGTGTCAACAGAGCCAACAATGGACAGACTTGCAAAATGGGGTTGAGAAGTGGCAAAAACAGGCGGAAAAAGAGTGGTGGAAAGGGTTTACAATGACAAAGATGGGTTTTAAGTTGCAAAAATGTATTAAAATTGATCAAATTGGTGGGAAAAAGTGATGAAACCAGTTTCAAATTTGGCAAAATCGGTGTAAAGTGGCAACAGTATATTTTTAGGGCCCGAGCACCAACCTCGGATTGAGGACCCTATTGTATCTGTATTGTTTCTTTCTTCTTCGTTATTATTACTTTTCCGACACTTCGAGGTCAATTTTGAGGCCCTTAAACCCCCTAAAGAGTCCTGGATTTTTGCTCATCTCATCAGGACCTGCGAAAAATTTCGTATTCTGGTGTCTGGTTTGTTGGGCAGGTGGTCTTTGGGCAGGACATGCATCATGATCCAACCTACAAAAAGCCTCTTGGACCCATGCCAAAATCCCAACAGGAAGTCTACACCAGCTTCATCGCAATTTCACAATAAGCATTTTTCTTTTTTTTTTTTTGTCTCTACCAAAATGGTTTAACAGTTATAACTGGAACACATTGTTCTATCATACACACATTTCATGTGCTTGATAACAGTCCATGCTAGAACACATTCATGTTTTAAAATTTTGAATAATCCTACAGTGCCCCCTATGGAGGGAAAAAGTCACTTTCACATTCCAGTACCTACATGGTTGGCTAAATCATGCTGAAATTTACTCAGGTTGTTCACAAGGAGTTGTCCTTACACATATGCAACCGAAAAAATTTTACACAAGAGGGTGTGGCCCTGGCAATTTTTTGTTTGCCATGAAACAGGAAGTAGAACTCTCAGGGGCTTGTGATACTCATAAAGCAATAAAACTTGAAAGAAAAATTCTCATTAGCATGCTGAGATAATTGATGTCATGTTTGTTGGTGGGCGTGGCCTATTTGCTCAATGGAGCACCCTACAAATTTTCAAAAATTCAGCCCCCTCAGCTGGTTCAACCCAGGTTTATGAATTTCGGTGTGCATATAGGTCATCATCAGACCTAAGAAAAGCCTCTTGGACCCTTATTGTAAATCAAACAGGAAGTCAGCCATTTTGGTTTTTTAAATTTCCATTTCATAAATTTAGGGGTCGTATTTGAACAAACTCGTCCTAAGGATTTTGTCTGACTGACTCCAGATTTTTTTTACTCAAACTAGACAACCTTGAGACCCTAGGTTGTGCTGCATGTAAGTTTTCACCATAGGGTGGTGACGTTATCGGTGCCCAAACTTTTCTGCGTTTGGCTCTGTTTTTTGCTGTGAAATTCCACCATTAATTGCCTTATAACTTTTTAGTGTTTATTTCAGTCATCACCAAACTTCACAAGAAAAAATTCACAATGGTCCTGAGTACAATCATGCATCAATATCATCTTTTTGCCACAGCACCCCCTTCTGCCAGGTGAACATTTACACCATTGATTTTTCATGTCTGTTTTACAGGTTTCCACAAAAAATTCACCAAAAATACACCGTTCATCCTAAGCCTATAATTTTTGCTCTGCATATGGATCATCATCAGAGCTGCAAAAAAGCCTGTTGGACCCATGCCAAAATCCCAACAGGAAGTCCACCAGCTCTGCCCCAATTTCAAAATAAGGCAATATTTTGGACAATTATACACTGAAAACTGATGTAACTTTGGGGGATATCATTTTATGGTCTTCAAACCATTATGGCAACACAACAGTATCACATTGAACATGCCCACATGAAAACAGCTCATCATGGCATCCTCTACTGCCGACAGGAAGTGACGAAAATGGGTCATTTCTGGATTACTCTTACTGTGTAGAACCTATCATGCTCTGATTTTGACCTGAACTCCTCAATATCTGTCCCATCATGGACATGCTTCATTCCTGGATGACCCAGTGACCATGGCAGCCATTTTGATCCTTCACCATCTCACAGGAAGTGGGTGTAACTCTCATATGAACCACCCGATTGCCTCAAAATTTCACATGTATGATCAGGGTCTGCCTCTCTACAAATTTCAGTGAATGGTCCGTCCCTCATGACCTCTACGTGTCCACCTCCACCTTTGACAGACTGCCACCTACTGTTAAGGGGAAGTACTACATCATATACAAAGTACTCCATGCTGCTTTTTTTTTTTTTGACATAATGACGCTCAAATAAGGATCGCCCTGGTCTTGTTGCCGTGCTAAAGGACACACTGGACGGGTTCCACTACACCCCGCTATTACCACACAGTGGAGCTTGCGCCACACTGGGGTGCGAGGGCCCTCCAGTGCTGCTTGCAGCCCTAGTTAGAAATGTTCTTTGTTTTTTAAGGTGGAAAGACCCCCCTCTCAGTGACTTGTGACCCCCAATGGGGTCCCGACCACAACGGTGAGAACCCCTGCTTTAAAAAAAGTGAAGTTGTGCAACAGCATCATATCGTTCTTTGTTGTAACCAGCAGCATAATTGCCATGTAGTCGTGGCTGTTTGGTCCGCTTTAAACAAACTCTGGCCCATTTTCCTGGATAGTCCAGTTTCTTTTGAGTGGTGTGATCCAAACTTTGGCGGGACCAAACATGCAGACTCTGGTCCACTTAAGAAAAGGGGGCTGATGCGGATCAAAGTAGACCAACTTGTGAACCTAAGGCAGAAAGTGGCATAGCCCCTAAACTCTCATGTTGGCTCGCCTTCTTCGGCGTCCTCCTCAGCACTAATTCATTCATGTATTTAGAACAACAACTGCTCACTGCTCATAGTGCCTCCATTTTTTTGCTAAAGCAAAAACCCCAAGTAAGCATAAATTGACTGTTATTTCATGTTATAGTCTGAAGTACTGCAGTTGTAGCTTGAAAAGTCCTGTTTAAGGCCGGCTGCAGTTTAAATCATCTTTACTAATACCAGCATGAGTTCTGTGTTTTGGAGTTAGCCCAATCCTCAACCAAAACCCCAGACATAAAGAGTCAAAGGGAGAGATTTTTGCCTTAACAGAGGTATTTAAATATCAAACACAGCAGTGAGCCGACTCTTCCTCTGACTTCAGTTTGAATGTAGAAGAGAGCGAGTCAGACTCTGGCAATGAATTCCTAAAATCTGCATAAAAATCTGAATAGAAAAAGTTCATTGCACAGAGTAAATCTCTAATTCTTTGTAGTATGGAGAGGTTATCAGGTGAGAAATGTTCCCAGACTGAAGTTTGGCATCTCCAGGTTGACTCAAAGGAGTTCATGTGAGCATTAGAGGCCAAAGAGAATGTTTCTTTATGCATGGATCCTCCTCCTCCTACTCCTCTTCCTCCTCCGGTCTCAGAGGAGAGGTCAGGGTCACGTTCAGGATCAGCCTGCCTGTTTTTCTCTCAGCCTGCAGCTGTATGAAGGGTCAGCCCGTCAAAGCGTGGATTAACGACTCCATAATGTGTGTGTGTGGATTCTCCAACACCCAGGCCTTGGCTCTCTCCGCTCCACAGTCATGAATACACATTAGAGCCGCCACGGCATACACGGGGTCGCTGGTTCAAAGCAGTAATCATGTTTCCATATTTGAACTCTCTCCACCTCTCTTTGACATTGGCTCTGATGCCGCCGCTCACGCTGCAAGCTCGCCGGCTGCTCCACGCTGCCACACTTACCAGCAGCCTTAATCTGAGCAGATCTGGGCCTCGGGGTGTCTCTGTCAGGCCTGCAGGCCGCTGACATGGCGTATTGATCTAGCGGCTCTCTTTCTAACTCCCTGCTAAGACCTCTGGAAGCAAATGTGTGACTGGCACAGGTCCAGCTTAAATATGATTACCGCCCGCTCCTTCTTATGTAACTTTCATCACTCCGTCTTTAGCAACACCACTTTTCTTCTGATTCTTTCTTAAACTTTAAATCTGACTTTAGATCAGCCTTCCAGGAGATAACTGAGACTAAAACAGGAGGTAGAGAGTGGGGGGATGGATTAGCATTAGCATATGTGAGAAAACTGACTGAGCCTGAGTGCTAAGGGGAAGATAAAGGACCTCAACCTTTGACACGTGATTCTGAGCCCGAGAACGACAAACAGAGCTAGGGCTGGGAAATTTACCCAATATTTAAGATATGTATTTAAAAGAGTATAGAGCTAGGGCTGGGAACTATACTTTCCCATCCAAATAATGTGAAGGCATGCAGACTGTTTCTACAAACATTAGTGAAAGAATGGCTCACTCTCAGGAGCTCAGTGAATTCCAGCGTGGTACTGTGATAGGATGCCACCTGTGCAACAAGTCCAGTGGTGAAATTTCCTGACTCCTAAATATTCCACAGTCAACTGTCAGTGGTATTATAACAAAGTGGAAGCCACTGGGAACGACAGCAACTCAGCCACCAAGTGGTAGGCCACGTAAAATGACGAAGTGGGGACAGAGGATGCTGAGGTCATAGTGCCCAGAGGTGGCCAACTTTCTGCAGAGTCAATGGCTACAGACCTCCAAACTTCATGTGGCCTTCAGATTAGCTCAAGAACAGTGGTAGAGAGCTTCATGAATGGGTTTCCACAGCTGAACAGCTGCATCCAAGCCATACATCACCAAGTGCAATGCAAAGCGTGGGATGCAGTGGTGTAAAGCACGCCACCACTAGAGCAGTGAAGACGCCTTCTCTGGAGTGACAAATCACTCTTCTCCATCTGGCAATCTGATGGACCAGTCTGGGTTTGGTGGTTGCCAGGAGAACAGTACTTGTCTGACTGCATTGTGCCAAGTGTAAAGTTTGGTGGAGGGGGGATTATGGTGTGGGGTTGTTTTTCAGGAGCTGGGCTTGGCCCCTTAGTTCCAGTCAAAGGAACTCTGAATGCTTCAGCATACCAAGAGATTCTGGACAATTCCATGCTCCCAACTTTGTGGGAACAGTTTGGGGATGGCCCCTTCCTGTTCCAACATGACTGTGCACCAGTGCACAAAGCAAGGTCCATAAAGACATGGATGAGAGAGTTTGGTGTAGATCAACTTGACTGGCCTGCACAGAGTCCTGACCTCAACCCCATAGAACACCTTTGGGATGAATCAGAGCGGAGACTGAGAGCCAGGCCTTCTGGTCCAACATCAGTGTGAGACCTCACAAATGTGCTTCTGGAAGAATGGTCAAAAATTCCCATAAACACACTCCTAAACCTTGTGGAAAGCCTTCCCAGAGGAGTTGAAGCTGTTATAGCTGCACAGGGTGGACCCACGTCATGTTAAACCCTATGGATTAAGAATGGGATAGCACTTCAGTTCATATGCCAGTCAAGACAGGTGAGCCAATACTTTTGGCAGTATAGTGTATGTCCACAGACTTGTAGCCTTCTGTTTTACATTTATGTGCTAAATCAAAAGTTTTACAGTCATGAGTGCTCAGGGAGCTGTTAGCTTGGTTCATGTAGGAGTTGTAAGAAGGATTTCGTGAAATGGAGGATTTGAATGGCATGCTCTCCAAATGTTGCAATGCACTCTTGAGATCTGCAACAATAATGACTCCATAGAGGAGTGTCCAGGTAGAGAAAAGTAAAAAGCATCTTTATTTTTATATTTGTGTTTAGAGGAAACTAAATTGATCACCATGAAGTCAAACTACCAAGGCCTTTGCACACCAAGGCTGGAATTTTCAGATCCATACTCTGATTATAAAATGCCACACTTGAACCTGGCATGCTGAGTTTATTTTTCTATTCATTATGAATGTAGGGGTCGACCAATGTTGGTTTTAATGATGTATGGAATCAATGTGTTTATTATGACACAGAATGTTCTAAAAGCGGCTGAAGTAAAATCAGATGATCCAAAAAATGAAGCAAAATAAACAGTTTAGTCCAAAATCTGGAGGACTGGGAATTATACTTAGCTTTAAAGATGTAAGGAGCCAGGGCCAGGTAATAAACCTGGTTTTTAAGATCATTGAGCAAGGGTGGGAAATAAACCCAGTTTTCAAAGATGTATGGAGCTAGGGAGGTTATAGACCTAGTTTTAGCCCTCTGAGCCCTCAGCTATATTTAAACTATTTAGTCTCTCCTGGACTTTTTGTCTTTAAAAGCATGTCAAACATCAGCCCTGTAGTGCACAGTCTTTAGGTGTGACGACAATGAGACTTTTCTTACACAAACTTGTTCTCCCATCTGTTAGGGACCAAGAAGTAAAAAAAAAAAAAAGTCCTCCTGTGACAGAAAGTCTTTAAAATGTTTTTAAAAAGTGCTAGTGCCTCTATTTGTTGGCTTTTATGTTCATCATTATTCAAAGCAGTTCCTGTCTGCAGAGGAACAGAGGGCCACGTCCCAGACTCTCTCTCCATGGGGGTTCAGGCCTTCTCCATGATTTAAGTGTCATAAGTGGACGTTGACATGATGGTGTGATGGAACAGCCTGCCATTGGCTGTGAGTCCAGCATTAATAGCTGAATAATTTGTCTATTTTTTAAAGCCACAGTGAAGTCTGTCGGAGTAACTGAGGTGGCGTTAAGGGCTTGGAAATGGACTGAGATGATGTGTGTGTGATACAATGTTGGGACTCTCTTAGTGAGATCAAAGCAAATGTCTCCTGGAGGAAAGCATAGCAACAACAGGCAGAGAGAATGTGATTGGTCCATCCTCTACTTGTTTCCTATTGGTTGGTTTAGAGACAAATCCAAGAGTAGAAACATGTTGAAAGAGCTCTGAGAAAGTTTAGTATGAAAGCATTGAAAAACACAAATGTTACACTTCTCTCTTGAATTTTGCACCAATAATGACTCCATAGCCTTCTGTGGTATCAAACAGACTGTTAATATGGTTTGATTTGACAAGAATCATATCAAAGCCTATGATTCTAGTATCCTGAAAACCATTTCTTATTTACAGGAATAACCATCCATTTTTGATGTATATTCTTTCAGCTAAAACGTTCGGAGATATGACCTCTGGTCCTTTTTTCTGCAGAGGAATATTTTCCCACTGCTACAGATCACCAGGAGACGTATTGTCCCGTGCAGAGTGGAGAATACCTGCTGCAGCTTTTGATCCATGGAGATAGTAGCTGAACTCTGATAAATCTGGTTCTTGGCCTACTCCGGATTAAAACATCCTCCTCTGGCTGGGTGATGAGTGGATGGAGGTTGTAATTGGGCTCTAGAAATCCTGCAGCAGCTCCTCCTGCAGCCACACTTTTCTTCCCTCCTCCTCTGCCTCTTCTTCATGACTACAGCAAAGATAAAAACAAAACAAATGGCTGCACTGGTAATGAAACAATAGGCTGCATGGGCTCAGGACAGGTTTGGGATGGACATGAGAGCAAATGAACGACAGAATAAGTGACTCCTGCTGAGTTAAATCACCTCTGTATTGTCTTATTTTCACTTCCTCAGGGTTTTATTTTTGCTCATTACCTTATCATCGCTCTCACTGAGGGAGAAAGTAAAATATGCTGATGACTTCTCAGGGAGTTTTCGGCGCTCTCAGGAGTTTGGTGCATCGGCTTACCACATGAAGTCATTATACAGCCAGTGGCCCGTCTGTTATCTGGGCCGGGCAGTCTGTTGTAAATAGCTCTGAAGTTATCTGGGCCGCACAGTAATTTGGAGAGGAGTAATTGGATAATTAATTAAGCCACGGACAGGTCAGACAGGTTTTTGTCCTGTCTGGCTTTCTGAGAGTCGAGTTTAAATAAAAGATGATCCAGGGGTCGCCGTGACGGTGGTCTTTATACCAGGAACACATAAGAGGTGACTCTGGTTGTACCGGGAACACAGGAGAGGTGACTCCGGTTGTACCGGGAACACATAAGATGTGACTCCAGTTATACCAGGAACACATAAGATGTGACTCCGGTTGTACCAGGAACACATGAGATGTGACTCCAGTTATACCAGGAACACATGAGATGTGACTCCGGTTATACCAGGAACACATAAGATGTGACTCCAGTTATACCAGGAACACATGAGATGTGACTCCGGTTATACCAGGAACACATAAGATGTGACTCCAGTTATACCAGGAACACATGAGATGTGACTCCGGTTGTACCGGGAACACAGGAGAGGTGACTCCAGTTATACCAGGAACACATGAGATGTGACTCCGGTTGTACCGGGAACACTGGAGAGGTGACTTTGGTTGTACCGGGAACACATAAGAGGTGACTCCGGTTGTACCAGGAACACAGGCGAGGTGACTCCAGTTGTACCGGGAACACAGGAGAGGTGACTCCGGTTGTACCGGGAACACATGAGAGGTGACTCCAGTTGTACCAGGAACACATGAGAGGTAACTCCAGTTGTACCAGGAACACAGGAGAGGTGACTCAGGTTGTACCAGGAACACATGAGATGTAACTCAGGTTGTACCAGGAACACAGGAGATGTGACTCCGGTTGTACCAGGAACACAGGAGATGTGACTCCGGTTGTACCAGGAACACACGAGAGGTGACTCCGGTTGTACCAGGAACACAGGAGAGGTGACTCAGGTTGTACCAGGAACACAGGAGAGGTGACTCAGGTTGTACCAGGAACACAGGAGAGGTGACTCAGGTTGTACCAGGAACACATGAGATGTAACTCAGGTTGTACCAGGAACACAGGAGATGTGACTCAGGTTGTACCAGGAACACATGAGATGTAACTCAGGTTGTACCAGGAACACTGGAGAGGTGACTTTGGTTGTTTTGGTTGTTTGGTTCTTTCCCTCTGAGTATCCAACCATTAAAGGGGTGTGTGTTATCCCAATCTCACCTGCACCTGCAGCACGCACGTCCATCTCTTCTAAAATCTGACCATCTAATGCAGTGGTTCTTAACCTTATTCTACCAAAGAGCCACATTGTGTTCAAAATAGTTTAGCGAGAGCCACAATCCAAACCCAGGATGTAAGGTAGATGAGTTAATCCATGGTTGAAATGAAACAGTGAATCTGTGGATAATTGAGAAGTTAAATGGGATGCAATAGGGTACCTACAGTGTCAGAGAAACGATATGTCACTGATAATGAGCATATAACTAGGAGAAGTGCAAAGGCTGTCTCACTTGCTAAGCAGGGGCAATGGATGCAGTGGGAAGATCCAACCTGCGCCCTCTGCCCAAGTCCAGCCTGTCTCAAACACATCATGACTGGTTGCAAGACCAGCCGCGCAGAAGTCCGCTACACCTGGAGGCACAACCAGGTCCTCAAGAGCCTGGCAGCAACACTGAGATCAAGAGGAGTAGAGCCAGCTCCCTGCCCTTGAGAGCAAACGATACCATCAAGGCACCAGCATTCATCAGGGAGGGATCATATCACTTAACTCATCTGTTGATATTATTACATACAGAACATACCAGATTGGGATTTTGTTGAAGCTCCCCCTGAAGAAAAATGCTCCAGCCCCTTCTGATGTTCTTATATTTGATCTTATTGAAGAAATTTGGGCCTAACCTCCCACTGATGTTCTGAACCCCTCCTTTAAGAACGTTTCAGATTTTTCCGGTTCTCTTTCTGTTCTTAAACTCTCGACATGTTTTGGTTTCCTCTCGCCTCATTAGACAGAATAATAAACCCGACCACACAGGAAGTCGCGCTGCTCCCCGTGCTCCGTGGCGTGGCTTCAGAAGAGGCCTCATTAAAGTGATTATTCTGATTAGTCTGTGAAAGCGTCCTGCAGAGAGACGCTCTAATCATCACACGCTGATACATCCAGCCCTGATTGACATCTCACCTCACAGTTTACTCTGCAATAATACCGCCGCCATGCTTGGGAAATTCGCCAAACAGGTCCATCATTAAATCTCTCCCAGCACTGAGGAGCTGAAGGTTCAGGGCTTCAAAGCAGAGCTGTCTCATCCTGATGTCTGACACGTTATTTTAATGATTTCATGATGGAGAAGAGTCAGAGCTCGTCCTGAACCACTGATGAAGATATCCTCGACAGCAGTCCGGAGTCTGGAGAAGTCTGAGGACCTGATGGAAGACCAGGAGGGAAATGGAAGTCAGGAAGTCAGAAATGAACATCTAAAGCAAGAGTAATGGAGACAGTCTGTTCTCTAATCCTCTTTATTTTAATCCAAAACACTTAGATTAATCTGGATTAATAGTTTTTATTGATCAACAGAACTAGTTCATTAAAAACATGAATTTTTAAAATGTTTTAGCAGGAACCTTTTTGTAATATTTTAGTTTTTTAGCCAGTTTAGCTTTGCTTTAAGGTAACAACGGTAGAAGTCACAAGCCTCCTACGTCAGAGAACTTCTAGGTTTTTATTCAGACTAACTCCTGCACACACGGCTGAAGAAGCGGCCGTCATATCTGAGCAGCTCAGCGCTGTTTGGTTCCATCAGGACAGCTTTGGGTCAAATGAGACTGACCATGCTGATGTCTTTGATTTATTTCACTATTTAGTGTTCATTAAAATGTTTTTTTTTATTTTTTTAAGTTTTTTAACTTTGAGTGAAGTTGTTTAGAAGTTTGTAAAATCTCTTTTTTTTAGTGAGATGTTTTTAAAGCGTTTTATGACGAGATTTTTTGTAAATGTTTTCTTGTTTTTGTGAAAATGTGGTTAAAAGAATAGTTCAGAATTTTTGGAGTTGGGTTGTGTGAGGTATTAGTCAATAGTGGTGCCATTACCCTCCAGACTTCAGACAGGAGCTCAGAGAAACTAGGCTGGACAGGTTCAGTCTCTCTTCATCACCTAGACCAGCGTTACTCAACCCTGCTCAACCAAAGAGACAAACTGTTGAACAACACCTTTGAAGAGCCACAATCTAAGAGAAGAGAAGTGGCAAAAACAGCTTGAAGTAGCAATGAAATCAGTTAAAGAGGGCAAAAATGGTCCAAAAGTGGCAAAAAATGAGAGAAAAGTGACAAGAATGGGCAAAAAGCAGTCAAGAGTGGCAAAACAGGCCAAAAAACCCCAAAACAAAACAGGAAACAAGTGGTATTTAATGGCAAAAGGTAGCTTAAATGGGCAAAAAATGGCAAAAAGAAGTGACAAAAATGGGTAAAGAAATAGGGAAAAACATGTTTTTTAATGGCAAAGGTAACTTAATTAGGTGAAAAATGGGACCAAATGGTGAAAAAGGGCAAAATGGGTAAAATGTGTCAAAAGTAGAGGCACAAATGGGCAAAAAAATAGGGAAAAGGGGTACTTAAATGGTGATAAAGGGCAAAAATGGGACAATTGTGTTTGACAATTTAGTCATGGAAACAAAGTGATTAATGTGAATGATTTCTGGGGTCAAAGTTTCCCTTTTTTAGGTTATCTGGGTGTTATGCACCCGTCTAGCAGGAAGGTACCTAACATAATATAAGTAGAAAAAGTAAATGTTTCTTCCCAGTCCCCAAACTAACAGTCAGAATCTAAAGAAGTGTTACAACGTTTATTTACAATATTTTAAATTAAACAGCCCACTCAATAGGCTATAAATTCAAACAAAAGACTGGATTCAAACCAAGGAGACGATCTAGCACTCAAAAGTAAAATTTATCCAAAAAAAATAACACAGTTACCAGAAAGAACTAACTAAGAATACAAAACACAATCAAAGCTACTGCTAAACTAGACACACAGTTAACTCTAAGGTTTTGGAGGCTGGGAGCAAACACGGGGATGCTGCTCTCAGTCAGGCTCCTCGTCAGCTGCAGGCCGCCGTATTTTAAAGAGTGGAGAGCCAATCAGCGCCGCGTCTCTTTACCGCCACCCTAGCGACCAATTACGCATCACCACCTGTAGACAACAAAGATCCACTCACACGACAGACCACACACTCACGAACACATAGGACGAACAGAAGACTCACTCTCACGCGAAACAAGACAAAGATCCACACAGCAACAGAGCACTCACTCCTACACAAAAGAACAGAACAAACTACAAAACACAGCGATACAAAAACTCAAAAGAGCCACACGTTGAGTATCACTGGTTTAAACACTGGAAGGCCCAGCTGTGTTGGTTCTTACTGAGCATTCCTGAAGCGTTGTATTTTCACTCAGACTCTGTGTTTGGCAGAAGCTCCAACGCTACATGCTCTTCTTCCTCAGTGATTCTGATCAGCTGTTTGGGTCCAAACATCACAAAATGAAGAGATGTAGATGTAGACGAGTAGAAAAGGTTTTATATGACTGTATCATCAGACTGAAACATTATGTTCCTATAATAGTGAGGGGAGTCTGAAAACTTCCTGAATTATAAAATTATCACAAAGATTTGTCTAAATCCTGAGATGAATCTCAATAGAGATTTGAACCATTTGATTTAAATAACAGAGACTGTATTCAACAAATGTGTTTTAAAGCTCAGAGACTTTCATATCTGCTGTTAAAGGTGTTTTATAAATAAAGTTATCTACATCATAAATGTGATTACAGTAAAAACACTTTATTCAGCTCTAAAAGCCTGTTTGTGTGTCTGATGGAGGAAAATGAGCGCTCTGATGTGAGCGGCGGTCTGAGGCTTTTAGAGGCCGTGTCAGCGTGGAGGTGGAGGTGAGCACAGGTACGCTGAGCCCAGCACGGCTGAGACGCTGAGAGCTTTTAATCTCCATCAGAGCTGCATAATGCCACCTTTCACGTCTGATTTGATTTGACGTCTCTCGCCTGGGCCTTAATCACCCGCCAACCGCCTCCGCCGCCACCCGCCAGGAGTGCTGACATTACTCCCCCTCCTCACCCCCCATGAACCCCAGCAGGAGCAGCTCTTAGGAGCAGGAAGGGGGTTTCTGATTATTCTGGGACGTGTTACAGACCTGATGGAGCTTTTATTAAAGACACATGGGAAAGAAGACCAGATAAACGGAAAAGGTAAAATATGTGAAAACAGCTTCAGGTCCAGGGTTAAATCCTGGATGAAACAAGGCCAGGAGGCCAGAGTCAGCTGGAGTTTGTCATGAGGATAAATGGAGCATGAAGGAGTAAACAGCACAAAGACCAATAAATCATACATGAAGACGTCCAGGAATAAATAAAGAGGCTAAAAGGTAAAGAGTCAGGCTAGAAGATAGATTTAATTCAATAGTTATTAATAGATGAAAAAGAACTGGTGGAACTAGCTTGGATTAGGAGACATGAGATCAAACCAAATATTGATGAGGAGCATTGAGAGGTAGCGTTATTAATCAGTAATAATCAGTGCTGATGCTGCAGGTCCTCTGTAGTGGACATCGAGTTCACATGCTGATCTTCTGACTCTTCTAAGCTCCCCTAATGATTCCTCATGTATTCTAAACAGAACATCCTCAGCTCTCCAGTGATGTCTCAGTGGGGATGCTGGGAACTTTCTCTTTCTTTTCCTCCAAAATGGCCGCTATAGGAGTGAGCACATTTTATAGGAAGAGGAAAGGAAGTCAGATATTTTGTACTATTTGTCTTTTTTACCATGATAATCATATTTTTTCTTCTTTATTAATGTGTCAGGAATGGTTTATTTAATTTTTAAGGTAATTTATGATCTTCTTTTTTGAAATAGTTTTCTTTCAATGAATGTCAAATGCAGAGGACACCAGGACCATATTCATGTTCTTTGTTGTGATAGACGGAATCCTTTACAGCAGTGGTTCTCAAACTGGGGTCTGGGGACTCCTTGGGGTCTGTGAAATAGTTCAAAATAAATCATTAAAGTAATGCTATGTCATTAAAAAGCAAATAAATACATGCATGGACCACAGCGCCATGAAACAACCCTACCATCAGTCAGCTTTGGACCAATGAAAGCTCAGATATGATGGTGACATCAGGTAAATCTATCACTCCTGCAGGTCCAGCTAGCAACAACGGATAAATATTTAAGAGCGTCCGCTTCATCAAGTGACGCTAAACCAAACCAGCTCAACTGAGAAGTACGATGAAGCGATCTGCAGTTTGGTTTTTAGAGAACAGCAACGAGAGACCAACATGTGAGTCTTCATGTGAAGCCATGAGCTAAAGCTAAGCTAAAGCATCATCTGATAATAAAGCATGCAGAGTTTAAGGACAAAACTAAAGTTTTTATCTGATGAAAGGGTGAGGAACACATCCACCAGAAAACATGAATACTCAATCTCACCACAACCTCAGAAAAAGCACAGGGGGATTCTGATTGGCTGCTCAAAGGATCGTAAAAAATAAGAAGCCACACTAAACTGGACCAGAGCTAGTGTTTAGGCTGAAATGTTAAAATGCAGCATCTAGGAGAACAAATGGCAGTTAACATGTTTAATCAGCATGAGGGTTATGTGGGGGTCCTTGAACATTTTCTGCCCTCTAGCCCCCAGAAGTTTGAGAACCCCTGCTTTACAGGATAGTTGAGGGAGACTGAGATTTGGACCTGTCCCATGATGAGAAGATGATGATGTAGAGCAGTGAAACTCTGGAGCAACATGTGGCTCTATTGTGATTATTTTTATCTTAATTTTTAATTTTATTCCCCCAGAAAACTTTGAAAATAGGAAACTTATTGCCCCTTTTTACCAGTTGTTGCCACTTTTCACCCATTTAAGCTACTTTTTGCCATTAAATACCACTTATTTCCATTTTGTTCCCCCCAATTTAGCATTTTCTTTCTGCCACTTTACCCCATTTTTGCCCTTTATCACAATTTTTCTGCCACTTTTTGCCCCTTTAAGAGCCCTTTTGACATTAAATACCACCAGTTCCCTATTTTTTTTACCCATTTTTGTCACTTTTCTCTCATTTGTTTTCAGAACTGATCATTTTTGGCCCAGGTGGAACCCAGGAGGCTCCTCTCATTATTTTAAACCCACAGTTTTAAATCTTGGTGTAAAGGTTGACAGTGATTTTAAATTGGATCTACAAATAAATTCAGTTGTTAAATCCAGTTTTATCATCTCAGGTTTTTATCCAAGATTAAATCAGTTTTATCTTTGAATGACTTTGAGCGAGTAATTCATGCTTTAATTTCTACACGGTTGGACTACAGTACTGCTCTCTACATTGGTGTTGATCAGGATTCCCTCGCATGCTTACAGTTAGACCAAAATTCTGCTGCTCGTCTTTTAACAGGTACACGAAAACATGACCACATCACCCCAATCCTGGCATCCCTCCACTGGCTTCCCGTTCACTTTAGAATTCATTTTACAATTGTATTGTTTGTTTTTAAGTCTTTAAACGGATCAGCACCCCAGTACATCTCTGACCTTTTAAATGTTTACACTCCCTCGCGGTCCTTGAGGTCTGCTGATCGCCTTCACCTCGTCGTCCCAAAAACCCGATTAAAATCCCGAAGTGATCGAGTCTTCTCTGTGGTGGCTCCCAAGTTGTGGCACGAACTGCCACTCGAAATAAAAACATCCCCCACCCTACCCGTTTTTAAATCACATCTTAAAACTCATTTTTATTCTTTGGCTTTTAACTCAGCATGATTGTTGTGTGATCTCTGTCCTTTTATGTCTTTTATGGTCTTAACCCCTGTGTTTTTATGACTTTTATTTATTTATATGTTTTTATTTCATTTTAATTGTTTTATTGATGTTCTTGCCTGCTTTTATGTCTTTCCTCTTAATGTGTTTACTTCTGCAGTCTTTGTGACTTCTTTGATTTTACTGTGCAGCACTTTGGTAAACTTGATGGTTTTTAAAATGTGCTATAAATAAAATGGATTGGATTGTTTTATTAGCTTCTCACCCATTTTTGCTGCTTTTTGACCATTTTTTTGCCATCTTTAACTTATTACCAGGATCGCCAGATCCGAGTAAGTTTTACGATAAGAGTCTTCTTTCACCCAAAATTCTCTCCAGCTCCCTTTGCTGATCTGAAAAGTGCGCCTGCAGTTAAAAATGGATTGAATGTCTTTGTATTTCCGGCCAGTTTCAAAGTAAAATTTAATGAATGCCTCCAATTTTTTGATTGGTTTGACCTGGAAGTATTCACTGCTATGTCAGTTCAATCTACTTTTGTGAGATCTAGCAGTTAAAAAAGATAATGTCATTAACGGGGCTCTGTAGTTCTGTAAATGCAGAAAGAAAAATCAGTGAGTCAGTTTGAATCAACCTGAATGAGAGAACGGTTTCTCTGAGCCCAAAATCAAAGTCACGATCTCAAACGATAATATTCACTGTAGAGTTTTGTAACAGTAATGACTCCATATTTAGCCATGGACGGTGCTATTGTTGAAATATCGACATTTTTGAGAATGTGGTTTCTCAGGAACACATTGAAGGATTTTCTTTAACCCTTCTTTTATGTTCGGGTCAATTTGACCGGTTTTCAAGTTCAGGTATGTTAAAAGTACCATTTGCTTTTTTTTTTACTGGAACTAGGCTTCATCTAATCCCCTGACACAACTATTTTAACACAACAAAAGATATTTTAACTATTTTAGTAAATTATAAAGGTCTCAAAAAAAAAAAAAAAGTGACATTTGTGGTGTTACAGGTCAAATATGACCCGGCAGACAATACTGGCTTTTGCATGCATTACTTAAAAGCTGTGGGTTAATCTGTGGATCAAATATGGCCCAATTTGCCTCAACACACACACACACCCACACCCACACCCACACACACACACACCCCCACACACACCCCGACACACCTTTATATAGACACACACACCTTCATATAGACACACACACCTTCATATAGACGCACACACCTTCATATAGACACACACACCTTCATATAGACGCACACACCTTTATATAGACACACACACCTTCATATAGACACACACACCTTTATATAGACACACACACCATCATATAGACACACACACCTTCATATAGACACACACACCTTCATATAGACACACACACCTTTATATAGACACACACACCTTCATATAGACACACACACCTTTATATAGACACACACACCTTCATATAGACACACACACCTTTATATAGACACACACACCTTCATATAGACACACACACCTTTATATAGACACACACACCTTTATATAGACACACACACCTTCATATAGACACACACACCTTTATATAGACACACACACCTTTATATAGACACACACACCTTCATATAGACACACACACCTTTATATAGACACACACACCTTTATATAGACACACACACCTTCATATAGACACACACACCTTCATATAGACACACACACCTTTATATAGACACACACACCTTCATATAGACACACACACCTTTATATAGACACACACACCTTCATATAGACACACACACCTTTATATAGACACACACACCTTCATATAGACACACACACCTTCATATAGACACACACCTTCACACACACCTGCCCTGACACCATTTTGTTGTTTTATGTTCAATTTATGGTGTGATTTTCAATTTGCTTTTGCTATTCTGAGTAAAATAAAGTTGGTTTTATAAAAAGGAAAAGACTTTTTGCCTTTTTCCTAACCATAAATCTATACGGGTCAGTTTTGACCCACAACACCACAGAACTTACTATTGTTAATAAAGTTAAAAAAAAAAAAAAAAAAAAAAAAAAACAAGCAATTTTTTGGTAGGTATGCTCTAATATTAGTCTATTAGACTTGGATATTATACTTACCCATTACCTTCACTGTAGGAAACAGAATAAGTGAATTCTAATAGTTTTTAAATTGAAAAGGAAAATAGAAAATAATAAAAAATAACATTTAAAACAGTTTTTACATGGAAATGAATAACTACTTAGTTAGTTATGAGGTGAAAAACAACATTGGATGATAACTATTGTTTTTTAAAGTATTTTCAAGCTGAGTTAAATCACGGGTCAAATTTGACCCGCTAACACTAAAGACGTGGGCAGCTTTCTAACACATTACAAGGGTTAAACTTTCCAGTTAGACTCAAGGATGGACTGACTAAATATTGGAGGTCAAAGGTCAAGTCCTTTTGCTCTCATTTTCATCCCTTGCTTGAGAATGTGATTTCTACAGACTGAAATAATAAATCCTCTTGTCCCTATGGTAACAGCAGTGATTTCTATTACCGGCAGTGAAAACCTTTAGGATAGAGATACATAAACACCTGCCTAAATGAATTTTCACCCAGCTCAGGTCCGTTTTCGTGTTAGCTGTATAATCCAACATGTTGGAACATTTTCCAGACTCCCACTCAACCCGGAGACCCACACAAAGACTCGCAGCCTTTCTGAGGAGTCTGCAGCTCAGCCACACATTTATGTGCAAATGAACCGAGCGAGAATTCCCCCCGTGATTTTATTCATTGAAAAGCGAATCCTCGGAGGTTTGTGGCGGCTCTCGTCAGCGCCGACCCTCTGAGTTATTCATAGGCCCTTTAGAAAGGTGGGCCCTATCAGAAAACAGTTTGTTCATGGGGAGCAGAAACATCAGAGCACCTTCATCCTCGTCCTCCTCGTCCTCCTCCTCTCCTCTCAGGCTTAAAGAGCTGTCGATAAGCGACCACATAAAGCAATTAATGTGAATAGTTTAACCTTTCATTTCTGCTTCCTGGAGAAATCATTGTGACTTCATAACCCGGGTCATCAATAAAGACTCAGCTCATGAGCCGCTCCTCAAAGGTTAATAAGCCTAACCCTCTCTCTGTAGAGACCATCAGACCGCCGCTCCGCCCTTCACCATTCCCCATGCCCATCTATTTGTGTTTTCATTAAACACACGTCTTTTATGAGCCGCCGCCGCCGCACCGACAAATTGATCAATCAGCTCAGCCGCTGAGCTGGGAGAGTACGACTGGATCAAACGTTTTCTCTTTAATGAGGCTTCAGGGGAGCTCAGACCATGACGGACAACCCCTCATGTCCTCTGGTCACCGCTGTTCTCTCATTCCTCACCTCCTCTAATGAACCGGCTCAGCGCAGACAGGGAGGTTTAGTCCAACAACCCCGGGATGTAGCAAACTTCTCCTGGTCCAGGGAGAGTAAAATCTACCACCAGGGGGCGCTCAATCCAAATAATAACAAAAGAGGAGGTCTAAGCCAAAGGTTCTCAGCCTTTGGGTCAGGTCCCCCTTTGGGGTTGTGTGACACTGAAAGGGGGTCACCAGATGCCTTAAAAACTAAGGATATTTTTTTAGATAACACTGTTTCCACCTCACACCAATTTTACCAAATGTTAACCCTTTTTCATCACTTTTTCAACACAGTTAACCCATTTTTGCTGTTTATATCAATTTTTAAAATTTCAATCTGTCTAATTTCTACCAATTTTTTGCACTTTAAAGCCATTCCAGCCCATTTTGCCACTTTGCTCATTTTTTGGTTACTTTTTTGCCACTTTTATCTAATTTTTGCCTCTTTTAACCCATTTATGTCCTTTAAAAATCCAATTTCACCACCTTTTCACCATTTTTTCGCCATTATTAACCAATTTTAACCATTTTTAACCATTTTTAACCCATTTAAACTATATTTTTAACAAAATATTTTTTTCATCTAAAGAAATGAATAAATAAAGATATTTGTTTCTTTAATAAGAGTGATTATGATTCAGGTCAAATATTAAATATGGTTTTCACAGCTTAACTTCACAATGGACCATGATTTTGCTCACCTCCATGGGCCCCAGTTTGGCTGGGTCTCAGAGACCTCCCCCTTTATCCCCCCCTTATGGACAGCCTTGTCTCCACATGACTATCCTTGAATGTTCCTGAATGTTCAACCACCTTCAGGTAGAGCGGGGGTCCCCGGTCTCTGGCACCTTTATTTTGGGGGTCACGGGCTGAAAAGGTTGAGAACCCCTGGTTAACGCTACAGTACAGAGAAATTTTTAGTCTGACTCTTTGCTATAATTATACATAGTTCATGATAAATGAGTGAAAATTTGCATTTCAAACACCTAGGTCAATAAATATTGAAAATTCATTAAAAAAAAAAAAAAGTCCATCTTTGTCACACAGACCGCGAGATGGTACCTGCTGGCATATGGAATTAAAATACTATCTTTTTTTGAGAGCATGCTCTAATTTTTGAGAGAAAAGTTTCAAGTTTTGAGAGCATTTTTCGTATTTGAGAGCAGATTTACATGTATTGAAAGAAAAAAGTTGTCATTTTGTGCTTCAAAACCCTGTTTGTGCACTCGAGTCTCTTTTCTCCTTGGATTTCTTCTGCACACACAAAACAAAACTGCTCTCAGCCAATAGGAAGTATCGGTTTGACCAATCACAGTAATGCTGCATAGTTGCTGAGGGGTTCACTAGATTGAGCTGAGCGTCCTACACGGGCGGCTCGTCTCCCATGTATCTCCCATCTGTTCCCGCTCTAGCACCATTGAAAGATGCCACTGGTAACTTTTAGCTAACCAATGCTGTTTTTTTCTGTGCTATTTAGATTAAATGTTCGTACATCCATAGAGAGCTAAAAATGACACTATTGCGAGATCTCTGTGTTTCCATATGTTTGAGTAATCAGAGGTCAAAAGTTCTCCACTGCTCCAGGAATCACCGACCAGTCAGATTCACCTCTGACTTCTCTACCCTGATTGGTTGAGGGGCAGGGCTTACTCCCTCGCCCTGACTCAGCGAGGAGTTCTCGCTGCGTGAATGCGCTTGAGGAAGTAAAGGGCATTGATCATGGCTGAAAATGGCTGACGGTGGTCACTCAAGGAACAGAGACAGTATTCTAGTTTTCCTTTTGCAAACAGCTATCAGCATAGCAGTAACAACGCGACTAACACACTGCAAACGCTCGGAGAGAAGAGGACTGTAAAACGAGTAAAACGAGAGTAAATATCGGCGCAACATGCTATCTGACGAAGCCTGGGAGCTGAAAAGTTTCATTTCAGATCCAGGGCTGACTGCTTCTCTCCTGCACAGGTAACTAGCCTCTTTCTTTATTATGCTATGTTGTCTCGCAACGATAAATATAACTGTTATATAGTATAACTGTCACCTGCTGTAAGATTTAGCCTTGTTTAGGCCTACTCGCCTGTGGCGTGGCATAGCCATGTTGACCAGGGAAATGTCACTGCCGTTGGGGGCTCATTACCCCGAGTTAGGAGGATTGAGGGAAATTCAGGATTATATGGACATACATTACAGCCATTATGAAGCGTTGTTCCAGAGCCCAGCTGGTAGGATGATTTACTCCGTTTGAGTTTCTAAGTCATTTCACCAGCTAATCAGAGAAGATAACAGTCTCCTGCTCATATCCTGTACTTACCTCTGTAGCTTGCTCAGCACAGACTTGGTTTTAAAGTAATTATATGGAAACACATCAAACTTAGAAAGAGGAAAGAGGAGCCGGTTTTAGTTAATTCCCTTTTCTCTCAGTTTTAAGTATCATGATTTTGTGCTATAGAATAAATGACAGCGAATGTATGGCATCGTGTTAGATATTGGTTTAGAGACACAATAGATTTTATTTGCATAAACGATTAAGTTGTCTTCATAGCATGCATTCCCTGGAGGTTTTAGCCCAGTTGTTCTATTCACAGATCCATTAAGTTCATTCCAACATCATTACTCATAGGTAGTGATCAGAAAACAGACCTCCAGACCATGTCCCAGTCTGCTGATACCATGGATGAAGGTTAAACTCCTGAAGATGTACTCCTGCCTCCAGACCATGTCCCAGTCTGCTGATACCATGGATGAAGACTAAACTCCTGAAGATGTACTCCCACCTCCAGACCATGTCCCAGTCTGCTACACTGAAAATCTCATAGTATAAGCATTCATTGCTAGCTGAGTTCCAGATCTTATGCATAAAATGTTGTTTAACTCTTTCCCCGCCATTGACGAGATATTCCGTCAATTCGTGTTTTCACCGTCATAGTCTGGGGGGCGCTGTTGCGTATGTTGTGAATTACCACACACTCCCGGGTACACAAAACAAACGAAGAAGAAGCAGCTCATCTGGGAAACCTGGGAAACTGAGTTGCAACAAAGTTGCACAAACTGTATACTGCATGCATCTCATGGCAACTCGTATACAGTATCAGCGCGCTTTGGAAGATGCCGGCTCCCTGGAAAACATTCACGGTTACAGACGCCTTAAAGGACAGCGATGGAGAAGGTGGAGGTGAGGGAGAAAAAAAAGTTACACACAGTGGCGGACACGGAGAGACTCCAGGTAAAACAGATGTCAGAGACAATTTTCGCGGCCGTTCCAGGGGAAGACAGACGACCAGACGTGGGACAAGACAAAGGGCACCTAGTCGTTATCTGGAAGACAGTGGGAGTTCGGATTGGGACACTCTGGACACGGAGTGGAGGGATTCAAGACATAGATTTCGTTCTCAGCTCCCAAATACCAGAGGTGCAAGGGGTAAGACATTGTTTTATGTGGCTTTTGTATAAATAAATAAATACATAAATAAATAAATACATGCATACATAGATAGATACATGCATAGATAAATAAATAAGTACATTCACCCATCTACAAACACATACACATATAAATAAAAAAGTGCATAGATAGATGCATGCATGCATGCATAGATAGATAAATATATTCATACACACATACACATATGGATAAATATATACATAAACAGATAGATGGATAAATAAATATATGTTCATATGTTTATTTACAGATCAAACACAGCAAGGAGGAAGACAACATGGTCAAACACGAAGGCATGGTGCAGCCAGTCAACAAGCGAGGGCCCCTGACCACCATCCAGCTGCAGTTCCCGGACCTGGTAATGAGTGGCTTGAAAAGGACTGGTAACCAATAAATACTCCTTTCACTCTGAGCCCTGGGCCTATCAATGCTGCTGCAGCTCTTGATTCAGAGCAACCTGGTGATTTTGCAGAGTTGTTTATTTATGATGAACTTGTGGAGAACATAGTCGACCAGACTAACCTGTATGCAGATCAGTGTATTCAGGCTGAAACTGATGCCTCACCACATGCTCATATTCATGCATGGAAACCAGTAACAGTGTCAGAAATGAAAACCTTCCTGAGGCTGATTTTTCTCACTGGTATCATTTGTAAGACTGACCTTGAAATGTACTGGTCAACAGATGAAAGGCTGTGTTGTCCCCTTACGTTCAGGTAAATGCTACACAGTGTACCATTCAAAGGCACATTATAATGCCTGAACCAACAACCTAATCACAACCAATCACAATAAATCAATCCTAATCACAACCAATCACAATAAATCAATCCTAATCACAACCAATCACAATAAATCAATCCTAATCACAACCAATCACAATAAATCAATCCTAATCACAACCAATCACAATAAATCAATCCTAATCACAACCAATCACAATAAATCAATCCTAATCACAACCAATCACAGTAAATCAATTCTAATCACAACCAATCACAATAAATCAATCCTAATCACAACCAATCACAGTAAATCAATCCTAATCACAACCAATCACAATAAATCAATCCTAATCACAACCAATCACAATAAATCAATCCTAATCACAACCAATCACAATAAATCAATCCTAATCACAACCAATCACAGTAAATCAATTCTAATCACAACCAATCACAAATCAATCCCAATCAGTCATTCATAGTGTTGACATTATAGCCAAAAATATATTTTGTGCATTTGTTTTTGTTGAAAATGAGCAATATGAAAGGGTTTATAGAAAGGCTAAATTGATATATGGATGAATTATTATTGATTTTTGAAAATCTGTAAAGTTGGTAAGAAATCTAGTGCTTTCTGAGATGTTTTGTGTAGAGTTTGATGTAAAGTTTTGGTGATCCCTAACACTGTGGTTAATGTTCAAACTGATAATTATTATCATTATTTTGTGTATTTTTATTCTATTTTGTTATTTTGAATACAGTGTTACTATTTGTAAATGAAAAAGAGTCAAAAATATAATTATCAAATCAGTTTTATCTTCATAAAGAATGTCTTTGATGAAAAAGCTTTTTTCTCCATTTTTTGTTCAGAATGTTGTTTTTTTTAATGAAAATTACCAATATTCAAATGTTGATTACTCAAGAACGAATGAAGATAGAACAAAATATTTTTTTGTGTTTAAAAGCTGAAGTTCTATTCTTTCATTTGTTGTATTCAATGTTCACATACCTCTAACACAACATTTTCAATAGACGTTCAAAGATTAGTGGATATGATCAAAACGGCTGGCGCTTGCTGGCAACTTTTTATTAATACTCTGGCGGGAAAAGAGTTAATTTATCTAATGAAATACTTCTGGACCATACTTTCTGATCTTTTATGCAGCATTGTACTTGGTGATATATTAAACAAAGTGACAGTTATTACTTACACAGGAGAGGTTGACAAGAATGTTTTACTGATTCATTTGAAGAGTGGCTTGAAACACATACATGGCACATTAATGATCTAATTTTACACTAAAGGAAAAACGTTTTAACTGCACATCTACAAGTAGTTTACAAGTCTAAGAAAACAAAGTAAAAGTATAGCAAGTGTTGAAATTGTGCAAGGTAAAGCTAAGGTATAAAGCAAGATCAAGTTTTAAAGTGAAAAAATAAATTTAAACAGTAAAAAAAATAGGAATTAAACATGATAACATGGAACCTAAACAAAGTGAAGTGTACGTAAATGTCCACAGAGTAATAAGCGTATTAGAAACAAACATGCAATGATGATGGCAGTGAACCCCTAGATGGTGATGAAGATCTTTCAGTCATATCTGCAGCTGCTCCAGGGTGAGGCCTCTAATTCTAACCTGGTAAAGTAAAATAAACAGCCTCATTACAAATTATACAAGAGGGGTCATCTACAGTTGGAACCAGAAGTTTACATACACTATATAAAAAGGCACATAAACTTTTTTTTCTCACCGTCTAACATTAAATCAGATTAAACTTTTCCTGTTTTTGGTCAATTAGGATTACCAAAATTATTTCTATTTGCTAAATGCCAGAATAATGAGAAAAGGTTTTTTTTTAAAGACAATTTTTATTACTTTCTTTAGAGTCAGAAGTTTACATACACTAAGATTACTATGCCTTTAAACAATTTGGGAAAGCCCAGATGATGATGTCATGTCTTTGGAAGCCTCTGATAGGTTTATTGACAACATTTGAGTTAATTAGAGGCACACCTGTGGATGTATTTTAAGGCACACCTGAAACACACTGCTTCTTTGTGTAATATCATGGGAAAATCAAAAGAAATCAGCCAAGATATCAGGAAGGGAAGCTGAAAAGGCATGTGTGAGCAAAGCGGCCTACAAACTTGGCTCAGTTACACCAGTTCTGCCAGGAGGAATGGGCCAAAATTCCTGCAAACTATTGTGAGAAGCTTGTGGAAGCATATCCAAAATGTTTGACCCAAGTCATACAGCAATGCTACCAAATACTAATGAAATGTATGTAAACTTCTGACTCTCAAGAAAATAATAAAAAATTGTCTAAAAAATGATCTCTGTCATTATTCTAGCATTTAGCAAATAGAAATAATTTTGGTAATCCTAATTGACCAAAAACAGGAAAAGTTTAATCTGATTTAATGTTAGACGGTGAGAAAAAAAGTTTATGTGTCTTTTTATTTGGTGTATGTAAACTTCTGGTATCAACTGTACATCAGCTTTACAATGTGGAAATTATGCATTCAAAAGACACACCCACTCTTCTGCCATTTTTTGAGCTTGTAAAGGTTTCACCTGTACGAGACCTTTGTTTATCGGACCGTAGGCTGTTGCTCCTCCATGTCCACATCTGGCCACGGCTGCTTCTCCCTCAGCTCTGCAGCTTCGGTTGCGCCGGCCCGCAAGATCCTGGCCCGGCTACCGCTACACCTCACCTTTCAGCTGTGGATGGTCCTGACTTTTAGCCACCGCTGGAGTCAAGGCTTTCTTCTTTTTCATACTGAAAATAAAAGTGTGTGTCTTTATTCGGTGGTTGCTAGCGTTTGTAAACCTATACTGTTAGTTCAATGCTAACTAGCCGGCTAGCTGCTAGCATCGTCCTTGTTTGGCTGGTATAAGCTATCTGAGCTTCGTTTCTGACAAATATTCAAATGTGAAATAGCAGGATGTAAATCCCTGAGCTTATATTTGAATTATTTTCAGACATCACAAGCTCTCCTACCTTAGAATGAGATATGGCCATATTCCTTGTGTCTTCTGCTTACAATTCTCCGACACCATGTTGGTTGGGAGATACACGGAAGAGGAGCCACCCGTACGGGACGCAGAGCTCAATCTAGCAACTATGCAGCATTACCGTGATTGGTCGAACCGATACTCATTTCCTATTGGCTGGGAGCAGTTCTGTTTAGTGTGTCTGTAGTTTTGTTTCGTGTGCGAGCAGAAGAAATTTGAGAGGAGAAAAGAGACGCGAGTGCACAAACAAGGTTTTGAAGGAAAAATCTGAGCACAAAATGACAAAGTTTTGCTCTCAAAACACTTAAATCTGCTCTCAAGTATGAAAAATGCTCTCAAAACGAAAGACTTTGTTCTCAAAAATGAAAGGTTGCTCTCAAACATTACAGCATACTCTCAAATAAAGATAGGATTTTAATTCCACACTGGCAGGCCTGAAGTCGCCTGCGGGCCGGAAGTTTGACACCCCTGACTGAATCCAGACAAAACAGGAACCAATCTACAAAAAAAAGAGACCTAAAGAACATTTAGAGGCAATGGAACAGAATAAATGTTAATAATAACATATTGAGATTTGTGGTGATTATTTGATCAGAGTACAACAATAAAAAGGAAGAAACTGTAAGGTGATAATGGAGGCGCCTAGAAGCCAGATTCCAAGCCAACCCCTGGTTTTGAGGTGTTAGTGACCCCATCTATGGGTGTGGCGGAGGAGGGCACGTCCTCCACAAGCTGCTGCGGGAGGGGGAGGCTGCTGGACCCTCAGAGTGGCCCAGCATAGTCCCGGGACACAATGGAGGAGACCTAGAGGAGAGTGGCCGTTGAGGCAGATGGTGAAACCTGTTGTTCCAGCATGTTGGAGATATGCTTAGCCTGAGCTGTGGTGATGGACATAAAGCCATCTATGAGCTCCTCCTTTTGGTGGATTTCTGATTTGAGGCATTGGAGATTCTCTTTCAACTGAGAACTTCAGGTAACCTTGCAAAGCAGATGTATACGCCCATTTCCTTGTTTTTCACTGGCGAATCCATCTTGTTAAGCTCCCATCTGAACCGTTTGGGCCCGGTTAGAAAGTGACAGGACCAATCAGAGATGAGGGGCAGTACTTTCAGGCGCAGCAGAGTCGTGACGTAAACAAGCAGCAGCAAAAGCTGACGTAGTTATGGAGGAAGAGATTAGCGTGGATGCTGCTAAAGTGCCAGTTTTATCAGAACTTGATGACATTTCTTGGTTAAAAGAAGAACAAAGAACAGCAGTGAGTTGTTTTCTGTTAAAAACCCCCACAAAAGTCGAATGTCTATAGTCACCATGTTTCACGTTGTTCCTCAGTAACTGCGCGCGCGCAGCTCAATAGCGACTATGAGTTTTTTTTCAAATCCTCTGCCTTTTCTCAAATGTTTCCTTTTGAAGCTTTCCCAGATGGTTGTGTGAAACCATCTTAACCTGACACGCCAGATGGATGTGTTTCACACATCCATCTGGGAAAGCTTCAATAGGAAACATTTTAGAAAAGGCAGAGGATTTCAAAAAAACTCAGTGTGACTGGATGAACGTTCTGTCTGTCACATCTCCACGGGCCAATCAGAGCAACAAAACACATGACGTAGCAGCTATCGAGTGGCACTTGCGCTGCTACCAAGGATTAACGCGAAACATGGCGACTATAGACATGTTAGTACTCGACTTTTGTCGTTTTTGAAAAGAAAACAACTCACTGCTGATCTTTGTTCTTCTTTTCATGAAGACATGTCATCAAGTTCTGATAAAACTGGCGCTTTAGGAGCATCCACGCTTGTTTACATCATGACTCTGCTGCGCCTGAAAGTGCTGCCCCTTGTCGCTGATTGGTCCTGTCACTTGCTAAGTGGGCCCAAACTGTTCAGACGGGAGCTTAACAAGATGGATTCGCCAGTGAAAAACAAGGAAATGGGCGTATCCATCTGCTTTGCAAGGTTAACTCCATCTGGCCTGTCAGGTTAAACTTCTGGTACATGGAGGTGACAGCCTAGCCAGCCTCAGCGTCCACCCTCCATAAACTTTTAAGAGTTCCTGCAACTGTTTAAAGCCTTTTTTATGATACCTGAGGTAAAACATTAATGAGCTTATAGATTAAGTTTATGCCTAAAACAAGTCAATGTAGCCTCGCAGAGTGAGACACAATGGCTCAGAGATGGAAATGCACATGGCCCCGACAGTGGTATCTGAGGAGGTCATGGCGATGTATTTTAAAGAGACAGAAAGCTGATCCTGTGCTAAAATGATTGAAAGGAGATAGACAAAATGAATTCTATATTGGCACGGCATACGGAGGAGATAAGAGCCACTTGCCTGGGCGTCAACAGCTGCATGCCTAGATAATGTACAAACTCATGAAGCAAAGCTGGTTGAGCTTGAAGACAGAGCACGCCGGGATAACCTGCTAATATTCAATCTCAAAGAGGGGACAGAAGGACAAAACGTACTTTCCTACCTCATTGTCCCCTACCTTTAAACCAGATGCCACCGTCTCGGGAGGCTGTCAGGAGTCTGGCTGGGAAGCAACAATGCTCTTGCCCACTAATTGCCAGGTTTCTTTGCTCCACAGACAGAGATCAGGTGCTGAACGAAGCCAGGAAACTTAAAATACTTTTACTTGAGTAGTTATAGACCTGGGCCCAGTGTGCTGGTTCAGACTCTGGGGGCGACCGTGTGCGTCATGGAGGAGTCAGCTGGGAGGGTACCTGAAGAGATGGGGCATGGTCCTGGAGCAGACCTGGAGGACGGCCTTCAGGAGACCAGAGCAGGACAGCACCAAGGTTGACGAAGTGCCAGACCGGAGTATGATCCCATAACCTGATAGTTTTATAAATATTTATCCAAATGAAGCAGATTCAGTGTTGACTGCTCTAAATGTAGATTAAATATGAAGCACTGATGAAATACACCTTGTTCTAGTGTAAACTCTAGTCTGAGCTGTCTGCTTATAAATGTGAACAGTCCTCCCTTATTCTAACAGGTCCTCACTGACAACAGCGAACTTCTCCTTTGATAGTTAGAATCAGCTCAGCACACCTGATAGAAACAGGATTCATATCACTTTACAGTTTATCCATGGAATAGAAGTTTTAGATGGACCAGAAACCATCAAACTTAGGCATTTATGACCAAAAACATCTTTGTCCTAAACTGTTAGACATTTTATACACGGCTCATTCAATCAGAAAATCCAGTCCTGATCTGCTGTAGCCAGAAATCTCACACACCTTTCATGTTTGCTGCACTAAAGAGGTATGAATTTTTCTCTTCAAAGGTCTAACAGTCTGTCCATCAGTGTTTTCATGTGGAGTAAAGCTCTGAGGGTTTAATCACACTTTAAAATCACTTTAGAGAAGCCTAATAGGCCTTTAAAATGCAAATGTTCCTGATTGTTCTATCCACCTCCATTCTAGATCAACAGACACCAATAAGATCAGGATGAACCCACTGACTATCAAAAAGCTCCTCTCTCATTGGCTTATATTAATGTAGGCAACTACAGTTGAAATGTAAAGTTCCCTCTAAAACAATGAGAACAGGAATGACACACTAACACAAGATAGACACAAGATTGTACAATGAGATCATCTATTTAGAAAAGAGGAGCAGAGGAGACATTTTTCACCAACACAAGTTCATCTACTGAAGAATGTCTGTCAAGATTTACAACTAATCAGATTCATCAGAGAGGATCAATCATCTGGTGTGTAGTCTGACTAAGCTTTGGATTCAGACAGCAGAGTTTGAGCTACAGAGAACACAGAGACACTGCGGAAACTGGAGATATGTCCCAAACTCCAAACCCAGGATAGAGCGGTGCAGTGAATGTGGTGTTGAAGGTGTGGAGGTGGATCAGTCTGTCAGAGGAGACTCTATAGAAGGACAGAGAGCCAGCAGGATGGTCCAGATACACCCCTACTCTACCAGACCATGAAGAGGAGGAGGAGGAGGAGATTTTTATTTCTCTGTTACTGTGACGGACAGAGTAACTATGCTTAAAGCACTCCAGACTCCAGGACTGATGATTATATCCAAACACACATTCATTATAGTCTCCTCTCCGTCTGATTCCTCTGTAACTCACTGATACATAAACGCTTCCTCTCCACTCAACCTCCCAGTAACAGCGACCAGTCAGACCAGTCTGACACAGCAGCTGAGGACATTCATCAAATCTGCCCGGATGATCAGGATATGACTGATCCTTCCCCACATGTGTCACCTTCCTGTTGTTGTCAGACAGTCTGAGGTATCTGTACACTGTGTTTGTGTTCACTTCCAGCTCACAGGCGTCTGATGGAGAGAAGGAGACACAGCTGATGGTTATCATCTGATCATTCCTAAACAAGGTTACTGACAAAGTCAAAATAACATTTCATCTTCAGCCCTGAATCCTGTTTATCAGCCCTGAAATTCTACTTCCTGTTTGTATTGGAATAAACAGACAACAGTGAGCTGCAGCTCCACAGTCATGGACAGACACCAAACACGTCAAAGTTCAGACATTTCTATGGCTTTGATTTCACCTCCTGTGTCCACTGGGTGGTGCTATATTCCATCCACCAATATTCTGTAGCTGTCACGATGGTGCTGTATGTGGAGAATGATCAACAGAATGAGATAGAAGTTCTCACTAATCCACAATTCAGACACTCACACTTCTTTAGACCTGGTTTCAGTCTGTGCCGTCCCCCATGGTCCAGTCTGGAGGAAGAAACAGAACCAGTTTAGAAGTCAGGGATGGTCAGGATAGATCCAAACACTCTCATTCTTCATGGGACTTTATTTTCCTTTAGATTTTGACCTGTGCATGGTTGTCCTGCGGGACGTTCTTTAAATTCCCTCTCTTCTACATTTACTAGGCCTGAGCTCTAAAGATCAACATGGCAGTCTATCATCATGTGATCCTTGACTGTAAGCCAGTCATTACTAGAAATGGAACAATATTCAAACTTCATGTCATGATGGTCATAATCTAAAATATCACAGTTATCAGTATTATCACAGTATTTTTATTTTATATTCATCTAAAGAGGTTGTGGGCTACTTTATCATGTCCTCTTTTATTTAGTTTGGATCACAGGACTGATTCTTTTCAACTAATCTGACCTTATTCTGCACACTCCTAACCTTGCAAAGCAGATAGACATGCCCGTTTCCTTGTTCTTCACTGGCGAATCCATCTTGTTAAGCACCCATCTGAAACATTTGGGCCTGATTAGAAAGTGACAGGACCAATCAGCGACGAGGGGCAGTACTTTCAGGCGCAGCAGATTGGTGACGTTAACAAGCAGCAGCAAGAGCTGGTGCAGTTACGGAGGAAGAGATTAGTGTAGACGCTGCTAAAGCGCCAGTTTTATCAGAACTTGACAACAATTTTCGAGCACTAACATGTCTATAGTTGCCATGTTTTGCACTATTCCTTGGTAGCTGCGCACGCGCAGCTCGATAACAGCTACATCACGTGTTTTGTTGCTCTGATTGGCCCATAGAGATGTGATAGAACGTTCATCCAAGCACACTCCGAGTTTGTTTCAAATCCTCTGCCTTTTCTCAAACGTTTCCTATTGAAGCTTTCCCAGATGGATGTGTGAAACAAATCCATCTGGCGTGTCAGGTTAGCACACTCCTGTTCTGTTACTGTGTCCTCTAGCTAGCAAGTGAACTGTAGGTGATCCAGTAATGTGTGCAGACAAATGACTGATAAATGCACGTTACTGTGAAGAGGATGGAGGAGAAGAAGGTGGAGCCATGGCTGAGCCCTGTACCCAGGACTGGACTGGGAGCTCTGCTATTTTGGCTCCCTTGCACAACAGACACAATTTTTTCTTGCAAATAATTCACACAAGATGTTTATCATTCAAACCTGTAGCAAGCCAATGCAAGCTTCCACAGCAGTAAGAAATTAAAGCAGATATCTTTTTGAAAAAAAAAGGTCCTCCTCCCAAACACCACATGATGTTTGTCCTTTCCTCATATCTGTCTGTATCAGTGCCTGTGGTTTTACCTCATGTAGCCTGGTAGAGAGGGAGACAGGCAGCAGGCAGCCCCACATGTCAATGTGAACGTGAAAGTGCTACTCACACAGCTGGAGCTGTTTCTAAACTAACTGGACTTTAGTCCAATGAAATATCTAACACCGTCTCCTCTGACCTCAGACACCTGGGGCACCACTTATAGATGCTCCGGATCAATCTGCTCACTGAAATCACTCCTCCGGCTCCTCTGACAAACAGGTGAGCCAATCTGTGCACTATAGGGGAGTTAACTCCTCTCACAGTAACCTCAGCTGTGCCCTTATTACTATTATTAACAACATTTAACATAAAATGAATGAAGAGTCAGTCCCTCCTCTCAGCAAACATGGCTGGCACAGTGAATTAAACAGGGAAACTAAACAGCAAGGACCCATTCATCTAAAATTCATGCCAAGGCTGGTCAGGACACTAATGATGGGAATTCCATCTCTTTTTTAGAAATCCAGATAATTTGGCTCAACTCAGCAAGAAGAGTCGGCTCTTTTGGCTCCCAAACAGCTCTTCATTCGACCACCTTGGCTTTTAGATTTAGACTCTGGTTTTAAAAAGAAATGTGGTCCAGTTCTGATTAAACAGCTGCGCTCCTACAGCGACATCCGAGCTAACAGCTACCATAGCAGCAGGCCCTGGATATACTGGACAAGCCCACCATAAAGATACTCATGCTGAAACAGACCGGGAGTAGAGAAAACATCTTTTCTGTCATAGAAAGCTTTCAGTGTTGCTCTCTGCCCCTGTTTTAGCAACAACTCTGTACGGTAGGACTCTGAACGTAGCATCAGTCAGTCAGTCAGACACAGACAGACCCATCTGCAGGGCTGACCTTAGCAGTCAGCCAAAAATAAAGACATTAAGACCCTGTTTAGCTGAAGTGCTGAGAGCCAACTTTACTACCAAGTATCAGTCTGTCTGTCTGAGTCTGTCTGTCTGTACCTCAGTGTCTCCAGTCTGCAGTCTGGATCCTCCTGGAGAGCAGACAGTAGTTTCTCTCCTGGTTCTCCTGGATGATTGTAGCTCAGGTCCAGCTCTGTCAGACAGGATGAGCTCAGAGCTGAGGCCAGAGAAGAACAGCCTTCCTCTGTGACCATACAGCCAGACAGACTAGAAACACAGAGAAACAGTGGACATGAGAAAGGTCATGGGAGGAGGAGCCTTCAGCTATCAGGCCTACATGTGGCATCTTCAGTCTCCAAACCCCATCCTACACCTTCTAGTTGGGAGACTTTGACACAGTTGTCATTGTCCTTGGACTCACCTGAGAGTTTGCAGTCTGCAGTGTGGACTCTGTAGTCCGGTAGATAGCAGCTCCACTCCTGAATCCTGCAGGTCGTTGTTACTCAGGTCCAGGTCTCTCAGACTGGAGGACTGGGAGCTGAGGACTGAGGACAGAGCTCCACAGCTTCTCTCTGAGAGGTTACAGCCACTCAGTCTGAAAAGGAAACAGAGGTAGAAAAGTTTTTCTCTCTAAATACAGACGGACTACTTGAATCTGTCAGCTGTGAGTTCACCTACAGAGCTTTGTTGGAGGCTTTGACCACTGGCAGCAGCCTCAGGAGAGCCTCCTCTGAAGAAGAGTATTTCTTCAGGTCAAACACATCCAGATCTTCTGATGACAGTAAGATGAAGACCAGAGCTGACCACTGAGCAGGAGACAGTTTATCTTTGGAGAGACGTCCTGATCTCAGGGACTGTTGGATCTCCTCCACTAGAGAACGATCATTCAGTTCATTCAGACAGTGGAACAGGTTGATGCTTTTCTCTGCAGACAGATCCTCACTGATCTTTGTCTTGATGTACTGGACTGTTTCCTGATTGATCTCTGAGTCACTTTCTGTCTGTGTCAGCAGACCTTGTAGGAGATTCTGATTGGTGGTCAGTGACAGACCCAGGAGGAAGCGGAGGAACAGGTCCAGGTGTCCATTAGGACTCTGTAAGGCCTGGTCCATAGCGCTCTGGTGGAGATGTCTCAGTTTAGGCTTGTCTCTAAAGATTTTAGAGATGCAGGATGTTGTTCGTTCCTCTGCCATCAGATTGACTCCAGAGTTGGTAAAGGTCAGACGGACATGAAGAGCAGCCAGAAACTCCTGAACACTCAGATGGATGAAGCAGAACACCTTGTCCTGGTACAGTCCTCTCTCCTCTCTGAAGACCTGTGTGAACACTCCTGAGTACACTGAGGCTTCTCTGATATCGATGCCACACTCTCTCAGGTCTGGTTCATAGAAGATCAGGTTCCCTTTCTGCAGCTGCTCAAAAGCTAGCTTACCCAGAGACTCCATCATCTTCCTGCTCTCTGGACTCCAGTGTGGATCAGTCTCAGCTCCTCCATCATACTTGATGCTCTTCACTTTGGACTGAACCACCAGGAAGTGGATGTACATCTCAGTCAGGGTCTTGGGCAGCTCTCCTCCCTCTCTGGTCTTCAGCAGATCCTCCAGAACTGTAGCAGTGATCCAGCAGAAGACCGGGATGTGGCACATGATGTGGAGGCTTCGGGATGTTTTGATGTGGGAGATGATCCTGCTGGCCTGATCCTCGTCTCTGAACCTCTTCCTGAAGTACTCCTCCTTCTGATGGTCAGTGAACCCTCTGACCTCTGTCACCATGTCAACACACCCAGGAGGGATCTGATTGGCTGCTGCAGGTCGTGTGGTTATCCAGAGGCGAGAAGATGGAAGCAGGTTCCCCCTGATGAGGTTAGTCAGCAGCACACCCACTGAGGTGGACTCTCTGACATCAGAGAGGATTTTGGTTTGGTGGAAGTCCAGAGGAAGTCGACACTCATCCAGACCGTCAAAGATGAAGACCACCTGGAAGTCCTCAAACCTGCAGAGTCCTGCTTCTTTGGTTTCAGTAAAGAAGTAATGAAGGAGCTCCACCAAGCTGAACTCTTTCTCTTTCAGCACGTTCAGCTCTCTGAAAGTGAATGGAAATGTGAACTGGATGTCCTGGTTTGCTTTGCCTTCAGCCCAGTCCAGAGTGAACTTCTGGGTTAAGACTGTTTTCCCAATGCCAGCCACGCCCTTCGTCAACACTGTTCTGATTGGTTCATCTCTTCCAGGTGGAGCTTTAAAGATGTCTTCCTGTCTGATGGTAGTTTCTGCTCTGTCTGCTTTCCTGGATGTTGTTTCCATCTGTCTGACCTCGTGTTCCTGGTTGACCTCTCCAGTCCCTCCCTCAGTGATGTAGAGCTCTGTGTAGATCTGATTCAGAAGGGTTGGGTTTCCTGCTTTAGCGATTCCCTCAAACACACACCAGAACTTCTGCTTCAGGTTAGACTTCAGTTTCTGTTGGCATACTGGAGCAGAGGATCCTGAAAGAACAAGAAACAGATGATGTGAATGAGCTGATCCTGCTAAAAGCTGTAATCTAAAAGAGTGGCTGTGCAGTTCTTCTTCCTCCATCAGTTCCATCTGAAAATCTCATCAGGCGTTCAGTGGGTATGTGCAGAATATTAAAGCAGAGTGTGGAAATGTAAACCTCCTCTTCATCTCCCCATCATCGAAAATCTACTTTCACTTTTGACTTTTCAAACTTACTGTTCCTCAGACAGTCAGCCAGCTCGTACTGCTTCATTCTCCTCAGGAAGTTCTCTGTGATCTTCAGAAAAGCCTCTCTGCTCCTCTGCTCTTCATCTTCACCAACCAACACCTCCTCATCCTCACTGGGACATTCTGGGTTATCCTGACTCAGAGCCTTCTGAAACCTCTTCAGTTCCTTCTTCACAAAGATGATAATGTTCTCCTCCAGCAGCTGGAACACAAAGAGAAAGTAAATGTTTAGAGGACAGCCTGGGTTTGATCTGACAGACTGATAGAAAAAGAGTTTACAATGATCTCTAGATAGATGTGCTCCACCATAAACTGTGATGTACACACCTTAAATATGGAGTCCAGCTCTGGTTTCTGCTGTTTGGACTGATCTCTGAAGAACTCTGATGGTTCCAGCTGAACTCTGGAGAAAAAAACATCATCTTTAAGGATATTTAACCACACAGCTTTAAAGGTCAACAACACGGGAACCGCTTAAATGTAGGGGCTTTAAATCATTATTTCACGTTTACTATGGGATGGATGTATGCATGTTGAAAGAGAACAGTTCATCAAGAACTAACCCCCAACACCTCTGACTGAAACCACATCGGCTCAAAGGAGGTCTCCAAAGTCTTGGCAGTCTGCTGTGGTGGTCCCTGGATTTAGAGATGGAGACCATCTTCTAGTTGTCAACTACCCTACTAGGACTTGAAGGTCCTGATCCTCATCCTGACTGCTTCACTCTTCACCATAAACCTGCTGGAGGTCCCTGTCTGAGGAATCCAGCAGATCCACATCATCAGTAAAAAGCAGAGATGAGATTCTGAGTGCAACAGACCAGAATGTGTCTGACTCTGGGCTTTAAGATAAAGGATCCATGACTCTGGTCTGTAGGGATGAGTCTGGTACTAACATGACACCAGCTCAGAATGTCTGGAACCCAACAGGATGAATCAAAACAGTTTCAGTGCTTCTTTTGACACCCCATCTCAACCCCCTGCAAGTCCAAACAGAGGCACAAAATACCTCCTGGAATGAATGTGAATGATGTTAACTCAGTATTAATCAGTAGAACATGAACGCCTTTCATTCATGTCACTGTCCTGAGAAATATCTGCAAAAAGTATAACTGCTGTCACATGTAATTGTGGCTCATTGGACAATAATGACTCATTTTGTACATGCACTCCTGCATATTTCTTCATGTTTAACAGTGTTAAACGGTGTATCTGAAAAAATAAGCTGTCTGCTAGCTCTAAAACATGGTTTCAGACATCATCACATACATCTATGACTTCATTTGATTCAGTGATCAACACACTGAGAAACATCCTTCAAACATTGTCCACATGGACTTAAAACATTTGTTTAAAATGAAAAACACCTGACTGACTCTGCTTACTGAGTCATTCTTGTGTTCACTTCCTGTTTTATTTTGTTATCCTGGTGCTTGTGTGTATCTAATGTAGCTTCCTGTGTAGCTTTCATATAACCCACCTCATAGGAAGAGCTCTAGAGTGGGCAGAGAGCTACAGCAGAGAGGGATAAGCTCTCATCCTCTGTTAAAAGTTCAGCCGATGCTGTTCATGAAGTCCACGCCCTTCAGGGGCTGCTGGCCCTGAGACAGGGAAGCATTTGATTGGCTGAAGATGTCATTCACTTCCATTTCCTGGCTAAAGACAGTGTGTGTGATGGTATCTCACTATTCCTTTATAGTTAATCTGAGGACTAGTCTTAGAGCCTCTGCCTTAAGGCTGATGACTCTGCAGCATCATCCACTCCAGCCTTGAGTGTTACCATGACAACTAACCACTCAGAGATTATTCTGGATTATTGACGCGTCTACATCTAGTTTTGTTTGACTGCTCAGATTGACCTTGTTTATCTGGTCCTCCTTCCTCCTACCTGGATTTGAAGGAGGTCATTAATGAGTTGCAGACTATGGGCTGATATGCAACAAAAATTGTGTGAGAGAAAATGTGTGAGGTCAAAGTTCGTCAGGTAGGAAGGTCAAAGAGTGTTGATCATAGCTTCAACAGAGGCACTCTAACTGTTGAAATGTCAAAAACCCACGAGGAGAGATGTCAGATATGGATAAAACCATGTGGAAAACCTCAATAAGAGGAAGAGGTTTTAGTTAAGCTAGCTATGAGCTAATGCTAAACTCAACATTAGTGACAACAGTGGCTGTGGAGAGGCAGACCTGGGTCATGGTTCCCAGTTTAAAAGGGGGACTGGAGGGGGTGCTTGAATTTTCAGGTATCACACTACTCAGCCTCCTGGAAAAGTTACTTTCTGGAGCTGGAATGGAGACTCAGTACAACTGTCAAACCTCAGATACAGGAGGAACTAGAAAAGCACTCGGAGAGCGCAGACCTCCACCGTTGGCTCTATCTCCCAATAGAGTTCAATCAAAGTTGCGCCTGCGCAAGTAGTCTACAGCAGCCAGGAAACGGCATACTGCGTATACATGGCACAGTATCCCATTTTCTTTTGGAGTTCTCCAGGTAGCAAAACCGGGCTTCTCAAAACTAGGATACTGTAATATCCCAGTTTCTGCAGGTGTATACATGTACAAGGGAAACCGGGATACTCAAAAAACCCGACAGAAAACGGGATACTCAAGTCCATGTAAACGCAGTCAATGTGGATTCTGTCCTGGCCCTGGGACAGTGGACCACCTCTCTACGCTTGCAGAGCTTCTTGGGGGATCATGGGAGTTTGCTCATCCAGTCTACATATGCTTAATGGACGTGGAGAAGGATGAGGATTGTGTCCCTCAAGGGGTTTTGTAGCAGGTACCACTGAAATAAAGGGCCTGGAGTTGCTGTGGTGAACCATCAGGTCCCTGTACAACCAAAGTGAGAGCTGTCTGCATCCTCAACACAAAGTCAGACACAGTCCCAGCACATGCTGGCCTCCACCAGGGCTGCTCCCCATCACTGATTCTGTTTATGATTTTCATGGACAGGATCTCAGGGTGCAGTCAGGTGGTGGAGGGTTTCTGGCTTGGTGCCCTCAGAATCTGCAGATTATGTGGTTCCAGAAACCTCCAGCAGGCACTGCTGAGAGTGCTGAGTGAGCTGAGTGCAAAGCAGTCAGGATGAGGGTCAGCACCACCAAGTCTGCGTCCATGGTTCTCTGCCAGAAAATGGCAGATTGTTCCATCCAGGGAGTGAGTCTCTGCCTCAGGTGAAGGAATTCAAGCATGCTGGGCTGTTCACATGTGAGGCTAAAAGTGGTCATGAGATCAACAGTGGATTGGTGCAGCATCAGCAGTTCTGAGGCTGTTGTGCTGGTCTGTCGTGGAGCTGGAAGGCAAAGCTTTCCATTTATTGGTGGATCTACCTCCCAACTCTCAGCTATGGTCATGAACTCTGGGTAATGACCAAAAGAATGAGATCACAGATCCAAGGGGCTGAAATGACGTTTCTCTGGAGGCTGGCTGGGCTCAGCCTTAGAGATTTGCACAGAAAGGAGCCAGCTGACACCACAATAGACCAGCAGTAGGTAAATGTTAGAAATGGTCTTAGACTCTGAATATCAAATCAAAAAGTCTGCCTGATGATGATGATGATGATTGATGATGATGAAACTGTTAGTCCTCAAAAGATGAAGAACTCAACTGTTAGCACTGTCCATTTAAAACTAGAGATCCAACCATCCTGGTTGATTTCTATGATGATGGAGAGATGATGAAGAATGAGGGACAATGGTGGCCTGGTGATGATATCAGTGTTTATAGTTCATCATTTATTACCTTTCATCTGCTGACTGTTTGAAGTTCATATCACAATGATAAGACCGGTCACTCTTCATGGACACACAGCTGGGTTCAGCAGAGTCTGGACTCTTCTTCTCCATCCTGAACCTGAAATACAACACAATATGTTATTAAAGACAGAAAATGTTTAGATGAGGAAAATATATTTATATAGAGATGATATACTAATATAGAGATGTATTTACATTGATATACACTATATTGCCAAAAGTATTGGCTCACCTGCCTTGACTCACATATGGGCTTAAGTGACATCCCATTCTTAATCCATAGGGTTTAACATGACGTGGGTCCACCCTGTGCAGCTATAACAGCTTCAACTCTTCTGGGAAGGCTTTCCACAAGTTTCAGGAGTGTGTTTATGGGAAATGTTGACCATTCTTCCAGAAGCACATTTGTGAGGTCACACACTGATGTTGGACCAGAAGGCCTGGCTCTCAGTCTCCGCTCTAATTCATCCCAAAGGTGTTCTATGGGGTTGAGGTCAGGACTCTGTGCAGGCTAGTCAAGTTGATCCACACCAAACTCTCTCATCCATGTCTTTATGGACCTTGCTTTGTGCACTGGTGCACAGTCATGTTGGAACAGGAAGGGGCCATCCCCAAACTGTTCCCACAAAGTTGGGAGCGTGGAATTGTCCAAAATCTCTTGCTATGCTGAAGCATTCAGAGTTCCTGTCACTGGAACTAAGGGGCCAAGCCCAGCTCCTGGAAAACAAGCCCACACCATAATCCCCCCTCCACCAAACTTTACACTTGGCACAATGCAGTCAGACAAGTACTGTTCTCCTGGCAACCACCAAAACCAGACTCGTCCATCAGATTGCCAGATGAGGAAGAGTGATTTGTCACTCCAGAGAAGGCGTCTCCACTGCTCTAGAGTCCAGTGGCGGCGTGCTTTACACCACTGCATCCCACGCTTTGCATTGACCTTGGTGATGTATGGCTTGGATGCAGCTGTTCGGCCATGGAAACCCATTCATGAAGCTCTCTATCACTGTTCTTGAGCTAATCTGAAGGCTACATGAAGTTTGGAGGTCTGTAGCCATTGACTCTGCAGAAAGTTGGTGACCTCTGTGCACTATGACCTCAGCATCCTCTGACCCCACTCCATCATTTTACATGGCCTGCCACTTGGTGGCTGAGTTGCTGTTGTTCTCAGTGGCTTCCACTTTGTTATAATACCACTGACAGTTGACTGTGGAATTTTTAGGAGTCAGGAAATTTCACCACTGGACTTGTTGCACAGGTGGCATCCTATCACAGTACCACGCTGGAATTCACTGAGCTCCTGAGAGCGAGCCATTCTTTCACTAATGTTTGTAGAAACAGTCTGCATGCCTAGGTGCTTGATTTTATACACCTGTGGACATGGAAGTGATTGGAACACCTGATTTACATTATTTGGATATGTGAGTGAATACTTTTGGCTATATAGTGTATATATATATATATATGGCTTGACATTATTTTTTTTGCTCACTGGCCGACGTGGCTACTTGTTTACATAAAGTTATTAGCCACTGAGCATTTCCACTGGCCACAATTGTGTTGATTGGAAACTATGTGTGACATTGCCAAGTGGGTATGTCTGGTATGAGATGGAACACAGGTTCCATTTCCTTCTTAAATAAATAGTAAGTTTATACTAATATTAAAACATTGACTTTGAATTAACGTTGTTGAAAGAGATCAGAAAAGCAGCTGGTTTCATCTAAGTCTCACTCAGAGAAATATCAGAGAATGCTGAGGTTGTGACTCTGATCAATTCCATTGGCCAATGTGGCTAGTTGAAGTCAATCTGGTACCTGCCACAGCTGAAATCCACCAGCATTTGGCTAGTTGGCCAGTGTAAATGTCAAGCCCTGTTTATGTATATTTATATTATATATATATATATAGTATAAATATATATATGTATATATATTTATACAGTGCTTAACAAATGTATTAGACCACCCTAACCCTAACCAAAGTAAGGTTTCTGCCACAGCTGCCCTAAATTAAGAGCACTGGTAATTACCAAAATCATTTTTGGTGTTTCTGCAATGGTTAATACACCAATATGTAGAAGCTCTTTAACCCACATGATATTTTTAATGCTAAAATATAATTATTATGGTTATCCATGAATTTTTAAATTTACCAAAAAACTGAAAAAATAGTAAAGCACATTAATATTTCTTGATTAATATGTCAAATTATAGTTATTTACTTGCATTTCTGAACAGAAAAATGAGTTTTAGTGGTTGAATGTTATGCTTGATTCATTTCTGACTTCTCAGAGAAGCTCAGCGAGCTGGCTCAAATTTGGGTGAATTCAGTTTGAAATTCCTCATTCCTGTTCAAAATGTTAAAACGTGGAGAGCTGACTGAAAATGAAAGAGTCTGCATTAAAGCACTTCATGATGCGAGAACAAATATGACAGGTGGTCTAATACATTTGTTAAGCACTGTATATATATAAAGAGAGAGAGAGAAGGAGAAAATGTTTATAGCTAATAGATTCATATAGAGAAAATCTGTTTGAGCTAATATTTTTACACAGAACATTTCTATATAGAGAAGAACTCAACATTAACTTAAAGTGAATGGTGTACTGACTCACTCTGCTGTACAAGAACATTGTTGTGACACTATGGTTGTCCTGCTTGAACCCCTTCCTCTATTTAAATGTTCTTCTCATTGTGGAAGCGGTTGTTTGAAGTTGTGGTCAGAAGACTGTTGAACCCACTGGTGGACACCAGCTTTGAAGGAAGGCTATGGAGGCTATGGAGGTGAATTTATGGTCGGTGCCAGAGATGATCTGGCTAACTATCTAGGACTAAGGCAGAGGAAACCCGGACTGTTCTCGGGCTGTCCTCAGCAGGAGTGGAGAACTACTGACCCTGATTGGAGTTATTGTTGGATGATGGAAGGAACTCTTTAATCCAGTTAATGCCTCCTGCAAGGAGGGGACAGAGTCCAATGATCCAGGTGAAGACCCATCTCTATCATTGGTGGAGGTTACTGAGGGTGTCCAAAAGCTCCTCAGTGGTGAGGCACCGGGCGTAGATGAGATTGGCCCTGAGACACTGAAGGCTTTGGGCGTTGTTGGGCTGTCATGGCTGACACACCTCTCCAGTGTCACATGGAGGTCTAAGACAGAACCTGTAGAGTGGCAGACCTGGGTCACGACTCAGTCCAACTGTCAAACCTCAGATACAGGAGGAACAATGTGGATTCTGTCCTGGCCCTAGGAAGGTGGACAACCTCTCTACGCTTGCAGAGCTTCTTGGGGGATCATGGGAGTTTGCTCATCCAGTCTACATACACTTAACTGATTTGGAGGCTGAGGGTTGTATCCCTCAGGGGATTTTGTAGCAGGTACTACTGAAATACAGGGTCCTGAAGTCGCTGTGGTGAACCATCAGGTCCCTGTACAACCAAAGTGAGAGCTGTCTGCATCTTCAACACAAAGTCAGAGACGGTCCCAGCACATGCTAGCCTCCACCAGGGCTGCCCCCCATCACTGATTCTGTTTGTGATTTTCATGGACAGGATCTTGAGGCACAGGGTTTAGCACTGTTGCCTCACAGCAACAAGGTCTCTGGTTCACTTCCTGGTGGGGGCCTTTCTGTGTTTGCATGTTCTCCCCGTGCATGCCTGGGTGCTCTCCGGACACTCTGGCTTCCTCCCACTACCAAAGGCAGGCAGGGTTGCCTGTTAGGTGGTGACTCTAAATTGGCTGTAGGTGTGAATGTGAGTGTGCTATAGAAATGGATGGATGGATCTCAGGGTGCAGTCAGGTGGTGGAGGGTTTCTGGCTTGGTGCCCTCAGAATCTGCAGATTATGTGGTTCCAGAAACCTCCAGCAGGCACTGCTGAGAGTGCTGAGTGAGCTGAGTGCAAAGCAGTCAGGATGAGGGTCAGCACCACCAAGTCTGCGTCCATGGTTCTCTGCCAGAAAATGGCAGATTGTTCCATCCAGGGAGTGAGTCTCTGCCTCAGGTGAAGGAATTCAAGCATGCTGGGCTGTTCACATGTGAGGCTAAAAGTGGTCGTGAGATCAACAGTGGACTGGTGCAGCATCAGCAGTTCTGAGGCTGTTGTGCTGGTCTGTCGTGGAGCTGGAAGGCAAAGCTTTCCATTTATTGGTGGATCTACCTCCCAACTCTCGGCTATGGTCATGAACTCTGGGTAATGACCAAAAGAATGAGTTCACAGATCCAAGGGGCTGAAATGACGTTTCTCTGGAGGCTGGCTGGGCTCAGCCTTAGAGATTTGCACAGAAAGGAGCCAGCTGACACCACAATAGACCAGCAGTAGGTAAATGTTAGAAATGGTCTTAGACTCTGAATATCAAATCAAAAAGTCTGCCTGATGATGATGATTGATGATGATGAAGCTGTTAGTCCTCAAAAGATGAAGAACTCAACTGTTAGCACTGTCCATTTAAAACTAGAGATCCAACCATCCTGGTTGATTTCTATGATGATGGAGAGATGATGAAGAATGAGGGACAATGGTGGCCTGGTGATGATATCAGTGTTTATAGTTCATCATTTATTACCTTTCATCTGCTGACTGTTTGAAGTTCATATCACAATGATAAGACCGGTCACCCTTCATGGACACACAGCTGGGTTCAGCAGAGTCTGGACTCTTCTTCTCCATCCTGAACCTGAATTACAACGCAATATGTTTATATACAGGAACTATGTTTATATGTTGATGATATGTTTATATACGGGAACTATGTTTATATGTTGATGATATGTTTATACACGGGAAATATGTTTATATGTTGATGATATGTTTATATACAGGAACTATGTTTATATGTAGATGATATGTTTATATACGGCAACTATGTTTATATGTTGATGATATGTTTATATACGGGAACTATGTTTATATGTAGATGATATGTTTATATACGGGAACTATGTTTATATGTTGATGATATGTTTATATACGGGAAATATGTTTATATGTAGATGATATGTTTATATACGGGAAATATGTTTATATGTAGATGATATGTTTATATACGGGAACTATGTTTATATGTAGATGATATGTTTATATACGGGAACTATGTTTATATGTAGATGATATGTTTATATACGGGAACTATGTTTATATGTAGATGATATGTTTATATACGGGAAATATGTTTATATATTGATATGTTTATAAACGGGAACTATGTTTATATGTTGATGATATGTTTATATACGGGAAATATGTTTATATGTAGATGATATGTTTATATACGGGAACTATGTTTATATGTAGATGATATGTTTATATACGGGAACTATGTTTATATGTAGATGATATGTTTATATACGGGAACTATGTTTATATGTAGATGATATGTTTATATACGGGAAATATGTTTATATATTGATATGTTTATATACGGGAACTATGTTTATATGTTGATGATATGTTTATATACGGGAAATATGTTTATATGTAGATGATATGTTTATATACGGGAACTATGTTTATATGTAGATGATATGTTTATATACGGGAACTATGTTTATATGTAGATGATATGTTTATATACGGAAATATGTTTATATGTAGATGATATGTTTATATACGGGAACTATGTTTATATGTAGATGATATGTTTATATACGGGAACTATGTTTATATGTAGATGATATGTTTATATACAGGAACTATGTTTATATGTAGATGATATGTTTATATACAGGAACTATGTTTATATGTTGATGATATGTTTATATACGGGAAATATGTTTATATGTAGATGATATGTTTATATACGGGAAATATGTTTATATGTAGATGATATGTTTATATACGGGAACTATGTTTATATGTTGATGATATGTTTATGTACGGGAAATATGTTTATATGTAGATGATATGTTTATATACGGGAACTATGTTTATATGTAGATGATATGTTTATATACGGGAACTATGTTTATATGTTGATGATATGTTTATATACAGGAACTATGTTTATATGTAGATGATATGTTTATATACAGGAACTATGTTTATATGTTGATGATATGTTTATATACAGGAACTATGTTTATATGTAGATGATATGTTTATATACGGGAACTATGTTTATATGTAGATGATATGTTTATATACAGGAACTATGTTTATATGTAGATGATATGTTTATATACGGGAACTATGTTTATATGTTGATGATATGTTTATATACAGGAACTATGTTTATATGTAGATGATATGTTTATATACAGGAACTATGTTTATATGTTGATGATATGTTTATATACAGGAACTATGTTTATATGTAGATGATATGTTTATATACGGGAACTATGTTTATATGTTGATGATATGTTTATATACAGGAACTATGTTTATATGTAGATGATATGTTTATATACGGGAACTATGTTTATATGTAGATGATATGTTTATATACGGGAACTATGTTTATATGTAGATGATATGTTTATATACGGGAACTATGTTTATATGTAGATGATATGTTTATATACGGGAACTATGTTTATATGTTGATGATATGTTTATATACAGGAACTATGTTTATATGTAGATGATATGTTTAAGTGGAGATAACATGTTCATCAAAGTTTGTTTTGGTGCTAACCTTGAATAAATCAGCTGTTTTGAAGATTAAAATATCATCAGTTACATAAAGCAGCTCAGATCATATTTTCAGATGAATTTCCTTTTATTGATCAAACTATTAGCTCTGTTTGATCTGCTGGATAAGATTCATAATGCTTTGTCCTGTTAATTATCCTGTTAATGAATGTGTATAAATTAACTAATGAAATGAATGAATGATCTTGGTGTGTAGTCCAGCTGTCCTGACTGGAGGATCTTTGTTTCAGTGGGAGCTTTTAGTTCTGCTCTGTTCCTGTAAGGAAGTAAAATCCTGTTGTTGGCTGAATCAGGATGACTTTAGGCTCCTTTTATCAGGTTCTACTGCCCCCTGTAGGAGGTCCCAGGACACTACAAAGCTAAGTAGACTGATCAAATCTGATGATGGTATGGGTGATCATCTGTTAGAACCATGATCAGGGCGTCCCTATGATGGAGTCATGTGACCGTTAGAGATCTTCATCTCACCTCAGAGCTTCTTGGTCTTCACACAGAGAGGTTTCAGAGGAGAGACTCCCTCCTCTGGTCTGTCCCACTGATCCACAGCAGAGCGCCCCCTGCTGTCTGTCAGCTGTAATGAAGGAATCAGAGAGAAGAGAGCTTTAATATTAGACTCTGTCTGCTTGGAAGGATTATGGAGTGGACTTGGAGACCTGAGGGAACCAGATCTACTTTTTATCTGTCATTTATAGTTGGATTATTTCTTTGCTTTTGATTTCAGTGACTTTAAACCTGCTCTGAGCTTCATAGAGAAACTACACACTAACATGTGGACTGTGTTCTACATCCTCTGATATTTACCTACATTTACAATGTGAAGAAGGAGCCAAGAGGAATCAAATATAGAGATGGATTCTGGTTATTTATCTGGTTTAGATGTGAATGAAATCAAAAACACCATCTATTGAATAATCATCAGTTTGGGTTTAGGAGGAATGGCTCATCATTAGCAGAGACGGTGTGTGTAGAAAACACAGCAGCAGCTGGAGATAATAAACAGTCCAAACGGTTAAACCCCAGAGAAGAGTTAGTAGGATGATGAATAAAGAGGGATCTACCAATCAGTTTTTATGGTTTTTATTTAATTTGTCTGGATCATTCCTTCTGGGATTGGTCATGTTAGGTGGCTTTCACACTAGGGGCCCGGTCCTGGATCGAGGGTTGTCACCCATTCCTTAAAATACGGAATCGTCCCGTATTTGATAGTAAAATGCAGCGTCCTGTTTTGAATCAATACGGGACGCCATTTGTTCTGTATTTTTGTCCCTCATGTCCTATTCTGCCACTGATTGGTCAATATGTGATGCATTTGTCGTCTGTAGTGGTCAGCTAAAACATAGAGAGCCAATCAGAGGCTGAATAAGACGGGTCTTCTCTTCCCAAAACGTGTAGCAGGAGGGAGAGGGGATAGCTTCAAACAATCGCAGCACAGGAGAATTATAGATACACGGAAGTGAGCGGGAGAATGAAATACTTGGACAGCAGCGGTGAAAGGGAGTGAAATTCCTAATGCAGTGTGTGCTGTCAATGTTTTCTGGAGCACAGTGGGCTGGCAGAGAACGACACAGGACCCAAAAGAGCCAGACTGTGGTGTCACGGTTCTTTATTCCCACTAATGTCCTGAGACTGAAACAGTAAACAGCTTTTTAAGCCTGTTTCAATGGAAGCTCCATTCATGTGACATCATGAATCTGAACAAACTTCATCAATCATGAAGTTTTTCTGTCAGCCTGTGAGCTCCTCTCAGTTTGGGAGGAGAAGTAACACAGCAGCGGGTCATGGCCCCAACTGAAGAAAATCCCACTGTGGTTTAGCCAGGCTGATTTTTGATGGACCAAATGAAAATATATAAGAATGTGTTTATATATATGGTAACACTTTATATTAAGGTCCTTGTAATAAACATTAATAAGCATTAATAAGGCCCTCATAAGTCCTTATAAGATGCTTTTAACATTGTTATGTGTTTATAAGACTATTTAAGTGTTAACATTGTCATTGTAACATAGTTAATATCAGACTATTAGACACTTGTAAGAAACTTAACCCACCCACTGTGTCTTTGTCATGTTTACTTTATTAATATTAAAATATACTTTATTGCTCATCTATTATTAGTTAACTAGGCACTTGTTAACAGTTAATTATGCTATTTGCAGCTACCAGATCAGAGCGAGAACAATGCCTTTTTAAGGCTAATAAATATTTTATTATGCATTTATTAATGGTTAACAATGATTTTCACAATTTCCACTTCTGTAATGCACACTACATGTGGTTAAGGTTGATAAAATGGTGAGAAAAAAATACATGATAATACAAATGTCTCAACAGTGAAGCCTAAAATTGTCTTTTATCTCTGTGGCTGTCAAGTAAAGAGGACATTTTACTAAAAATGTATAAAAGTCACCTAAAACAGGCATTTGGAAAAAAAAAGAGTACACTTTCCAACAAGTGCCTAGTTAACTAATAATAGATGAGCATTAAAGTATATTTTAATATTAATAAAGCAAACATTACAAAGACACAGTGGGTGGGTTAAGTTTCTTACAAGTGTCTAATAGTCTGATATTAACTATGTTACAATGACAATGTTAACACTTAAATAGTCTTATAAACACATAATAATGTCAATAAGCATCTTATAAGGACTTATAAGGGCCTTATTAACGCTTATTAATGTTTATTACAAGGACCTTAATATAAAGCGTTACCAAGGTTTCTGCCACAGCTGCCCTAAATTAACAGCATTGGTAATTACCAAAATCATTTTTGATGTTTCTGCAATGGTTAATACACCAATATGTAGAACCCACGTGATATTTTTAATGCTAAAATAGAATTATTATTGTTATCCATGAATTTTTAAATGTTCTGATTTACAAAAAAACCTGAAAAAATAGTAAAGCACATTAATATTTCTTGATTAATATGTCAAATTATAGTTATTAACTTGCATTCCTGAAGAGAAAAATGAGTTTTAGTGGTTGAATGTTATGCTTGATTCATTTCTGACTTCTCAGAGAAGACCAGTGAGCCGGCTCAAATTTGGGTGAATTCAGTTTGAAATTCCTCATTCCTGTTCAAAATGGTAAAAGGTAGAGAGCTGAAAATGAAAGAGTCGGCATTAAAGCACTTCATGATGCTGGATGGTCTCTGAGACGAATATGACAGGTGGTCTAATACATTTGTTAATCACTGTAAACATATATACATATATAAATATTAGGGCTGTCAGAGTTAACTTGTTAATAAGGCGTTAACTCAAATCACTTTTAACACCATTTTTTTGTCACATGATTAACGCATGCGTGTTCTGTGTGACCCCGACCCATCCCGTAGTTTGCGAGATCAAGAAGTGGCACCGTGGTGATACAGTGCAAGTGAGCAGAAGTGGATAAAGGACTTTTGAATGGCAGCCTGGGCTTCATATCAGATAAGACTGAAGTTACTTTCTCTTAACGTTGACGTGAAGTCATCCGGACTTCTACTTCTTAGAGTCTTAAATAGCCCGTACCACCGCCAAAGCAGAGAGCCGCCCCCCTAGCCAAAGGCAGACCGTGCTGGATTGTTTACACTGGAGACACTCAGACAACACTCTAAGCAGGAAATGGACTAGCAGTCTGGCATACGGGGCTCTGTCCCGGTGAGCCGACGCACTCTGGGGCCACGATGATTTATTCATTTTTGTGGTTATGCTATGAGCTGCCCCTAAATAATGACAGCTGATTGGTCTGATCACGTCTCCTAAAGATCCGTTCACCCCTCTCCCATCACCAATCTGCTCCAGTGTGTGAAAAAGATCTGGATTGGTAAATAAAGGTAAAATAAAAAAAAAGTCAATCAAGATGCTGCAAAAGTGTCAAAGACTCTGCAGTCCCTATAGGAGACGGTCTGATGCTGGTGAATGTACAGCTGCATCATGAAGAGGAGGAGGAGGAAGAGGAGGAGAGGAGGAGAGAAGGAGGAGGAGGAGATGAAGGAGGAGGAGGAGGAGAAGGAGGAGGAGGAGGAGGAGACGAAGGAGGAGGAGGAGAAGAAGGAGGAGGAGGAGGAGGAGGAGGAGGAGGAGAAGGAGGAGGAGGAGGAGGAGGAGGAGGAGGAGGAGGAGGAGGAGGAGGAGGAGGAGGAGGAGGAGGAGGAGGAGGAGGAAGAGGAGGAGAGAAGGAGGAGGAGGAGGAGGGGGAGGAGAGAAGGAGGAGGAGGAGGAGGAGGAGGAGGGGAGGAGGAGGAGGAAGAACAGGAGGAGGAGGAGGAAGGGGATAAGGAGGAGGAGGAGTAGGAGGAGGAGGAGGAGGAGGAGGAGATGAAGGAGGAGGAGGAGGAGGAGGAGGAGGAGGAGGAGATGAAGAAGGAGGAGGAGGAGGAGGAGGAGGAGATGAAGGAGGAGGAGGAGGAGATGAAGAAGGAGGAGGAGGAGGAGATGAAGAAGGAGGAGGAGGAGGAGGAGGAGGAGATGAAGGAGGAGGAGGAGGAGGAGGAGGAGGAGGAGAAGAAGGAGGAGGAGGAGGAGAAGAAGGAGGAGGAGGAGAAGAAGGAGGAGGAGGAGGAGGAGATGAAGGAGGAGGAGGAGGAGGAGGAGGAGGAGGAGGAGGAGGAGGAGGAGGAGGAGGAGGAGGAGGAGGAGGAGGAGGAGGAGGAGATGAAGGAGGAGGAGGAGGAGGAGGAGGAGAAGAAGGAGGAGGAGGAGATGAAGGAGGAGGAGGAGGAGATGAAGGAGGAGGAGGAGGAGGAGGAGGAGATGAAGGAGGAGGAGGAGGAGGAGGAGGAGGAGATGAAGGAGGAGATGAAGGAGGAGGAGGAGGAGATGAAGAAGGAGGAGGAGGAGGAGGAGATGAAGAAGGAGGAGGAGGAGGAGATGAAGGAGGAGGAGGAGGAGAAGAAGGAGAGGGGGAGGAGAGAAGGAGGGGGAGGAGAGAAGGTGGGGGAGGAGAGAAGGAAGAGGAGGAGGGGAAGGAGGAGGAGGAGAGGAGGAGGAGGAGGGGGAGGAGAGAAGGAGGGGGAGGAGAGAAGGAAGAGGAGGAGGAGGAGGAGGGGAAGGAGGAGGAGGAGGAGGAGAGGGGGAGGAGAGAAGGAGGGGGAGGAGGAGGAGGAGGAGGAGGGAGGCTGGTGTGTGACAGAAGCAGAGGTATTACAGGTGAGCTGAGAGTGAATGAGCTCTGTAGAGTATCATAATGTAAACTAACAAGCATAATTAGACTGTGGGTCCCTTCATCTATGAGGACAAAAACAGGCTGAGATTAAATCTGTAGCTTGTCTATGATCTGAAGAATGAAGACATAAAGAAGTCCTCAAAGGTAGAAGAGTCCATTCTGAGGTGGAAGTCTTGAATCCAGACTTTATCCCTACAAACCAGTAGACCTGTGCCAGTATTTATACATCATGTCTTTACTCTTATAATAATAACATTAAATATATTTATGAAGCGCTTTCAAAGTGCTGTAGTTAGATTAAAATGAATAAAAAATAAAACATTAATAGTTGAGCAAAATGTTCCCTGTGAGTAGTCTGCTATTAAACTGATGTCATAGTTGCATCAATATGTTTTTTCTCTTCAGCTTATTTTCTACTTTTTTAAACTTCTAGAAGTTTGAAGTTTGACTCTGAATTGTGGTATTATTCAGTAATCTTACATTAAGGTCAGAATCTCCATCTGTTGGGCTTGTTATGCTCTCAGCATATTTTTGGACCATTCAGAATCTTTGAGCTTAACTTAGAGAATTTTAGCAGTTTCACCCAGATTCAGATTTACAGCAGCAGACCCAGGAATGAGGTGGATACATTAACATTTATCACAGTAGAATAAAAGATGTTGAATAACATACACAGTTGTAGCAAACACTGAATTATAACAATACTGGTAAGTAGAAATGGTTTCTAATTAGTCTGGAAATTCACTTTGTTTCACATTCTGAATCCACAAAAATATAAACAAGGAAAAAAGAACATTTTATACTGTTAATATCCTATTTGGTCCTGTCACTGTCTAACCAGGCCCAAACAGTTCAGACGGGAGCTTTGCAAGATGGATTCGCCAGTGAAAAACAAGGAAATGGGCGTGTCCGTCTGCTTTACAAGGTTAGTTAAAAACAGGTTTAGCAACTTTACACTTGCTAGCTTAAAACAATGAGAGAGAGCATCACAACCTGTCATACCAGCACAGATGTTCCTTTTATTCCAGGAACAATCAGCTTCCTCATACATTAGTGGAGGGCGTATCGATCCTAAAGTATTGATATATCATATTTACATAGTACTCATGTGGTATCGAGCACTTTTCAAAATCATGGATATTAAATGAGTACCTTAAAAAACATCTAACCATGCACCTCATCTGTTTGTTTGCAGTCGCTCTCGTCTGTCTGTTGTGCCAAAAGTCCGCTGCTGCACTGTTTTCTGTGTCACGTGACGTTGGCGACCAATCAGATAGAGCAAACAGGCACATACACACTCATGGCATCAGCACACACGGTTATTCAGAGTCCTCACGTCTGTATCAGACTGGGGGGACTTTCCACAAAAATACGAAGGTGAGTCAGCGTTTCCAGTGTCCAACAACATACTGTCTCAAAGTTATAAGAAACTGAAGCATGGAGAGGCTATGTCTAATCTGCACCGCTCTTTTTCCATCTAAAAAAAAGAGTGATGGCAATCGATGGCATTTTTTCATTGAGCCAAAACCAGCTAGTGCTGCTAGTCATAAAAAAGTCATAAAAACCAGGAAATAAAGAAGCTCTGTAGCTGACTCTGATGTAAGTGCGATTCATTTTCACTGACTTTGAGAGCGTACTTCTAAACCTGCTCCCCTTCATTACTGTTTACTAGTTTTTCTCCTATAATTTGACTGCCTTTTCCAAAGATTCAGATCACTGTTTGCAGCATTTTCTCAAAGCACACACTGAATAATCCACAGATCAATTCACTGATTTAAACAGTCTAGCCATTTGGTACAATGGGGCCCACAAAATAGATAAAAACAAGCCCTATATTACTAAAAATATTAATATAGTTTAAAATCCTGCTTTGAAATATGTTTAACTCTGAATACTTAGTTGATAGTTTAAGCTAACTCAGAAAAGAATTAGTTCTATTTATTAAGACTGATAAATAAAGGAAACATGTTTTTGAGTTTTTATTGGCCTTATTCATATCAGTTTAAAAATGATGTATACTGCTGCTGTTATAAGGAAAAAGTATGGGTACTGGTGATACTGGTCCTGTATTTACTTGGTATCGGATCAGAATTAAATTTTGCAGTATCGCCCACCACTATCATACATGTTCCTCTGTGTGTCTCATTAATTAATGCCCCCCCGCTACAACAGCTAATGCAGAACTAGATAACTTCTTTACACAATCACTCTCAATAAATTCCCTGTTTTAGACAGAGAATATAAGTAGCAAGTTTGAGATGTTCATCAAAATAAAATAGCAAAATATTAAAGTATTGACTCAGCTACAGTGCAGTGTAACTGCACATTTGAATGTGTTGAATGTGTTTCTCTCTCTGATTCTTTCTAAAGTAAAAACAGGCTTTAATATCTGCCCGCAAGTCTTCCCTCTTCTCCTCACTGTCTCTAAAGTCTTTCTAAACCATGAAAAGTCTCACTTACCTGAACTTGAACTCAGAGAACAGAGCTGCGTCACATCTTAGGAGGGATGACCGAGCTTTGACAGCAGGGAGACAAATGCAGCTCACTCATGTCTGCTGTGAAACCTGTTATAGCAGCAAAACATTCTGACAGTCTGAAAAACCAGTTCCTGCACCGCAACGGAGAGGAGCGCTACGGCTCGGTGACATCACAGTACCAGAGCGGGCAAAAACATGGCGGCCTCCTGGTGACTTTATAAACTCACATGACTCAACATGCAGCTATCTAGATATCTAGAGAGGGTTTTAGTTCAACATACAAATATCTATCCAGCAAGATGAACTAGTCTGATTATGCAGAGTTCCATTTAACAGGAAAGGTGAACATTTCAAAATAAAAGCCCTACATGTCAAAATAAAAGCCCTTACATAGCCATCCATTGTGTTTTACAGTATCATAGACATATTTGCTCAATACAATGTATTAAAAATGTCAAAGACAACATGATGGTGAATGAATGGACGATATCAATATCAGGAGGACAATAAATGAACATGAATACGCCTGGATGTGCACACAGCATGGGTCAGAATTTTCCTTCCTGATTTCATTGTTTGGTGTAAAGGTTTATTATTGTGTAAACAAAATAAACAAGCCAATGAATAAATAAATAATCAGAGCCAAAAATAAACAGAAAACCACAGGCAGAGGACTGTAAAACTCAATGGATGGCTTTTATTTTGAAATGTCCACCTTTCCCATAACCTGACACACCAGATGGATTTGTTTCACACATCAGTCTGGAAACCTTCAGTGTGTGAGTGTGATTGGATGAACCTTCTGTCTGTCACATCTTTACGGGCCAATCAGAGCAACGAAACACTTTCTGCCCCTTTTAATGACTAAAAAAAGATAACAGAGGCTGTCTAGGCAGGGGCGTAGCTAGATAATACAGCCCCCAGAGAGAATATTACCCCCCCCCCCCTTAACTGGCTAGCCAAGCTACAGATGTTGCATAATTTTTACAATATCTCTGCATTTGAATGTGTTTTTGAAGCATGATTTCCCCATTTATGAGAAATATTTTTACTGTGGTTAAACTGAACTTACTTTCATTATTTCGCAGTGCTGGACTATACAACTTGGACATTTTTAAGGGAGGAGCGGTATTTATTTATTATTATTATTTATTTATTTTACTCTATTTGAGACTAATTTCAGTCTGTTGACTGATTGGTTTTGTTGCTCTTGATTCAATAATGAAACTAATAACTAAGAAAAAATAGTTAAAGACATACTTTTCTATGCAGGCTTCCCTTCTGTGGGCCTGGGTAATCAGTACCCCCCCCCCCCCCCCCGTGCTACACCCCTGCTCACCTCTCAGAGTCAAGGTGAGCCTGGAAACAAGACGTACATCAGATATAGAAGATAAGAGCGTCTTCTGTTACTGGTCTTAAACCTGGAGTCTGTCATTTTATCAGAGGTGTCAAAAGCATTCTCATTCATTCCTCAGGTAGAAGTATAGATACCAGGGCTTAAAAAGACTTCTGTAGAAGTTGAAGTATCAACTCAAGCTTTTTACTCAAGTAAAAGTATAAAAGTACTGGTTTCAAAACTACTTACAGTATGAAAGCAAAAGTAATGTGAGGGAGAAAAAACGCCATTAAGGACAAAAGTTCAGGCCGTGCCACAGGGGTCCATAGTGCACTGCCCCACCTCCCCAAAAAAACATGTTTCTTAAGGCCATAATGACTATAATGTTATATTAAAATGATAATGTTGAAAAAATTGGGATGCTCCTGTTTCAGCCGTATTTATGTCCACTGAAAATGAACACATTTTAGTACAATGCAGATACATTCAAGAACCATATATGTGTGCTACCAACCCCCTGCTGGTGATTGGTTGGGACATTTCGCTCCAGTTCTCCTGAGTCTCTGTCACGGACATCTTCATACTATAGGCTACATACGTCTGCTATCTCCTTGCTGGAGTGTGACATGATTTGCGTCATATCTGAAGGTGCAATGGATCGTGTACAAACCAATAGCGTGTGAGAATGGTATTATGTTTATACTTCTCATCCAACCACAATCAAATTCACTCTACCCAGGTGGTGCAATTTATCTGGATAGGTTTTTGGTCTTTTATTTGTGTTTTTTTGAAAGATGCCAAGCTGGAATGAAAACAAGCTGAAATGAAATAGGAGTAAGGAGGCTATTTTCAAAATGTAAGGAGTAGATACCCCAAATTTCTACTTAAGTAAAGTAACTAAATATTTGTACTTAGTTATTTGACACCTCTGCATTTTATTTATGTCAGTTTAGTGATGTTTGATGCCGGTCTGCAGGCTCCTTAGGCTGGCAGCGCTGCACTCTCTGTCTCAGGTTGCTATAGTAACGGCTAACGGCTGCTGCACATCGATTTTGAACAGTGTAATGATTTTTTGAGCGGAACTACTTGTGAAGTTGGAACGGAGTCCGTATATCAGAAGTTAATGGACACCAATGGAACTTCCGGAGCCAATCAGAATCCAGTATTCACCAAGACCATGGTATAAATTTGGTTAACCAGGGGAAAACTGAAATCTATTAATCATAAGAATAAATGATATAAAGGCTGCATCAAAAACCCAAACATTAAAAATGAGGAGGAATACACAAAAACAGGAATAAGCTCACACATATTATACACAAGAGGAAAAAGTTTTTTCACAGACTTCATAACATCTGCACAGGGCGACTCTAAAAAACTTGGAACGTCCTCAGTAAATTTCTAAATAGAGGCCACAGAGACACCTGATAGAGAGAACACAATAAAAGGTAGGAACACCTGAGAGAGGGCTGGCATCGCTGAGCTTGTAAATACTTTTAATGACCATTTCATCTCCAGTGGTGAAAATCTCTCAAACAAAATCAGCCAACCAGTGGCTGCAGCTTTTCAGCAATCTTCATGGCAGTTTACCTGAAGTCTACTGATAAAAATGAAAGTATCCCAATTATTAAAAACATGAAAAGTTCATACACAGCTGGTGCAGATGACATCTGCTGTATAAAGTTGAAGTCTGTTGTTAATGAAAATATCAAGTTATGGCCAAGATATTGAGAATAGTACGAAATCTTAAAATCCTTTATCATCACTGTTTAATGTCCCCTATCATTCATTACCTGTGAAAACACGGTTTTCACTTAGTTGACCCGGTTATGCCCTCAGGTTAGACCTGAATTCAGATTTCAGCCCCTGCTGTGACTGAGTTTGACACCCCTGATGCAGTAAGTGATTTATTTTTAGTGTCGTATGCCCACAAAAACAACACAACCCGTCAGGGTCTTGTTATTAAAGCCTTCTAACAGAATACAAACTTCTGCACCCCCTCCTCACGCTGCACTCCCAGCAAGGGACAATGCTCCAGCCAATGAGCAGGCTAGCACTCGCAGCCAATCCCGGCTCAGGTCAGAGGGAGCGTTCCTATTGGCTGCTGTAGTAGGTGTGCTTCCGTCTCCCAGCTCAGTGACAAGTTTATACAGTGGTGGAGTTATGGCGGTTTTCAGTCCTATGTAGAATATGTCCATGCTGAGATGAAGTGTTTTCTTACCTGTCATTCGGCCTTTGATTTCAGTGGAAAAGCGAAGCAAAATCACTCCACGAGAGCTTTGCCACGTCAGTAGTCGATTAAGCGGACATGCTCATTCGCGAGGAGGTATGTGAGAAGAGGGGTGGAGCTACGGAGCTCAAACAGGGAGAAGAACAGGAAGGGATGTCTGAACTGGCAAAGACTGCCTTCTCCTATTCTGCTCCTGACTGGGGGAACAGGCTACAGCAGCTGCTTAAGATTACCGAGCTTTAACCTTTAGGGCTTTTAAGAAATATTGTTTTAAACCTCCAACCTTATGTCTGTAATTGTTTTATATAAGTGTGACCTTTCCTGTCATTTTCATCTTCACCAGTCTGATGATTTTAATGCCCTTTTGTCAGTCACTCTTCTGTTTCTATTGGTTTGTATTCTCTAAATTTCCTCTGTAATTGACTCAACATCCTTGTAAATGAGGGTGCCCCTCAACGATTTCTCCAGTATAATTAAAGGTTGATTTATTAGTTGACTGATTGATTGAGGAGGAGCAGAATTGATTCTACACGGTTCTCATACAGTGTTACATACTCAAAGTTTAAGTTCACTTCTGGTGAAAAGAATGGTAAAGTCCACTCTAAACACCTCCTGAGGGTCCGTCTCAGCCTCTGAGCTGTTGTAGATGTGGTAGTAGAAGAAGGCTGATGTTGGCGTCTCTAAAATAAAAAACAAATCCAGGTAGCAGGATGGACTCCTGAGCAGCTACCGTGGTTGTTTGTTCTTACTTTTTCTTCTTGGTGGATTTTCTAACTGACTACACGTTTACCTTTACCTTCGGGATCACACTGTACACAGGTGTGCAAAGAAAGATGAGTGAAAGTGACCCAGCAGGGTGGCTCCATTTTTGCACCACTTTGGCTCCTAGTTTGGCACAATGTTGGCTCCTATTTTGGTACCAATTTGGCTCCATTTTTGGTTCCATTTTGACATCTTGTTTGTTACCACTTTGGTTCTTATTTTGGTAGAATGTTGGCTCCTTTTGGCACCATTGTGGCTCCTTTTTTGGCATCAATTTGGCCTCTTTTTTGGTACACTTTGGCTCCTAGATTTGAAGCATTTTGGCTCATTTTGGTACCATTTTGGATCCTTGTTTAGCACCATTTTAGCCCCTTGTTTGGTAAAATTTTGGCCCTTTTTTGGCACCATTTTTGCATCTTGTTTGGTGCCATTTTGGCTCCTTGTTTGGTACCAGTTTGGCTGCTTGTTTGGTACCCTTATGGCTCCTCTTTGGCACCACTTTGGCTCCTCTTTGGCACCATTCTGGCCTCTTGGTTGGTACCATTTTGGCTCCTTTTTCTCACAATGCTCGTTCCTATTTAGGCAGGTTTAGGCAGGTAGAATAAAAACGCTGTTCCTGCACTATGTTCATTTTGTGGTGTGGTGTTTTTAAACGGCTGATGGTACATCTTTATAGCTGCTGTTTGCATCTTTAACATCATCTATGGTCATTTCTGTGACAGCTCATTTCTGAGGTGACATGAAGGCCGTGTCCACCTGTGGGAGTACATTAAGCCTCCTCTTTTTGTCTCTGAAGTACCTGGAGGCCTAGGTGGGGGTAATTTATGGTTACCACAGAGGAGCAAACAGTGCGAAGAGGCTGATGGAGGCGGCTGATCATTATTCATCTTTGTGTTCCTTCTCAAACTCGTCCCCACAGATTGCTGATACAGATACAGGCCGCTTCGTTTTGCTGAGCTTTCAACTTAAGTGGAGCAAAGCAGAAAGATTAATACTGTGAAAACAAAGATTTCTCCTTTTTTTTAAATTAAATGACAAGATGCAATTTTCCACCCTGCTGGCTCGGAGCAGCTGCTGTGGAGGAGGCAGACGGCGAGGAGGAGGGTGGGGGGGTCTAGAGAGATTTAACTTTTCCCTGTGTGTCGTCTGGCAGGAGGAGCAGCGCTGTTTGAACAGTCAGCGTGTGCTATCTGATAAGCAGCAGTCAGAATAAAAACATGAACTAAAAATCAGACAGAAAGACGAGGAACAAGAGTACACTGATCTAGTTTCATGTTGAAGTTCTGATGTAGGCCGTCCTTTAAAAGTCAGTCAGCAGTCAAACAGACACTCCAAGAAATACGTTTGTTTTTTACACGTTTCTGTGGTTGTGTTTCCGACACCAGGGGAATCTGGTCTAGCATGGGCTACGAAGGAAAGGATGCGCTACGCAGCCAATAAAACAAATTCTGTGGATCAATAAGAAAAAGGACAAAAGTTAGTGTCTTCCTCCAGCCAGTTTTTGTTCATTCTGCACATGAGCAGAGCAGGTTACAAGTCTCCCTACAGTATCCACAGTGGCGCTAAAATGCCCTCTACTGTTGTGTTTGAGTCTGAGTTTCCGTTAGCCGGCATTTGCCAGTCATTGGCCGGTAAAAAGGGTGGAAGTCCAGCAGATAAAAATATAACCGGTCAAAATGTCCAGCAGAAAACATGCAAATGACCAGATAAGTAAATACTGAATACTTTCATGTTATATTTTGTGTAACCTAGAAGATATGTTACGAGAATGCGTTAATATAAACTAAAAGATGCCTAATCTTACTACGTCTACTGTCCTGTGGTGCTGGGGTTGTTTATCTCCTCAGACGGCAAGCACATGGCTAATTATGTTTGCATGATGTCAAAGCTCTGCGCAGGCTCAGTACTGCTGGGAACTATGCAGGGAAAGTGGGAAAGTTTGACCAGAGCTTTCTCATAAAGCAGAATTTTAACCTAAGTGAGGTTTTCCTGGTTAACCAAAGGCTTAATATCATCAGCGGTATGGAGGGATTTTATGTCATTGCTGCAAGTAATGGAGAGGCTGAAACAAAGGGAATTGTTTAGCAGAGTGGCTGAAACACCAATGCAGCAGCAGAGAGAGAGAGAGGCCTACGCCGGACAGAGTTGTAATGGACTTCAATAAACTACCTATGACCAATCCTCAGATAAAATTGGACTGTAGTCAACACAAGACACTTTGTGCAGAACGGCATGGACTGCTTGGAGCTCATAACGAAGGCTCTGTCTCTCTTCAGGGAGGTTACAGTTATATCATCATGAGGACTGATATTAGACAACTGATGGTAAGACTCATTTTTCATTTGAAATGTAGAGTTCTAACAGTGTCCAGTCAACAGAGCACTTTTTTTTATGTATTTGGATGCTTTGTTGTTGTCGGTGGGGGATGGTATTTGGCTGTTGTAAGCTGCAAAGTTACGATAGCGGCCAATGAGTTAACAGGTCACCCCCATCGTGGCCTAATTGCTATAAAAATGTTGGGCCAAAGTGCCCACCTGGGAGCCAAAACACGTGCTTAAGTGCCCTTGAGAGCCAAAACTTTGCTAAAGTGCCCTTGAGAGCCAAAACATGTGCTTAAGAGCCCTTTGGGAGCCATAAGGGGTGCTGAAGTGCCCTCCTGGTTGGTAAAACACACTAAACTGCCCTCTTGGGTGAAAAAAACACACTAAACTGCCCTCTTGGGTGAACAAAACACACTAAACTGCCCTCTTGGGTGAAAAAAACACACTAAACTGCCCTCTTTGGTGGAAAAAAAACACACTAAACTGCCCTCTTGCATAAAAAAAACACACTAAACTGCCCTCTTGGGTGAAAAAAACACACTAAACTGCCCTCTTGGGTAAAAAAAACACACTAAACTGCCCTCTTTGGTGGAAAAAAAACACACTAAACTGCCCTCTTGGGTGAACAAAACACACTAAACTGCCCTCTTGGGTGAACAAAACACACTAAACTGCCCTCTTGGGTGAACAAAACACACTAAACTGCCCTCTTTGGTGGAAAAAACACACTAAACTGCCCTCTTTGGTGGAAAAAACACACTAAACTGCCCTCTTTGGTGGAAAAAACACACTAAACTGCCCTATTAGGTGGAAAAAACACACTAAACTGCCCTCTTTGGTGGTAAAAATGTGCTTCAGTGCCATCCCGGTTGGCAAAACCCTACTACACTCTTGGGTGAAGAAAACACACTTAACTCCAGAAGACCATTAGGACCAAGAAATACTATGAAACATTACTGTTACAATGACTTTTATGTTGGGCCCTTTTTTGATCTATATTGAGCCAAAAATATATCTCACGGAACCAGTTTGGATTATCTGGTGCTAATATGGTGTTAAAATGCACTAGAATACAGGAAATGGCAGCTACTTCATTGAAAATGTTCTGGGGGAAGACCCCCAGACCCCCCTAGGGATTTATTTATTTATTTCTGTGTGTTCTTCACAGTCCAACGTTGAATCTACACAGTTCTTGTGGATGCTGATCCTTACTACTAACTAACTTGAGTAGTCTGTCTAGTTAGTCTGTTTTAAAGCAGCACTATGTAGTTTTTTTCACCTTAATATAATATTTTGAGAGTCACTGTAAAGGTACATCACCTTCCAACAGGTTGAATGACACCTCTGTCATAGTCTGAGGGGGTCTGTATCGCCTTCACTGGCACAATGTAACTTCGAGGTGGATGGTAGGAACCCTTCCACACTAAAAAACGACAAATTTCTACTCCTTTGTCTGCTTTACGACATACGTCACTTCGCTCTCCTTCCCGATTCATTTAAAAGACGGAAGTCGAGGCGAAAGCTAAACAGAGAGTTGTTATCATGGTGGAAGCAGTGAAAAACCCAAAGAAAAGAAAAGTTTTATTAGAGGAGTCAAAAATAAGAAAGCAGGAGAGTAACAAGCTGAATGTCCGGAAAAGAATAAACGTTGGCCCGGCGTTCACGCTGGCGTGAGCTGAAAGGCGAGGAGGGATGTCTGACCAATGCTGACTTGGCCCTGTTACTGTTGGACTTGTAAGTATATGTTGATTGCTTACCATCTATATACAGTACTCTTGAGTTCTTAATGTGTCTTTTGGTATCACTAAGGGCCATCTTGTCATCAGTTTATTCACTATCTCGCTGAAACAGGACGGGGGGCGGGGGCGACTTCACGGTAATAAAACCGAGTTGAACTTAGTGATTTTCAACATTGTCATTTAGCCAAAAATAAATACATTACCTTTCACTATCCATCCTGCAAACAGCCGCTGAAGACAGAAGAGTAGTTTTGAAAGTAAGTCCTGTCTTCTTTCATTCACTTCCAAAACAAATGCACGCGACCGGGAGATCAGGATCTTTACGGCAGTACGTGCTGGTGCTCATGGGTAACTGAGTGTTCCTTCTGGTAAAGCACTACCGTTTTTGTCCACCGGCGCCGCAAAACTAAAAAAAAAAAAAAGTGAAAGTTCCGTTGTGCTGCTTTAAGGCTATATAATGTGCCATTTGTATAACATATAAACATGTCTAAAGTGCCCTCGAAAACATGTGAAACGTAGTGCCCTCTTCAGTGGCGAGAACACGCTGTATGTGCCCTTTTTTTTCTTTTCACCCCTACCATTGAAGAAGTCTGTGCACGCCACTGTCCTGGAGAGGAGGGGATGGAAATTATGGCTCTTTTCAGGAGTCAGCTAAACCGGCTCCTTGTATGGTACAATTTTGGCTTTATGTTTGGTACCATTTAGGCTCCTTTTTTTTTGGGACCTTTTTGTCTCCTTGTTTGATACCATGTTGGCTCCTTCTTTTTTGGGACCTTTTTGGCTCCTTGTCTTGTATCATGGTGGCTCCTTGTTTGGTACCATTTGGCTCCTTGTCTGGTATCATGGTGGCTCCTTGTTTGGTACCATTTGGCTCCTTGTTTGGTACCATGTTGGCTCCTTCTTTTTGGGACCATGTTGGCTCCTTCTTTTTGGTACCTTTTGGCTCCTTGTTTGGTATCATGTTGGCTCCTTGTTTGGTACCTTTTGGCTCCTTGTTTGGTATCATGTTGGCTCCTTGTTTGGTACCTTTTTGGCTCCTTGTTTGGTACCATGTTGGCTCCTTTCTTTTGGGACCTTTTTTTTGCTCCTTGTTTTGTACCATGTTGGCTCCTTTTTTTTGGTACCATTTTGGCTCCTTGTTTGGTACCATTTTGGATCCTTTTTTGGGACCTTTTTGGCTCCTTGTTTGGTACCATTTAGGCTCCTGGTTTGGTACCATGATGGCTCCTCTTTTTTGGACCATGTTGGCTCCTTCTTTTGGGACCTTTTGGCTCCTTGTTTGGTACCATTTTGGCTCCTTTTTAGGGACCTTTTGGCTCCTTGTTTGGTACCATTTAGGCTCCTGGTTTGGTACCATGATGGCTCCTCTTTTCGGACCATGTTGGCTTCTTCTTTTGGGACCTTTTTGGCTCCTTGTTTGGTACCATTTTGGCTCCTTTTTGGGACCTTTTGGCTCCTTGTTTGGTACCATTTTGGCTCCTGATTTGGTACCTTGTTGGCTCCTCTTTTCGGACCATGTTGGTTCCTTCTTTTGGTACCTTTTGGCTCCTTGTTTGGTACCATTTTGCTCCTTTTTGGGACCTTTTTTGCTCCTGGTTTGGTACCATTTTGGCTCCTGGTTTGGGACCATGTTGGCTCCTTCTTTTTGGGACCATGTTGGCTCCGTCTTTTTGGGGCCTTTTTGGCTCCTTGTTTGGTATCATGTTGGCTCCTTTTTTTTGGTACCATTTTGGCTCCGTGTTTGGTAACATTTTGGATCCTTTTTTTGGGACCTTTGTGGCTCCTTGTTTGGTACCATTTAGGCTCCTGGTTTGGTACCATGATGGCTCCTCTTTTTCGGACCATGTTGGCTCCTTCTTTTTGGGACCTTTTTGGCTCCTTGTTTGGTACCATGTTGGCTCCTTTCTTTTGGGACCTTTTTTTTGCTCCTTGTTTTGTACCATTTAGGCTCCTGGTTTGGTACCATGATGGCTCCTCTTTTTCGGACCATGTTGGCTTCTTCTTTTTGGGACCTTTTTGGCTCCTTGTTTGGTACCATTTTGGCTCCTTTTTTTGGGACCTTTTTGGCTCCTTGTTTGGTACCATTTTGGCTCCTGATTTGGTACCTTGTTGGCTCCTCTTTTTCGGACCATGTTGGTTCCTTCTTTTTGGTACCTTTTTGGCTCCTTGTTTGGTACCATTTTTGCTCCTTTTTTTGGGACCTTTTTTTTGCTCCTTTTTTTGGTACCATTTTGGCTCCTGGTTTGGTACCATTTTGGATCCTTCTTTTTGGGACCTTTTTGGCTCCTTGTTTAGTACCATGTTGGCTCCTTCTTTTTGGGACCATGTTGGCTCCTTCTTTTTGGTACCTTTTGGCTCCTTGTTTGGTACCATTTAGGCTCCTTGTTTGGTACCTTTTTGGCTCCTTGTTTGGTACCATGTTGGCTCCTTCTTTTTGGTACCTTTTTGGCTCCTGGTTTGGTACCATGTTGGCTCCTGGTTTGGGACCTTTTTGGCTCCTTTTTTGGTACCGTGTTGGCTCCTTCTTTTTGGGACCATTTTGGCTCCTTTTTGGTACCTTTTTGCTCCTTGTTTGGTATCATGTTGGCTCCTTGTTTGGTACCTTTTTGGCTCCTTGTTTGGTACCATGTTGGCTCCTTTCTTTTGGGACCTTTTTTTTGCTCCTTGTTTTGTACCATGTTGGCTCCTTTTTTTTGGTACCATTTTGGCTCCTTGTTTGGTACCATTTTGGATCCTTTTTTGAGACCTTTTTGGCTCCTTGTTTGGTACCATTTAGGCTCCTGGTTTGGTACCATGATGGCTCCTCTTTTTTGGACCATGTTGGCTCCTTCTTTTGGGACCTTTTGGCTCCTTGTTTGGTACCATTTGGCTCCTTTTTGGGACCTTTTGGCTCCTTGTTTGGTACCATTTAGGCTCCTGGTTTGGTACCATGATGGCTCCTCTTTTCGGACCATGTTGGCTTCTTCTTTGGGACCTTTTGGCTCCTTGTTTGGTACCTTTTTGGCTCCCTGTTTGGGACCTTTTTGGCTCCTTGTTTGGTACCATTTTGGCTCCTGATTTGGTACCTTGTTGGCTCCTCTTTTTCGGACCATGTTGGTTCCTTCTTTTTGGTACCTTTTTGGCTCCTTGTTTGGTACCATTTTTGCTCCTTTTTTTGGGACCTTTTTTGCTCCTGGTTTGGTACCATTTTGGCTCCTGGTTTGGGACCATGTTGGCTCCTACTTTTTGGGACCATGTTGGCTCCTGGTTTTTGGGGCCTTTTTGGCTCCTTGTTTGGTATCATGTTGGCTCCTTTTTTTTGGTACCATTTTGGCTCCTTGTTTGGTACCATTTTGGATCCTTTTTTGGGACCTTTTTGGCTCCTTGTTTGGTACCATTTAGGCTCCTGGTTTGGTACCATGATGGCTCCTCTTTTTCGGACCATGTTGGCTCCTTCTTTTTGGGACCTTTTTGGCTCCTTGTTTGGTACCATTTTGGCTCCTTTTTTTGGGACCTTTTTGGCTCCTTGTTTGGTACCATTTAGGCTCCTGGTTTGGTACCATGATGGCTCCTCTTTTTCGGACCATGTTGGCTTCTTCTTTTTGGGACCTTTTTGGCTCCTTGTTTGGTACCATTTGGCTCCTTTTTGTGGGACCTTTTGGGCTCCTTGTTTGGTACCATTTTGGCTCCTGATTTGGTACCTTGTTGGCTCCTTTTTTGGTACCATTTTGGATCCTTTTTTGGGACCTTTTTGGCTCCTGGTTTGGGACCATGTTGGCTCCTTTCTTTTGGGACCTTTTTTTTGCTCCTTTTTTTGGTACCATTTTGGCTCCTGGTTTGGTACCATGTTGGCTCCTTCTTTTTGGGACCTTTTTGGCTCCTTCTTTTTGGTACCTTTTGGCTCCTTGTTTGGTATCATGTTGGCTCCTTGTTTGGTACCTTTTGGCTCCTTGTTTGGTATCATGTTGGCTCCTTGTTTGGTACCTTTTTGGCTCCTTGTTTGGTACCATGTTGGCTCCTTTCTTTTGGGACCTTTTTTTTGCTCCTTGTTTTGTACCATGTTGGCTCCTTTTTTTTGGTACCATTTTGGCTCCTTGTTTGGTACCATTTTGGATCCTTTTTTGGGACCTTTTTGGCTCCTTGTTTGGTACCATTTAGGCTCCTTTTTTTGGGACCTTTTTGGCTCCTTGTTTGGTACCATTTTGGCTCCTGATTTGGTACCTTGTTGGCTCCTTGTTTGGTACCATTTTGGATCCTTTTTTGGGACCTTTTTGGCTCCTGGTTTGGGACCATGTTGGCTCCTTTCTTTTGGGACCTTTTTTTTGCTCCTTTTTTTGGTACCATTTTGGCTCCTGGTTTGGTACCATTTTGGATCCTTCTTTTTGGGACCTTTTTGGCTCCTTCTTTTTGGTACCTTTTGGCTCCTTGTTTGGTATCATGTTGGCTCCTTGTTTGGTACCTTTTGGCTCCTTGTTTGGTATCATGTTGGCTCCTTGTTTGGTACCTTTTTGGCTCCTTGTTTGGTACCATGTTGGCTCCTTTCTTTTGGGACCTTTTTTTTGCTCCTTGTTTTGTACCATGTTGGCTCCTTTTTTTTGGTACCATTTTGGCTCCTTGTTTGGTACCATTTTGGATCCTTTTTTGGGACCTTTTTGGCTCCTTGTTTGGTACCATTTAGGCTCCTGGTTTGGTACCATGATGGCTCCTCTTTTTTGGACCATGTTGGCTCCTTCTTTTTGGGACCTTTTTGGCTCCTTGTTTGGTACCATTTTGGCTCCTTTTTTTGGGACCTTTTTGGCTCCTTGTTTGGTACCATTTAGGCTCCTGGTTTGGTACCATGATGGCTCCTCTTTTTCGGACCATGTTGGCTTCTTCTTTTTGGGACCTTTTTGGCTCCTTGTTTGGTACCATTTTGGCTCCTTTTTTTGGGACCTTTTTGGCTCCTTGTTTGGTACCATTTTGGCTCCTGATTTGGTACCTTGTTGGCTCCTCTTTTTCGGACCATGTTGGTTCCTTCTTTTTGGTACCTTTTTGGCTCCTTGTTTGGTACCATTTTTGCTCCTTTTTTTGGGACCTTTTTTGCTCCTGGTTTGGTACCATTTTGGCTCCTGGTTTGGGACCATGTTGGCTCCTTCTTTTTGGGACCATGTTGGCTCCTTCTTTTTGGGGCCTTTTTGGCTCCTTGTTTGGTATCATGTTGGCTCCTTTTTTTTGGTACCATTTTGGCTCCTTGTTTGGTACCATTTTGGATCCTTTTTTGGGACCTTTTTGGCTCCTTGTTTGGTACCATTTAGGCTCCTGGTTTGGTACCATGATGGCTCCTCTTTTTCGGACCATGTTGGCTCCTTCTTTTTGGGACCTTTTTGGCTCCTTGTTTGGTACCATTTTGGCTCCTTTTTTTGGGACCTTTTTGGCTCCTTGTTTGGTACCATTTAGGCTCCTGGTTTGGTACCATGATGGCTCCTCTTTTTCGGACCATGTTGGCTTCTTCTTTTTGGGACCTTTTTGGCTCCTTGTTTGGTACCATTTTGGCTCCTTTTTTTGGGACCTTTTTGGCTCCTTGTTTGGTACCATTTTGGCTCCTGATTTGGTACCTTGTTGGCTCCTCTTTTTCGGACCATGTTGGTTCCTTCTTTTTGGTACCTTTTTGGCTCCTTGTTTGGTACCATTTTTGCTCCTTTTTTTGGGACCTTTTTTTTGCTCCTTTTTTTGGTACCATTTTGGCTCCTGGTTTGGTACCATTTTGGATCCTTCTTTTTGGGACCTTTTTGGCTCCTTGTTTAGTACCATGTTGGCTCCTTCTTTTTGGGACCATGTTGGCTCCTTCTTTTTGGTACCTTTTGGCTCCTTGTTTGGTATCATGTTGGCTCCTTGTTTGGTACCTTTTGGCTCCTTGTTTGGTATCATGTTGGCTCCTTGTTTGGTACCTTTTTGGCTCCTTGTTTGGTACCATGTTGGCTCCTTTCTTTTGGGACCTTTTTTTTGCTCCTTGTTTTGTACCATGTTGGCTCCTTTTTTTTGGTACCATTTTGGCTCCTTGTTTGGTACCATTTTGGATCCTTTTTTGGGACCTTTTTGGCTCCTTGTTTGGTACCATTTAGGCTCCTGGTTTGGTACCATGATGGCTCCTTGTTTGGTACCTTTTGGCTCCTTGTTTGGTATCATGTTGGCTCCTTGTTTGGTACCTTTTTGGCTCCTTGTTTGGTACCATGTTGGCTCCTTCTTTTTGGGACCTTTTTGGCTCCTTGTTTGGTACCATTTTTGCTCCTTTTTTTGGGACCTTTTTTTTGCTCCTTTTTTTGGTACCATTTTGGCTCCTTGTTTGGTACCATTTTGGATCCTTTTTTGGGACCTTTTTGGCTCCTTGTTTGGTACCATTTAGGCTCCTGGTTTGGTACCATGATGGCTCCTCTTTTTCAGACCATGTTGGCTTCTTCTTTTTGGGACCTTTTTGGCTCCTTGTTTGGTACCATTTTGGCTCCTTTTTTTGGGACCTTTTTGGCTCCTTGTTTGGTACCATTTTGGCTCCTGATTTGGTACCTTGTTGGCTCCTTGTTTGGTACCATTTTGGATCCTTTTTTGGGACCTTTTTGGCTCCTGGTTTGGGACCATGTTGGCTCCTTTCTTTTGGGACCTTTTTTTTTGCTCCTTTTTTTGGTACCATTTTGGCTCCTGGTTTGGTACCATTTTGGATCCTTCTTTTTGGTACCTTTTGGCTCCTTGTTTGGTATCATGTTGGCTCCTTGTTTGGTACCTTTTGGCTCCTTGTTTGGTACCATTTAGGCTCCTTGTTTGGTACCTTTTTGGCTCCTTGTTTGGTACCATGTTGGCTCCTTTCTTTTGGGACCTTTTTTTTGCTCCTTGTTTTGTACCATGTTGGCTCCTTTTTTTTGGTACCATTTTGGCTCCTTGTTTGGTACCATTTTGGATCCTTTTTTGGGACCTTTTTGGCTCCTTGTTTGGTACCATTTAGGCTCCTGGTTTGGTACCATGATGGCTCCTCTTTTTTGGACCATGTTGGCTCCTTCTTTTTGGGACCTTTTTGTCTCCTTGTTTGATACCATGTTGGCTCCTTCTTTTTTGGGACCTTTTTGGCTCCTTGTCTTGTATCATGGTGGCTCCTTGTTTGGTACCATTTGGCTCCTTGTCTGGTATCATGGTGGCTCCTTGTTTGGTACCATTTGGCTCCTTGTTTGGTACCATGTTGGCTCCTTCTTTTTGGGACCATGTTGGCTCCTTCTTTTTGGTACCTTTTGGCTCCTTGTTTGGTATCATGTTGGCTCCTTGTTTGGTACCTTTTGGCTCCTTGTTTGGTATCATGTTGGCTCCTTGTTTGGTACCTTTTTGGCTCCTTGTTTGGTACCATGTTGGCTCCTTTCTTTTGGGACCTTTTTTTTGCTCCTTGTTTTGTACCATGTTGGCTCCTTTTTTTTGGTACCATTTTGGCTCCTTGTTTGGTACCATTTTGGATCCTTTTTTGGGACCTTTTTGGCTCCTTGTTTGGTACCATTTAGGCTCCTGGTTTGGTACCATGATGGCTCCTCTTTTTTGGACCATGTTGGCTCCTTCTTTTTGGGACCTTTTTGGCTCCTTGTTTGGTACCATTTTGGCTCCTTTTTTTGGGACCTTTTTGGCTCCTTGTTTGGTACCATTTAGGCTCCTGGTTTGGTACCATGATGGCTCCTCTTTTTCGGACCATGTTGGCTTCTTCTTTTTGGGACCTTTTTGGCTCCTTGTTTGGTACCATTTTGGCTCCTTTTTTTGGGACCTTTTTGGCTCCTTGTTTGGTACCATTTTGGCTCCTGATTTGGTACCTTGTTGGCTCCTCTTTTTCGGACCATGTTGGTTCCTTCTTTTGGTACCTTTTGGCTCCTTGTTTGGTACCATTTTTGCTCCTTTTTTTGGGACCTTTTTTGCTCCTGGTTTGGTACCATTTTGGCTCCTGGTTTGGGACCATGTTGGCTCCTTCTTTTTGGGACCATGTTGGCTCCTTCTTTTTGGGGCCTTTTTGGCTCCTTGTTTGGTATCATGTTGGCTCCTTTTTTTTGGTACCATTTTGGCTCCTTGTTTGGTACCATTTTGGATCCTTTTTTGGGACCTTTTTGGCTCCTTGTTTGGTACCATTTAGGCTCCTGGTTTGGTACCATGATGGCTCCTCTTTTTCGGACCATGTTGGCTCCTTCTTTTTGGGACCTTTTTGGCTCCTTGTTTGGTACCATTTTGGCTCCTTTTTTTGGGACCTTTTTGGCTCCTTGTTTGGTACCATTTAGGCTCCTGGTTTGGTACCATGATGGCTCCTCTTTTTCAGACCATGTTGGCTTCTTCTTTTTGGGACCTTTTTGGCTCCTTGTTTGGTACCATTTTGGCTCCTTTTTTTGGGACCTTTTTGGCTCCTTGTTTGGTACCATTTTGGCTCCTGATTTGGTACCTTGTTGGCTCCTTGTTTGGTACCATTTTGGATCCTTTTTTGGGACCTTTTTGGCTCCTGGTTTGGGACCATGTTGGCTCCTTTCTTTTGGGACCTTTTTTTTGCTCCTTTTTTTGGTACCATTTTGGCTCCTGGTTTGGTACCATTTTGGATCCTTGTTTGGGACCTTTTGGCTCCTTCTTGGCTCCTTGTTTTGGTACCATGTTGGCTCCTTGTTTGGTACCATTTTGGCTCCTTGTTTGGTACCATTTTGGCTCCTTTGTTTGGTACCTTTTGGCTCCTTGTTTGGTACCATGTTGGCTCCTTTCTTTGGGACCTTTTGGCTCCTTGTTTTGTACCATGTTGGCTCCTTTTTTGGTACATTTGGCTCCTCTGTTTGGTACCATTTTGGCTCCTGTTTTGGTACCTTTTTGGCTCCTTGTTTGGTACCATTTAGGCTCCTGTTTTGGGACCATACCATTTTGGCTCCTTCTTTTGGGACCATGTTGGCTCCTTCTTTTTGGGACCTTTTGGCTCCTTCTTTTTGGGACCTTTTTGGCTCTTTGTTTGGTACCATTTTGGTTCCTTGTTTGGTACCATTATGGCTCCTGGTTTGGTACCATTATTGCTCCTTGTTTGGTACCATTTTGGCTCCTGGTTTGGTACCATGATGGCTCCTCTTTTTGGACCATGTTGGCTCCTTCTTTTTGGGACCTTTTTGGCTCCTTGTTTGTTACCATGTTGGCTCCTTGTTTGGTACCTTTTGGCTCCTTGTTTGGTATCATGTTGGCTCCTTGTTTGGTACCTTTTGGCTCCTTGTTTGGTACCATGTTGGCTCCTTTCTTTGGGACCTTTTGGCTCCTTGTTTTGTACCATGTTGGCTCCTTGTTTGGTACCTTTTTGGCTCCTTGTTTGGTACCATGTTGGCACCTGGTTTGGTACCATTTTGGCTCCTTGTTTGGTACCATTTTGGTTCCTGGTTTGGTACCATGATGGCTCCTCTTTTTCGGACCATGTTGGCTCCTTCTTTTTGGGACCTTTTTTGCTCCTTGTTTTGTACCATCTTGGCTCCTTTTTTTGGTACCATTTTGGCTCATGGTTTGGTACTATGTTGGCTCCTGTTTGGTACCATGATGGCTCCTCTTTTTGGGACCATGTTGGCTTCTTCTTTTGGGACCTTTTTGGCTCCTTGTTTGGTACCATTTTGGCTCCTTCTTTTTGGTACCTTTTGGCTCCTTGTTTGGTATCATGTTGGCTCCTTGTTTGGTACCTTTTGGCTCCTTGTTTGGTATCATGTTGGCTCCTTGTTTGGTACCTTTTTGGCTCCTTGTTTGGTACCATGTTGGCTCCTTTATTTTGGGAACTTTTTTTTGCTCCTTGTTTTGTACCATGTTTTTTTTGGTACCATTTTGGCTCCTTGTTTGGTACCATTTTGGATCCTTTTTTGGGACCTTTTTGGCTCCTTGTTTGGTACCATTTAGGCTCCTGGTTTGGTACCATGATGGCTCCTCTTTTTTGGACCATGTTGGCTCCTTCTTTTTGGGACCTTTTTGTCTCCTTGTTTGATACCATGTTGGCTCCTTCTTTTTTGGGACCTTTTTGGCTCCTTGTCTTGTATCATGGTGGCTCCTTGTTTGGTACCATTTGGCTCCTTGTCTGGTATCATGGTGGCTCCTTGTTTGGTACCATTTGGCTCCTTGTTTGGTACGATGTTGTCTCCTTTTTGGGACCATGTTGGCTCCTTCTTTTTGGTACCTTTTGGCTCCTTGTTTGGTATCATGTTGGCTCCTTGTTTGGTACCTTTTGGCTCCTTGTTTGGTATCATGTTGGCTCCTTGTTTGGTACCATTTAGGCTCCTGGTTTGGTACCATGATGGCTCCTCTTTTTTGGACCATGTTGGCTCCTTCTTTTTGGGACCTTTTTGGCTCCTTGTTTGGTACCATTTTGGCTCCTTTTTTTGGGACCTTTTTGGCTCCTTGTTTGGTACCATTTAGGCTCCTGGTTTGGTACCATGATGGCTCCTCTTTTTCGGACCATGTTGGCTTCTTCTTTTTGGGACCTTTTTGGCTCCTTGTTTGGTACCATTTTGGCTCCTTTTTTTGGGACCTTTTTGGCTCCTTGTTTGGTACCATTTTGGCTCCTGATTTGGTACCTTGTTGGCTCCTCTTTGGACCATTTTGGTTCCTTCTTTTGGGACCTTTTGGCTCCTTGTTTGGTACCATGTTGGCTCCTTTCTTTTGGGACCTTTTGCTCCTGGTTTGGTACCATTTTGGCTCCTGGTTTGGGACCATTTTGGCTCCTTCTTTTGGGACCATGTTGGCTCCTTCTTTTTGGGGCCTTTTTGGCTCCTTGTTTGGTATCATGTTGGCTCCTTTTTTTTGGTACCATTTTGGCTCCTTGTTTGGTACCATTTTGGATCCTTTTTTGGGACCTTTTTGGCTCCTTGTTTGGTACCATTTTGGCTCCTGTTTTGGTACCTTGTTGGCTCCTCTTTTTCGGACCATGTTGGCTCCTTCTTTTTGGGACCTTTTTGGCTCCTTGTTTGGTACCATTTTGGATCCTTTTTTGGGACCTTTTTGGCTCCTTGTTTGGTACCATTTAGGCTCCTGGTTTGGTACCATGATGGCTCCTCTTTTTCAGACCATGTTGGCTTCTTCTTTTTGGGACCTTTTTGGCTCCTTGTTTGGTACCATTTTGGCTCCTTTTTTTGGGACCTTTTTGGCTCCTTGTTTGGTACCATTTTGGCTCCTGATTTGGTACCTTGTTGGCTCCTTGTTTGGTACCATTTTGGATCCTTTTTTGGGACCTTTTTGGCTCCTGGTTTGGGACCATGTTGGCTCCTTTCTTTTGGGACCTTTTTTTTGCTCCTTTTTTTGGTACCATTTTGGCTCCTGGTTTGGTACCATTTTGGATCCTTCTTTTTGGGACCTTTTTGGCTCCTTCTTTTTGGTACCTTTTGGCTCCTTGTTTGGTATCATGTTGGCTCCTTGTTTGGTACCTTTTGGCTCCTTGTTTGGTATCATGTTGGCTCCTTGTTTGGTACCTTTTTGGCTCCTTGTTTGGTACCATGTTGGCTCCTTTCTTTTGGGACCTTTTTTTTGCTCCTTGTTTTGTACCATGTTGGCTCCTTTTTTTTGGTACCATTTTGGCTCCTTGTTTGGTACCATTTTGGATCCTTTTTTGGGACCTTTTTGGCTCCTTGTTTGGTACCATTTAGGCTCCTTTTTTTGGGACCTTTTTGGCTCCTTGTTTGGTACCATTTTGGCTCCTGATTTGGTACCTTGTTGGCTCCTTGTTTGGTACCATTTTGGATCCTTTTTTGGGACCTTTTTGGCTCCTGGTTTGGGACCATGTTGGCTCCTTTCTTTTGGGACCTTTTTTTTGCTCCTTTTTTTGGTACCATTTTGGCTCCTGGTTTGGTACCATTTTGGATCCTTCTTTTTGGGACCTTTTTGGCTCCTTCTTTTTGGTACCTTTTGGCTCCTTGTTTGGTATCATGTTGGCTCCTTGTTTGGTACCTTTTGGCTCCTTGTTTGGTATCATGTTGGCTCCTTGTTTGGTACCATTTTTGCTCCTTTTTTTGGGACCTTTTTTGCTCCTGGTTTGGTACCATTTTGGCTCCTGGTTTGGGACCATGTTGGCTCCTTCTTTTTGGGACCATGTTGGCTCCTTCTTTTTGGGGCCTTTTTGGCTCCTTGTTTGGTATCATGTTGGCTCCTTTTTTTTGGTACCATTTTGGCTCCTTGTTTGGTACCATTTTGGCTCCTTTTTTTGGGACCTTTTTGGCTCCTTGTTTGGTACCATTTAGGCTCCTGGTTTGGTACCATGATGGCTCCTCTTTTTCGGACCATGTTGGCTTCTTCTTTTTGGGACCTTTTTGGCTCCTTGTTTGGTACCATTTTGGCTCCTTTTTTTGGGACCTTTTTGGCTCCTTGTTTGGTACCATTTTGGCTCCTGATTTGGTACCTTGTTGGCTCCTCTTTTTCGGACCATGTTGGTTCCTTCTTTTTGGTACCTTTTTGGCTCCTTGTTTGGTACCATTTTTGCTCCTTTTTTTGGGACCTTTTTTGCTCCTGGTTTGGTACCATTTTGGCTCCTGGTTTGGGACCATGTTGGCTCCTTCTTTTTGGGACCATGTTGGCTCCTTCTTTTTGGGGCCTTTTTGGCTCCTTGTTTGGTATCATGTTGGCTCCTTTTTTTTGGTACCATTTTGGCTCCTTGTTTGGTACCATTTTGGATCCTTTTTTGGGACCTTTTTGGCTCCTTGTTTGGTACCATTTAGGCTCCTGGTTTGGTACCATGATGGCTCCTCTTTTTCGGACCATGTTGGCTTCTTCTTTTTGGGACCTTTTTGGCTCCTTGTTTGGTACCATTTTGGCTCCTTTTTTTGGGACCTTTTTGGCTCCTTGTTTGGTACCATTTTGGCTCCTGATTTGGTACCTTGTTGGCTCCTTGTTTGGTACCATTTTGGATCCTTTTTTGGTACCATTTTGGCTCCTGGTTTGGTACCATTTTGGATCCTTCTTTTTGGGACCTTTTTGGCTCCTTGTTTAGTACCATGTTGGCTCCTTCTTTTTGGGAACTTTTTGGCTCCTTGTTTGGTACCATTTTGGCTCCTGGTTTGGGACCCTTTTGGCTCCTCTTTTTGGGACCATGTTGGTTCCTTTCTTTTGGGACCTTTTTTGGCTCCTTTTTTTGGGACCTTTTTGGCTCCTTGTTTGGTACCATTTTGGCTCCTGATTTGGTACCTTGTTGGCTCCTTGTTTGGTACCATTTTGGATCCTTTTTTGGGACCTTTTTGGCTCCTTCTTTTTGGTACCTTTTGGCTCCTTGTTTGGTATCATGTTGGCTCCTTGTTTGGTACCTTTTGGCTCCTTGTTTGGTATCATGTTGGCTCCTTGTTTGGTACCTTTTTGGCTCCTTGTTTGGTCCCATGTTGGCTCCTTTCTGTTGGTACCTTTTTTTTGCTCCTTGTTTTCTACTATTTTGGCCCCTTTTTTTGGTACCATGTTGGCTCCTGGTTTGGTACCATTTTGGCTCCTTGTTTGGGACCTTTTTGGCTCCTTGTTTGGTACCATGTTGGCACCTGGTTTGGTACCATGTTGGCTCCTTGTTTGGTACCATTTTGGTTCCTTGTTTGGTACCATGTTGGCACCTGGTTTGGTACCATTATTGCTCCTGGTTTGGTTCCATGTTGGCTCCTGGTTTGGGACCTTTTTGGCTCCTTTTTTGGTACCGTGTTGGCTCTTCTTTTTGGGACCTGTTTGGCTCCTTGTTTGGTACCATTTTGGGTCCTTGTTTGGTACCATGATGGCTCCTCTTTTTCGGACCATGTTGGCTCCTTCTTTTTGGGACCTTTTTTGCTCCTTGTTTTGTACCATCTTGGCTCCTTTTTTTGGTACCATTTTGGCTCATGGTTTGGTACTATGTTGGCTCCTCATTTTAGGACCATGTTGGCTCCTTCTTTTTGGGACCTTTTTGGCTCCTTGTTTGGTACCATTTTGGTTCCTTGTTTGGTACCATTATTGCTCCTGGTTTGGTTCCATGTTGGCTCCTGGTTTGGGACCTTTTTGGCTCCTTTTTTGGTACCGTGTTGGCTCTTCTTTTTGGGACCAGTTTGGCTCCTTGTTTGGTATCATGTTGGCTCCTTGTTTGGTACCTTTTTGGCTCCTTGTTTGGTACCATGTTGGCTCCTCTTTTTGGGACCTTTTTGGCTCCTTATTTGGTACCATTCTGGGGTCTGGTTTGGTACCATGTTGGCTCCTCTTTTTGGGACCTTTTTGGCTCCTTATTTGGTACCATTCTGGGGTCTGGTTTGGTACCATGTTGGCTCCTTCTTTTTGGGACCTTTTTGGCTCCTTGTTTGGTATCATGTTGGCTCCTTGTTTGGTACCTTTTTGGCTCCCTGTTTGGGACCTTTTTGGCTCCTTGTTTGGTACCATTTTGGCTCCTGGTTTGGTATCATGTTGGCTCCTCATTTTAGGACCATGTTGGCTCCTTCTTTTTGGGACCTTTTTGGCTCTTTGTTTGGTACCATTTTGGTTCCTTGTTTGGTACCATTATGGCTCCTGGTTTGGTACCATTTTGGCTCCTGGTTTGGTACCATGATGGCTCCTCTTTTTGGACCATGTTGGCTCCTTCTTTTTGGGACCTTTTTGGCTCCTTGTTTGGTACCATGTTGGCACCTTTTTGGGACCTTTTTGGCTCCTTGTTTGGTACCATTTTGGCTCCTGATTTGGTACCTTGTTGGCTCCTTGTTTGGTACCCTTTTGGATCCTTTTTTGGTACCTTTTTGGCTCCTTGTTTGGTACCATTTTTGCTCCTTTTTTTGGGACCTTTTTTGCTCCTGGTTTGGTACCATTTTGGCTCCTGGTTTGGTACCATTTTGGATCCTTCTTTTTGGGACCTTTTTGGCTCCTTGTTTAGTACCATGTTGGCTCCTTCTTTTTGGGAACTTTTTGGCTCCTTGTTTGGTACCATTTTGGCTCCTGGTTTGGGACCCTTTTGGCTCCTCTTTTTGGGACCATGTTGGTTCCATCTTGTTGGGACCATTTTGGCTCCTTCTTTGGTATCATGTTGGCTCCTTGTTTGGTACCATGTTGGCTCCTTCTTTTTGGGACCTTTTTGACTCTTGGTTTGGTACCATGTTGGCTCCTGGTTTGGGACCATGTTGGCTCCTTCTTTTTGGGACCATGTTGGCTCCTTCTTTTTGGGACCTTCTTGACTCCTTGTTTGGTACCATGTTGGCTCCTTCTTTTTGGGACCTTTTTGGCTCCTTGTTTGGTACCATGTTGGCTCCTTCTTTTTGGTACCTTTTTGGCTCCTGGTTTGGTACCATGTTGGCTCCTGGTTTGGGACCTTTTTGGCTCCTTTTTTGGTACCGTGTTGGCTCCTTCTTTTTGGGACCATTTTGGCTCCTTTTTGGTACCTTTTTGCTCCTTGTTTGGTATCATGTTGGCTCCTTGTTTGGTACCTTTTTGGCTCCTTGTTTGGTACCATGTTGGCTCCTTTCTTTTGGGACCTTTTTTTTGCTCCTTGTTTTCTACTATTTTGGCTCCTTTTTTTGGTACCATGTTGGCTCCTGGTTTGGTACCATTTTGGATCCTTTTTTGGGACCTTTTTGGCTCCTTGTTTGGTACCATTTTGGCTCCTGGTTTGGTACCATGATGGCTCCTCTTTTTCGGACCATGTTGGCTCCTTCTTTTTGGGACCTTTTTGGCTCCTTGTTTGGTACCATGTTGGCACCTGGTTTGGTACCATGTTGGCTCCTTGTTTGGTACCTTTTTGGCTCCTTGTTTGGTACCATTTTAGCTCCTTTCTTTTGGGACCTTTTTTTTGCTCCTTGTTTTGTACCGTCTTGGCTCCTTTTTTTGGTACCATTTTGGCTCATGGTTTGGTACCATGTTGGCTCCTCATTTTAGGACCATGTTGGCTCCTTCTTTTTGGGACCTTTTTGGCTCCTTGTTTGGTATCATGTCGGCTCCTTGTTTGGTACCTTTTTGGCTCCTTGTTTGGTACTATTATGGCTCCTTGTTTGGTACCATTATGGCTCCTGGTTTGGTGCCATGTTGGCTCCTGGTTTGGGACCTTTTTGGCTCCTTGTTTGGTACCATTTTGGCTCCTTCTTTTGGGCCCTTTTTTTGCTCCTTTTTTTTTTGGTACCATTTTGGCTCCTGGTTTGGCACCATTTTGGATCCTTTTTTTGGGACCTTTTTGGCTCCTTGTTTGGTACCTTTTTGGCTCCTTGTTTGGTATCATGTTGGCTCCTTGTTTGGTACCTTTTTGGCTCCTGGTTTGGTACCATGTTGGCTCCTGGTTTGGGACCTTTTTGGCTCCTTGTTTGATACCATGTTGGCTCCTTCTTTTCGGGACCTTTTTGGCTCATTGTTTGGTACCATTTTGGCCCCTGGTTTGGTACAATGTTGGCTCCTCTTTTTCGGACCAAGTTGGCTACTTGTTTCTGGGACCTTTTTGGCTCCTTATTTGGTATCATTTTGGCTCCTTGTTTGGTACCATTTGGCTCCTTGTTTGGTACCATGTTGGCTCCTTCTTTTTCGGACCATGTTGGCTCCTTCTATTTGGGACCCTTTTGGCTCCTTGTTTGGTACCATGTTGGCACCTTGTTTGGTACCTTTTTGGCTCCTTGTTTGGTACCAATTTGGCCCCTGGTTTGGTAACATGTTGGCTCCTCTTTTTCGGACCAAGTTGGCTGCTTGTTTTTGGGACCTTTTTGGCTCCTTGTTTGGTACCATGTTGGCTCCTTGTTTGGTACCATTTGGCTCCTTGTTTGGTACCATGTTGGCCCCTGGTTTGGTACCATGTTGGGTCCTCTTTTTGGGACCTTTTTGGCTCCCTGTTTAGTATCATGTTGGCTCCTTGTTTGGTACCATTTGGCTCCTTCTTTTTCAGACCATGTTGGCTCCTTCTTTTTGATACCTTTTGGCTCCTTGTTGGGTACCATGTTGGCTCCTTGTTTGGTACCATTATGGCTCCTGGTTTGGTACCACGTTGGCTCCTTTTTTTGGGACCTTTTTGGCTCCTTGTTTGGTACCATTAATGCTCCTGGTTTGGGAACATGTTGGCTCCTGGTTGGTACCTTTTTGGCTCCTTGTTTGGTACTATTATTTCCCCTTGTTTGGTATCATGTTGGCCTCTTCTTTTTGGGACCTTTTTGGCTCCTTGTTTGGTATCATGTTGGATCCTTGTTTGGTACCATGTTGGCTCCCTGTTTGGGACCATTTTGGCTCCTTGTTTGGTACCTTTTTGGCTCCTGGTTTGGTACCATGTTGGCTCCTTTTTTTGGGACCTTTTTGGCTCCTGGTTTGGTATCATGTTGGCTCCTTGTTTGGTACCATTTGGCTCCTTGTTTGGTACCATGTTGGCTCCTTTTTTGGACCATGTTGGCTCCTTCTATTTGGGACCTTTTGGCTCCTTGTTTGGTATCATGTTGGCTCCTTGTTCGGTACCTTTTTTTGCTCTTTGTTTGCGACCATTATGGCTCCTGGTTTGGTACCCGTTGGCTCCTTTTTTTTGGACATTTTGGCTCCTTGTTTGGTATCATTATGTCTCCTGGATGGGTACCATTCTGGCTCCTTTTTTTGGGACCTTTTTGGCTCCTTGTTTGGTACTATTATTGCTCCTGGTTTGGTACCATGTTGCTCCTGGTTTGAGACCTTTTTGGCTCCTTGTTTGGTACCATTTTGGCTCTTTGTTTGGTACCATTATTGCTCCTGGTTTGGTACCATGTTGGCTCCTTTTTTTTGGGACCTTTTTGGCTACTGGTTTGGTACCATTATGGCTCCTGGTTTGGTGCCACGTTGGCTCCTTTTTTTGGGACCTTTTTGGGTCCTTGTTTGGTACCATTAATGCTCCTGGTTTGGGACCATGTTGGCTCCTGGTTGGGACCTTTTTGGCTCCTTGTTTGGTACTATTATTGCCCCTTGTTTGGTATCATGTTGGCCTCTTCTTTTTGGGACCTTTTTGGCTCCTTGTTTGGTATCATGTTGGATCCTTGTTTGGTACCATGTTGGCTCCCTGTTTGGGACCATTTTGGCTCCTTGTTTGGTACCTTTTTGGCTCCTGGTTTGGTACCATGTTGGCTCCTTTTTTTGGGACCTTTTTGGCTCCTGGTTTGGTATCATGTTGGCTCCTTGTTTGGTACCATTTGGCTCCTTGTTTGGTACCATGTTGGCTCCTTTTTTGGACCATGTTGGCTCCTTCTATTTGGGACCTTTTGGCTCCTTGTTTGGTATCATGTTGGCTCCTTGTTCGGTACCTTTTTTTGGCTCCTTGTTTGGTATCATTATGTCTCCTGGTTGGGTACCATTCCGGCTCCTTTTTTTGGGACCTTTTTGGCTACTGGTTTGGTACCATTATGGCTCCTGGTTTGGTACCATGTTGACTCCTGGTTTGGGTCCTTTTTGGCTCCTTGTTTGGTACTATTATTGCTCCTGGTTTTGTACCATGTTGCTCCTGGTTTGAGACCTTTTAGGCTCCTTGTTTTGTACCATGTTGGCTCCTTGTTTGGTACCATTATTGCTCCTGGTTTGGTACCATGTTGGCTCCTTTTTTTTGGACCTTTTTGGCTCCTGGTTTGGACCATATTGGCGCCTTCTTTTTGGGACCATGTTGGCCCCTTCTTTTTGGGACCTTTTTGACCCCTTGTTTGGTACCATGTTGGCTCCTTCTTTTTGGGAACTTTTTGGCTCCTTGTTTGGTATAATTTTTTTCTCCTTGTTTGGTACCATTTTGGCTCCTGGTTTGGTACCATGTTGGCTCCTTTTTTTGGGACCTTTTTGGCTCCTTGTTTGGTACTATTATTGCTCCTGGTTTGGTACCACATTGGCTCCTTTTTTTGGGACCTTTTTGGCTCCTTGTTTGGTACTATTACGGCTCCTGGTTTGGTTCCATGTTGGCTCCTGGTTTGAGACCTTTTAGGCTCCTTGTTTGGTACCATTATAGCTCCTTGTTTTGTGCTATTATTGCTCCTGGTTTGGTACCATGTTGGCTCCTTCTTTTTGGGACCTTTTTGGCTCCTTGTTTGGTACCGTTATTGCTCCTGGTTTGGTACCATGTTGGCTCCTTTTTTTGGGACCGTTTTGGCTCCTTGTTCGGTACAATTTTGGCTACTTGTTTGGTACCATGTTGGCTCCTGGTTTGGTACCATGTTGGCTCCTTTTTTTGGGACCCTTTTTGCTCCTGGTTTGGTACTATTATTGCTCCTGGTTTGGTACCACATTGGCTCCTTTTTTTGGGACCTTTTTGGCTCCTTGTTTGGTACTATTATTGCTCCTGGTTTGGTACCACATTGGCTCCTTTTTTTGGGACCTTTTTGGCTCCTTCTTTGGTAGTATTACGGCTCCTGGTTTTGTTCCATGTTGGCTCCTGGTTTGAGACCTTTTAGGCTCCTTGTTTGGTACCATTATAGCTCCTTGTTTTGTGCTTTTATTGCTCCTGGTTTGGTACCATGTTGGCTCCTGGTTTTGGACATTTTTGGCTCCTTGTTTGGTACCATTATTGCTCCTGGTTTGGTACCATGTTGGCTCCTTTTTTTGGGACCTTTTTGGCACCTTGTTCGGTACTATTATTGCTCCTGGTTTGGTACCACATTGGCTCCTTTTTTTGGGACCTTTTTGGCTCCTTCTTTGGTAGTATTACGGCTCCTGGTTTTGTTCCATGTTGGCTCCTGGTTTGAGACCTTTTAGGCTCCTTGTTTGGTACCATTATAGCTCCTTGTTTTGTGCTATTATTGCTCCTGGTTTGGTACCATGTTGGCTCCTGGTTTTGGACATTTTTGGCTCCTTGTTCGGTACAATTTTGGCTACTTGTTTGGTACCATGTTGGCTCCTGGTTTGGTACCATGTTGGCTTCTATTTTGAGACCTTTTATCCTCCTTTTCTGGTACCATTATAGCTCCTTGTTTGGTACCATTATTGCTCCTGGTTTGGTACCCTGTTGGCTCCTGGTTTGGTACCATGTTGGCTCCTTCTTTTGGGACCTTTTTGGCTCCTGGTTTGGTACTATTATTGCTCCTGGTTTGGTACCACATTGGCTCCTTTTTTTGGGACCTTTTTGGCTCCTTGTTTGGTACTATTACGGCTCCTGGTTTGGTTCCATGTTGGCTCCTGGTTTGAGACCTTTTAGGCTCCTTGTTTGGTACCATTATAGCTCCTTGTTTTGTGCTATTATTGCTCCTGGTTTGGTACCATGTTGGCTCCTGGTTTTGGACATTTTTGGCTCCTTGTTTGGTACCGTTATTGCTCCTGGTTTGGTACCATGTTGGCTCCTTTTTTTGGGACCGTTTTGGCTCCTTGTTCGGTACAATTTTGGCTACTTGTTTGGCACCATGTTGGCTCCTGGTTTGGTACCATGTTGGCTCCTTTTTTTGGGACCCTTTTTGCTCCTGGTTTGGTACTATTATTGCTCCTGGTTTGGTACCACATTGGCTCCTTTTTTTGGGACCTTTTTGGCTCCTTGTTTGGTACTATTATTGCTCCTGGTTTGGTACCACATTGGCTCCTTTTTTTGGGACCTTTTTGGCTCCTTCTTTGGTAGTATTACGGCTCCTGGTTTTGTTCCATGTTGGCTCCTGGTTTGAGACCTTTTAGGCTCCTTGTTTGGTACCATTATAGCTCCTTGTTTTGTGCTTTTATTGCTCCTGGTTTGGTACCATGTTGGCTCCTGGTTTTGGACATTTTTGGCTCCTTGTTTGGTACCATTATTGCTCCTCGTTTGGTACCATGTTGGCTCCTTTTTGGGACCTTTTTGGCACCTTGTTCGGTACTATTATTGCTCCTGGTTTGGTACCACATTGGCTCCTTTTTTTGGGACCTTTTTGGCTCCTTCTTTGGTAGTATTACGGCTCCTGGTTTTGTTCCATGTTGGCTCCTGGTTTGAGACCTTTTAGGCTCCTTGTTTGGTACCATTATAGCTCCTTGTTTTGTGCTATTATTGCTCCTGGTTTGGTACCATGTTGGCTCCTGGTTTTGGACATTTTTGGCTCCTTGTTCGGTACAATTTTGGCTACTTGTTTGGTACCATGTTGGCTCCTGGTTTGGTACCATGTTGGCTTCTATTTTGAGACCTTTTATCCTCCTTTTCTGGTACCATTATAGCTCCTTGTTTGGTACCATTATTGCTCCTGGTTTGGTACCCTGTTGGCTCCTGGTTTGGTACCATGTTGGCTCCTTCTTTTGGGACCTTTTTGGCTCCTGGTTTGGTACTATTATTGCTCCTGGTTTGGTACCACATTGGCTCCTTTTTTTGGGACCTTTTTGGCTCCTTGTTTGGTACTATTACGGCTCCTGGTTTGGTTCCATGTTGGCTCCTGGTTTGAGACCTTTTAGGCTCCTTGTTTGGTACCATTATAGCTCCTTGTTTTGTGCTATTATTGCTCCTGGTTTGGTACCATGTTGGCTCCTGGTTTTGGACATTTTTGGCTCCTTGTTTTGTGCTATTATTGCTCCTGGTTTGGTACCATGTTGGCTCCTGGTTTTGGACATTTTTGGCTCCTTGTTTGGTACCGTTATTGCTCCTGGTTTGGTACCATGTTGGCTCCTTTTTTTGGGACCCTTTTTGCTCCTTGTTTGGTACCATGTTGGCTCCTTTTTTTGGGACCCTTTTTGCTCCTTGTTTGGTACCATGTTGGCTTCTATTTTGAGACCTTTTATCCTCCTTTTCTGGTACCATTATAGCTCCTTGTTTGGTACCATTATTGCTCCTGGTTTGGTACCCTGTTGGCTCCTGGTTTGGTACCATGTTGGCTCCTTCTTTTGGGACCTTTTTGGCTCCTGGTTTGGTACCATGTTGGCTCCTGGTTTGAGACCTTTTCGCCTCCTTGTTTGGTACCATTATTGCTCCTGGTTTGGTTCCCTGTTGGCTCCTGGTTTGAGACCTTTTAGGCTCCTTGTTTGGTACCATTATAGCTCCTTGTTTTGTGCTATTATTGCTCCTGGTTTGGTACCATGTTGGCTCCTGGTTTTGGACATTTTTGGCTCCTTGTTTTGTGCTATTATTGCTCCTGGTTTGGTACCATGTTGGCTCCTGGTTTTGGACATTTTTGGCTCCTTGTTTGGTACCGTTATTGCTCCTGGTTTGGTACCATGTTGGCTCCTTTTTTTGGGACCCTTTTTGCTCCTTGTTTGGTACCATGTTGGCTCCTTTTTTTGGGACCCTTTTTGCTCCTTGTTTGGTACCATGTTGGCTTCTATTTTGAGACCTTTTATCCTCCTTTTCTGGTACCATTATAGCTCCTTGTTTGGTACCATTATTGCTCCTGGTTTGGTAGCCTGTTGGCTCCTGGTTTGGTACCATGTTGGCTCCTTCTTTTGGGACCTTTTTGGCTCCTGGTTTGGTACCATGTTGGCTCCTGGTTTGAGACCTTTTAGCCTCCTTTTTTGGTACCATTATAGCTCCTTGTTTGGTACCATTATGGCTTTGATTTGGTACCCTGTTGGCTCCTGGTTTGGTACCATGTTGGCTCCTTTTTTGGGACCTTTTTTGCCTGTGGTTTGGTACCATGTTGGCTTCTATTTTGAGACCCTTTAGCGTCCTTGTCTGGTACCATTATAGCTCCTTGTTTGGTACCATTTGTCATGATCCAGGTTTTGATTTATTATGTTCTGAGTTTTCCTATGGTTATCCTTTGTGTATTCTGTGATTTCTAGTTTGACTTTGTATTTGGTTTAGTTCTTAGATGTTATCTGTAGCCCTTGTGTTTCCTTTGTTCAGCCTTTAGTGTTTTATATAGTCTTTGTGTTTCTGTGTATTTTGGGCTTTTGTTATTTTCCATGTGTCTAGTTTTTTATTGTATTAAGTTATTCCCTGTGTTCCATGTTTAGGTTTTCCCCTGTGTTTCTTGTGTAGTACTCCATGTATTTCATGTCTAGTTTAATTCCCTGTTTCATGTTAAGTTTCCCTGTGCTTCTTGTTTTGTTTCATGTTTTAGTTTTACTCCCTGTGTTTGAGTTTCCCTCCTTGGTTCTTTGTATCCTCCTGTGTTTTCAGTGTTTCTGTAGTTTAGCTTCTTGTGTCCAGTTTTCAGTCCTTGTGTGTTTCTTGTGTTAGGTTCCATGTTTCCTGTTTTATTTTGTAGTTGCCTTCCCTTGTGTGTGATTCCAGTTTTGCTTCCTGCCTGAGTTTCCCTCCACTTTGATTATCCTTCACCAGTTTCACCTGTGTCTGATTGTCCACACCTGTCTGCCATTGTTAATCACTCCCTGTGTATATAAGCTCTGTGTCTCCCTGTGTCTGTGTCGGTTTATTGCAAATGTCTTCCTCGTGTCAGCTCCTCGTGCTTCCTCGTCCTCCTTTGGATTTTGTTTTGTTTCTTTGATTTTGATTCCCGTGTTTAAGTTGTAAGTAGTTCTTTTGTTTGTTTGTTAATTAAATCCTTTTCTGTTATCTGCATTTGGGTCCTCCCTTTTGAGTTTTTTCCCCGTAACCCGTGACACCATTATTGCTCCTGGTTTGGTACCCTGTTGGCTCCTGGTTTGGTACCATGTTGGCTCCTTCTTTTGGGACCTTTTTGGCTCCTGGTTTGGTACCATGTTGGCTCCTGGTTTGAGACCTTTTAGCCTCCTTGTTTGGTACCATTATAGCTCCTTGTTTGGTACCATTATAGCTCCTTGTTTGGTACCATTATTGCTCCTGGTTTGGTACCCTGTTGGCTCCTGGTTTGGTACCCTGTTGGCTCCTGGTTTGGTACCCTGTTGGCTCCTGGTTTGGTACCATGTTGGCTCCTGGTTTGAGACCTTTTAGCCTCCTTGTTTGGTACCATTATAGCTCCTTGTTTGGTACCATTATGGCTTTGATTTGGTACCCTGTTGGCTCCTGGTTTGGTACCATGTTGGCTCCTTTTTTGCCACCATGTTGGCTCTTTTTTTCTGCACCGTTGTGACTGTGGCTTAGGAGGGAGAGTCGGTTGTCTTACGGTCAGAAGGTTGCAGTTCAATCCCCAGCAGCTACATTTAACCCCAGTTTGCTCCCACTGGTTCACAGGGTGTTGAAAGGCTGGTACGGATGCATGTGTGGGATTTGCTAATACTGATGGGCAGTTCTCTACAGTAACCTCTGCCATCAGTGAGGGGTGAATCGGTATGTGTGACCTGTAGCAGACTATAAAAGCACTTTGAGGTAATGGTGGGAGATAATATCGATCCGATACCGTGTAAATATAGGACAGATATCTTTACTTATAAAAGCAGCAGTATACATTACTATTAAATTGATACAAATAAGGCCAATAGAACTCAACAAACATAAAGTATCATTTATTTATCAGTCATTCTTGTCTGAGTTATCTTTAACTATTAACTAAGCATTCAGGGTTAAACATATTTCAAAGCAGGATTTTAACTTGATTTTTATATTTTTTAGTAATATGGGACTTGTTTTTATCTATTTTGTAGGTCTCACTCTACCCAGTGGTTAGACTGTTTAAATCAGTGAATTGATCTGTGGACTCTTCAATGTGTGCTTTGAGAAAATGCTGCAAACAACGATTTAAATTTTTGGAAAAGGCAGTCAAATTTTGGTGAAAAACTGTTACACAGTAATGAAGGGGAACAGATTTAGAAGTATGCTCTTAACTTAAATTAAAATTAATTGCAGCATCCTCTTCTTGTATTCGTTTTCTTATAACTTTGAGACAGTATGTTGTTGGACACTGGAAACGCTGACTCACCTTCGTATTTTTGTGCAAAGTTATCCCACAAAGCTGCAGCCGTTTATTTCTGCTGATCTCTCCAGTCTGATACAGACGTGAGGACTCTGAATAACCGTGTGTGTGCTGATGCCGAGAGTGTGTATGTGCCTGTTTGCCCTATCTGATTGGTCGCCAGAGTCATGTGACACAGAAAGCCGCGCAGAGACGGACTTTCTGCACAGCAGACAGAGGAGAATGACTGCAAACAAACGGATGAGGTGCATGGTTAGATGTTTTATTAAAGTACTCATTTAATATCCATACTTTTAAAAAGTACTCAATACTCAAATGAGTACTTTGTAAATATGATATATCAATACTTAAGGATCAATACTCCCTCCACTACTTTGAGCAGTCAAACCACTAGAAAAGGGCTAAAAGAGCTATGACTTTTTTGTTACTGTTTTCTTTTTCTGGACGGGTACACTGACTAAACCATTTGGACAGGAATCGGCCATGATGTGCACAAAAGGAAAGATGACAGAAAATAAACTCAGAGTATATATTCATGTAAAAATGGGCTAAAAGAGGCAACAAGTTAGACACGGCAAAAACTGGTTTAAGGTGGAAAAAATGAGTTGAAAGGGGCAAAAATGGGTAGAAAACATGGTGAAAATGGGCATAAAAGTGGTAAAAATGGTTAAAAGAGGCAAGAAATTAAATAAGCTGCAAAATTTGATAATAATGGAAAGAGTGGGTTCAAAGAGGCAAAAATTGGCAGGAAAAAATTGTGAAAAGGGATCAGAAAGTATAAAATTCTGTCCTAAAAGACCCTGTATCAGTAACCCTTCACACCCCTACCCCATCCCCTCTTTCTCCCTCCTCTTTGTGACTCTGGTGTTGCTCCATAGGACTTAATCTTGTCACATTTATTCATGTTGTTGTTACTGCAAATATAGATATTCCATGTGAGAATATGCAACAGATCACGGAAATGTCATACTTAAGCATAGCACACAGTACAGATAGAGCTTTTCTTGTCATTCATTTACTTTTTTGTTTGTTTTTTGTACTTCTTATTTTTTTTTCCCTTTTTATTACATTCAATTTTGATGGTGCTAACCCTTTCTTCATATTGTTCTTCTTAAAACTCAATAAAAACATTTTACAAGAAAAGAAAGGAAAAAAAAGAAGATCTAAAAGAGGCAAAAAATTGGTTAAATATGGGAAAAATGGTTTAAGGTGGCAAAAAAGGGTTGAAAGTTGGGGAGAAAAATTGGTGAAAATGTGTCTAAAGGTGACAAACAGATGCCAACAATATTTAAACAATAGAATAAACATTTTCAACACTATAACCCAATAAAAGCCTGACACCCTTTAGAGAACTGTTAGAAAGATGGCAGCTGGCTGCCACAGATCCAATCCATAGACTGATATCATCAGTAAGTCTCGGGGGGGGGGGGGGCTTTGAGATATTTAGGGACTTGGTCCATGGCCGCCTGGTCCTATGACTCTCCAGCCAGCCAAGCTAAAGACTGATGATTTTGTTTTTTCTTGGTTCAGCTAAATGACAGCCCGCTCTCTCAGCTCCCCTCTTCATTCTGCTTTTATTCATCAGTACAGTTTATAAATGTTTGAACACGTTTGATCTGCATGCATGTATTTCAGCGAGTTATTCATTGATATTACTTTTAAAACACGCTCCTGTTTGTAGATTACAATAAGGGTTGGTTTAAGTTGAACTCATTGTCATCCTCCTGATTCTAGAGGCACTCGTGTCCCTCATGCAGTTTTTCTCCTGCTGCACACATTACCCAGTCTGATAACTGTCCATTTTCACCCCCCTGCTCCTGCAGAAATAATAAATGATGGTGAGGATGTGGATGTGGACCTTTAGATGGACTTCTCCAGGTCAGATTTTAGTCGCCCCACCCAGCAGCTGCTCTGCTTCATGATTATTTAATCCACCGTGTTTTTATGGTGAAAAAGGCTGTACCAAGGTGGGAAAAAGAAAAAAATAATTAGATGAATTCATCATAAGAAACCAGATTAACACTTTATAGATGGACCTGCCTGTTATTGGAGCTATTCCATTTTTGCCTCATTCTTCCTGCTTTTCCCCTCTTTTTGCCATTTCTTTGTCACTTTTTATCCCCATTTTATCCCCAAACCCCTTGCTGCTTTTTGCCCATTTTAGTCACTTTTCACTTATTGTCCGTCACTTCCCACCCATTCTTTTCTGTGTTTTAACCGTTTTAGCCCCCTTTAACTTATTTTTATTGTCACTTTAACCCATTTTTGCAATTTTCACCCATTCTTTTCTACGTTTTAACCGTTTTAGCCCCCTTTAACTAATTTTCGTTGTCACTTTAACCCTTTTTACAATTTTCACCCATTCTTTTTCTACGTGTTGACCATTTTTCCCCACTTTAACTTATTCTTTTTGCCACTTTTTTTTTTTTTTTTACCATTTTTGCCACTTTAACTTATCTTCATTTCTATTTAACCCATTTATGCCACTTTTCATCCAGTTTTTGTCACTGTTTTGTCCATTTTTAGCCCCATTTTTACTGCCACTTTAACCAATTTTTGCAGCTTTTCACTTAGTTTTTGCCACTTTTTTACTACTTTTGCCCATTTTAGTCATTTTTTCATCATTTTCTGTCATTTTTCACCCATTTTTGCCACTTTTTGACCATTGTTGCCTTGTCTCTCCACTAGAATGCGGCTCCTGTAAAGGTATTTTTCAACAGTTTGACTCTTTGGTTGAGTAACAGTGCATAAAAAAACCTAATCAGATTCGATGTCAAAGTGTTGTGGTACTCTCATGATGATGGTACAAATCAGGGCCAACACTGATGTTTGAAATAACTGCTTTTGGTGTCAGACTCCCAACATTTTCTCTCCTGTTTTACCCAGGAAACAGATCAGTTTGACATTCCTCTCCAGGATTTTCTGGTAGACAGCAGAATTTATGGTTCCATAAATTAAAAAAATTGATTCCTGACTCCAGCCTGTCACCCTCCCCTCACACTTTTGACCTTGGCATCATCATTAACAGTCTCCTCTCTTTTGATCAGCACAGCACCCAGGTCATAGGAACCACTTTCTTTCAGCTAAAAAAGCTCACATCTGTCCACTAGTCTCCTTCCCTGCAGCTGACACTCTCATCCACTCCTTCTTCACATCCAGACTAGATTACTGCAACAGCATCCTCTACGCAACAGCATCCTCAACGCAACAGCATCCTCTACGCAACAGCATCCTCTACGCAACAGCATCCTCTACGCAACAGCATCCTCAACGCAACAGCATCCTCTACACAACAGCATCCTCTACGCAACAGCATCCTCTACGCAACAGCATCCTCTACGCAACAGCATCCTCTACGCAACAGCATCCTCTACGCAACAGCATCCTCTACGCAACAGCATCCTCTACACAACAGCATCCTCTACTCAACAGCATCCTCTACTAAACAGCATCCTCTACACAACAGCATCCTCTACATAAAAGCATCCTCTACGCAACAGCATCCTCTACTCAACAGCATCCTCTACACAACAGCATCCTCTACACAACAGCATCCTCTACACAAAAGCATCCTCTACACAAAAGCATCCTCTACACAAAAGCATCCTCTACTAAACAGCATCCTCTACACAACAGCATCCTCTACACAGAAGCATCCTCTACACAACAGCATCCTCTACTAAACAGCATCCTCTACATAAAAGCATCCTCTACACAACAGCATCCTCTACTAAACAGCATCCTCTACTAAACAGCATCCTCTACACAACAGCATCCTCTACACAACAGCATCCTCTACACAAAAGCATCCTCTACACAACAGCATCCTCTACATAAAAGCATCCTCTACACAACAGCATCCTCTACTAAACAGCATCCTCTACACAACAGCATCCTCTACACAAAAGCATCCTCTACACAAAAGCATCCTCTACTCAACAGCATCCTCTACTAAACAGCATCCTCTACGCAACAGCATCCTCTACTCAACAGCATCCTCTACACAACAGCATCCTCTACACAAAAGCATCCTCTACTCAACAGCATCCTCTACTCAACAGCATCCTCTACGCAACAGCATCCTCTACGCAACAGCATCCTCTACGCAACAGCATCCTCTACGCAACAGCATCCTCTACGCAACAGCATCCTCTACGCAACAGCATCCTCTACGCAACAGCATCCTCTACGCAACAGCATCCTCTACGCAACAGCATCCTCTACGCAACAGCATCCTCTACTCAACAGCATCCTCTACTAAACAGCATCCTCTACACAACAGCATCCTCTACATAAAAGCATCCTCTACGCAACAGCATCCTCTACTCAACAGCATCCTCTACACAACAGCATCCTCTACACAACAGCATCCTCTACACAAAAGCATCCTCTACTAAACAGCATCCTCTACACAACAGCATCCTCTACACAAAAGCATCCTCTACACAACAGCATCCTCTACACAACAGCATCCTCTACACAACAGCATCCTCTACACAACAGCATCCTCTACACAACAGCATCCTCTACACAACAGCATCCTCTACACAACAGCATCCTCTACGCAACAGCATCCTCTACTCAACAGCATCCTCAATCGATGTTCAGTTCAATGATTTTTTGATTCAGTCTGGTACACAGGTCGGAGATGTTTGTGGAGGTCTGGTTAAGAATCTGCATCTCCTGTCAGTCATTTCGTTTGTACCAATTATGAGAACACTCTAACATTTCAGAGCAGAAATCCCACATTGAAGCACATTAATCATAGAACTAATAGCATGAATAACTCATTGTGATGCTTAAATTATTCAACCAAAAGCAGCTGAATAAAACTGGGCATGGAGCATGGGCAAATGTTGGTTAAAAAGAACAAGATATGAGAACTGGACAGCTCAGTGGATTACCCCACTGACTTTAGTCCAGGAGGTTGGTGGTTCGGGTTTGGGCAAGGTCCTTAACTCCTGGACCACCTGTCTACCTGTATGTACGTCACTTTGGATAAAAGCATCTGCTGAATGGCATCGTAAAACACCTGACTGGTCTGGAAGCTAGATCAGTATTACTCAACCAAAGAGCCAAATTGTTGAAAAATGCCATCGCAAGAGCCACAATCCAATGGGGGGGGGGGGCATTTAATGGCAAAAGGCAAATGAAATGGGCAAGAATTGCAAAGACGTAGGATAAAAGTGGCTTAAACTGATGAAAAAGGGCAAAAATGGGGAAAAAGTGACTCAAATGGGCAAAACAACTGTAAAAAGGTGGGAAAAAAAGTGGCTAAAGGAAGTGGTAAAAATGGGTACAAAGTAACAAAAAAACTGAGTTATAGGTGGTCAAAAAGCAGCAAAAATGAGTGTACAGTGACTAAAGTGGGCAAAAATGGTGGGAAAATGGGGGCCCATATTTGAGTTTTGTGTAAAATTATGTCAATTTTTTCTTCTGCTTTTTTGTGTTGTTCCATTGCACATAAAGAAAATAAACATGTGAATACCAAAAACATTTGTAATTGCAACAATTTCTGGGAGAAATGATGAATTTTACAGACTCATTCCAGGTGTGCCAATACTTTTGTCTATGACTGTACTTTAAATCTATCATCCTCTCCTCTAGTCAGCTTGTTGTTTTAGGGTGCACACTTAAATCCTCCTCCACCCAAACCACCTTATTTCCAGCATCTGGTCCAGATCCTGTCAGATCTTCTGCTCATCTCATCCTGCAGACCTCAGTCCTCCTCCGAGCCACCTCCTGGTCCAGATGCAGATGCACGAGTTAGTAGTGCAGCACTGGTCACAAAGGTGTACTTTCAGGGTAGAGGTGTTAACCATGCAGCTCACTGTTCATTCTGATGCTTCCAGTTAGTTTTTCTAAGTCTCACAGTGAGCAAATGTGCGACAAGATTTTAAAAACACCACTAAACTCTGAGATCGATGTAAAATGGTGATGAATGTTCAGGTGTTTCACTTTTACACCGATTACTCGACTTTGACCTCCTCTTCCTCTTCTGAGAGGACATGGACCACATATCAGGGGAAAATTGGTCCCTTGGAGGCTCCCGTAGCCTCGTTACTGGAGAAAACTCTCCAAACACCGTCTCCATCAGCGGCTCTGAACTAACCACCACATTTATCCTGCTGTGGCAGAGCTGCAGTAGATCCTTGCTCCCATTACTCAACACCTTCTATCTGCTCTGTCCTCTGTAGATGAAGAGTGTGACAGCGATGAAGACTCAACATCAGCCAGCTGACATCGTCAGGTACTCAGGCAAAACTAACTTCTTTTTTTTTTGCTCTGACTCTCGGGTGTGTTTCTGAACCTCACCACGTTTACACAACAGAAATCCCTTGAAAAAAGCAGGTCTTACAAAAAGTTAAAATTGTGATTTAGAAACTTACAACTATGACAAAAACACAAACAGACATGGCGCCTGTTTTCAGCGGACAAGGTTACTGCATGATGTTTTTCCCCTTCAGCTCCCTCTCCTTCACTATATAGACAAAAGTATTTGGACACCTGACATTATGCAGGGATTGTAATGACACTGTATTTAGATCCATGCCCTTTAATATGGAGTTGGCCCACTCCTGCAGCTCTAACAGGCTGTCACAACATCCTGGAATGTTTCTTTGGGAATATGCGCCTGTCATTCTGTAGAGCATTTTTGAGGTCAGGCTCTGATGTTGGACCAGAAGGCCTGGCTCACAATCTTTGTTCCAGTTCATCCCAAAGGTGCTGGATCAGGTTGAGGTCAGGGTTCAAGTTCTTCCACAGTCTTTATAGTTGTTCTGTGTGCTCTGGGGCACAGTCATGTTGGAACAGAAAAGGAGCTTCCCCAAACTGTTGCAAAGAGCTGGTCCACTGCCCCACAACCAGGACCGAGTCCACATTGTTCCTCCTGAATCAGACAGAGCCTCCTTTCCAACACCCTAGAGTAGACTTTCCCCTGGAGGCTGAGGAGTTTGATACCCCAATAACTGGAGCACACCCTCCGGCCCCCTTTTTTAAGAATGGGAACCACCACCCTGGTCTGCCACTCCAAAGGCACTGTCCCAGACCTCTATGCGATGTTGCAGAGGTGTGCCAGCCATGACAGTCCAACAATGTCCAGAGCCTTTAGCATCTCGGGTCAAATCTCATCTATACCTGGCGCCTTGCCACTGGGTAGCTTTTTGATCACATCAGTGACCTCCGCCAAGGATGTAGCTTAGTCTTCCCTCAGATCCTCTGACTCTGTCTTCTTGGAGGACATGTCAGATGGGTTCTGGAGTTCTTCAAAGTGTTCTTTCCACCGTTCCACCATCTCCCCAGTCTCCACCCCTGCTGATTACAGCCTGAGCCAAGCCCCGCGTTCCCTTCCTAATTCGTCGAACAGTTTTCCAGAACACCTTTGGGGCCAACCGCAAGTCCGAAACTCCTCCCACATCTGGATATCTGGTTCCGCAACAGCTGCCGCCTTCCATGCCATCCAGTACCTGTCAGCTGCTTCTAGAGACCCCTGGACTAACCAGGCCTCCTTCTTCAGCCTGACGGCTTCCCTCACCACCAGTGTCCACCAGCGGGTTCTTGGGTTGCCACCACGTCAGGCACCAATGACCTTCTGCAATGACCTTCTGGCCACGACTTCTAGCTGCTGCTTCCACAACAGAGGCTTTAAACATGGACCACTCAGACTTCATGTCCCCAGCCTCCCCTGGGGTGCACAGGAAGTCCTTCTGGAGGTGGGAGTTGAAGACCTCACAGACAGAGGCTTCCACCAGAAGTTCCCAGTTCACCCACACATTTAGGTTTACCAGGTTTGCCTGGCAGCCTTCCTCGCCATCTGATCCAACTCACCACCAGGTGGTGATCAGTTGACAGCTCTGCTCCTCTCTTCACCCAAGTGTTCAAAACATGCGACCACAGATCTGATGAAACAACCACAAAGTCAATCATGGATCTTTGGCCTAGGGTGCTCTGGTACCAAGTACACTTATCAGCGTCCCTGTGCTCGAACATGGCGTTTGTTATGGACAGTCCATGACTAACACAGAAGTCCAATAACAAAGCACCGCTAAGTGTTTTTGTCAATGCCTACCTGAGCATTGAAATCTCCCAGTAGTCCCCAGGAGGCCCCCTTTCCAGAGACTCCAAGAAGGCCAGTACTCTGAACTGCTGTTAGGTGCATATGCACCCACAACAGTCAGAGCTTTGCTCCCCACAACCTGGAGCCACAGGTATGCGACCTTCTTGTCCACTCGCAACAACACAGAGGCTGTCAGCTGGGGGCCTGTGAGTATCCCCACACCCGCCCGGCGCCTCTCACCCAGGACAACTCTGGAGTAAAAGAGCATCCAGCTCATCTCCAGGAGTGTGTTTCCAGAGCTGTGGGTGGAGGAGATCTAGCTGCTAAGGTTCCACCTCCCACCAGAGAGCTGACGTTCCATGTTCACAGAACCAGTCTGTGTTTCCAGGGGGCCCTGGCTACCGCCCTTGCCTGCAAGGGTTTCCATCGCACCGCACCGGGTGACAAGGTCATAAACACAGAAAATACACACACTCTTACAAGGCAGTGCTGAATCAAACTCTGTCTACAGAGTTGAGCTAGTGAACACGCTCTGGTTGGATGCCACTTTTAAGTTTAAACACTAAACATACTTATACACTAGCAGATATCAGAGCACATTTTGGGTCCAATTTTCACCCATTCCTCAAGGGTGGAAGTCGAGGTCCTCTTCTTACAGAAAATGCAAGATTAAAATGAAGACTTGATCAAACTTAAGTTTAAATGGACAAATATAATAATAATAATAATAATAATAATAATATCTTGAAGTTATATAGTGCCTTTCAAGAAACCCAAGGTCGCTTTACAGGAACACATATACATGGACAAACTATGTGAGGGGTAGGATGAGTGTAAGGGGTGGTTTAGTGCAGACTGTAGGCTGTGGTGAACAGGTGTGGCTTGAGACATTTTTTGAAAATGTCCAGAGATGGAGCGCTACGGATGTCTGCAGGAAGAGTGTTCCAGAGGGTGGGGGCTGCAGCACTGAAGACTCTGTCTTCATAGGTTCAGAGTTTGGTTTTGGGCATGGAAGGTAAGCCGGTGTCTGAAGATCGAAGGTTGCAGGATGGTGTGTATGGATGGAGGAGATCAGAAAGGTACTTAGAAGCCAGGGCATGGAGAGATTTGTATGTGAGGAGGAGGACTTCGTGGTTGATACGGGACTTGATAGGGAGCCAGTGGAGGTGGATGAGGGTCGGAGTGATGTGTTGCCAGGGTCTAGTGTGGGTGAGAACTCTAGCTGCAGAGTTTTGGACGTACTGAAGCCTGTCCAGGGTTTTGCTGGGAACTCCAGACAGGACACCATTACAGTAGTCCAGGCGGGAGGTTATGAAAACATGAATGAGTGTTTCAGCCACAGAATCAGGGAGTGATGGTCGGAGTCTGGAGATGTTCTTGGTAACTTATTTTTTATTGGGTTACACTTTTAATATAGGATAAATAAATGGATAGAAAAAACATAGGATAGCACAGACTTACACAGAAATGAAACTGTTCAATCATAACGTGAATATTAAAGAAGAAAGAAAGAAAGAAAGAAAGAAAGAATGAGTTGTTAAGGTCAATGGGTTACAAGTGTTTTTTTTTTTTTGTTTTGTTTGTTTTTTTTTTTTGAAATAACCACAGAAGGGGGATTCAGGTTCAGCTACGTTTCTTTTTCAACCCGTATGTTCTCCTACACCGTGTCCACTTAAGTCACTTCAATGCATTAAAACAAAGACAAAGAGTCCCTTTAGTTACATAAAGCAAACGCAGAAATTACATTTTTAGACAGCCTGACTATTATAAATGACTTCTGTCACTTTACTGAGGTTATTAGTGCTTGCTAGGGGGCACAACTTTGCTCCATAATTTATTAAATAAATTACATTCATTGAAAGTAATTCATATGCTGAAACATGAACCAAGGTACATATGCGTTGAATATTAATTCATTAATGTATTGATACTTGTCTTTGATTACAGGCCAGAACTCCAGCCTCCATATTTGCCCAAAAATCATAGTTTTTTTTTTTTTACACCCTTTACAGCTTTCCGTAAACTTTATGGATCCCAAACCAAAGTGGGTCAAAGGATATCTTTAGCTTTTAGTATCCACTTTGTGTAAAAAAAAAAAAAAAATACAGTTTTTCTTCCTAATTGTCTGAAAGGTGGCAACCCTGGAGACAGGAGATTCTGGCCTGACCCCGGACACTTACATATTTATGTGTTTAAACATCTGCATAATTAACATCCTCTGTTTCTTAAATGATCCCATTTTTGTATGTAATTCTGATAATTATATTGTGTTAAGGGGCCTCTTTTTTAAAATAACTGTTCCATTTCCTCCAGTGATTAGTAAATGTGTCCATACATAAATTCAGGGAAAAAGTTAATCTTTCCATATTATATATCTCATTAACAATATCTATCCATTCCTCCTTTGTTGGGCGTTCTTTAGTAAGCCACCTTCTTGTTGGTGCTTTTTTACTGGCCGCCAACATAATTTTAATCAAACTAGGGTTACCTGTGGGAGAAATATTTCCAAGATATATTGTACAAAAATCATATTTTACCTTAAAACCCAAAATACAATTCATATGTTCTACTATTTCTAGCCAGTATGTCTGTATAATGTGGCAGTCCCAGAAGATGTGGAAGTGATCTGCCAGCATGTTTCCACACTCCCTCCAACATTGTCCGATTCCTGGTTGATCTTTCTGTTGTGACTTCATTTTTGGGGTGATAAAAAATCGAATCATATTTTTCCATGTAAACTCCCTCCAGCTGTCTGAGCTGGAAGTTGTTGACTGTGTTTTACAGATTTTCAGCCACTCCTCTTCTAGGATAATTATTTCAGCTTCTTTTTCCCATTTACATTTAATATACAGTGTAGAAGTTTCATTGTATGATTGTAAACTGGAGTATGTTTTGGCTATCAGTTTACTAGTGAATTTATTTTTGTATGCATCATTCAGAATATTGATTAGGTCTGTGTTGCTATATTCTGTGTTTTTAATTTTGCTATTAAAGTGGGTTCTGACCTGAAGGTACCTGAAAAAGTCTTGTGTCTCTAACTGATACTTGTCCTGAAGTTGCTGAAAAGTATCAAATCTTCCTTTATCAGAAATTAGACTGTATGTTGTGATGCCTTTAAATAACCATTGCTTATATCGATCATCCTTCTGGACAGGTTTAAAGTCCTTGTCAAATGCCACCCATCGTAGCTCCTTAATATGATTTTCCAATTTCAATTTTCGGCACAGACCAAACCAGACATTAAGTGATGCTTTGGTCCAGCAGTTTAGCTTTTCTTTTTGTGCTAAATAAAGATTTCTATCTCCCAATAATGTCTGTAGGGGTATATCGACTTGACTTAATTCCAAATTTTTCCATTTAGCATAGTAACATGGATTGCACCAGTAGATTAGGCATCTGAGGTGTACTGATTTATAGTAATTCTCCATGTTTGGTAGGGATAATCCTCCTTTTTCTCTTGGAAGTTCTAATGTTTTATATCTTACCCGTGGTTTTAGGCCTTTCCAGATGAATGCAGAGAACGTTCTTTTCCACTCTGTAAATTGTTTTGGTGGTACTTCTACAGGTATTGATTGAAAAAGGAAAAGTAGTCTTGGCAATATATTCATTTTTATTATATTGACTCGGTTAATTATGTCTAACGGTAATAAAGTCCATCTATTCAAATCAGCCTTTATCTCTTTAGTAGTTGTTAAGAAGTTAATGGCATGAATCTTGCTCAAGTCTTTTGGGATATTAATTCCCAAGTATTTAATAGCCTCTTTGTCCCAATTGAACTTACAAATGTTGTTTATTTGTGCTGTAGGTCTGTAGTCGTATGAAATAGTTTGTGTTTTATGTATATTTAGTTTGTAGCCTGAGTAGTGACCGAATGTTTTCAAAAGGGACAATAGTTTGGGTAGACTTGAGTCAGGCTGGGAAAGAGTGACCAATACGTCGTCTGCACATAGGCACGTCTTAAACTCTGTCTTCCCAATCCATATTCCTGTTATTTATTCATCTTCCCTAATTGCCTGAGCTAGTGGCTCAATAAACAAAGCGAACAAAGCTGGACTTAAGGGGCATCCCTGCCTGCAGCCTCTTTCAAGTGGCACAGGGTTAGATAAATTACCATTTATTTTTATTCTGGCTGTAGGTGAGTGATATATGTTTTTTAGGAATAAGATTACCGAATTATTAAATCCAAAACGTTGCATTGTTAAATATAAATATTTCCAGCGTACTGAGTCAAACGCTTTTTCGGCATCCAGGCTGAGGACAACTGATTTACTTTTGCTTTTACTCATATACTCCATTAAATGTAAAGCCCGTCTTATGTTATCTTGTGTTTGCCTATTTCTAACAAACCCTGTTTGGTCCTCGTCTATTAAATCTGGAATTATATTTTCTAATCTTTTTGCGATTATTGAAGCGTAGAGTCTGTAATCTAAGTTAAGAACAGATATTGGTCTGTAGGAGCTGCATTCGGTTTTATCTTTGTTCATTTTAAGGAATAACAGAAATTATTGCTTGTTTCCAAGATATAGGTATTTCTCCCCCTTTCAGCGTGAAATTAAAACATTTTAATAATATGGGTGATATTGTAGCTTTAAATTGCTTGTGCCATTCTGCCGGGTATCCATCGATACCTGGCATTTTATTTGTTTTAAGTCTTGAGATGGCGTTGTCTAATTCTTTTTCTGTTATCTCACACATCATAGCATTGTTCTGTTTGATACCGATCATTGGCAGGTCCAATGAATTTAGAAAATTAACAATATTTGAGGGATCAGCTGCAGCTGTTTGTGTGTATAGGTCCCTATAGTAATTGTCAAAGCAGTGTTGTATTTCCTCCAGTCTGAAACACATTCTACCAGATTTAGTATCTTTAACTTTGTGTATGGCTCTCTCATCCTGTTGTTTTTTGATCCTCCAGGCTAGTAGTTTTTTAGCTCTTGGCCCATTGTCGTAATATCTTTGTTTGGCAAATTTAGTCTTCATCTCCTCCTGACTGTCAAATATTTGATTTAAATTTTGCTTAGTCAGTTTTATCTGATCTAATAGTTTGGGATCATTACATTCCATGTGTTTTGTTTCAAGACTTTTTAATTCCCGTACTAGTTCCTCTAACTGTTTCTGTTTTTCTTTTTTTTTAATTGAGGACCACATTATGAGTTTACCTCTGATTACAGCCTTGGCTGCATCCCATACAGTGCTAGGAGATACTTTATCATTGTCGTTGTGTTCTATGTAATCATTAAATTCTTTTTCAATGAAACTTTTACATGTTGGGTCATTCAATAAGCTAGTATTCAGTCTCCAAGTAGTATTTTGGACTGGAGTGTCCAGATGTAGGGATAAATATACACCTGCATGGTCTGATATATCTTTTACTCCTATTTCACATTTTTCTAACTCTATGTCTCTCTAAATTGGGTATAAAAAAATAATCAATTCTTGAATATACACCATGAAAATGGGAGAAAAAAGTTTATCCTTTCTCTGTTGAATGCATTTCCCTCCAAATATCCATCAAACCTGCTTCAAGGAGGAGTTTTTTGACAGTAAGAGTCTCAGAGTTTATTCTCTTTGTTAAGTTTGTGGAATCAAGAGAAGGTTGTAATTGAATATTCCAATCCCCCCCACAGATAAGAACTCCTGAGGTCTCTTCAGCTATTAAATCAAAAATTTTCTTGATAAATATTCTGTCATTGCCAGGGGGTCTATACACATTAAAAAGTGTCACCATTTTATGATCAATATACCCTTTTACCAGAAGATACCTTCCCTCGGGATCTTTTATCTGTTTAGAGAGTTGGAATACAATTTTATTTGAGATAAGTATTGCTACCCCTCTTGCTCGGCCACGTTTATAAGATGAATAAAAGGTGTTTTTAAAACCTAAACATTTTAATTTCTCATGTTCCTTGTCACAGATATGAGTTTCTTGCCAAAAAATGATATGCTGTTTCTCTCTTTTCATCTTGGATAATAGTTTATTTCTTTTAATGGGGTTATTAAGGCCATTAATGTTTAAGGTTATTACATTATATTCCTGCTTTAACATCCTGTCCCTTAAATTTCAAATTAATACGATTCTCCCCAGTAGACCTAACATATAAACAAAAAAAGTCTGTGCAACGATATATGACAGGTAATTGTGAGTGACCTCCAAAAAAGAAGTAAAAAAGTTTCTTCTAAATGGGGAGGGGAAGCCTTCTAAGGAAGGGCCCCTCCAAGTGTGTGCCAACATTCTCAAGTGAGTAATATCAGAACACACAGTGGGTGGCATTAGTGCGGGTTATGTGTCCCAGAGTGCAAGGTCCGAAACATGTAACTAATAGTACTGGTAACTCAGGACACCAGAGACCTGATATCAGGCTTAGGGAAAATAGGCTGGGGTAAAAAACGAATTTTAGTCCAGATAAACACCATGTCCAATTGTCCTTTGCATTTAATTCTCCAGCGTGATAAGTCAAACATATATATATATTTTTGGTCTGTGATTATCTACTCACGGCTGCACTTCAGACTTTATTCTCCTTCAGTGTATAAGTGTGCTGGAATCTTTGCAGATTCACTCGGGCTTGTTCCAGGTCTATGGTCCTGTTCCGACTTCACGTGGAGCCGCTGATCTCCCACGAATTCTCTCCGTGCTTATTGGGGATCGCAGGAGCTGCACATGCTTGATGTGTACCGGGAGGTGTCGTGCTCTCGTGGGTTTCTCCGTCGGCCGCTAAAGTCCCTCTTCGTCGCATCTCCTCTGTTGCCTCTTTAGCATTGATATATGTTACCGGCCCATCTTCATAAAAGACACAGAGTTTTGCGGGTGCCAAGGTCTGAAATTTAAGCCCCTTTTCTTTCAGCGCCTTCCTCAACGGGCCATATTCTTTCCTTTTCTTGATGATTTCAGCTGGGTAATCATGGTCGAAGTAGACTCTCTTTCCATTAATATATATATCTTTTTTCCTCCATGCGGTATTCAGCACCAGCTCCTTAGTTCTATAGATGAGGAAGCAAGCAATTATGGATCTTGGAGAAGCCTGCGGTGTTGGTTTTGGGCCAGGAGATCTGTGACAACGTTGTATTTTGAGATCAATGTCTGAGAGTATTAACTCTGACTTGATAAACTTCTCCAAAAACTCACATGCATTATTCCCCTCCGCACCCTCGGGAATTCCAAAGACGCGGATATTATTTCTGCGTGCGCGTGCTTCCAAGTCTGTTAACTTAGCCTGCATGCGCTCTTGTTGCTGCAGTGTTTGGAGAAGTGCTCTGGAGATGTTCTTGAGATGATAGAAGGCAGATTTGGTGACAGACTTTATTTGGGACTGGAAGGAGAGGGTGGAGTCCAGGATGACGCCCAGGTTTCGGACCTCGGAGGACGGACAGATGGAGGTCCCGTCCACATTGAGCATTTTATTGCTGTTGAGTTTGAGTTGGTTAGAGGTCATCCAGGCTTTGATGTCGTGGAGGCAGTTTACCAGGGAGTGGGGAGGGAGCTGGGTGGATGGTTTGGTGCTGAGATAGAGTTGGGTGTCGTCTGCATAAGAGTGGAAGCTGAGACCATGTTTGTGAATAATCTGTCCAAGGGGAAGCATGTAGATGGTGAAAAGGAGAGGTCCAAGAACAGATCCTTGAGGCACGCCCTGGTTAACTGGGGCGGGGGATGAGTGAGAGGTGCCGATGGTAACAAACTGTTTTCTTTGTGAGAGATATGAGTGAAACCAGGACAGAGCTGTACCAGTGATGCCAAGATGGTGAGACAGGCGGTCAAGGAGGACGGTGTGGGATATTGTGTCGAAGGCAGCGGTTAGGTCAAGGAAAATGAGGAGGCTGATGTGTCCAGAATCTGCAGCTGTGAGGAGGTCATTGGTTATTTTGAGGAGGGCGGTCTCAGTGCTGTGGTGAGTGGGAAATCCTAGTTCAGTAAGGACTAGTTTGTCAAGAAACACACATGATTTGCAGTTATAAATAATTTTCTTTATTACTGGTTGTTAATCTGCAATTATTGTTTTATAATTTAGTTATATTTGTCGCCGTGGCTCCTCTAGGACCCTCCTGCCTTTCCATGGGTGTAGGTGGAAAGCATCAACCAAGAGGAACTTTTTCCTGCCTTTACCATATCTACACAGAAAGGCTCAGGCAGGGAGAGAAGCAGCAAAAACCCCAGAGCAGAGCAGACATCAGTGACAACAGACAGACACTGATTGGCTCAGAAGCAGAATAAAGGAGGAGCTGGGGTGGAGGAGGGCTGTGAGGAGTAACTTTCAGAGGTAGCAGCAAAGAGTATGCAGGCTAGTGCAGTTTAAATAAGGCGGCATGAGTGTGTTTGGGCAATAGCAGCTTAGAAGCAAACCAGCTGACCATCAGCTGATGAGGGCTGGTGTGAGATCAGCTGATCTCAGTTATGGCAGTGCTGACTCCGTGGCCTGACTTCCTCTTCTAAAACTTGAAACCACTCTTACACTTATTTTCTGACCCAGATTAAATCTGACAAGCACCAAAACTAATCATTAAAACATTAATAATGCAGTAATCACCATAAAAACTTTGAATATCACTGAAAAAAAGCTGAAATGTGTTGTTAGACAACCTTTTTCTGATTCAGTCTGTGACATGTTAACACACTGCCAGTGAATAAAAGAGCACAAATCATCCTCTTTATATTACAGCTGTTCGGCTTGGCTGCCTTTACAGCCACATGAGGATGATTATTCATTCCTGCACTCAGTTAGTAATGTTTGTGTGTTCAATATGGAGAAAAAACATCACGTCCTCCCTGCAGACTCCATAAAACCCGGCGAGCAGCAGCAGAGTGTTTTTGATTTTAACAGCTGAGTGTGAACATCGTAACAGGTCTGCGCCTCGGCCTCGCTCAATAAAAAAACATGATGAGGACATTTGAGCTGACAACATTTCCTCCACGCACACCCCATCACCTCCACAACTCTCTGCAGACCCCCCCTCCTCTACAGCAACCCCATCCTGACCGCTGTCTGCCCTCCTCCCATCTAAGCTCTGCAGCAGGGTCCTGTTAGTCGACAAACATCACAGGAAATGTTCATCATGTCCTCCAACAGGCTAAAAAACAGATCTTTGCTCTCTGTTCATTTTTGTTAAAAAGACAAGAATGAAAATGTCAACTGTAGTTTCCACAAAGACAGCTGAAGCCGCTTCCTGTGCTCATGCTCTCTGGACTGGTCTGCAGACTTTCTTGTCATTTTTTGTCACAACAGCATGGCTACACTAAGCCTGGCTCAGACCAGAGATACTCCACGCCATGCCTCTAATCACCCACTAATCACCCACTAATCACCCAGTTGTTGTCACTTCTTTATGGCTTTTTGGTCACTTTTTGTTCATTTTCTGTCACTTCTAACCCATTTTTTGCCACTTCCTGACCGTTTTTTTTTTTTGTTACCTTCAATTTTATTACCAGTTTGACCTAGTTTTGCCACTTTTTATCCCAATTTCTGCCACTCTTTGCTGCTTTTTGCCCATTTTAGTCACTTTTCACTCATTTTCTGTCACTTGTTGCTATTATAACCAATTTGCCTTTTTTCACCCAGTTTTTGCCATTTCATACCTATCTTGACCCCTTTCACCCATTTTTTGCCACTTGTTGACTATTTTTGTTACCTTTAACTTACACTATATTGCCAAAAGTATTCACTCACCCATCCAAATAATGTAAATCAGGTGTTCCAGTCACTTCCATGTCCACAGGTGTATAAAATCAAGTACCTAGGCATGCAGACTGTTTCTACAAACATTAGTGAAAGAATGGCTCGCTCTCAGGAGCTCAGTGAATTCCAGCGTGGTACTGTGATAGGATGCCACCTGTGCAACAAGTCCAGTGGTGAAATTTCCTGGCTCCTAAATATTCCACAGTCAACTGTCAGTGGTATTATAAAAAAGTGGAAGCCACTGAGAACAACAGCAACTCAGCCACCAAGTGGTAGGACACGTAAAATGACAGAGCGGGGTCAGAGGATGCTGAGGTCATAGTGTGCAGAGGTCGCCAACTTTCTGCAGAGTCAATGGCTACAGACCTTCAAACTTCATGTGGCCTTCAGATTAGCTCAAGAACAGTGGTAGAGAGCTTCATGAATGGGTTTCCATGGTAACAGCTGCATCCAAGCCATACATCACCAAGGTCAATGCAAAGCGTCGAATGCAGTGGTGTAAAGCACGCCGCCACTGGACTCTAGAGCAGTGGGGATGCATTCTCTGGAGTGCCCAATCGCATTTCTCCATCTGGCAAACTGATGGATGAGTCTTGGTTTGGCGGTTGCCAGGAGAACGGTACTTGTCTGACTGCACTGTGCCAAGTGTAAAGTTTGGTGGAGGGGGGATTATGGTGTGGGGTTGTTTTTCAGGAGCTGGGCTTGGCCCCTTAGTTCCAGTGAAAGGAAATCTGGATGCTTCAGCATACCAAGAGATTCTGGACAATTCCATGCTCCCAACTTTGTGGGAACAGTTTGGGGATGGCCCCTTCCTGTTCCAACATGACTGTGCACCAGTGCACAAAGCAAGGTCCATAAAGACATGGATGAGAGAGTTTGGTGTAGATCAACTTGACTGGCCTGCACAGAGTCCTGACCTCAACCCCATAGAACACCTTTGGGATGAATCAGAGCGGAGACTGAGAGCCAGGCCTTCTCATCCAACATCAGTGTGTGACCTCACAAATGTGCTTATGGAAGAATGGTCAAAAATTCCCATAAACACACTCCTAAACCTTGTGGAAAGCCTTCCCAGAAGAGTTAAAGCTGTCATAGCTGCAAAGGGTGGACCCACGTCAGATTAAACCCTATGGGATAGCACTTAAGTTCATATGTGAGTCAAGGCAGATGAGTGAATACTTTTGGCAATATAGTGTATGTTGTCAACTTAATTGCGAAACAACACTACATTTCAAAGATTTAACTCAAGAGTGCATCTTCCTTGCTGCCGACTGCTCTGGTTTCCTGGCTACTATAGTACTATTACTAGTACTACTACTTCCAGGAAGGCTGAGTCATGGTCTTGTCGGCCAACTCTGTGTACTAATACTGAAAAATTTGAGTATTATAGAGCTACACCATGGCTGATATGAGTGATATTAAAGATGAACTCAAAGGTCTTACCATAGAGGAGGTTTCATAGTTCATAGAACACTGCTGAAGGTAGAGTGGATGTGTGTAACTACATGATTCTGTCTTAATGCAGTCTCAGGTGTCCTTACATCTTTGCTGTGGAAAAACTGATGAAAAAGACGTTAAATGTAAGATTTTCTCTGTGATAATTCAGAGGTGAAAAGGGGGTGAACAATTGATGTGAGGGGCCCCCATGTATGTGTTTGCCTAGGGCCCTGAGATTGCCAAGTCCACCACTTGGTAATATTTTTGTTGCAGATATTCCCAGATGTCAGTCTAACAAAACTGTGAATACCAAACGTGTTTGATGGTTATGATTCTAGACGAGGGAGGCTCTGTCTCGATTGTGAGATGTTTAAAAACTGTGTTGTCACCACAATGTTATAGTAATTAGTGACGGGACATCCTCCCCTGGTTGTTGGGGGTCAAACCTTGCCTAAAGTCGGTCTTACATCATCTCATGTTTTACCAGATTAAACCTAAAATAGCTGCTGAAATGAGCACCACTCTCAGACCTGTCCCTCTGGCAGCATCACCCTGACCCCCGTCTCCCCCTCCTCTCTTCGTCTTACCTCCTGGGAAGGTGCCCACACATCAAAGTGCCCCGCCCCCATCCGTTCCAGGACAATCAGCAAACAGGGATAATTGGGTGGAGGTGGAGGCTCCCCTGCAGCCTCTGATGGAGAAAGAGCATCAATAAAAGAAGGGATGAGTGACAGACGGGTAGCCTGCAGCGGAGGAAGGCCAAGCAGAGCCAGGAATAGAGAGTGATGACATGCATATCAATGCCGCCCCTGCAAGGTAAACAATGACTCTTAATTAGGCAGCTAAGTTTTAATTAAGATGACGGCGGAGTAATTATTGCCTCTGACAGCGATGATTGAGCCGGGGAGTCCATGTTCTGATTAGGACGCTCGTCTGGATGCTCCCCGTCCTGCAGGGAGGCAGTAATGACACGACCTGGTGTTGTCAGAGGACGGCTGGGTGCCTTCACACGCTCTCTGCTCCATTTTCCTCTCACATGGATGAGAGCTCTCTGCCATAAAAACTTTACACTATCAGAGAGAGAAGGGTCAGAGCGTCACAGAGATAAACTCTTCAAACTCCTCAGGAGGCCTATGCTGTGTTCAGAGAGTCTTTATTTTTCTACAGCCTCCCACAAAGGCCATCTGGTAGAGATGTCTGAGATCATGTGATCATAATGAGCTGTAGAGGAACAGCAGGGGAAGTATTTACATGAAAATGGTCTAAATGTGAATATTATCTTTTATTTCTCAGTATTATTCTTTGATCTCCTCTTTTTCTTTCTCAAACACTCATTAAGGTTGGACTGAGCGTCCTGAAGGCAAGGATGGATTGTTGATTCACTTCAGAGGATGACATCATCCAGGGCAGAGGATGGACTGATGCTGAAGCTTGGGATGTGGGGTTTTTCCTTCCTTTTATTGTGAAATACAGTCTCCATAAAAGCTTTCTCTGAATGCGACGCCTCATTGTCTGACAGGAAAATAAGTCTTCTCTAAGCCATAGTTCTCTGTCACACTGAAGAAGATTGTCCTCCAGGATTTTCTATATTTTGCCGCATTTATTTTACCCTGAGAAGCATCCCCACAGCATGATGCTGGCACCACAAAACAATACCAGTTTTAAATGTGAGAATCCTGTCAAACTATTAAAACTGAGCAAAAAGCTGCTCAAGCATGTGACAGTGGTGCCACCCCCTGGGTTTTATCCAAAAAAGCAACAGGCTGAATCAAAGTCAAGGAGACTCGACTCCACACTCATGTCAGAGGGAGCTTATTATGATGAAGCCACCAACATTCCTGTTCATATATGATGATGATCTCTGTTTGGTGTCTTTGCTAAAGTGTAAAGGTCTGTATCAACAGCCTTCAGGCAGATCATTAATAAAAATGCTAAACATCAGTGGGCTTAATATTGGGGTAAACCCAAAGGTCAATATTAGCAGAGCAGACTATTCTGAGTCATCTTCACACATTATAACCTGACAAAGCAGACAGAATGTTAATCCAATCAAGTTTTTTTTTTTTGTTTGTTTTTTCAGCGGCTCAATGCTTTCCTAAACGCTGTATATCTGTAAAGGTTTTCCACATGGATGTGTGAAACAAATCCATCTGGCGTGTCAGGTTCTTGACTGTAAATTAGAAGGCGACTGATTAAAAGCTTGCACAGAGAAATTAGATTTAGAAGCTTTGATAAGAAGGCGTCGCAGTCGACCTCTTCTTCAGGTTAATGGACACACATTCCCCCCACCCAGAGAATGTCTGTTCACTTATGCTGCAGGACAGAAGAATACAGGACGGTTACACTTCCAGTGTGTGCTTTTCAAAGTAAAAGCCTGGTTTGAAATTCCTGTGGAGAAATTGCCCTCATTTCTGTAGAATCCTTTTATTTTGATTTTTTCCAGCTCAGTTCAATGAATCGTCGTGAGACAGTGATGAGGGGTTGCAGGAAGCTTTTCAATATACAAAGAGAAATTGATAAGGTATAAAATCATTCATTTGATTTTATTGTAAAGACATATTGTTAAAATTGGGTCCATTTTAAAATGAAAATGTAGTTATCGGGCAATATTTGTGCTTAAATGTAAGTAAAACTTATAAAATCTACCTAACATTTAATTTTGTACAAGATGCTTGTGCAAAATCAGGCACTTTACCCCTCAATGGAAAATGTCAAACCACATCAAAAAATGTGGTTTGAATGGGAGTCAATGGGACGTTTTTGTCCACCAGTGACTCAAAAGGGTAGTACATTTTAAATCAGATGCTCCACAGAAACTAAAAATGCGTCAAAGTCAATATTTTGGCTAATCATGGACATGTCTAAGCTGGATTTAGAAATAATGCCCCAGCCATCCAACATTTGGTTTAAGGAAGATTTCACATATTTTCACTTTATTTAAAAAAACAACAACATTGACTTTAAGTCATCAAACTGGCATTTAAAGGGTTAAAATCCTCAAAATGATTGAATGTTTGGTAGTTTTGAGCACAGCTGAAGTTGTTTAAGAGATTTAGGCAAGGAAAGCAGAAAAAATATTGATCTGTTAAGTTTTTATAACAGTTTTTTAAAAGTGGACATTTTTGTCCTTAATGGCTTTAATGGGTAGTAAATTTGTTTCACAGTGTTCCCCTGACCTTTAAGAGCAGGGGGGTCAAACTCAACACAGCAGGGGCCGGATTCTGAACTTGGGTCCACCTGAGGGCCTAACAGGGTCGATATTTAACCATAAAAGGTCAACCTCATTTTCAACAGAAATGAATAACAGGGGTAAAAAACTTTGCACAGATGAGAAATGATTTGGCAATTAAAAGGTGAACATGATACGTTAAAAACTCAAAATCTGAGACAAAAAGTCAAACTTTTAATTTTTAAAAGGTAAAAACATGACTTTAAAAAACAAAATAATGTTTTAAAAGGCAAAATATGAGATAGAATACTGAAACCATGAAATTTAAAAGTCAAAAACTGAGATAAAATTTAAAATCATGATTTTTAACAACCAAAATATGAGGTAAACATCGAAATCATGAGTTTTAAATGTCAAAATATTAAATGAAATTAAAAATCATGCATTTTTAAGGTAAAAAAAAAGAGATAAAAGGTAAAGCGAGGAGTTAATAAAATGTCAAAACATGAGTAAAAAGTCAAAATTATGATTTTAAAAAGTGAAAAAACTGAAATAAAATGTAAAATTATGAGTCTAAAAAGTAAAAAAAATGAGATAAAATTTAAAGTTAGGAGTTGAAAAAGGTCAAAAGATGAGATAAAAGTCAAAATCATGACTTTAAAAGGTCTAAATAAGATTTAAAATTTAAAATTTAAAATTATGAATCTAAAAGGTAAAATGTGAGATAAAAAGTCAAAACCATAACTTTCAGTCATAACTGTGAGATGCAAAATTGAAAATACAGAGAAAACACAAATTTCTTCCCCACGTTCCTGACTTTTTTCAGATTATTTATACTTTGTACTTTTTCTAATTTTTATGACTCAGTGAGGATGTTTTAAATCATCAAGGTTAAGTTTACATTTTTATACTGGAGTACATCTGCAGACCTCATACTGGTGGACCAGTTATAGTAAAAATATCATATGATCTGGTGGGCCGGTATAACTACACCACGGGCCGGATTTGGCCCCCGGGCCTTGAGTTTGACCCCCGTGTATTAGAGCAATTAAAATTTTAACTCAAAGATTTGCCTAAAAAGAAACTGTGTTGTAAAAAATGAGACCATATGCATGAACACAGCCAACATGATGAGCAGAGAAAGAGGAAAAGCTGTTGTCAGACTTTTCTAGAAGGACAGGGCGGTGACAACAGAGAGACACGACAACACGCAGCCGTCTGAAAATGCTGCTGCGTGTTATTTAAGCTGTTTAAGAGTCTAAATGCAGAGCAATTCAGGGGTTTACAAAGTGTTCATTGAGAATCCAACAGCCAGTTGCTGAGAGAACGCTGAGCCTGTTAGAGAGATAAATCTGCATCTGAGCTGCTGTGAAAGTGAAACCTCCTCATACTGGCTCTTTAAAGCTGAGCAGGCTAGCAGAGGTAGCTGCTTGTTTATTCGAGTCTTTAATGGGATTTGCAGACAATAACCCAAACATATGGATTAATACCGGCTTATAATCTCCAGAAAAGGTGATAGACTTCCCCTTTACCGTCAAACACGCGCTGCTTTTATTGCTTTATGTTAATTTCCTGTTTTCTGAGGAAGATCAGGGATGAGACGTGGAGTCAGGGCAGATTCATCAAATACCAAATAACAAAACAAAAGCATATCAGGAATGTGATCAAAGTCCTGTAAATATATCTGCCTCTGCAGGATATTCAGAGTTGACTTTTAGTTCCTGGCAGACAGCAGCTTCAGAGAAAGCGGCGGCTGATTTTCACCTCTTCATCGTATCGATCGGCTTTAATTGAAGTCAGTGGCGGCTTTCTGCATCTGAAGTCTGACGGGACTGCTGATGCTGCCCTTTTAAAAAGTTCTGAGCTCTGCTCAGGTGGATGAATTATTCACCGCTGTTGATGGCACCAGTCCGCTCTCTTTACTAATGAATGACGGCGATGTGGCACGAAATGCAGGCCTCGACTTTTAGCCCACCTGACAGAAACCTGCGAAGAGTTCTCAGCGTTTTAACATCATGAACCTTCAGGAGGATTTCAGTTATCTTTGCCTTCAGTATGTTTGCTCATTCAGAGCACACAGAGCCTTTTAGATGAATAAACAAAGTTATTTATGCAGCACTTTCTCTGATATCCTGACAGCTTTAATGTCCATAAAATTGAGCTACATTAATCAGCGTCACACAGCTGTCAGAGCGGCGGCCATTACTCCGTTTGACGGGCAGACGTCTTCGATTAAACATCCTCGATCCGCTGGATGAAGTTTAAAAACACTTCATGATTAACAAACCGACCTTTTCACAAGATCGTCTCCATAATTAGGCTTCATTTAGCTCTTTTTCCCTCCCTGTGGATCAGACCAGATCAAATGTGACTCAGACTGATGAGTCTGACATGAAGAGAGGTTTCCAGATCAATATTTGAGTTTGCTCTACCGTCTGTGGTGAGAGAGGAATACGCTTCAGCTGATCATATCTCTAAGAGTCAGACTGAGATGGACAGTTTCACATGTGCAAGGCATCATGGGACATACACCACATGGACTAGAGCGGTAGTTCTCAACCTTGGGGTCGGGACACCCTTTGGGGTCACGAGACGCTGAGAGGGGGTCTCCAGATTCCCTTAAAAAACTCAGAATATTTTTTAAATAACACTGTTGACACTTTACACAAATGTAGCCAAATTTTAACCCATTTTGCCAGTTAAAAACCTGTTTTGGCTTTTTTAAACCCTTTCCACCACTTGTTTCTTCCCTCTAAACCAGTTCTTGCCATTTAAGCCTAATGTTACCTCTGTTGTCCATTATTGCCACTTTTAACCCCATTTACTACTTTTTACGCCCAATCTTCCCATTTTAACCACATTTCACCGTCTGATATGCCTATTTTTGCCAGTTTAACACAATTTCTGCCAATATCTGCCTTTTTTCCTTTCTCAGATATCATTTTTGCCCATGTGAAAACCTTTTCAGACACTTTTTGACCCTTTTGTTATTTATGCCCATTTTTGCCTTTTTAGTTTTTATTGCAATTTTAATCTCATTTTTGCCACTTCTAACTCATTTCTTTTACCTTTAAAATTCAATTTTACCTCCTTTTCCACCACTTTTTGCCATTGCTAACCCATTTTTGCAATTTTTAACCCATTTTAATTCTTTTTAAACAAAAGGGATTTACATTTTAAGAGGGCTGTGTACTTTACCAATGATTAAAAAAGATATTTGTTTCTTTGATAAGAGTGGTTATTATTCAGGTTAAATATAAAGTTTAGACATCACAGCTCAGCTTTACAGTGGACCGTGGTTTTGCTGACCTCCATGGGCCCCCAGTTTGGCTGGGCCCCAGAAAGCTCTCCTATTGATCCCCCTTTATGGGCGGCCTTGTCTCCACATGACTTTTGTAGAATGTGCATGGATGTGTTCAGCCACCTTCAGTAGGGATGGGTACTGAAGTCGGTGCTTTTATAGGCACCGACCAAATTCTGTTGGTGCTACCGAGTACTGATTCACCTATAATCAAACTGTACCATGTTTCGTTACCTAAACGCATCCTTGTGACTGCAAGAGAGTGGAAGAGTAGTCAATTTTCCATGCCGGAAGTGAACGCAGCATTGCACACACGTGAGTAATGACATCGTTAGCAGCAAACTGAATCAATAAAACAAGCATGGCTAATCAGCTCACGCCGTTTCCTGCTCGTTTGCCCCCCTTTCTCTCTCTCTCTCTCTCTCTCTCTCTCGTACCAACAGATTACAGATTAAGTCAGGGTACGGACTGCCTAGTGTGAGTGCATCCTAAAAGTTGCTCTCCATCTCTCCATCTCTCTACAGCTGGTGCAGTATGAAGCTCTCTGTCAGGATGGATGGATCCAGAGAGACTCTGAAGGAGTGACAGCGCCACAGGCTCGTCCTCGCTGCTTATTTTCATCACTGAATGAAACAATTTGCCAGTTTCTATTAATGTTTGCAGTAAATACAAATAGAAGGTAGCAGACCCAGTGTGCACGATCCAGGTGTGTGACGTTTTTTTCGTGTTAAGGCTCGGTTATCTTCTGCATGGACGGTCACATGATTGATTAATGAGTGAGGAGCAGACTCTGCTCTAACCAGGGAAGATGACATCTTAGTTTAGTTGGAAAAAGAACTGCATGAGGAAAAATGTGCTGAGGAAGTAGTTTGTTTACTTTCATTTATAAAACTTTAATTGGTAAAATTTTATACCTTTATTTATTCATTTATTTATTTAGACTCCATACTCTGTTGTTCATTTGTTTTAAACTTGTTCTCCCTCCATGGACCCAACACACGTTTTTCCAAGAGTGAAAACTAGAGGAATGGGGTAGCGGGCCGGGTTTTAATTTGTACGAGATAAAGAAAGAACAGTGGGTAGTTCTAGTTTAGGTTTTCATGTTGGAGTCATTTTTTTAAAACACTGATATTTGATGGTGTTTTGATATTGAAAATTCAGAAGTTTTGAGGTTATATAACATTGATCATTGCATATTATTCACACTACAGAAAATGGGTACCGTTCAACCCAGTCTCACAAAAATATGTGAAATACTCACGAAGTTTAATCTATTGAGTTGTGTCCATGGACACGAATTTCTGCTTTTTCTCGTGTTGTGCAGCACGAAACTAAATCCCATTCATTTGAATAGGCAGCATCTTTCGTGCTGACTTCACGTTTTCTTCAAGAGCAGGAAAGACGCTATATTGGGTTTTTAATCCGCTCATAAAGCGTAATACCTTGGTATGTATTAACGATAATTCATCGGGTTGCTTTTGTTTTTAATTTTGCTTTCATTACGTCGTCATACGATCATACATTGTTATGATTTCAGAATTTATAATCGTTTTTTTACATGTCAATGTGTTTTTCGTACTGTAAGATTTCATTGAAACTCTCTCCGCTTTTTTCCTGTCACCTTGTGTTATTTTTAGACTTATTTTCCAGGAAAATGGCCTGTATTCGCAATTTTTAGCTTCCCTTTAAACTGTTATTACGGTAATCGTCACCTCCCATAATTCTCAGCGAGTGTTACGATGAGAACGGAGCACAGAGTCTGCTTCTCCGTCAGCTTCCTGTCTCTGCAGGGCGTCATGATGTAAGTATCATGGTTGTTATGATTCTGCATGTTATTTTAAATGTTTACATGAACGCCTTTCTGTGCTTCACTAGCGTGGTTTAAGTACCAGGGCAGTAGAAAAAAGTCAGGCTAATGAGATCACTATTATCATCCCAAAGAGTAATAAGAGTATCTGCATGGCCGTTTTTCTATCAATACAAGCTAAGAAACTCTGTTGATACAGACTGAGTGTAAAGTGGAGTATTACTAATGACCATGAATACTGTCCATTAGTTTTTCACTAATTAAACGTTTAAATGCCCGCTGGTCGGACCCCCATGTGTGCCCGGACACTTTATTGTGACGGACGCTGCATTTCATTTAAAGGTCCTCAAATATACGTAAAACCACCGCTGCAAAATCTGCATCAAGGAATTCTATAACATCATCAGTTTTTTCAGTCTGGGAATTCTTGATATCCTTAATTTTAAAATTGAGCATGAAGATGGCTGAAGAGGAAAACCTTGGAACATTTAGGCTAGAGGCAAACATCTATGCAAAAACTCTATGCAGGTGTTACAAGGTTATTAAGGACACAGATGAATAGATTGACTGAATTTTTAAATTATGGTGAAAGGCTCATTTCAGCAACAGCCATATTTGTTATACAGGGATTGGTATCTTACATAAAAGCACACCTCTTTTAAAAAATACTGGTAATGTTGATTAAGTTCTTCTTACTACAGTCTTTAAGATTATATAAAATGACACTACACCAGTGGAGTTTCAGAGAACTAAGTGGTCATTCGTTACGTTTCCTTGATTTCTCATCAGTTTTAATAAGTCAGCCTCACAAGATTTTTCTTTTCAAAACAGAGAGCAGCTTAGGACGGAAAGGAACAAATCCTGGAGAAAACCCTTCACAGGACTCCAAGGGGGCTGGATTCATGTGGTGGAGGTAAGGTTTACTGTTAATATGCACAAACAATCAGCATATCAGATAAACACTTAATTTGGTTATTCAGAATTAGCTGAATTGGCCAAGTATGCCTACACAACAAGGAATGTGACTGGTTAATTTTGCTCTCAATGTACAGGAATTAAACATTGAAGATAAAAAATAAATAAACCGACAAAAGTATAAAAAATAAGATTTAGATGTATACAAGCTATTGTTGGTATTATTTCTACAATAAACAAGTCTATGAGTATTGTTAGTGTGGTTGCAAGATTCACAAAGGATGCAAGGATGCTGACTAGACATGATCAGAATATATAAACAGTTGTATTAAAAAATATTTTTTATAAATATTAGCCTGCTTCAAACCATTTTCTTAGTTAAGTTTTTGTCTTCCAGAACCAGATGTGTTTGGATGGCTTTCAGGGCTCCCCTCAAGACCACCGGCCATCAAACTTTAACATCATAGCAGAGAGCCCTGCTCATATCTCTAGTTCAGTGGGTAATCACTGAGAATCAAAGGTAAGAGAAAAACACTGAATGGGTGAAACTTGATTTCTCCCTAACAAAGTGAATCTTTTTTAAATTATGAGTTCACATGGGTTGGGGACCTGATTTGATGTTTTTGGCTAGTGTTTGGCTGAAGTTATTGTAGCATGACTGCCCAGTCTGTTTAAAAGAAAGTGGTAATATACTTCATGCATTAAGTTTTTTCTTTGACAGGGATTGATGTTCTAACAACACACCCCCTTTTACTGGAGTTAAACACATTTTTTCTGTATTAATGTGCTTTAAAATGTGATGCAAAGTTTTATGTGTATTTTTTTCAATCCAGTGAAATATATGAATGGCAGAAAGTCCTAATCAGGGGGGAAATAATGTTCATGCTGGCAAGGACACTCTGAGGCAGACGGAGGACTTTAGCTGTAAAATGAGAGAGGTCAGCTGTGAAATGATCCAAAGCAACTTGTGGATGACAACAGTATTAGCATAACAGTCTGTTTATGTTTAGATTTTTACCTCATTCTAATGAATCAATCCAAAATAAATGTTACATTTAACATTAGAATCAATTAGTCAATCTTTGTATTGCCACTTCATAACTGGAGTGACACTTCACAAAGAGGGCAGGTCTAGACTGTACTCTCTGTTGTGGTTTATTATAAATGTAGAGGATGTACTAAATTAGGTCATGCTGTAACTGCAACACTCAAACGTATGGTTGATATACAAATAATCAGAAATTGTTTAAAGTAGAAAGAAAAAATAGGAGTGGCATGGTGGCAAGTCTCTTCTTTAGAAAAACTGTTTGATCAAGTATTAACATGGCTGTGGACCTACGCTCTACACCTGTAATGAGGGTCAACTAATTTCCCACTTCTAGGGCTCAATAAATGCATCAGTTGTCAAATGTAACTATGACCCCTATCTTAACAGAATATTATACTTCATGTGAAGACAGATAATCTAAATTTAATGTAATTAGCATTTCTTCCTTTTTTACATGTGACTACACTGTAATCACAGATTTCTTTATTGATTTTATGTTTGATTTTAAATGTATGTTTTTTCTTTTTATGTATGATTCATTTCAGGTCTTTCTGAGGGAAAATTTTGAAGGTGTTTATGTTTGAGACCTTTAGGTATAGAAAAGACTTTGTTCGTCTTGCCAGATGTTTAGTATGGATGTACTCTGTTGCAGAAGAGCTGCTGACTTCCCTAAGAGTGGAAGCACATAAGCACACAGAAGTTGTCGTAGTGCTATCTTAAATGAATTTCTCTGAATCAGAGGTAGGAAAAGTATCAGACTGTCGTACTCAAGTAAAAGTACAGTCTACAGTTACTCTGTTTATAGCTTGCTTGAGTAGAAGTAAAAGTACTGGTCTATAAATCTACTCAAGTAAAAGTAAAAAGTAAGTAATTTAAAACTTACTCTAAGTACTGAGTGGCTACTTGTGACACCCACAGGGCTTTCACATTAAAATCTGACCTCTCCTTAATGTGCAACAACAACAACAAAACATGGACCTCCAACTAGGTTGTTTATTATAAGGTTGACCTAACCTAAAGTACAATGCAGGAGCTGTTTAGGGAGGAAATACTGAATCATTCTCTGCTATGTGCATGTACTGACCATCATGTGTTGTGAAAGCTAAACTGGTCATTTTCATGTTGTTGGCAGAAAGCTTGGAACTCCTGGTTGTGGCGTTTAGTGTCATTTTTTTTTTTAACTTAGCACACAATGCTTTTTCAAATGTAATTAAGCAAAATACTTCAATGAAATATACTTCAGTAAGTAAAAGTAGTAATTTTAAGGATATTACTCCTATTTTCATACTATACTATTCTTGTTATGACTATTGCGGTCATGTGGTGATTTCATAATCATCAGTTGTGTTCTCTGTATTTTTTTGGCTGTGTAAAGCACTTTGACTGCTGTCTGTGAAAATTGCTATACAAATAAACTTTACTTAATTACTTTAAAAATGACTCAAAAAAGTACACAAAAAAGCTACTTGGTTACAGTACTGTGTGTAAATGTAATCAGTTACTCTTCACCACTGCTCTGAAATGATCTGATGTATGTTCATACATTTACAGCCAGTCCCTCTGCTGAAAGGCTGACTACCACACAGTGAATCAGTACTATGACAAAAAAAAAAAAAAATAGGACCTGATCGCCTGTTTGTCAACATCAAACTAAGCAATTGTTCAACACCAAACCAATATAAAGAAATTAATAAGAGTTTGATAATTTAACAGTACTTAGACATAAGTAATACAGTTGCAGTTATCCAAAGCTTGATCCAAAAGAGGCAACAGGATGTTGTTAAAGTTCTTTAAAGAGCCTGAGCCTAGTCCAGTTTTCTCTTTTTGATCAAGCTTTGGATGACCATGGTCTGGATAAATGAGATCCTACATAGACATAGTCACAGCATCTTTATTTCCAAATATCAATATATATGTTCTGTGGAGAGTATAAATAACACATTAACCAAATGATGAACACTGGGCTACTGCAAACATTCAGAGTAGACTGTCGTCACTATGATGAGCTTTAGCATTTTTTTGGATCTTTGTCCTGCTCTACAATCAGTTGAGTAGTAGTTTGTGAATCAATGAGCTGATACTGATTCTGTCTTCCAGGTGGGCCTGGCTTCCCTTCCTTTCAGACAGACTTCCATCAGTCTAGAGCCACCATCATCTAACCAAAACAGGTGGGTCTAAGATGATGACTGGCACATGAGTGAATTAAGACATGGGTTCTCAAAGTGCTGCCCACGGGCCAATGGCGGCCCGCAATTGTTAAATGTTTTTGTTAAATGTCTGTTTTTTCCATTTTTGTTCCCCTTCAGAGGCCCTCAGTCTAATGTTGGGTTCCTAAATTGGCCCTCAGCTATCAAAACTTCGAGAACCCCTGGTTTAAGACTTGATAATTGATGCTGATTGGCTGTTTCATTTCTTGACAAAACGGTACCACACATTCACAGAAATGTTGAAGCTTCAATATCCCAGCTCTTTTCTCCATTCTGTCCGTTTCTTATTGCTCAGTGCTGCATCACACATTTTTTTGATCTGACTGGCTGTTGCATTGTCCATCACCATCGGTAATGCACGGTCGGAACAGAGAATCAGCGACAATGTTGGAGCTATGCTCATACCTGGCAGTGCAAGGCTAACCCTACAATAACTTTTCAGTTTCATAATGCAAATGAGTCCAGCCATGTTAGGCCAGTTTAATAATAAACTTCATTTCTATTATTTCTGTGAATTGTGAACCTTTATAACACTACTGTGCTATTTTTCCATCAGTGAAATGGAAGTGTCAATATTTTCTTTGCTTTCATGCAACACTGATGTCACCTCACTGACACGACAGAGGGGACTTTAGCGTACCCCTGCTAAGTTTCCTTTATTATGTCCTTAATGAATAATCAGCCTTATTATGACCATTTCACTTATTATCACCTTGTAAAAACAGTATAACCCACACTTTCACACTTTTAATTTCCTCTAATAATGAGGCTCAGCACACAACATCCAGGCAAAGTCAGTGGAGACACTGAATCAATGTCTAAAAATGGCAGTTCTTGTAATTTTCCTACATGTAAGAGCCAGTCCCTTTAACTCTGTGATTATTGCAAAAAATAATTTAAGTTTAATTTCTGAGAACTCTGTTACTTTCCTCTGAACTAGTCAACAAGTAAACTTGTTTGAAAATGATTTCAGATTTAATAAAAAGCAATCAAGTTTGTATAAGTATGTGTATATAAGCATAAATCTATATAAATTTATATTTGATAAAGGAAATAAAATTGTTAATGAATTTCTAATTCTGATAACAGCAAATTAGTGAATTAGGGAGAAGGGGTGGCATTAATTAAGTGTTTACTTCTTTTTGGATGTAGAAATCAAATAGTTACATGTGACATTTGAAATGCACTGTATTTTTTATTTTTAGTTCTTTTTTTTTGTCTAAGAGCATTATTTGCTTTCATTGTATGACCACTTTGCACTCTGTTTTACACATTCAAAATAAATATCTATCTATGGAGAATTAAAAAAAGTATGCTGACCACCTGTACTTTACATTTATCTGTTGAAGTTTAGACAGCCAATGCTGTTTTGTCTGTTTCTAATCTTGCCTTTACTGTATCCATTAACAGAATAAAATCTGTAAAATTTAACATTGTCACTCTTTGTATTAAGACGCCTGTTAAGAGTCATATATATATACACACACACGTTAATTTCACCCAGCCTGCTCTAAGATGTTTTATCTTGTTATCCTTCACAGATGGAGATTGTTCATGCTGTATCATCCTCTTCACTTTTGATGACAAGAAGAAGAGCTCAGAAGGAAGTGGCAAAAGTTGGGACTGTGAAACAAATTTACAAATTGAGGTCGCATGGTCCAGTGGAATATTTTTCAGACATATGACTTCACTGCATGTCTGAAAGCATCCTGAAAACATCTAGAACTTTAAAAATGCTCGAAAACATGTTAGACTTCCTGTACTTGGAGCTAAATTGTCATTACGGTTTAATGTCTTCCCAAACCCAGACACTCTCTGAAACATTGAAAGTCTTCTACAAAGTTTTGTAGTTCATTGTTGTTATGACATGAGGGCCCTTCTCTTGGGTGTTAGGGCTACAGCTATGGTTACAGCTGGAACTTTAGCACAACATATAACTTTGTTTTAATATCTTCTTTTTCTTAGGTTTGACTTATTTTTGCTAAACGATGATGAGCCATAATTCACATGCTGAATTTTAAATTAACTTTTGACAGTCATCAGAATGTTCTAGTCAGTAGAATTAGGACAATCTGCGTGTCTGAAAGGACTGGATATGTACTGTGCATTTCATGGTGTGATATTAACATGATAAGATGCAATAAAACATAAAACACAAGTTTAACTGTGCAGAATGTTCTTTTAATTTCAGAGAAATGTCCAGAAATACAGTATATGCTACTGAATTACACTGCTCCTGAAAAGATTAAAAAATAAGTCAGAGATGGAAAATAGTGGTTTAAATTAAACAAAAAATATGTGTAAGCAAAGACTGGCAACCCACCGGAGGAAGAAGAAAGAAGAAATGTTGGCAGCTTAGAAAAAATACAGGACGAGATAGATATGCACCTGTTATAGAAGTATTTCTATGTTTTAGCTGCTAAGAATCTATGCACATTTTTTAAACAATTTTTCATACTGTTAAGCATACAGACCACGTATGTGAGGAGTAGTGAGATGATTGATGAAGAAGGAAGAACACATGGGTCTGATGCTCACTTACATCTCCATGTCTTTGAGTTTATCTCTTTCTGTTGACTTTAAGTTTAATGGGAACACTGTACTGGGTGGGGCTGAATACAGCAGGACCTGGATTATTTTAGTAAGATCTCATAGGCCTAATCAGTTGAAACCTACCTGTTTTATCTGTAAGACTGACTTACAAAAGAAAAAGCTTATTACATCATTAATTGTGGGCAAAAATGTAACTTGATTTAAAAAAAGCTTCAGTGAATGAAATTGGGTAAAAATGCCCTAATATATTTTCTTCTGAGATGTGTTAATGGATGAAGGTGAATGTAGTGGAGGGGCTCATGAATGACAATGTATTACAGTAGTAAGTATTTAAGTAGTTTCAGACAATCTGTGCAGGAAAAGTGGAATATGTAGACTTAAGGTAAGTACCCTAACCCTAAACAAAGCCCTACAAGCCATCGTCTAAGCCTAAATCCCCCCCTTGATCAAAAACAAACAAAAGAACATATAAACAAACATGAAAACAAATAAACCAACAAAAGATAAACAAATAAAAAAAAAAATCTAAATTTTATGGAGATGGGTGTTCAAAGCATCCCCTGACACTCCACTTCTTCTCCTGTCCCAAGATTTTTGGAATGTTTAAGTTTTTGACATAGAGCTACAATACATATATCGTTGCAAAGGTCTTATCATGGGGAGAAACATAACAGAAGATGAGGTCTCTACATGACCCCTGCTGTGAGATAATGACCTTTGAACCTTTACCTCAGGGCATTTTTGAAGGCTTATAACTCAACAATAAAAGGGACTACAGACATGAGACCAACTGTAATAGAAAGGTCTTGACCCCAACTATCATGTGGGGTCAATGAACAACAGGGGGCGCTATCAGCAATGTGGAAAACATGGTTAAAAGACACTTTCTCCAATTTAACAGTTATTTTATAAAACAATTCTTACATAGATGTGTTCAGCATCCACGTAAACCCCCACTGGGTCCTGAATTTAGTCCTAGAACCATTCCATAACGGAATAATAGCTAAAAATTTAAATAAACTACAATTCCCTACAGTCGCAGCATGCAGCCTGAACGTAGTCAGCGCCATATTTGTAGTTCTTTTTGGTTTCTAAACTAGGGTACAAAATAGGGTCATGAAACATAACTCCCCTTCAAATATCAATCATTTCATACAGCCGAAATACTATTAATATAACAAGAAGATGATCTATTTCACTCTAAAGTCCTGATATCACTGTTTGTGTCATGATCCAGGTTTTGATTTATTATGTTCTGAGTTTTCCTATGGTTATCCTTTGTGTATTCTGTGATTTCTAGTTTGACTTTGTATTTGGTTTAGTTCTTAGATGTTATCTGTAGCCCTTGTGTTTCCTTTGTTCAGCCTTTAGTGTTTTATATAGTCTTTGTGTTTCTGTGTATTTTGGGCTTTTGTTATTTTCCATGTGTCTAGTTTTTTATTGTATTAAGTTATTCCCTGTGTTCCATGTTTAGGTTTTCCCCTGTGTTTCTTGTGTAGTACTCCATGTATTTCATGTCTAGTTTAATTCCCTGTTTCATGTTAAGTTTCCCTGTGCTTCTTGTTTTGTTTCATGTTTTAGTTTTACTCCCTGTGTTTGAGTTTCCCTCCTTGGTTCTTTGTATCCTCCTGTGTTTTCAGTGTTTCTGTAGTTTAGCTTCTTGTGTCCAGTTTTCAGTCCTTGTGTGTTTCTTGTGCTAGGTTCCATGTTTCCTGTTTTATTTTGTAGTTGCCTTCCCTTGTGTGTGATTCCAGTTTTGCTTCCTGCCTGAGTTTCCCTCCACTTTGATTATCCTTCACCAGTTTCACCTGTGTCTGATTGTCCACACCTGTCTGCCATTGTTAATCAATCCCTGTGTATATAAGCTCTGTGTCTCCCTGTGTCTGTGTCGGTTTATTGCATATGTCTTCCCCGTGCTTGTTACTCCTCGTGCTTCCTCGTGCTCCCAGTGGATTTTGTTTTGTTTTGTTTTATGGACTTTTGAGTTTTGATTCCTAGGGTTTAGTTGTAAGTAGTTCTTTTGTTTGTTAATTAAATCCTTTTGTTTTTATCTGCATTTGGGTCCTCCCTTTTGAGTTTTTTCCTGAACCCCGTGACAGTTTGTCTGAGATTTTGCCGTTTTATCTAAAAACGGCTGTTGGGGGGGGGTCCGCCATTTTTGCAAACCACATCCATAAACAGGGTCATAAAAACGTATTTCTGCTTACTTTATGTAAACATTACTACTTCTGAAATAACATATGACTGACTAAAAACCTTTGAAACTAAAGGTTTAGTCTTATTTCACATATTTTGGCTGTTATTCTCAAATTGCTGTTTGTTTGCTAGCTCTTCTTGTTTTATCATATCAAACGTAATTTTTCACATATTTACTTAATCTATAGAATATTTGTTACAGCTGAAGTTGCAGTTACAGGCTACTTAGAAGCAGCATGTAAAGAAAGGATTGCTTTGTTGATTAATTTAACATATTTCTGATAAAACAAGATGCAAATATGTTGAGATTCTAATAATACGCTAATAATAGAGGGGTTATCCATGCAGAAATCTACTGAAAAATAGGCAAGCATGTCTTAATTGCCAAAAATGCCTCAGTTGATCACATTTATTTCCATAAAACAATTTTAGGATAGTTCTCTTCAATTTTTACTTCTATATAATGTTAAACAACCTCCAATAAAGTATTAAGTATTGATCCAATGGCACCTTGATTAGTTGGATTATAAGTTCTGAGATTAAAAAATACAACAGCAACAATACATCTATAGAAACACTTTATTATACAGAAAGAGCAATCAAAATACAGTTTTTTGTGAGTGTAAATGAAACTATCAGCAACACCATTTAAATTACAAAAAAGGAGTAATCCTGAGATGTTACTGGCAGACTGAATATGTCCTGCAGGACAAAAATAAAGAGCATTATGCATTTTAATATTTCACAACACAAGTCTCACAGCTATGGGTCCTGTAACTTGGAATAAAGGATCAGTTTGACAAAGAGACGTGATTTATAGAAGAACTAAGGTACAGAAATGGTGTATTGTAAATTTATAAACGGGGAAAAAATAGACTTTCATCCTTGTTATTTTTCATATCTCTTAGTATGTCATCTTATAATTTTGTCACTGTTGTAGCTTTTTATAAAGGGTCCCAGGCACAGTTTGTAAAAAATACACCACCATCACTCTAACAGCAAAATTGCAAATCAGACCCAATAAATGGTTAAGTTCAGTCAGTCAGATGATGATGATGATGATCATCATCATATAAGTGTGAGTCCTAGGGGCTGAGACAGGCAGGGACTGTCCAAGGTGATGTCACTTTGAAGGGGACCAACCTCTGGTGGGTGGTAAACATTTATGTAGCAGTATCTAGCCCTTTTTCCACCTGTTCGAGGAGCTGGATGAGAGCAGCTATTCTATCCAGCTGTCTCGTGCCATCAGCAGTAGAGAGCTTGCTACGAAGGGAAGTGGTCCATCACACTTTTCATGACTGACGAGACTGATCGAACAATCGTTTATGTAAAAAAAAATTATGATAGACAAATGTGCAATGTCTGTAGAGATAAAACTCAATTGTGATGTCTTCATGGAATCAAAGGGATAGTGAAGTCAACAGCAGGGCAGAGTCTGGACATAGGTGGTGGTGGTGAGGGATACAGGATGAGATGAGCAGAGGACTTGTGATGAGCTGAACCTGATGTTGATGAAATGGAATTGAGATGGCTGGGGTGTAGGAGAGTTACAGCTTTGACTTCAAATATCTGCAGAAGAGAAGAGAATTTAAAATACAAAATCAGCACCATTAGGCAAATGAAGTTGTGGTAAAATCTGACATGTTTACTTAAAAGTCAATGCCCATAATCAGCTGATCACCATAGCAGGAAGGGAAAGGTAAAAGAGGTAGAGACATGAATAAGCAGTAACTTCATAAATAAATGTGAAACAGTCCCCTGCTTGAACTTCCACTGGGCTTCATTTAGTGATCAGTGCAGCGATAGTTAACTATTGTCACTACAGCATCACTATGATGTAAGACTGTTCTTACAGTCTCAGCAAGGCAGGAGTGCACAGGCCAATAGGGATTACATTATAATAAATAATCTTATTTCTTAAGGAAGACCCTAAGGTGAGGTTGCATCTGCATGGTGCTCTTTCATAAACAGTATCAGCTCTGACAGTCTAACGCCCGTTTCAGACTGGGAGCGTGTTTTGCTGTTTGCGTGTGCCACGCGTCAGCTCCAGCTCCTGCTCCTGCCGGTGCAGCACACAGGGCGCGAGTTTGCTGCGTGTCAGCCGCATTTTCCTGCTCTCAAAGCCCTGTCCTTCCTCATGAGTTTTACCTGAATAAACCCCCCTACATGCTTATTGATTTAGCGTATTGAGGAAGTTTGTCGGGAACTATTCAAAATAAAAGCATTCTGTACAAGTGAACGGAGTTTCTCTAAAGAAATACTAAACCGGGCTTTTACTTTGAAAAAAAAAAAAAAACAGAAAAGCATTCATACGGTGTTTATCTTTCCTGTGATTATATTCTAACAGTGTGGAGACAGAAAGTTTCACTAATAGTTGCTCTTTAGAGAACAACTTTATAAAACAGGCACATTTAAGCTTGTGGCCTTCCTCAGAGTTATCAAGAAACACATTGTTAACATATTCTATGTGCATATTTGCCACAGCGATATAAATATTGCTCTCTATTTATCATTTTCCTGTCTAATATGGTCACCAGCCGCATGCAGTGCATGGAAAAAATAGGCGAGACTTCGAATCTCTGAACTGAAGCTGGCAGTCTGAAAGCCCTGACTTGTTAACATGCAATCAAACTGAAAATCCACGCGTATCGTGGTCAAGACACGCGCATCACGCTCCCAGTCTGAAACAGGCTTGACTGTTGATCTGAAGCAAAAGTCAGAAAACAGACATCCAAGTACATGCATAGGTTAGTGTGTATTATAGTCAGTGTCAAACTCCTGTCATGACTTTAAATACTTCACAGATATTCTTCTTATCTTCTTACAGTTGCTAACTTGTTAGGAGGCTGCTCATGGACCTGATCTAGACAGCATGCAAGGAGAAGAGATGAAGACACTGTCAAAGCTATGATAAAGTACCTGTTCATCCACAAGGCTCACAGGGTGGTATTTTATTTCACAGTGTACATAAAGGAATAAGAATTACATTTACAGTAATCTTATTAACTCCTTTATCTTGTTAACATTTAAGACTTCATAGTGATATTAAACTCATTAATCCATTCAATTCAGATCATTACATGCTGATCTGTTGCTTGTATGGCCATAGTCTTTACTCTTTCTACATCTTCATGTCTAGCTCTGAATCCAATGCTGTACAACAACAACAATTACAGAGGAAAGGCAGCCTTCTGCACTAAAAGTAATTTGTGAATAAAAGCACAAGACCAACTTTAAAATAAATCAGTATAATGGCTTAATTGGTGATTCTCTGCTGAGAGATGAGAGATCTTCTTGTGAAAGAACAGTTATTTTGAAAGCTTAAACCAACCAGCACTAGGAACAAAGACATTTTTACATGAAACATATAACATTTATAAAACATTAAACCACCTTAGTGGAGTGGGCAAACCTTGGTCTGGAGATTTCCTCAGTCTGTCTCCATTCCTTGGACGTACTGTATGTGAGCCAAACACAGGGAACCTCTGGTGCTGGATGATCTGAAATTTAAATAAAGTTTCAGAACGTCACAAACTCAGACAGTAAATTTAGATCACTGTAAAGTGTAGCTAGCCAATATCAGATAAAAACAAGCAGCAAAAATGTTAGCATTTACCATTTCTTATAATCCTTTCCAATTTCTTTCCATTATGCAGCAAAACACAGAACAATGAAGGCCAAGCAGAGTAAATGAGATGTGGCCAAAAATCAGTACGATTATTCTGTATGCTTGGATTGGCACAAAAATTTGTGGGGTGTCCTGTCCTGATTTCTGGTTAGAAGCAATCTAGATACAATAGATGCAATATAGCAAAACATTTGATGGAAGTGTTTAGATAAGCAACAGCCAGTGAACAAATGAGGAACTTTTCTGTTCTTAGAGCAAAATTCTAAAAAGATAAACACAGGTTATTTTACATATGCAGCCCTTATAATGCAGAGAAAACAAATGCAATAATACTATTACTATTTGATGAGAATATTTAATGGTGCTGTGAAAAGATTTTTATATAGATTCAGTCAGTGCTTTAACAGTACAAATCTGAGTAATAAAAACAAATTAAGGCTGCAGCTTAAACTAATTTATGGGCATGTAGTCCAATAATCCAACTGTGAGAAAAGATCCATCAAACTTCTCTTATGGAAGTTATGATCCATAAACTGACATATGAACTACCCCATATGTAAACCAAATGAACAAGCAGCAGTCATGGAGGACATTACTGTTTCAAATACAAGTTTACGCTAGTAAGTTATTTTAAAAAATATTGACAGCTTTACATACCGCTTCATAATCACATGTGCTCTATGAATTATTTAATTGTTCTAATAATATAGAGAGTAAAACAGCTGAGAACAGTCTGTAATCCAGTGCAGGTGTTCATTTTACATCTACAAGAAAAAATTAAATTTTCTGGGAGATCTTTAAATTGACTTACTAAAGCAACTTTCACTGCAGTACACACCCCTCACAGATACCTGACGCCTCACAGACACAGACTTGCTGTCTAAGACTTCTCACCCGTACATGGTTGGAGGCCAGACCTGATTGGGGTGCAGGCTTTTTATTCAGACTCACAAATCTGAACACTAAAGGTACAGGACAACCCTAAAGATAAAAATGAAGAAAAAAGTCATAAGCAAGGAAGTCTACCATATCTACACAAGACAAATGAACATCTTTACATTTTCATACAGGTATTCATTGTTCACAGGACTGGATTATTAACCGGTTAAAGGTAGCAGCAGTGACTGTTTTAACAGTAAAGTGACCTGTACTAACAATTACCTTCAAATCTTTGATATATTTACATTATGAACCTCATGGCTCTCAGGTAAACTGTGACATAACTCCTTGGAGGAAGGCCCATGGCAAGCTTTCTGTAAGAAAGATTGATATCTATACCAACATTTTTGGGCAACAGTCTACAAGACAACAGAGACAGGTATTATGTACAACATCTATAAAAGGATCAAGACTAACGCTATATGTGCAAGCATAATAAGTTAGCTGACAACAAAAAAGTGTTGTTCCTATGTTTTCAACCAAACATTACAATGATTTTGCTTCAGTGCAGCAGTAGAAAAAGCAGATACTGAAACATTTATGTTACAATATCTTACAGTATGTACATGTTTATTTTAGATAGCTAACTTTGAAGCTATAATTCATAAAAAAAATTAAACACTTTCAAAATCCATTCAGTGTTTTTCCCTTACCTTTGATTCTCAGTGATTACCCACTGAACTAGAGATATGAGCAGGGCTCTCTGCTGTGATGTTAAAGTTTGATGGCCGGTGGTCTTGAGGGGAGCCCTGAAAGCCATCCAAACACATCTGGTTCTGGAAGACAAAAACTTAACTAAGAAAATGGTTTGAAGCAGGCTAATATTTATAAAAAATATTTTTTAATACAACTGTTTATATATTCTGATCATGTCTAGTCAGCATCCTTGCATCCTTTGTGAATCTTGCAACCACACTAACAATACTCATAGACTTGTTCATTGTAGAAATAATACCAACAATAGCTTGTATACATCTAAATCTTACTTTTTTATACTTTTGTCGGTTTATTTATTTTTTATCTTCAATGTTTAATTCCTGTACATTGAGAGCAAAACTAACCAGTCACATTCCTTGTTGTGTAGGCATACTTGGCCAGTTCAGCTAATTCTGAATAACCAAATTAAGTGTTTATCTGATATGCTGATTGTTTGTGCATATTAACAGTAAACCTTACCTCCACCACATGAATCAAGCCCCCTTGGAGTCCTGTGAAGGGTTTTCTCCAGGATTTGTTCCTTTTCCGTCCTCAGCTGCTCTCTGTTTTGAAGAGAAAAATCTTGTGAGGCTGACTTGTCAAAACTGATGAGAAATAAAGGAAAAGTAACGAATGACCACTTAGTTCTCTGAAACTCCACTGGTGTAGTGTCATTTTATATAATCTTAAAGACTGTAGTAAGAAGAACTTAATCAACATTACAGTATTTTTAAAAGAGGTGTGCTTTTATGTAAGATACCAATCCCTGTATAACAAATATGGCTGTTGCTGAAATGAGCCTTTCACCATAATTTAAAAATTCAATCATAATCTATTCATCTGTGTCCTTAATAACCTTGTAACATCTTCATAGAGTTTTTGCATAGATGTTTGCCTCTAGCCTAAATGTTCCAAGGTTCTCCTCTTCAGCCATCTTCATGCTCAATTTTAAAATTAAGGATATCAAGAATTCCCAGACTGAAAAAACTGATGATCTTATAGAATTCCTTGATGCAGATTTTGCAGCGGTGGTTTTACGTATATTTGAGGACCTTTAAATGAAATGCAGCGTCCGTCACAATAAAGTGTCCGGGCACACATGGGGGTCCGACCAGTGGACATTTAAACGTTTAATTAGTGGAAAACTAATGGACAGTATTCATGGTCATTAGTAATACTCCACTTTACACTGAGTCTGTATCAACAGAGAGTTTCTTAGCTTGTATTGATAGAAAAACGACCACGCAGGTACTCTTTTTACTCTTTGGGATGATAATAGTGATCTCATTAGCCTGGCTTTTTTCTACTGCCCTGGTACTTAAACCACGCTAGTGAAGCATAGAAAGGCGTTCATGTAAACATTTAAAATAACATGCAGAATCATAACAACCATGATACTTACATGCATGACGCCCTGCAGAGACAGGAAGCTGACGGAGAAGCAGACCTCTGTGCTCCGTTCTCATCGTAACACTCACTGAGAATTATGGGAGGTGATGATTACCGTAGTTACAGTTTAAAGGGAAGCTAAAAATTGCAAATACAGGCCATTTTCCTGGAAAATAAGTCTAAAAATAACACAAGATGACAGGAAAAAAGCGGAGAGAGTTTCAATGAAATCTTACAGTATGAAAAACACATTGACATGTAAAAAAACGATTATAAATTCTGAAATCATAACAATGTATGATCGTATGAAAGCAAAATTAAAAACAAAAGCAACCCGATGAATTATCGTTAATACATACCAAGTTATTACGCTTTATGAGCGGATTAAAAACCCAATATAGCGTCTTTCCTGCTCTTGAAGAAAACGTGAAGTCAGCACGAAAGATGCTGCCTATTCAAATGAATGGGATTTAGTTTCGTGCTGCACAACACGAGAAAAAGCAGAAATTCGTGTCCATGGACACAACTCAATAGATTAAACTTCGTGAGTATTTCACATATTTTTGTGAGACTGGGTTGTACCGTTGTGTACCGGTGTCGGTTCACAGGTACCGGGAATCCATGCCGTACCGGTTCAAAGGTGAAAGGTACCCATCCCTAACCTTCAGGTACAGTGGGGGTCCCTGGTCTCTGACACCTTTATTATGGGGGTTGCGGGCTGAAAAGGTTGAGAACCCCTGCACTAAAGTACTTAAGATCTGTGATCCTAAACGGGTCATTCTGAGGCACTCAGAAAGTCTCTTCAGTTTCTTATGTAATTTTCTCTGTAAACGTTGTGGCCCAGCTAACTCTTCTCTTCTTCATTAATGTCTCTAAACTGACTGATAAATTCGTTGAATTGGGAAGTGAGTAGAATTTTTAAAAAAGTGTCACCAGTTAATCCAACACCAGTTAAGTCTGGGCTTTTATTTCCTTTTCCTGTCTTATTATAATAAAGTAAGGACAAACAGATTGACTCTAAACTGGATCAGGATCCACGTGTTTCTGCAGAAATCAGACAACTGCAGAAAGATGTGAACTCTAAAAGTGAAGGATTCAGCTGAATTCATGCTTCCTGTCTTTTTCCCAGCATTCCTTTCTTCACTTCCTCCCCCCCTTACATGGCTGACGTCAGAGCTGAACCCGAGTCTTTCCCTTAAAACCCCAAGAACCCCCATCCTTTATCCTAATGTCCTCCTGCTGCTCCAGCTCCCTGGAGGCGGGGCTTAAATTACCGCCATTACCACTATCACTGTTCCGCCTTGAAGGCTGCACTCATTTCACCCTCGTCTTGCTCTCTCCGTCTCACCTCTCCTCCTGACGGCTGCTGTAATATCCAACTGTAACTGCATCCAAATGCATTCTGGGCCATGGCGGGATGAAATGAATGTGCTGAATGCTTAGCCCGGCATTAAAGCACCACCATAATGGCGAGGTGTTTTACAAGTCAACTCGTTGTTCCTTCTACCTCTGTGACCCCCTCAGCAAAAGCACAGTCTCACTAATCCTGCCTGAGTCTGGAGCGAACGAACAGCTGTAGCTGATAAGTATAGATCATTTAAGAAAGGTCACTAAGAGCGCTGACCCTCAGTAACAGTCAGAGCTGACCCTCAGTAACAGTCAGAGCTGACCCTCAGTAACAGTCAGAGCTGACCCTCAGTAACAGTCAGAGCTGACCCTCAGTAACAGTCAGAGCTGACCCTCAGTAACACTCAGAGCTGACCCTCAGTAACAGTCAGAGCTGACCCTCAGTAACAGTCAGAGCTGACCCTCAGTAACAGTCAGAGCTGACCCTCAGTAACACTCAGAGCTGACCCTCAGTAACGGTCAGAGCTGACCCTCAGTAACGGTCAGAGCTGACCCTCAGTAACGGTCAGAGCTGACCCTCAGTAACGGTCAGAGCTGACCCTCAGTAACACTCAGAGCTGACCCTCAGTAACGGTCAGAGCTGACCCTCAGTAACGGTCAGAGCTGACCCTCAGTAACACTCAGAGCTGACCCTCAGTAACGGTCAGAGCTGACCCTCAGTAACGGTCAGAGCTGACCCTCAGTAACACTCAGAGCTCAGAACACTCATATTGTGCTACCTTTAAAAAAAAAACTTTTTACCATTTTTTACCTCATTCTTGCCCAGTTTTGCCAGATTTTATTTTATCACTTTAAACCTCTTTTTTACCATTTATGCCATTGTTTGGCCACTTTTTGACCAATTTTTCCACATCAGCCCATTTAACTCTACCAATTTCTTTGTTGCACAATCAACACATGCACGCTCTGGGTGACCCTCAACTTTGCCAAATCAGGAAGCAGTGCCGCCGTGATGCAGTGCAAGCGAGCTGAAATGGATAAAGGACAGAGACTTTTGAATGGCAGGTTCAGCTTTCAGATCATGCCAGATAAAACTGGAAATACGGGTCGAAGTGCGTCCCTTGTCGGTTCAACGCGTATGCTTGCATGCCAGATAAAACTGAAGTGATTCGCTCGTACTGATGACGTGAACTGAGCTACCAGGAGTTCGTAGAGTCTTAGGCCTCGTCCACACGCAGACAAAAACGATATATTGCCGTTTCATTTTGAAAAAGTTTCCCATAAAGACGGGATCATTTTAGGAAATATCCGCGTAAGCAGAGAACCACTGAAAATGATTGAAAACGCTGTAGTATACGTGCCAAGCCTCTATGTGGCGCTGTATTGCTGCCACAGAAATGCACCAAAAGAGAGAAGAAGATCACAGTAAACTGACACGCACTTTCTTCTAGTTGCCCTTCTGGTTGTCCTCCGTGTTGTATGAAGAACATCATGGTGTGTGCGTTTCGCGGTGGAGGTAAAGGAGCATCAGATTTTGCTGTAAAAGCCATAATAAGCTCAGTAACTTTTGCAGCATGAACACAATCCTGTAAACCGCCATTGTTGTTTTGGCTGGACCCACACAGGTGTCTCAAGAGAATTACGCTATGTGTGAAGTAATCGTTTCAAGAAAGATGCAGTCGGCCATCCACACGGACATGAAACGGTAGCTGTTTATGGATGTGTGCACTCTGGGACCCGTTTTCAAAAAGTATTGTTTCCAGTCACCCAAAACGTCATTTCCGCGTGGATGAAACACCGAACGACAGAAAAGGTATGTGCATACTCCTGAATTCGTCTCCATGTGGACGGGGCCTTGAATAGCTCGTACCACTCACTGGCCGAGCGCACCGCCAATGCAGAGAGCCGCCCCCTTAGCCATGCTGTTGTCCTTGTTGGGCTTGGGCTTGGGCGTAGCACAGGAGGAAAAAGGATACTGATTACCCGGGCCTACAGTAGGGAGGGGCCCTTAAGGAGCCTGCAATGAAAAGTGTTTTTTTTTTTTTGGTTTGTTTTTTCTTAGTAACTAGTGTCAATATTAAATCAAAAGTGACTGAATGAATCGGTCAAAAGACTGAAATTTGTATTAGAGTAAAATAAATACTGGGGGTCTCTGCTTCTCCCTTAATAATGTCCAAATGGTTTAGTCCAGCACTGCAAAATAATGGAAGTAAATTCAGTTTAACCATGGTAAAAAGTTGCTTATAAATGGGGAAATTATGCTTCAAATTACATTAAAATACATATATATTTGTAAAACTTACACAACATTTGTTGCCTGGCAAAGGAGGCCTGTGTAATATTCTTTCTAGGGGCCCAAAATCCCTAGCTACACCCTGGGCTTGAGTTTACCATGGTATGCTCTCAGCATGTTTTTGGAGTGTTCAGTATCTCTGAGCTTAGACTAGAGAATTTTCTGGACTTTATCTGTCGTTGTTTTGAGTTGTTGACATGAACAGACACGCATTTTTGTCCACTTGTGTTGATAAGGGTATTTAAATCTAGAGAAATAGTCCAGTATGGTACATTTTGAACAAAAGTGCAATTAATTTGCCATTAATCTTGAGTTAACTGTGAAATTTGTGAGATGAAAAAAAAAAAATTAATTGACAGCCCACTACAGTGCTTAACAAATTTATTAGACCACCTGTCATAAAAACGAAAAAATATAAATATTTTAGATATCTGCCAAAAACTTTTTTAAAACTAAAAACTAAAACTAAAAATGTTTTACCATTTTGAACAGGAATGAGGAATTTCAAACTGGATTCACCCAAATTTGAGCCGGCTCACTGGGCTTCTCTGAGAAGTCAGAAATGAATCAAGCATAACATTCAACCACTAAAACTCATTTTTCTGTTCAGGAATGACAGTAAATAACTATAATTTGACATATTAATCAAGAAATATTAATGCGCTTTAATATTGTTTCAGTTTTTTGTAACTCAGTAAATTTGAAAATTTATGGATAACAATAATAATTCTATTTTAGCATTAAAAATATCATTTGGGTTAAAGAGCTTCTACATATTGGTGTATTAACCATTGCAGAAACATCAAAAATGATTTTGGTAATTACCAATGCTGTTAATTTAGGGCAGCTGTGGCAGAAACCTGACTTTGGTTAGGGTTAGGGTGGTCTAATACATTTGTTAAGCACTGTATACATACATACATATATATATATATATATATATATACACACACACATATACATACATACAGTTGAAACCAGAAGTTTACATACACTATATAAAAAGACACATAAACTTTTTTTTTCTCACCGTCTAAAATTAAATCAGATTAAACTTTTCCTGTTTTTGGTCAATTAGGATTACCAAAATTATTTCTATTTGCTAAATGCCAGAATAATGACAGAGATCATTTTTTAGACATTTTTTTATTATTTTCTTGAGAGTCAGAAGTTTACATACATTTCATTAGTATTTGGTAGCATTGCTTTAAACTGTATGACTTGGGTCAAACGTTTTGGATATGCTTCCACAAGCTTCTCACAATAGTTTGCAGGAATTTTGGCCCATTCCTCCTGGCAGAACTGGTGTAACTGAGCCACACATGCCTTTTCAGCTCTGCCCATAAATTTTCAATGGGATTGAGATCAGGGCTTTGTGAAGGCCACTCCAAAACATTGACTTTGTTATCCTTAAGCCACTTTGTAACCAGTTTGGCAGTATGCTTAGGGTCATTGTCCATCTGGAAAACCCATTTGCGCCCAAGCTTTAACTTCCTGGCTGATGTCTTGAGATGTTGCTTCAGTATTTCCACATAATGTTCTTTCCTCATGATGCCATCTATTTTGTGAAGTGCACCAGTCCCTCCTGCAGCAAAACAACCCCACAACATGATGCTGCCACCCCCATGTTTCACAGTTGGGATGGTGTTCTCAGGCTTGCAAGCTTCCCCCTTTTTTCTCCAAATGTAACGATGGTCATTATGGCCAAAAAGTTAAATTGTAGTTTCGTCAGACCACAGAACATGTCTCCAAAAATTAAGGTCTTTGTCCCTGTGTGCATTTGCAAACTGTAATCTGGCTTTTTCATGTTTCTTTTAGAGTAATGGCTTCTTCCTGGGAGAGTGGCCTTTCAGCCCATGTGGGTACAGGACTCGTTTGACTGTTGATAATGACACACTCTCACCAGCTTCAGCCAGCATCTTCACAAGGTCTTTTGCTTTTGTTCTTGGGTTGAGATGCACTTTTCGGACCAAAGCACGTTCATCTCTGGGACACAGAACCCGTCTCCTTCCTGATGGCTGGACATTCCCATGGTGTTTATACTTGCGTATAATTGTTTGAACAGATGAACGTGGCACCTTCAGGCATCTGGAAATTGCACCCAAGGATGAACCAGACTTGTGCAAGTCCACAATTCTCTTCCTGATATCTTGGCTGATTTCTTTTGATTTTCCCATGATGTTACACAAAGAAGCAGTGTGTTTCAGGTGTGCCTTAAAATACATCCACAGGTGTGCCTCTAATTAACTCAAATGTTGTCAATAAACCTATCAGAGGCTTCCAAAGACATGACATCATCACCTGGGCTTTCCCAAATTGTTTAAAGGCATAGTAATCTTAGTGTATGTAAACTTCTGACTTTAAAGAACGTAATAAAAATTGTCTAAAAAAAATCCTTTTCTCATTATTCTGGCATTTAGCAAATAGAAATAATTTTGGTAATCCTAATTGACCAAAAACAGGAAAAGTTTAATCTGATTTAATGTTAGACGGTGAGAAAAAAAAGTTCATGTGCCTTTTTATATAGTGTATGTAAACTTCTGGTTTCAACTGTATATATATATATATATATATATATATATATATACACATATATATACATATATATACAAGAATATATATATATATATATATATATATATATATATATATATACACATATATATACATATATATACAAGAATATATATATATATATATATATATATATAATCTTTTTTTTTCTTGCGTCCTGATATTTAGTCACATTACGGCCTAGCCATGAAGTCAGCATTAATTTACTCTTTTAGTTCCGTGTGCTTATCCACATTTTTACCAAGAAAACAGTAATTCTATTTTAAGAGGATTATGTTTTAAGAAAGCTATATGGCACCATAGCACAAACAAATAAAGCTTACTTTTGTTGCTTAAGAGTGTTTAGTATTGGGGTTAAATATGTCGGTTATCACAGCTTAACTTAACTATGGACCGTGGTTCTGCTGACCTCCATGATCCCACAGTCGGCTGGGACTCTGGAAGCTCTCTCCTTTATGCCCCCTAATGGCAGACCTGACTGTAACATCATATAAAGAGTCCATTTCTATATGAATAAGGTGGGCCTTGAGACTTTTGCTTAACCTCCCAAAGACCAGGTGCCAGCTCAGACCATCTGCCTCAGGTTGAGCCCACACAGCTGAGAACAACCTTCAAACCGATCTGGTCTAAGTTTGCTGCAGCTGTGCTGACCGCCGTCACCGGGACAGTACGAGGAAAAAACAACACATAAAATTTATGGGCAACTTGAAAATCTCTTTTCAATATTGGTGAATTAGTAAAACTAACAGCAGTTATGTCAATAATCCTGATCAGCAGAAAAGATCCGATCATCAGGAGGAACTAGAGCACTAAAAGCTATGATAATATTTTTACCCCTCAGTCAAACAGACGGTAAGAATGAACTAAAGGAGGTTCCTTCATGGAGAGTAGGATAAAATCCCTCAGTGGGAACATCTGTAAGCATCAGGATTCTAGTTTTAATATTCTGATCATGGACATCAGTAATGTCACTCCTCCTCATTTCCTTTGACCCCCTGCTGTGAACGTGTTAGTGCACCATCCCTTCATTAGGGTGACCCTGGGTCCTGATGGAGCCTCTGGGAGGAGGTGGGCTGATGGTGGCTCTGTCAGACCCCCTATAGTGGGGTTTGTGGGTGATACTGTAAAACAATGATTACACAGCCCATCATCCTCGATGTCAGCGGCTGTGTGCTGTCCCAGTGTGGTACAGGATAATCCTCTCCCCCCTGCCTCTCCTCCACACATCCGGATTTCCTCAGACATTGTAATCAATCGTCCTCCCCGTGGAGCCGGAGCGCTTGCTGGGACCTCAGAGGCTCTGCCTGATAAGACGAAGGAGCCGCAGAGAAAACATCTGCAGAAAGTGGGGAGGAAACCCTTCAATGATCCCACTGTAAAGACCCCTACCTTTCACCAAAGTCCACCCGTGTTTTATTTTAGCTTTAGGTGTCTAAAGCCGGCTTTAACCCGCTGGCAGCGCTCAGGGCCTCGACTCCAGGGCGCTTCTCGCCAGTACTTATTGTTGCTCTGTTACAGAAAAATAAATCTTTTCTTGGTGGAATGTGTACTGTAGTTTTAAAATAGCTCGATGTGCTTCATATTTATTTATTTCAAGCAAATACCACACAGAAGTCATGCAGACAATGCCAACAAATCCTGTGCAGCAGCAGCTGAGAACTAGCAGAGAGGTGCGGCATAAAAACAGCTGATGCCAAGGGTGTTTTTCTGCACATGGCGCTGAGCGCTCAGAATGCTGGACTACATTTTCTAAAAATCAAAAGTCAAAAGGCCCTTAATGAACTTTTTAATGATCCTTTTTCAGTAAGCATACACTTTAGTCCATTTAAAAATAGGTTTACTAAATCCCTGCATGACCCCTCGTTTCCACATACGTACGGTTAACCGGAAGTCCATTCATTCATTTGGGAATCTCCATGATATCCGACCTGCCTATGAATCTCCCCTCAGTGATGTTTTTGTCTGGAATGTGCCACAAGAAAAAACGGAACTTTTGCTGAAGATTTCTGAAAAACGGTAAAGCAGGGTGCTAGCTGACTAGACAACAGGCCCATATTTATCAGCTGGATATGAAACACAGATTAACTTTAATATAAAATATCTCAGCATTTCTTAGTCGATGAAGTGTCAGATATATTTAAACATTTAAGAGAACAGACTAAAAATGGGTAATTTCACACGTAAGCACATATTTTTAACATTAGCCCGTTCCAGGGCCGGAAACTCAGTCACAGCAGGGGCCAGATTCTGGATTCAGGTCTAACCTGAGGGCCTAACAGGGTCACCTTTTCAACCAGAAACTGCCTACCTCATTTAACCAGTAGTAAAATAAAAAAAACTTAGCACTGATGGTCAATGATTTTGACATTTAAAAACTTAAAACGATAAGTTTAAAGGCTCACAATCTGAGAAAAGTAAATTTATTAGTTCAAAAAGGTGAAAACATGAAATTCAAAAACAAAGTTTTTTACATTAGAAAGAAAGTCAAAATCATGAGTCTAAAAGGTCAAAATATGGAATTATGAAGTCAAAGTTCGGAGTTGAAAATATGAGATAAAATACAAAATAATTGGTTAAAAAGGTCAAAATATCACTTAGAAATTACAATTATGAATCTTAAAGCTCAAAATATTTTATGAGAAGTCAAAATTATGAGTTGAAATGCTCAAAGTATGAAATAAAAGTCAAAATTCTAAGTTTGAGTCCTGACTGATGCTAAATTTAAAATGTGAAATTAAAACACAAATTAATTTCTTTTCCCACATTCCTGACCTCTTATCTAAATATTTTTACTTTTACTTTTTCAGATTTGATGACTTAACAAGGATTTCTTCAATCATCAGGATAAGTTCACATTTTTATACTTGAGGAAATCTGCAGACCTCAGACTGATGGGACAGTTAGAACAGAAATATGAGATCATCTTACGGTCCAGATTTGGCCCCCGGGCCATGAGTTTGACACCTGTGCTTTGAAACAAATCAACCACGGTTAGAAAAAATATCAGCTGCATTTTGTTGCTGGTGTCAAAGCTTGTGTTTATTTGTTACATGTGAATAATTTTGTCTGAATTATTTGCACTAAAGGCCCCTGGTGTTCACTGTTAGTGTTGGTAAAGAGAAATGACAGAGTTTGAGGATTACACACCAGCGTTTATGAAGCATTTCCTCCTGCTGCTGCTGGCTCGAATCAAAAAGATTTAAGGTATTCAACAGAGAGGGGAGGATATTTATATCTCACAGATATAATCAGGATGATCCAGTGTTTATTTTAGTCATATTTGGTAGCAGAGGAGTCGTACTAAAGGAAGCAGACATGCTGACAGCTGGTGTGAAATAACTAAAGTGTGAACTTCTCTGGTTCTAGAAAAACACCAGAATGTCCAGATCTGACCTTTGACCTTCGCTGTGAGAGCGCTCCATCTCTGCAGAGGATCAGAGGACTTTTTTATTTTCACCTCCTGAAGGTTGAAGGAAGTAGGACACGGAATCTGCTGCAGAGAGAGAAGGAACCTGTGGACCAAAGATTTGGAGGAAAATAAAACAACTGCATCATCTCCTCTAGCCTGTAACTGTCAGTAAATCTTAGAAATATGAAGAGAATCTCTGCAGCGCTCGCTTTAATATCATGTTTACATGACAGGCAGGTGAGAGGCGGGGCTTATTTTTCGGACTGAATGTGGAGGTTATGTTCCCAGCAGTATTCTGACGGGGTTAGGGGTGCAGTCTTTAGTGTGTGGTGACAGTGAGATGAGGGCTGTTGGTCCATCTGTCACTTCTCCTTAGCTCGTCATAAACCTGTCAGCTGATCATCTGAGCCTCTTCTTCTTCCATTTCTATATCCAGAGGGCCAAAGGCAGCTTATTAAAGCATCAAACCTTCATTTAAAGTCCTCAGCCGTAAAGAGCTGGAGGATGTTAATCAGGAGGAACAAGCCTCCTCTCACATGTGCTTAGAGCAGAGAGTGAAGCTGGCAGCTTCCTCTACCTGCACGTCTGTCACTGTCAGCCCCCCCGCCCACCTACAGCACCTCAAACAGGATATGTTTAGTCCAAAGAGCCGTGCATTCACATCTGACTCGACTTAATTGCATCCTTCAAGGTGGCAAACGCCTGCTCAGAGCTTCTATTTAGAGGATTTCACCGCAGGGGAAATTGACAGGCAATAAAAAGGAAATAAGGAGCTGTTATCCTCATCAGACATCAGACAACATCAACATCAGACTGTTTGAAAACAGTTCATTCAGGAAGCATTCAGACCTCTCTTATTTCAGTTTATGTGTCTGATGCTACAGTCATTAAAATTCCTCTTTTCTCTCATTAATCTACACTCAATACCCCATCCTGACTAAGTTCAAACAGAATATTATTAGAGATAAAAAAAAAAAAAACTGAAATATCACATTGACATTCAAGGCTTTATCTCAGTACTCAGTTGATCACTGATGGCAGCAATTATAACCTCAAGTCGTTCTGGTCAGCACTCGTCATGGGTCTGTATGTGTCTGCCTGCCTGACTGAGCGAGTGACGGTGATTTCGGAGCCATACAGAGCAGAGCTGGACAATGGGCGGGGCTTAGTTGTACTCAAAGCCGACTGTAATGGCTGCCTCCAGTGCATGTGGACACACCTACTTCCACTGCTGCTCCTCCTTCTTCTCCTCAACATATGGAAATCCCCACTATAGCTCCTCCTTCTCCTTCTCCGTCTCCTACACATGTCTCCACAGCTGCAGCCCTTCTAGCACCTGTTCCCTTCTCTGTCACAGAGACAGGGGTGAGGCTGGAGCTTGGGAGACTTTGCTCTGGGAAGGCAGCTGGCCCAGATGGTGTGTGTCCAAGGCTGCTTAAAGTCTGTGCTGCACAACTGTGTCAACCTCTCCACAGGATCTTCAACCTGAGGCTACAGCTGGGGTGGGTGCCTGCTCTATAGAAAACATCCTGTATTTTACCGGTACCAAAAATCAAATGTCCAGCTGAACTAAATGACTACAGACCTATTGCCCTTACCTCACACATCATTAAAACTCTGGAGCGGCTGAATCTAGGCCTACAGAGGCTTGAGGTCAAAGACAACCTCGATTCCCTGCAGTTTGCATACAAAGAACACATTGGAGTGGATGATGCCATCCTCTTCATGCTTCACTGTGCCCTGTCTCATCTGGAGGAACCTGGAGTTTATGTGAGAATCATGTTCTTTGATTTTTCAAACACATTCAACTCCATCCAACCCACCATACTCAAAGACAAGCTCACGGAGTTGGGAGTGGATCCTTCCTGTGTTTCTTGGATCACAGATTACCTGACAGGAAGGCCACAGTTTGTCAGGCTGGGGAACTGTGTTTCTGGGACATTAATGAGCAGGACAGGGGCTCTACAAGGGACAGTCCTGGCTCCATTCCTGTTCACACTGTATACATCAGACTTCAAATACAGCACTGAGTCCTGCCACATTCAGAAATACTCTGATGACACTGCTATCGTGGCATGTATCAGAAATGGACATGAAGCAGAATACAGGGATCTGGTAAGTGCCTTCAGTGACTGGAGTCACAAAAACTGCCTGCTACTCAACACCTCAAAGACAAAGGAAATGATCATAGATTTCCACAGATCCAAACCCCCTCTTCAGCCAGTGAACACTCGTGGCGTGGACATCGAGGTGGTGACATCGTATAAATATTTAGGTGTACACCTGGATAATAAGTTGGACTGGTCTAAAAACGTAGACTTCATCTACAAAAAGGGGCAGAGCCGCCTCTTTTGCCTGAGAGGACTCCGATCAATAGACATCTGCAGTTAGATGCTGCAGATGTTTTATCAGTCTGTGGTGGCAAATGTTCTGTTTTATGCTGCAGTCTGCTGGGGAGGCAGTGTAAAACACAAGGATGCAAGGCGTCTGAAAAAACTGGTTAAAAAAGCTGGCTCTGTGGTCAGAATCAAATTCAACTCATTGGAGGATGAGGTGGAGAGACGCGTGCTGAGCAAGATGGAGGCCATTCTGAGAAACATGGATCATCCACTTCATATCTCCCTCAATGAGCAAAGAAACAACGGTGGTGGACGGCTCCTATCCCTGCGCTGCAGGACAGAAAGATTTAGGAAATCTTTCATACCATCAGCTATTAGACTTTATAATTCTAAAGTAAACAGATGAGATTCCCAGATGATTGAATTTCCCTTCGGGGATAAATAAAGTTCTTGTATTGTATTGTATTGTATTGTATTGTATTGTATTAATTACATCAGACGTAGCTTTAGGGTTGGATCAGTTTGACTAGAACTGGACCACGTTTATGTATGAGATGAACAAAAACAACATTTAAAGCTTTTCGTGTTGGGAAAGATGCCTTCACCCTTCTGCTGACCTGCTCCAGCATGAGTTTGAGATGGTTAGGGGAAGGGTTGGTTGTGAGTGGTTGTATACAATGGCTGCTAGCATGGACTTAGCCACAGCGGTGGTTTTGTCAGAACTGGACAATGTGTTTTTATGAACAAGGGCAGAGAGCAACACTGAAAGCTTTTTATAAAGGGAAACATGTTATTGCTCTCCCGCTGGTCTGCTTCGGCATAAGCCTGTGATCGTTGAGGGAGGTTGCTGGTGTATCCAATGACTGCTGCTGCAGAAGCCGTTAGCTTGGATGTAGCTGTAGGGAAGCGGCAGTTAAATCGGAACTGGACCACATTTCATTTTAAAACATGAGCATAGAACCACAAAGCTTGTCAGACAGAGTCAATTGTTTTGAACGTCTCCTGTCTGGCCTTGGCATCAATTTTATTCAACCTGAAGTTCCACTATTAACAATCTACAGCAGTGCTAGCCTGTCAGCTCAAGAAAAGTCCATGTGCACGCCATTGTGTCTTTTCACGCTGATTGGCCCATCATGAAGCCTCTATCTGTTATCAGGTGTGCAGGGTTTTTGTCACAGTACAGGGGAGACAAAAGGAGATTATTACGCTTACAGCATCACTGGTGACCTGCAGCAACTCAGGCCTTCATCATTCAACCTGAAATTTATAATGAAAACCCTTCTTTGACAAAAGCATGTGAAACAGGCTGGACTTCAGTCTGTCAGTACATCAGTAAAATGATTTTCCACTAATAAAAAAACACTGTTACAGAAGCATCAGCATGTCGTCTCAGTGATGCAGACTGGACTGTTCTGATGAGTGTAACAGGACGATCTTCATGAAGGCAGCTGTCCTCTGTAACAGGACGTTCTTCATGAATGTAGCTGTCCTCTGTAACAGGACGTTCTTCATGAAGGTAGCTGTCCTCTGTAACAGGACGTTCTTCATGAATACAGCTGTCCTCTGTAACAGGACGATCTTCATGAAGGTAGCTGTCCTCTGTAACAGGACGTTCTTCATGAAGGTAGCTGTCCTCTGTAACAGGACGTTCTTCATGAATACAGCTGTCCTCTGTAACAGGACGATCTTCATGAAGGTAGCTGTCCTCTGTAACAGGACGTTCTTCATGAAGGTAGCTGTCCTCTGTAACAGGACGTTCTTCATGAAGGTAGCTGTCCTCTGTAACAGGACGTACTTCATGAAGGCAGCTGTCCTCTGTAACAGGACGTTCTTCATGAAGGTAGCTGTCCTCTGTAACAGGACGTTCTTCATGAAGGTAGCTGTCCTCTGTAACAGGACGTTCTTCATGAAGGTAGCTGTCCTCTGTAACAGGACGTTCTTCATGAATGTAGCTGTCCTCTGTAACAGGACGTTCGTCATGAAGGTAGCTGTCCTCTGTAACAGGACGTTCTTCATGAATACAGCTGTCCTCTGTAACAGGATGTTCTTCATGAAGGTAGCTGTCCTCTGTAACAGGACGTTCTTCATGAATGTAGCTGTCCTCTGTAACAGGACGTTCTTCATGAATGTAGCTGTCCTCTGTAACAGGACGTTCGTCATGAAGGTAGCTGTCCTCTGTAACAGGATGTTCGTCATTGGGTAGCTGTCCTCTGTAACAGGACGTTCTTCATGAAGGTAGCTGTCCTCTGTAACAGGACGTTCTTCATGAAGGTAGCTGTCCTCTGTAACAGGACGTACTTCATGAAGGTAGCTGTCCTCTGTAACAGGACGTTCGTCATGAAGGTAGCTGTCCTCTGTAACAGGACGTTCTTCATGAAGGTAGCTGTCCTCTGTAACAGGACGTTCTTCATGAAGGTAGCTGTCCTCTGTGACAGGACGTTCTTCATGAGGTAGCTGTCCTCTGTAACAGGACGTTCTTCATGAAGGTAGCTGTCCTCTGTAACAGGACGTTCTTCATGAATACAGCTGTCCTCTGTAACAGGACGATCTTCATGAAGGTAGCTGTCCTCTGTAACAGGACGTTCTTCATGAAGGTAGCTGTCCTCTGTAACAGGACGTTCGTCATGAAGGTAGCTGTCCTCTGTAACAGGACGTTCTTCATGAATACCGCTGTCCTCTGTAACAGGATGTTCTTCATGAAGGTAGCTGTCCTCTGTAACAGGACGTTCTTCATGAATGTAGCTGTCCTCTGTAACAGGACGTTCTTCATGAATGTAGCTGTCCTCTGTAACAGGACGTTCGTCATGAATGTAGCTGTCCTCTGTAACAGGACGTTCTTCATGAATGTAGCTGTCCTCTGTAACAGGACGTTCTTCATGAAGGTAGCTGTCCTCTGTAACAGGACGTTCGTCATGAATGTAGCTGTCCTCTGTAACAGGACGTTCGTCATGAAGGTAGCTGTCCTCTGTAACAGGATGTTCGTCATTGGGTAGCTGTCCTCTGTAACAGGACGTTCTTCATGAAGGTAGCTGTCCTCTGTAACAGGACGTTCTTCATGAAGGTAGCTGTCCTCTGTAACAGGACGTTCTTCATGAAGGTAGCTGTCCTCTGTAACAGGACGTTCTTCATGAAGGTAGCTGTCCTCTGTAACAGGACGTTCTTCATGAAGGTAGCTGTCCTCTGTAACAGGACGTTCTTCATGAAGGTAGCTGTCCTCTGTAACAGGACGTTCTTCATGAATACAGCTGTCCTCTGTAACAGGACGTTCTTCATGAAGGTAGCTGTCCTCTGTAACAGGACGTTCTTCATGAAGGTAGCTGTCCTCTGTAACAGGACGTACTTCATGAAGGCAGCTGTCCTCTGTAACAGGACGTTCTTCATGAATGTAGCTGTCCTCTGTAACAGGACGTTCTTCATGAAGGTAGCTGTCCTCTGTAACAGGACGTTCTTCATGAATACAGCTGTCCTCTGTAACAGGACGATCTTCATGAAGGTAGCTGTCCTCTGTAACAGGACGTTCTTCATGAAGGTAGCTGTCCTCTGTAACAGGACGTTCTTCATGAAGGTAGCTGTCCTCTGTAACAGGACGTACTTCATGAAGGCAGCTGTCCTCTGTAACAGGACGTTCTTCATGAAGGTAGCTGTCCTCTGTAACAGGACGTTCTTCATGAAGGTAGCTGTCCTCTGTAACAGGACGTTCTTCATGAAGGTAGCTGTCCTCTGTAACAGGACGTTCTTCATGAAGGTAGCTGTCCTCTGTAACAGGACGTTCGTCATGAAGGTAGCTGTCCTCTGTAACAGGACGTTCTTCATGAATACAGCTGTCCTCTGTAACAGGATGTTCTTCATGAAGGTAGCTGTCCTCTGTAACAGGACGTTCTTCATGAATGTAGCTGTCCTCTGTAACAGGACGTTCTTCATGAATGTAGCTGTCCTCTGTAACAGGACGTTCTTCATGAAGGTAGCTGTCCTCTGTAACAGGACGTTCTTCATGAAGGTAGCTGTCCTCTGTAACAGGACGTTCTTCATGAATGTAGCTGTCCTCTGTAACAGGACGTTCTTCATGAATGTAGCTGTCCTCTGTAACAGGACGTTCTTCATGAAGGTAGCTGTCCTCTGTAACAGGATGTTCTTCATGAAGTTAGCTGTCCTCTGTAACAGGACGTTCGTCATGAATGTAGCTGTCCTCTGTAACAGGACGTTCTTCATGAATGTAGCTGTCCTCTGTAACAGGACGTTCGTCATGAAGGTAGCTGTCCTCTGTAACAGGATGTTCGTCATTGGGTAGCTGTCCTCTGTAACAGGACGTTCTTCATGAAGGTAGCTGTCCTCTGTAACAGGACGTTCTTCATGAAGGTAGCTGTCCTCTGTAACAGGACGTTCGTCATGAAGGTAGCTGTCCTCTGTAACAGGACGTTCGTCATGAAGGTAGCTGTCCTCTGTAACAGGACGTTCGTCATGAAGGTAGCTGTCCTCTGTAACAGGACGTTCTTCATGAAGGTAGCTGTCCTCTGTAACAGGACGTACTTCATGAAGGTAGCTGTCCTCTGTGACAGGACGTACTTCATGAAGGTAGCTGTCCTCTGTAACAGGACGTACTTCATGAAGGTAGCTGTCCTCTGTGACAGGACGTTCTTCATGAGGTAGCTGTCCTCTGTAACAGGACGTTCTTCATGAAGGTAGCTGTCCTCTGTAACAGGACGTTCTTCATGAATACAGCTGTCCTCTGTAACAGGACGATCTTCATGAAGGTAGCTGTCCTCTGTAACAGGACGTTCTTCATGAAGGTAGCTGTCCTCTGTAACAGGACGTTCGTCATGAAGGTAGCTGTCCTCTGTAACAGGACGTTCTTCATGAATACCGCTGTCCTCTGTAACAGGATGTTCTTCATGAAGGTAGCTGTCCTCTGTAACAGGACGTTCTTCATGAATGTAGCTGTCCTCTGTAACAGGACGTTCTTCATGAATGTAGCTGTCCTCTGTAACAGGACGTTCGTCATGAATGTAGCTGTCCTCTGTAACAGGACGTTCTTCATGAATGTAGCTGTCCTCTGTAACAGGACGTTCTTCATGAAGGTAGCTGTCCTCTGTAACAGGACGTTCGTCATGAATGTAGCTGTCCTCTGTAACAGGACGTTCTTCATGAAGGTAGCTGTCCTCTGTAACAGGATGTTCGTCATTGGGTAGCTGTCCTCTGTAACAGGACGTTCTTCATGAAGGTAGCTGTCCTCTGTAACAGGACGTTCTTCATGAAGGTAGCTGTCCTCTGTAACAGGACGTTCGTCATGAAGGTAGCTGTCCTCTGTAACAGGACGTACTTCATGAAGGTAGCTGTCCTCTGTAACAGGACGTTCTTCATGAAGGTAGCTGTCCTCTGTAACAGGACGTTCGTCATGAAGGTAGCTGTCCTCTGTAACAGGACGTTCGTCATGAAGGTAGCTGTCCTCAGTAACAGGACGTACTTCATGAAGGTAGCTGTCCTCTGTAACAGGACGTTCGTCATGAAGGTAGCTGTCCTCTGTAACAGGACGTTCTTCATGAATGTAGCTGTCCTCTGTAACAGGACGTTCTTCATGAATGTAGCTGTCCTCTGTAACAGGACGTTCGTCATGAATGTAGCTGTCCTCTGTAACAGGACGTTGTCCTCTGTAACAGGACGTTCTTCATGAGGTAGCTGTCCTCTGTAACAGGACGTTCTTCATGAAGGTAGCTGTCCTCTGTAACAGGACGTTCTTCATGAAGGCAGCTGTCCTCTGTAACAGGATGTTCTTCATGAGGTAGCTGTCCTCTGTAACAGGATTCAATCGGCATACATTACTCTCTTTTTTGAGTACTTAGAGCTACTATCTTCTCACTAATCTTGAGTAATTAAGAATGTGGGATTCAGAAAGTTAGAAATGTCATCTGAGTCAGACCTTCTAATGTAAAGTGGGTTGAAACACAAAGGAGGCCGTTCAAAGATCTGTAGGTGATTTATCTAAGGCACACTGAGGCTTCATCCTCTTGGACAGGGACATTTTTAGTGGACGACAACATGCTGCTCCATCTTAATGATTCACCTTGCTGACAAAATGTTCACTCGTCCCCTGGCGTTCACAGGGACCAATCATTTCAGAGGCAGCAGCCTCCGTATCGACCCGCTGGCTGCTTCTGTGTCTTCCTCCAAACCCCTGAGCTTCTATTAGAGATGAGCAGATCAGATGTGAAACTCTTCTCCCAAACCTGGACTGGCTCAGACGTCTGCTACCATCATTTTTGTGTCAAAACTAAGTATCTGTGGTTGTTAGTGACTATGTGGTCAGGCAGCTCTGAGACAGGCGTCTTCTTCAGAGGCTCTGCTCAGCACTGGACAACAGGGACCTGAAAATATATCAAAACTTTCTTTCCTCAGGCCAGATCAGACTACACATATTTAGCCTTACGTTTGAAATATTTCTCAAATAAGCGTAGTTCCTGCAGACCAGCTTCTTCAGTTATTTACTGAAATGCAATACCCGCCTGATAAAGGACTTCTTCCAGGAGAGTAATGTCACTCTTCAGGACCATCCTGCGTGTTCCCATGATCTAAATCCAACTGAGAACATTTGGGGATGGATGGCAAGGGAAGTTTACAAAAATGGACATCAGTTCCAGACAGTGGATGCCCTTTGTGAAGCCATCTTCACCACTTGGAGCAACGTTTCCGCTAGCCTCCTGGAAACACTGATCAAGCATGCTCAAACCAATTTTTGAAGTGATCAATAAGAACGGTGGAGCTCCTCAGTACTGAGTCCTCGTATGAAACTTGGAATTTTGGAAGATAAACTTCCAAATCATCAGTTAAAAATGTCACAAGCAGAGAAAAAAATTAAATTTTGAGTTTTACAGGTCAAAATATTACTTAAAATTTAAAATTAAGGATACAAAAGTCAAAGTAAGGAGCTATTAAGGTCAAAACCGGAGAAAAATGTTAAAAATGTCAATTCTTGCAATTTTCTAACTAGTCTTGAAAGATTGTTCAGGAGTGTATTACCAACAGTTGACTGGGGGGGGCTCTGTGCTTTGGTCTGTGTTGGATGTACTTTGCCAGTATGTTCATACAAAATACTGTTTAGGCTAATAGTAAGAGCGGACGCGTTTGGACTCGTAGGTCTTCTTCAGCGTTGTAGACAAAGAGCAGAAGGGCACCTTAAATACAGGAAGTAACTCAAACAGTACAGGTACATCCTTCAAAATAAGACTCTTAGTGTTAGCTGGGTAAGACACAACCGCTCATTGAAACCTTGTACAAAGACAGATAAATACACCAGAAAACAAATGAATCAAGTACAAAAATACATCATGAAATGATCAGTGTTAAAGGACTCCAGGCATGACTCTCCAGAACAAGTTAAACATTTGAAATGCAAAGAACTTTTTTGTATTTCTATCTCATACAAAATTATATAAAGGTTCAATAAAAGCACATTAAAGTTAATACATCAAATGACTTCATGGCTCCAGAAAAGGAGCTAGATATCCAAGAGAAGAACAATTCTGATTTAAGTCTTGAATAAGTATAGCTCCATCTAGTGGCCAAAAGCCTGATATGATAATATAAAAATGGATCAAAAGAAGCCAGAAATCAAATCAGGTATCCATCCTAAACTGGAGGGTCATGTGCCAGACAGTCTGTTATTGAAACATTAGAAATACTGAAACACTTCACAAAAACAGTGTCGCTCAAGAAGCGAATGCCTCAATAAGTCACACAGGAGTTTTTTGTTTTATAAAGATAATGTTACTCGGTACTCACCCTTATTCTACCCAGGAGCCACATTGTCTAAAAAATACTATTATGAGAGCCACAATCCAAAACTGGGCATGTGATGATCAATCTATACAACGCTGAAACATAAATTGGTGGATTGTTGTGTTGTTAGATGGGGTGCAATAGGCAACATAAAAATGTCTGTAGTGTCAGAAGATATTTCACTGATAATAAGCATATGTTTTAATTTATGTAAGCTCCACCTGGACTAAAGTCTTTAAAATATCAGAATGTGCTGACTTAGAGCTCTGAGAAGCTTTTCAAAGAGCTGATCAATCACGGGTGTCTGGGTATTTATATGTCATATTTTGACATTTACGGTAGGTCTGTGACTCTGTTAACTTAAAGTTATGCTTTCTATTTTTTCTCCTCTCAGTATTATTGCTTTTAGCTAAAGGGGGAGGGTCCCCATACTGGTCTTTGCCCTGGGCCTCCAAATGGCTAAATCCTGCCCTGCCTCACGCCTGCAGCTCCCCTCACAGATGCTTCTGCCCTGCCAGTTTGTTGCTTTCATTTTTCTGTTTCTTCCCTTTTGACACTTTTTATCATTAGCACTTTTAAGATCAAATAAAATACTCAATTTTACATCATTTCAAAATGTGATCTGTGTGTGTTTGGCTCGTCGATGATGATGCGCATTGCAAAAGTCATCATCAAATACGAGTATGGGAGAGCGTTGGCAGGAAGCGCCTGAAGAAATGAGTTAAACGAGGGCATTAGAGGCTTCACCTCCAAGCCAGGACAGGACGCCTCTATGAATAAGTCTACTGAAGACCTGCGACGTCAGTGGACTTCCTCTGCGCTCTTTTACACACATTCCTCCATCCTGAGCACACCCAACAGTAATAATATACAAGTTTTCATTTGAATTTGGAAGTAAGAGTCTGTCTTCTTTGTGTGGACTTAGATTTATTAACCCTTAGAGCTCCAGCGGCACGGATCCATGCCGGAGCCACACCCCTTCGTAAATTGCTTGCTAACTTTTGAACTGTAAGTCAGAGCCACTTGTTTTTTTCTGTGAGAGCTGTGTTTTGTGCCTTTCTATGTGTGTTCTTCATGCATTCGTAGCTCTTTCAGAACATTTTCTAGTGAGCCCAGAACTTGGCTGACTCTCTGGGGTCTCTGAGGACAGGGTTGTCATAAACAACAAGAAGCAACACAGTTTAGAAAAACGTTAATAACTTTTGAACCGTACGTCGTAGACACTTACTCTTTATTTCCTCTGAAAGCTGACCATTTTGCTGATCGTTTGCTACCCCCATTGTCTCCGTAGCCCTTAAGGAAGCCATTCTAGTGAGCCCAAAACTTCCGTGACTTTTCAGGGTCTTTAAATATTAAATCCATGGCGTTAGATCCGATAGTAAATGTCTTTTTGTCCACTTTTAATCCATTTTCGATCATGTACTTTGGCTTTCTTCGGCCATAATTGTTGAGGGCAACATGAGGGCAACTAGATGCAAAGCATTGTGGGAGTTGAAGTCGACCAGTTGCTTCTCTACTGCTTAAAGGAACGGCACAAATGAATCTAACTGCAAGAAAACATATTGACTTTCTCTTGTATTTATTTAGATATTTTGAAAACCGTTAGTCACAGAATGTTTATTTTTTCACTGTTTTGTCCCCAAGAGACGGGAGAACAAGTCTGTGCAAAGAAAATGCTTAGTCGCTATTTACTGTGTGTTATTAATGAAAATCTTTGAGTTTCAAATTCTGATTTGTTTTTTTATTTTGTCTTTAGAGTCCTATTTCTTTTTCATAATCCAACTGATATTACTGTTGTAGATATATTCTTAAAGCCCAGGTTGTCCTGAAAAGAAAGATGTATAGAGCTTGACTGTGCACCACAGGGTTGATATTTTATAAGCTTTTAAGACAAAAGTCCAGGCGAGACATGATGGTAAAAAAATAGCTCGAGTCCACACCTCTGGTAAGGTGAAATGCAAATTCTACTCAGCCTGAGTGTAATAGACCTAAACAGTAACGGAGAGAAGTCCCCTGTCAAAAGCTAACATTTCCGAATGTAAGAGGACACAAAGAGCATAAAGAGGCCTGCTGCTTCTCCTAGACATAATCAGCAGCACTAAAGCAATGCAAAAGCACCGAAAACAAGCACCAATAACAACATTACAAAAAAAAGACATAGGTAGAGCTCCTCATTTAGACCTTTAGGATGTTAGTTTGAAGTGTGTGTATCCAAAAAGCTTCTCTTTGAAGCAATCATTATCTCTGTTCCCCCTCTCTTCAGGATCTTAACCTCCTCAATACCTTGAAATCTTAGCGTGCATACTTCATGCCACATTTCATTCAAATGTCAACCACTGAAGATTTTTCATCTTTATTTCTGATAGTGCTTTAATGTTCGGAAATGCAGACTTGAAGTTCTCTAGTGGTTTTCCCAACATGACATAAACCGCATGGACATTTTAAAAGATAGGCAACATATTTAGTTTTGCATGGAATAATAGTTTTTAATGGATATGTCTTACCCGAACACGGGTGAGGAAAAGAGCCTCCTCTTATCATAGCATTGCACTGAATACAACTAGAACATGAGAAATTACCACCCGGTAAACTGGATTAAAAGTTTTTTATCAGGAGGTTTGTAGCAGTCTGCTCTCATGACCTTGTCCTTAAGTTGCTTGCTCTTTTATTGGTGAAAATAGGGGGTTTCTTAAAAACATGGCCTACCTGAGGGTCACTAGATAAGATGCACCAGAGCTTTCTAACGCATTTTTTTATAGCATCCGAAGCAGGTGAGAGGGTTAAGGTGCAAACTAAGTTATTCTTATCAGATTCAGAGGATCTAAGGGACAGCATGGTGAGCCTGTCAGTGTTTGTAGCTTTTTGTCAGCAGTTGTCAAGATTTTTTTTTTCATAACCTTTTGCATGTAATCATGTTTACAGGTCTGCTGCTCGTTCCTCAAATGCATCAGTAGTTGACTGTAAGGAAGGCTATTTCTAAGAGAAGGGGGTGGTAACTCTTACAATCCAAGGAGCTATTTGAATCTTTTGCCTAAAAACATGAGTTTGTAGCTGTTCAGACTTATTAACAAGAACATCGAGAAAGGACACCGACAGTTGATTGAACTCTAAAGAGAACTTTATGGTGGGCATCTTAGAGTCAGTGTACTTCCTGAACTCTTCGAGCTGGGCTTGGGTTCAACTAAAAATAAAAAAACACACACCATCAATAAACTGAAACCAACATCTCAGAAAAGAAGAAAAGGGATTATTTTCATATACAAAGTCCTCCTCAAACTTACACATAAACAAGTCAGTTAGGAAAGCTAGGGCTCCTCATGCTGACTCCTTGACACCGCAGGTAGAAGGCATTTTCAAACCTAAGATCATTTTTGTGCAGTATCAAATCATCCATTTCTACTAGGAATTTAGTAGGAGGAGTAGGGTTGGCCTTTTCTCTAAATAGACATTAAGAGCTTCAACACCTTCCTTGTGAGGCACATTAGTGTATAAGCTGGTGACATCCACTGTGCAAAGCCAATCACCTTCATGAATGTCTCTGATGTCTTTTATTTTATTCAAAAAATCCATAGTGTCTTTTAAATAGGAAGGAAGTTTAATATGCAAGTCAATATACTGAGACAGAGGTTCCATTAAAGACTGAGTTCCAGCTGCAACGGGCTGCCCTGGTACAGGATTAACCGTACCTTTATGAATTTTAGGTAGTGTATAAAACAGGGCGGACAGGATACTTCTGTGTCAAAATTCCAGTTCATTACCACAGATAGATGGATCATCAAATGCCTTATTTTTAAAGGAGGAAAGTTCATAAGAAAACTTCACAGTAGGATCAGAAGGGAGAGGAGACTAGAAATCACTGCCGCTTAGTCGTCTCCAAATTTCAGTTCTATAAGAATCTTTATTTTGTATCACAACCGCTCCACCCTTGTCTGCTTTCTGAATCACAATAGAGTCATCACTGGAAAGCTCTAACAGTGCCTTTTCTTCTTCCTGGCTAATGCTAGAATAACGTCTGCCTTTGTTTAGTGAATTCCTCATTATAAGACTCCTGTTCCAGCCTGCAGAAGGTGGAAACCGATGAGTTCAGAGCAGGCGGGGTAAAGGTGCTCTTTACTTTCAGTTTTAATGTCTCTTTAGAGGACGTGTCTGTCTCCGCGTTTAAGTTAATGTAGGAACACACTTTTCAAAAAAGGCTTTCAGTTCGACAGATCTTAAGAATTTAAATATTTCAACTCTAGTCTTAAACAAGTATGCTTTTTTAAAAGGTACAAAAGATAAAGGTTTAGAAAGGACGGAGGTCTCCGCTGGAGTCAGGGGTCCTCCAGCTCCTGGCCCCTCTGGTGCCATTTCTGTTGTCTGAAATACTAAAAAAGGAGGATAAAAATAAATAATCGCTGGCTGATAATAGCCCCTATAGATAGAAATAAAAATATGTTTTCCATTGTAGCTCTAAATATATAAATGCCTCAAAATGAAATCTAAAATAACAGGACAGAATAAAATACCAAGTGGAAAGTTATGATCAAACATGTCAGTGGATGGCCACATAGCGTTGCTCAGTCAGATATGTCACCAGACAAAGACTTAGGCTTAGAAACTGTGTCACCTTCATTGGAAGGTTCAAATCTGTTGTTCTTCAAAGGTTTTCTGGAGAAGGTTCCGACCCCTCCACTAGTTACTGCATGTCCAAAGTTTCAAAGCCAGAAGGATTAGACATTTTTATATTTAAACGGGGACATGTCTTGGCTAGGCAGGTGCTAAAGAAATGTTGGATTAAGTGGGAACTGCAACAGGAAGCTGCCGTTCTGTTGCTGTATCTCATTCATGTTTTGTGCTGCTTACTGTGATCACGACTGTTCTCTGCCCCCATAATGTAGAAGCAGCTATTGATAAGAGCAGAGTAATACAGCATCCTTCTCTCCAAAGTGACCACAACCTCATCTGGGGGTAAACAGCCCCCAGGATGCACATGCTGTTTTAGGCCCCACCCACACAGAGACGAAAATGGTATATTGCTGTTTTGTTTTGAAAAAGTTTCCCATGAAGACAGAGTCATTTCAGGAAATATCTGCGTAAGCACGGAAACACTGAAAAAGACTGAAAACACTGCAGTACATATGCCAAAACTGTATTGCTGCCACAGAAATGCACCAGAAGAGAGAAGAAGATCACAGAAAGAGCAGAGTAATACAGCATCCTTCTCTCCAAAGTGACCACAACCTCATCTGGGGGTAAACAGCCCCTTTTACTTCCACGTTTTTACCCTGGAATGACGGAGAGTACGAGAGGAGCTCCATGTCTTTTGCTGAAACTAGCGAGGAGTAAAGTGAATTTATAATAATGAGGGGGAAAAGCTGTTGAAAGTGTCAGGATCAGCCAGGCCGGCTTCTTTTAACAGCTTTTCTTCCTCAGTATTAAAAATGCATCCATGAAACCAAAACATTGTTTACCGTTGATTGTACTGATCTGAACAAACTGTCTGTGGATAATCAACTGAAAATCAAGACAAACTCATATTTTTATATTTTTATATGTTTTATTAGTATTTGTGTCAGATGCCTTTTAGGTAACAGGACATTTTGACACTAACTAGACACCGACATGTCTATGGTCGAGATAAAACCCTGTTGATCCATGCCATGTAGTCAGGATGGCAGATATCCATGAATCCGGCTTCTCTAACACAGGCATGGGTGCCATCGCGGGTGAAAGCAGTGACCCCGTAGAGGACATTATTGTGCACCACTCCTCCACCAGAGTCACCCTGGGAGAGACAGTGTTTGTTTCAGAATATTTAAATGTGTAAATGGCTGTGGCTGGAGGTTCAAAAGCATTTTAAACCCACTGGAGATATATCTGTTGTATTCGACTTGGCACAGAACCACTCTTGATAGCCATAGAAGCGGTTGATTGGCCAAACACTTCTCTGCATACAGCTCTTCAACGTCTCACATCCGACAGTGGGGATGTCTGCACACTGCAGTGTAGGAGAGGTGTCGTTTCCTGGATAAGGATTCAAAAAACAAATATTTATATGGGTTGAATGAAAGTACTCAATGTGGATGTCACATTTGTTTGCTTTGGGCAGGATGCACATGCTGTTTTAGGCCCCGCCCACACAGAGACGAAAATGGTATATTGCTGTTTTGTTTTGAAAAAGTTTCCCATGAAGACGGAGTCATTTCAGGAAATATCTGCATAAGCACAGAAACACTGAAAAAGACTGAAAACACTGCAGTGCATATGCCAAACCTGTGTTGCTGCCACAGAAATGCACCAGAAGAGAGAAGAAGATCACAGAAAACTGACACAAACTTTCTTCTAGTTGCCCTTCTGGTTGTTCATGTTGGATTTAAGAACGTATGGTGTGTGCGTTTCGCAGTGGAGGTAAAGGAGCATCAGCTTTTGCGGTAAAAGCCACAACAAGCTCAGTAGCTTCTGCAGCACGAATGCAACCCTGTAATCTCCCATTGTTGTTTTGGCCAGACCCTCGCAGGCGTCTTAAAAGAGCTACGCTATGTGTGATGTAATCCTTTCAAGAAAGATGCGGTTGACCGTCCACAGGGAGACAAAATGGTAATTGTTTACAGATTTGTGCACTCTTGGACCCATTTTCAAAAAGTATCATTTACAGTCACCCAAAATGCCGTTTCCATGTGGATGAAACGCCGATATGACAAAAGACTTTTGCGTATACTCCTGAATTCGTCTCCCTGTGGACTGGGCCTTAAGCTACAGTAATTCAAGTGAGATCACGAGGGAGGCTGCCAGACAGACTTGGTAAACCCAAATTAGTAGTGATAGTGAGCTGGGAACACCCGGCAGAGGCCCTGTCCTTCAGGTCTTTAACTCTCACCTATGAAGGAACTTCTCGTGCATCCCTGAGAAGGTAAGGAACATGGCGTCCAAGTAGTCCATTGAGGAAGCAGCTGCTAGGAGCTGTAGCTAGAGGACCATTGGTGCCTGTCATGGTGAAAACCTTAGAACCTGATGGTTGAAACCCATCAGGCTGAAGAGGGAGGCCTTCCAGGCATGGTTAGCCCAGGGGCCCTCTAGAGCGCTGCAGCTTCAGTGATCATGAAAGGAAAATCTTTGTTGTAGGATGAGTTCAGGGAGGCTACGGAGAAGGACTTTCAGTTGGCCTAAAAGTTGGAAAAGTAAAAGAAAAGTAGGAGCAGAGAACTGCTGACTTGGACTAGGGACATCGTTGGCCAGTGCAAGGACCACTTTGAGGAACACCTAAACCCAGCCAACATGTCCTTCAAGGAGGATGCAGAGTCTGTAAATCCATGGAAGACCTTTTTATATCCTTGTCTGAGGTGGTCCGAAAGCCTCCCCAGTGGCAAGCACCAGTTGTAGAAGGAATCCAACCTGAGATGCTGAAAAAGGGGGTCCACCTTTTTAAAAAGGAGGGTGTGCTCAAATTAGTAAGGTATCACACTCCTTAGCCTCCCTGGTAAAGTTTACTTTAGGGTGTTGGAAAGGAGCCTACAGTTGTCTGTCGAACCTCGGATACAGGAGAACCAGTGCGGGTTCCATCCAGGCCGTGGGACAGTGGACCTCCTGTAGGACTTCTTGAGGGATCATGGGAGTTTGCTCATCCAGTCTACATGTGTTCTGTGGACTTAGTGAAGGCTTACAGTTGTTTCCCTAGGAGGGTCAAGTGGGAGGTACTGTGGGAATATGGGGCCCCGGGGTCATTGCTCCAAGCCTTCTGGTCCCTTTTTAACCGTACTGAGAGCCGTGCCTACATCCTAGGCACAGTCTGACTTATTCCTGGTGCATGATGGCCTCCACCAGGGCTGCCCCTGATCTCTATTCTGTTTGTGATTTCAATGGACTAGATCCAAGAGGAGGAGGGTTTTTGGTAGGGTGACCTCAGAATTTCATCCCTGCTTTTTGCAGATGATGTTCTGTCCTTCAGCTGGGAACCTCCAGCAAGCATTGGAGTGGTTTGTAGCTAAGAGGTCAGGATGAGGGTCAGCACCTCCAAGTACTGAGCCATGGTCCTCTGCTGGAAAATGGTGGATTGCTCCCTCCCAGTGGGGTGTGAGTCTTTCCACCACATGAAGGAGTTCAAGTATCTCAGGGTCTTGTTCACGACTCAGGGTAGAACTAGACTGACGGGCAGATTGGTGCAGCAGCAGATGTTCTACTGAACCACTGTGGTGAAGACAGAGCTGAATCAGAAGACTGACTCTCCCCTACTGTCATGAGCTCTGGCTAATAAGCAAATAAGATCGCAGGTTAAAGCGGCCAAAATGAGCTTCCTCAGTAGGGTGCCTGGGCTCAGCCTTAAAGACTGAGTGAGAAGCTCAGACATCTTTGAGCTCTGACATGCTTTGATGTCTTGAAAGGAGCAATTTGAGGAGTTCAGGAGGTCTCCTGGCCATCCTGTGAACTAAACTGGGAGCAGATTTTGGGGTAGACCCAGGAATAATGTCTGGGCTGACTTGCTAAGCCTGTTGCCAACGGGTCCAAGGCCCCGCATAACATGAGGAAATGGATGGGCATTTCAACTGTAAGTGTATGTCAGTGCATTTATACTGACAGAAATATTAGAAATATTCCTTAGACTAAAAGGGAATGTTTTTGTACATTTCTCATGTGGTTGATTTGGAGGTGAATAATGTGGTGCCATCTGATAACAGCTAAACAGCACTGTTGTTACAATAAAAGGAATAAGATTCCTCTCACCTCTTAGATTATTTGGACCCATAGTCGTGGCGGCGTGACCTGCAACCTGAATGGATTGTCTGAAACATAATGAAAAAGAAAAGAAGATGTATGCTTATTTTGGTGTGATAGTGTTGCTTCAGGTTTCTGAAGGGTTAAACTTTAAGATCAGGAGGAGGAGGAGGGTTTAAATCTCACAGGTGAGCTCGGTTTAAACACTCCTGGTTGGTAGGGAGGGGTACAGGTGTAATGTTCAGGGAGGGGTTGGGTAACCTCAGCATCATGAGGTCATGTCGTCTTCCACTGGAATCATTATAGACCTCGTATTCCATGATTCTTTCTCCATTTATTGGGACTGGAGGACCTGGATGCACACCTACAAAGGCAATCATAGTCCTAAACCAGAGAGACAGAGAGACAGACTAGATTATTCTGCTAGACTCCTGCAGGACTTTCAGTTTAATGCGATATAATCCCTCTGGGGCCATGTTCCTAAAATCATTCTCTGGAAGCTCAAATGCTTTCATGTCATGCTGTTAAGTTCAGTCACATTTGCCAACTTATCCCCCTAGTGAATCTTTGTCAAAGAGGTGATGAGCGACAAACAGGTCAGGTATAAATATGCTGTCCTTTCATCATATAGGCTTTTTTTCCAGATTTTTAACATTTTCAGGACCCACTGATGCCAGATTTACAAGACTGGAATCAGGGTTTTTCCTGACTTAAAATGAGGTGGTGGTACCTGATAGTGGGCTCACAGGTGCACGTGTACCGTGCCTTCAACTGGCTCAAACAAGTGTTTTACTAGCAGTCTGTTTTAGGAGTTGTAATTACATGAATTAAAAAAAATTGCAAGTATTATTCTAAAGCATATTCATCTATTTTTATGTGCTTTGTTTAACATTTTAGTTTGGTTACATGGCAGCTTAACCACCATTTACTTGCACAAGGCACAGCCAGTGGCAGAACATTTTGTCCTCCTTGGTTTCATTTTGTAGAACCTCCTGAGACAGTCTTTTAATTCAAAGACTTCTGGTTTGGACCATCAATGGCCACATTACAGCATACATCCAGGTGCCTCTCCTTAAGTCTGTTGTGCAGGAGTGTGTTTATCTTTAAAAAAAAAGTTCATGCATTATAAACTTTGCAATATTCTGTGTAGACATGAATTGTGATAGTGTTCTCAATCATATCTTACAATCTTGAGTGCAGAAAATAGCCTCTCAACATCTGCTGTCAGTGCAGGTGCTGTTAGGGTTATTGCAGCTGCAATGCTGAGAGCAGGATAAAGTAGAGAGGCACACCCAGGTGCCCAGGTGTCTGACTTTGACATTAAATTGGGAGATGAATATTAAAATGAGTTTTTACTGGTACATGTTTGTCATTCTGTACTTGTAACTTCTTTAGCATTATTAATCCCAATAACAGTACAAACTACATATCAAGATTTCCCAAGAAGCACAAATTAAAACAAATTTAAAGTCACAAGGAGGTTTGGGTAGACAGAGCTGTGTGTCTGCTAGTGCAGGAGAACAAGGGGTTAAAATAATATTAAAAGCAGTCAAATTAAAATGGCTTTCTATACTTTTTTTCCTTTCATAATTCCTCTTAATGTGAATTTTCAGTCTATATGTTGCAACAACATGGTTATTTCCTTTCTCTGTGTATCTGATCGTTCTTGATTGTTTTCATTTTTGAATTAATTCACTGGAGAACAGCTGATCTCCAGCTCAGTGAAGTCCTCTCCATTTAATATCACATCAGTGGGCTCAGATGTATTGATTATGTCACCAAATCAATCACTCCTAACAACATGTTACGGTTCTAAATGCTGTGAATAAAGGGACAGTTGTGATAACTGAAGACTTCTCCGAGTTTTAACTCAGAAAAATGTTTATGTTCGGGTCTGCTGTGCTGCGCTTGGTATTAGCATCTTAGCTAAACTTTAGCTCCGCCGTCTCAACAGGTGAAACTTAGGAGCTGCCGTAGTTCTTAAACGCTTTTCTCCAAAGTGTACAGACGGGCAGACATCTGAAAAGTTATTCATCCTTTATATAAAGTCCATATGACTTTTTCCTGAGGTGCAGAATGAAACTGAAGGACGCTGTAGTTTGCCAGACCAGGAAGTGGCGCTGTCGTGATGCGGTACAAGCAAGTAGAAATGGATAAAGGACAGAGACTTCTGAATGACAGGTTCAGCTTTCAGATTGTGTCAGATAAGACTGAAGTTATTTTCTCCTACTGTTGACATGAACGGAGTTACAGGAAGTTCGTAGAGTCTTCTATAGCACACACCACTCGCTAGCCATGCACACCGCTAATGCAGAGAGCCGCCCCCCTCACCATGCTGGATTTGTTTACAATGGAGACACTCAGACAACTCTGCAGGGATGGACTCGCTATCCTGCATACTGGGCATTTCCCGGTGTGCCAACACACTTTTGGGCCAGAATGATTTATTCATTTATTCAGGCTATTATATCTGCCATGAACCGGCTCCACAGCTGCACTATTGACTGTTGACTGGTCTGATCACGTCTCCTAAAGGTCCGCTCTCATCCCCACGCAGCTCCTGCTTGAAAATGAAAGTATTCGGAAAAAAACGAAACTTACTAAAAAGATCGACTGGAACTGTGAATAAACGCCAAATTTAAATAACAGTCAATCAAGATGCTGCAAAACTGTCAAAGACTCTGCAGTCCCTGTAGGAGATTGTCTGATGCTGGTGAATGTACAGCTGCATCATGAGGAGGAGGAGGAGACAGAGCAGCAGAGGCTGGTGTGTGACAGGAGAGCAGAGGTTAGTGAATGAGCTCTGTAGAGTATCAGAATAGAAGCTGAAAGCATTATTAGACTGTGGCTCTCCTTTATTTAGGAAGACAAAAATGGTTTTAGATTAAATCTGTAGCTCTTCTATGATCTGAAGAATGAAGAGATGGTTAAGTCCTCTTAGTACACCTTAAAAGTTCTCCACTGAGACTTCTTTTACTTTGTGTGTTCATGAGTTTTGAAAAGCAGCTTCACATGTGTGTTTACTGACATTATTCCAGTAAATCTACTGGACTGATGACAGTCAGACAGTAAGAATATTCTTACTGTCGGCATTTATTTTACATTTGGACATTTTTTTAGTTTGAAAGTAAAAATATGATAAATAATAGCAGACATTTTTTAAGTAATGACTTGCTTTTTCTCCTGAGCAGGGCAGATGTGTCCACCTTACTCACATCAGAACAGTGAAACACCAATAGATGTGTCTGTGCCTTACTGCTGAGCTCTCAGCAGAGACTTGACTTCTTTATGTCCTTGTGTGATGATGAGATCTGTTGTTTAGTGTTCAGCTGCTGAAAACAGAGGAGTTAACTTCTAGAAGTCTAAAGTTTGACTCTACATTGTGGTATTATTCAGTAATGTTACATTAAGGTCAGTAGCTCCATCTGTTGTGGCTTGAGTTTACCATGTTATGCTCTCAGCATATTTTTGCAGCGTTCAGTATCTTTGAGCTCAGACTAGAGAATTTTCTGGACTTTATCTGTTGTTGTTTTGGGTTGTTGACATGAACAAACATTTGCATAAAGAAAGCATTTTTGTCCATTTGTGTTGATAAGGGTATTTAAATCTTGAGAAATAGTACTGTAAGGTACATTTAGAATAGATAAAAAAAAGTGTGATTAATTTGCGATTAAACAAAACTATAGAATTTGTGAGATTAATCGCGAATACAATTTTTAATCTATTGACAGCCCTAATATGTACATTAGCATGGCTGTTTATGGCTTTAAAACAGCAATGTGTGGACAAAATCTGATCTGATCCTTATTTCATCTGACCTGGGCTCAGTTCACTGAGTCCAGAGAGAGAAAGGAGGATCCCACAGAGATCTGTTCTGGACTGCTGCACTATCGTACTGCTCATAGAGCTACAAACCCTCTCCTACTAGGTAAAAACTTGACTTTTAAGCACGGGGGGCCAGGGGGCCAGGGGGCCTCCTGGTCATTCCAAAGTCGAGGCTTTAGACTAAGGTGACAGAGTCTTCTCTTTCAGGGCACCTCGACTTTGGAATGACCTGCCTGAGGATGCTGAATAAGTGACATCTTCCAAGTCACTTCTTAAAACTAATTTTTAGGCTTGCTTTTTTTGATGTCGTCTTCCCTCTTTTTGTCAGCTTTCTCTTTTATATCTTCTCCATCAAATTTGACCTTAAAGCCTGGTTTGATGCTTAGTTTGATCCTTATTGCAATATCTCCACTCCTCCTATTTGGTTTTTAGAGCCCCGCGTGTCCTCCTCCTTTTGCTGTTATATTCACTTTACCTGACAAATATCATTATTATGATTATTATAATGATAAATATCTAGCACTGTCTAGCATTTTAATTTCTGTATTATGACTCATTAATCTCTACACATTTTAATTGTTTTTATTTACTTCTTACAGTTTTGATTTAGATTCCTTTCCGTCTCTTCCTAATATTTTAAATCCTTTTACATTTCTGGTCCTTAGCTCTTTTCATGTTGTTGGTTCCTGTGTTGCCTGGACTGGTCTAGGTGGCTCTGGGTTTTAATACTTGGTCTTTACTTTTATTCTGGAACCTTAAATATCTGGGATTTCATGATGTCGTCTAACTTTTCGTGTTTTGAAAGTTCTGCTGGGTTTTCATCATGCTGGCTGAGTTTTTTTTATAGGTCCCTCTGTTGTTGGGGTTTTGGCTTTCTTGTTGTGTTTTGCTGTTTGTGTTATGATGGTTTTTCGTAATTATGGTTCTGCTTATTGTCAAAACACTTTGTAAACCTCTGTTTTTAAAGGTGCTACACAAATAAAGGTTATTATTATTATTATTATTTCTGAGCCCTACAGTCGTTCTTCTGTGTCCATTCTCTCTGAATCTCCCTGACATCTGTGCATGAACTCTGTGTGGAGTATTGATGACTTTTAGCGCTGCACCAACACTAAACATGCTGACCTCTCATGTCATAGGACAGCCTGTGTCCAGATTAGGATTAAATGTTCAGTTTTTAAGAATTTGCTCTTACTTTTGTGAGAGGAATTGTACCATTTGTTGCCACCTGTGCAACAAGTCCAGTGGTGAAATTTCCTCACTCCTAAATATTCCACAGTCAACTGTCAGTGGTATTATAACAAAGTGGAAGCCACTGGGAACAACAGCAACTCAGCCACCAAGTGTTAGGCCACATAAAATGACAGAGCGGGGTCAGCGGATGCTGAGGTCATAGTGTGCAGAGGTGGCCAACTTTTTGCAGAGTCAATGGCTACAGACCTCCAAACTTCATGTGGCCTTCAGATTAGCTCAAGAACAGTGATAGAAAGCTTCATGAATGGGTTTCCATGGCCGAGCAGCTGCATCCAAGCCACACATCACCAAGTGCAATGCAAAGCATGGGATGCAGTGGCGTAAAGCACGCCGCCACTGGACTCTAGAGCAGTGGAGACACCTTCTCTGGAGTGACAAATCACACTTCTCTATCTGGCAATCTGATGGACCAGTCTGGGTTTGGTGGTTGCCAGGAGAACAGTACTTGTCTGACTGCGTTGTGCCAAGTGTAAAGTTTGGTGGAGGGGGGATTATGGTGTGGGCTTGTTTTTCAGGAGCTGGGCTTGGCCCCTTAGTTCCAGTCAAAGGAACTCTGAATGCTTCAGCATACCAAGAGATTTTGGACAATTCCATGCTCCCAACTTTGTGGGAACAGTTTGGGGATGGCCCCTTCCTGTTCCAACATGACTGTGCACAAAGCAAGGTCCATAAAGACATGGAGGAGAGAGTTTGGTGTGGATCAACTTTTCTGGCCTGCACAGAGTCCTGACCTCAACCCCATAGAACACCTTTGGGATGAATTAGAGCGGAGACTGAGAGCCAGGCCTTCTCGTCCAACATCAGTGTGTGAGCTCACAAATGTGCTTCTGAAAGAATGGTCAAACATTCCCATAAACACACTCCTAAACCTTGTGGAAAGCCTTCCCAGAAGAGTTGAAGCTGTTATAGCTGCAAAGGGTGGACCCATGTCATGTTAAACCTTATGGATTAAGAATGGGATATCACTTAAAGTCATATGCGAGTCAAGGCAAGTGAGCGAATACTTTTGGCAATATAAGGTATTTACTGCAGTAAGTTCTGCTTCTTTTTTGTTCTTATTATCAGGTCTAAGTTATAGATGAGATTTTACCCGTTGCTCTGTTTGTGGTTCTAGTAACAGTACAAAGTTAAATATTTGTCTTCAGTAACAGTGTTTTAAAGGGGACATATTATGCAAAAATCACCTTTTTAGGCTTTTCTAACACAAATATGTGTCTCTGACCTGTCCACAATCCCCTCAAATACCAGAAAAATCCATTCCCTCTCCCCCTCTCTTTCTCCACCTTTCAAAAAATGTGTGCTAAAACAAGCTGTTCTCAGATTTAGCTACTGGTGACCTCACCAGGAGTGTAAGCACCCGCCTCCAGGTTTGGTTGGCCCTCCCCCACCTGGAGGAAAGTTCTGCCCTCCTCTACTGATCCTCTCAACTACCAGCTGAGATGCTGGATAGCTCGATGGGTTATCCTGCTGACTACAGTCTGGGAGGTTGATGGTTTGAGGATTGGTTTGGATAAAAGTGTCTGTAGTACCAGGAGTACTGCATCCATTTCCTGAGAGGGGTGTGGTCAGGGGTGGAGTCAGACAGCTAATTATCATTTAAAGCCACAGACACAGAAACGGCTCATTCTGAGAGGGGCTGAAATAGAGGGGGTTTTAAACGTACCAAAATCCTATACTGGAGTGTTTTTCAGCAACAAACTTCACAGGCATGTTTTGGGGACCTCTGAGAACAATATAAACTTGTATTAAAAAGGTAAAATATGTCTCCTTTAAACGTTATGTTGTCTGTCTAAATGCCTCAGGGTTGTGGTTCTACATAAATTCACTTGTCATTCATTCTTAATACAAAATCTGAGTTCTACCAAACTGAGGGCATGGATAGTAATATCGACATAATTTCCACATTCTAAGAGGAATTAGTGACTGAAATAATAACAAAACATGATCTACTGTTTCTGTACTGATGAGAAGCTAATAAAGCTAGCTAAATATGCTAGTCTGGGTTATCTGAGGTCATTTCTTCACATCGTCCTCTCTAGTAGAGGGCAGAGAAATAATAACATTATCCTGTTTGAGGTGTAACAGACAAAGTTTACATATTTTAATCTCAAAATTGCTCTAATAATCACTTTTAGCATCTTGTTTCAATGAAACGTCCTGTTTAGACAGAAGGACCAGAAGTTGTGCCCACATTTCATGCAAAGCATCATGGGAGCTAGGAATAAGGTGGATAACTTAGATGGTAATTTCTCACGGCTTCCGGCAGTGAGCGGCGGTAAGGATCCAGCTGTCACTGATCAGTGAGCCACCACACAGGGAGTTGGCGCTCCCATTGATTCCTCTCAGCCTCACGTGATACTGGCGTGTGGAGTGGTCACATGTTCGACCTCCAATGACCCTTCTCTGCAGATCCACAGCTGTAGAGATGCCTGGAAGACAACACCTCCATCAGGGGAGCGTTATTACAACAGCCATCATTGTGGAGAGCAGACAAATACACGGATGAGTTAAACAAACAAACCTGATTCCAAAAAAGTTGGGTCTCTGTAAAATGTTATGGTGTAAATAAGTCAATGATGGTCAGATCTCATAAATTATTTAATTTTATATATATATATATATATATATATATATATATTCTTAAAAAGAAGGGACGAGGCCATGTAGCATCCTCTCATCTTTTAACAACAGTCTGTTAACATAGCAGAGGAATGTTGTCCCATTCTTGTCTAATGTTGGATTCTAGCTGCTCAGCAGTTCTGGGTCTTCTTTGCTGGATTGTTTTTCTTTTCTGATGCTCCAAATGTTTTCTATCGGTGAAAGGTCTGGACTGCAGGCAGACCAGTTCAGGACCCGGACTCTTCTCCTGTGAAGCCATGCTGTTGTGATGGATGTTTAGCATTGTCTTGCATCCCAAAATTTCAACACCCCCCAAGCTTCTTCTACATGTCATGCATTCTCCAGTGAACTTTTTGTTCATGTTGCACAAAGGGTATCAACACCTTATCCTGTGTGCTTTGGAATCTGATGACCTGGACCTGGACCTGTACAGTGACTGCTGAGAAAGATCAGACTGTGTGTAGTGGCCCAGTGCTGCTGACAAGAAGCTGTGGGAAATGGTGAATTCTGACCTGAACCTGATCCTTCAGCAACAACTTTGAGGACCAGTAGAGAGGAAGCTGGAGAGAACATTTTGGAGTACAAGAGGTAAAAGGTGCTAAAGAGGTTCCCACCCCGCCAGTCTCCAGGAGGCAACAGGAAATCAAACACCAAGAAAGTAGACAGCTCAGAAAACGGTGAAAGAAGGCCTTTGGAGTGGAAAATGAGGGCACAAGCACTCTCCAAGCTGACATTAAAATCCGTCTGGCATCCCTCCACAGAGCAAAGAAGTTACAAAAGCAAATGAGGAAGAAAGAACATACAAGAACACAGTTCTATAAAGATCCATTCAAATTCCTAAAAACTCTTCACTGGAAAAAAGTGGAGCTCTAAAAACAACAAACAACAACTTAGAGGAGCACTTGAGAACAACACTCTGATCCAAGGCGCTATGAACATCTGGCCCTCCCATTAGACCCCAGAACATCAATTTGAGACTGGCCCTTCAACCTGGAAATAGGTGGAAAGCATATTCCATGGGGCGAGAACATCATCAGCCCCCGGGCCAAATGGAGTCCTATTCAAAGCTTACAAGAACACACCAGATGTCCTGAGGCTTCTCTGGAAGATAAAGTGTTCTTCAGCATCATCGCATAGAGGATGGCCCAGTACCTGTGCAGAAATGAGTACATGGATACATCTGAGCAAAAGGCTGGGATTTCTGGCTTCTCTGGATGCCTAGAACATTCCAGCATGGTCTTGCACTAGATCCGTATGGCAAAGCTGGAGAAAAAGACCTCCATGTGGTTTTCCTGGACCTCACTAACGCCTTCGGCTCTGTGAACTCCTTTAGACGGCCTTCAAGTTCTTTCAGATTCCAACCACCATCACAGCCCTGGTTAAAGACTACCTTCAGGACTTGCAGCTCTGATTCTCAATCCCTGAGTTCACCACCTCATGGCAGCAACTGGAGGGCGGCATCATGGCCGGTCTCTCCCTTGGCATTTACCATGGTGGTGGACATCATCATTCGACCCCCACAGTATCGAAACAGCCCATCAAAAGTCCCAGAAGGTGCTATGATGCAAGCCTGAAGGACAGAGCAAGGACATCAACACTGGCCTACAATCCACTGACACCCAACTGCCTGCACCAGCATGGAGGAAGATGGTGGTGGAGGAAATACGCCATCAGGAGGAGGCTGCAAGGTGGGCCAAGGTGGTCTCCCTTCACAAACAAGGACAGTGGACGTAATGGGACAGTGTGGAGAGGAGGAGGTTCACTTGGAGGGAAGTGTGGGCCCTGGAAGCTGCTGGTGGTTAAATTCTACCATCAGAGCTACTTACGACATCCTTTCAACACCAACCAATCTCCATCAGTGGTTTGGCGAAAACCCAGGGTGTACACTTTGCTCCAGACCATCCTCCCTCCAACACATACTCACGGGCTGTAAGACCAGTCTCAACCAAGGGTGATACACTTGGTGCCACAACAAGTTTTAAAGAGCCTAGCATCCAGCCTGGAGGGCAAGCGGACTGCCATCAACTCCCTACCACCGCCAACATCCAACCCCCCATGGACAACTGTTTTTGTCCGAGAGCGGTTAAACCTACCAGGAGGAGCTCTGCACCATCAGAGAGGGGCCACCTGTGCTAAGCATGTGACTGGGAGCTGCTGGTGGATATTGGCCATCAGCTGGTGTTTTATCCAGAGATCCCCTCCATCACCCTATGACCCGACATGGTGCTCTGGTCCCCTTCTCAAAAGAGGGTGCTCTGGTCCCCTTCTCAAAAGAGGGTGCTCTGGTACCCTTCTCAAAAGAGGGTGCTCTGGTCTCCTGTTCTAAAAAGCATGCTCTGATCCCCTTCTCTAAAGTGGGTGCTCTGGTCCCCTTCTCTAAAGGAGGTGCTCTGGTCCCCTTCTCGAAAGAGGGTGCTCTGGTCCCCTGTTCTAAAGAGCGTGCTCTGGTCCCCTTCTCTAAAGGAGGTGCTCTGGTCCGCTTCTCTAAAGAGGGTGCTCTGGTCCCCTGTTCTAAAGAGCGTGCTCTGATCCCCTTCTCTAAAGTGGGTGCTCTGGTCCCCTTCTCTAAAGGAGGTGCTCTGGTCCCCTTCTCGAAAGAGGGTGCTCTGGTCCCCTGTTCTAAAGAGCGTGCTCTGATCCCCTTCTCTAAAGTGGGTGCTCTGGTCCCCTTCTCTAAAGGAGGTGCTCTGGTCCCCTTCTCTAAAGGAGGTGCTCTGGTCCCCTTCTCGAAAGAGGGTGCTCTGGTCCCCTGTTCTAAAGAGCGTGCTCTGGTCCCCTTCTCTAAAGAGGGTGCTCTGGTCCGCTTCTCTAAAGAGGGTGCTCTGGTCCCCTTCTCTAAAGAGGGTGCTCTGGTCCCCTGTTCTAAAGAGGGTGCTCTGGTCCCCTGTTCTAAAGAGGGTGCTCTGGTCCCCTTCTCTAAAGAGGGTGCTCTGGTCCCCTTCTCAAAAGAGGGTGCTCTGGTACCCTTCTCTAAAGAGGGTGCTCTGGTCCCCTTCTCTAAAGAGGGTGCTCTGGTCCCCTTCTCAAAAGAGGGTGCTCTGGTACCCTTCTCTAAAGAGGGTGCTCTGGTCTCCTTCTCGAAAGAGGGTGCTCTGGTCCCCTTCTCTAAAGAGGGTGCTCTGGTCCCCTTCTCAAAAGAGGGTGCTCTGGTACCCTTCTCTAAAGAGGGTGCTCTGGTCCCCTTCTCGAAAGAGGGTGCTCTGGTCCCCTGTTCTAAAGAGCGTGCTCTGATCCCCTTCTCTAAAGTGGGTGCTCTGGTCCCCTTCTCTAAAGGAGGTGCTCTGGTCCCCTTCTCTAAAGGAGGTGCTCTGGTCCCCTTCTCGAAAGAGGGTGCTCTGGTCCCCTGTTCTAAAGAGCGTGCTCTGGTCCCCTTCTCTAAAGAGGGTGCTCTGGTCCGCTTCTCTAAAGAGGGTGCTCTGGTCCCCTTCTCTAAAGAGGGTGCTCTGGTCCCCTGTTCTAAAGAGGGTGCTCTGGTCCCCTGTTCTAAAGAGGGTGCTCTGGTCCCCTTCTCTAAAGAGGGTGCTCTGGTCCCCTTCTCAAAAGAGGGTGCTCTGGTACCCTTCTCTAAAGAGGGTGCTCTGGTCTCCTTCTCTAAAGAGGGTGCTCTGGTACCCTGTTCCAAAGAGCGTGCTCTGGTCCCCTTCTCTAAAGAGGGTGCTCTGGTCCGCTTCTCTAAAGAGGGTGCTCTGGTCCCCTTCTCTAAAGAGGGTGCTCTGGTCCCCTGTTCTAAAGAGGGTGCTCTGGTCCCCTGTTCTAAAGAGGGTGCCCTGGTCCCCTGTTCTAAGGAGGGTGCTCTGGTCCCCTGTTCTAAAGAGGGTGCTCTGGTCCCCTGTTCTAAAGAGGGTGCTCTGGTACCCTTCTTTAAAGAGGGTGCTCTGGTCCCCTTCTCTAAAGACGTTGCTCTGGTCCCCTGTTCTAAAGAGGGTGCTCTGGTCCCCTGTTCCAAAGAGGGTGCTCTGGTCCCCTGTTCTAAAGAGGGTGCTCTGGTCCCCTGTTCCAAAGAGGGTGCTCTGGTCCCCTTCTCTAAAGAGGGTGCTCTGGTCCCCTTCTCTAAAGAGGGTGCTCTGGTCCCCTGTTCCAAAGAGGGTGCTCTGGTCCTCTTCTCTAAAGAGGGTGCTCTGGTCCCCTGTTCCAAAGAGGGTGCTCTGGTACCCTTCTTTAAAGAGGGTGCTCTGGTCCCCTTCTCTAAAGAGGGTGCTCTGGTCCCCTGTTCTAAAGAGGGTGCTCTGGTCCCCTGTTCTAAAGAGGGTGCTCTGGTCCCCTGTTCTAAAGAGGGTGCTCTGGTCCCCTTCTCTAAAGAGGGTGCTCTGGTCCCCTGTTCCAAAGAGGGTGCTCTGGTACCCTTCTTTAAAGAGGGTGCTCTGGTCCCCTTCTCTAAAGAGGGTGCTCTGGTCCCCTGTTCTAAAGAGGGTGCTCTGGTCCCCTGTTCTAAAGAGGGTGCTCTGGTCCCCTTCTTTAAAGAGGATGCTCTGGTCCCCTTCTCTAAAGACGGTGCTCTGGTCCCCTGTTCTAAAGACGGTGCTCTGGTCCCCTGTTCTAAAGAGGGTGCTCTGGTCCCCTTCTCTAAAGAGGGTGCTCTGGTCCCCTGTTCTAAAGAGGGTGCTCTGGTCCCCTTCTCTAAAGAGGGTGCTCTGGTCCCCTGTTCTAAAGAGGGTGCTCTGGTCCCCTTCTTTAAAGAGGGTGCTCTGGTCCCCTTCTCTAAAGACGGTGCTCTGGTCCCCTGTTCTAAAGAGGGTGCTCTGGTCCCCTTCTCTAAAGAGGGTGCTCTGGTCCCCTTCTCTAAAGACGGTGCTCTGGTCCCCTGTTCTAAAGAGGGTGCTCTGGTCCCCTTCTCTAAAGAGGGTGCTCTGGTCCCCTGTTCCAAAGAGGGTGCTCTGGTCCCCTTCTCTAAAGAGGGTGCTCTGGTCCCCTGTTCCAAAGAGGGTGCTCTGGTCCCCTTCTCTAAAGAGGGTGCTCTGGTCCCCTGTTCCAAAGAGGGTGCTCTGGTACCCTTCTTTAAAGAGGGTGCTCTGGTCCCCTTCTCTAAAGAGGATGCTCTGGTCCCCTGTTCTAAAGAGGGTGCTCTGGTCCCCTTCTCTAATGAGGGTGCTCTGGTCCCCTGTTCCAAAGAGGGTGCTCTGGTCCCCTGTTCTAAAGAGGGTGCTCTGGTCCCCTTCTTTAAAGAGGATGCTCTGGTCCCCTTCTCTAAAGACGGTGCTCTGGTCCCCTGTTCTAAAGACGGTGCTCTGGTCCCCTGTTCTAAAGAGGGTGCTCTGGTCCCCTGTTCTAAAGAGGGTGCTCTGGTCCCCTTCTCTAATGAGGGTGCTCTGGTCCCCTGTTCTAAAGAGGGTGCTCTGGTCCCCTGTTCTAAAGAGGGTGCTCTGGTCCCCTTCTTTAAAGAGGGTGCTCTGGTCCCCTTCTCTAAAGACGGTGCTCTGGTCCCCTGTTCTAAAGAGGGTGCTCTGGTCCCCTGTTCCAAAGACGGTGCTCTGTTCCCCTTCTCTAAAGACGGTGCTCTGGTCCCCTGTTCTAAAGAGGGTGCTCTGGTCCCCTTCTCTAAAGAGGGTGCTCTGGTCCCCTGTTCCAAAGAGGGTGCTCTGGTCCCCTTCTCTAAAGAGGGTGCTCTGGTCCCCTGTTCCAAAGAGGGTGCTCTGGTCCCCTGTTCTAAAGAGGGTGATCTGGTCCCCTGTTCTAAAGAGGGTGCTCTGGTCCCCTGTTCTAAAGAGGGTGCTCTGGTCCCCTGTTCTAAAGAGGGTGCTCTGGTCCCCTGTTCTAAAGAGGGTGCTCTGGTCCCCTGTTCTAAAGAGGGTGCTCTGGTCACGCTGCCATCAAAACTGCAACAGAGAGAAATAGCCTGTGGGTCAGGATGAAGCGGAACGACTCCTGCTGGGCCTCCAAATAGCATGCCAGGAGATATGTGGTGGCTCCTATGAGTAGTTGGGCCTGGGACGCAGGCTCAGGATTGATCACCCTGCAGCTGGCCGCCTCTGGTGAGGGTGTATAGTGATGAAGGCCCACAAACCCAAGAGCCAGAGGAGCACTACTGAAGATGTGTCCCAACATTTCAAATACAAGTTTAGAAGATTTGACAATCACTGACTTCTGTTTTTTTTTTTTTTTACATTTTAAACAGCGCCCCAACTTCTTTGGACTTGGGGTTGTACAAATGTACGTCATCTGAGGCCCTTCCTTCATATTGGCTTCTCATGTCCTGATAGCAGAAGGCAGAGGAATAATCACATGATCCTGTCTGAGGCGGAATGGCCTTCACACATTTTAATCTCTAATAACCAGATCATCAGGATCAGCATGACATCGGAAAAACGCTTTAGATGTTATAAATCTGTCACATGACCTTTAGGTCCAGTCTGACCATGCACCATGACCCATGTTCCTGTATTGTTCCAGGTCTGATGTTCTCACTCTGTCTCCCTTGTGTCTGTTAAATTCTGCTAAAAACAACCTGAAAGCTCACGCTATCTAACAGCTGAGTTAGCAGCAGCGTTACAGATATCTGTAGTTGCCTGTGTTGCCCATCTTTCTCTGCCTGCTCTCCTCATTCAGCAGAGCATCCTGGCCTTACAGCCACCAGTCAGCTCAGACACGTTTATCTACTCACATCGTATCTAGTCAAATTCTCTAACCATGCAAATGTTTCTGCTGCTGCACAGTTGTGCAGGAAGCTGTCATAACTCTGACGTAGAGGAAGAAGAGTATTTGCTCTGGAGTAACTGGTTCGTGTTTGGCCTCGTACCCTCAAACCTGCTCTAGAAGATTGTTAACAATGATGACTGTCAAATCAGACCAAAGGAAAAAGCATCTGCCAGGAAATAGATCATTAATGATATTCAAATAATTGAAATATATAATCATGACTAACATGTAAACCTCTGGTAGCATATGCAAGTGTCAACAACAGTTTACTTTATTCATCATGGTTTTATTTTCTTTCTGATGTCTTAAAGCACAGGTGTCAAACTCAAGGCCTGGGGGCCAAATGCGGCCCACGGTGCAGTTTTACCCGGCCCACAAAGTCATATCATGTCTTAATTAGAACTGTCAAACTCAATCACAGTAGGGGCCAAAACCTGAATTTAGGTCTAACCTGAGGGCCTAACAGGGTCAAGATTTACCTGAAAACTGTCAGCCGTGTTTTCACAGGTAATGAATTATAGGGGAAATTAAACAGTGATGATAAGGGATTTTAAGATTTCTTAAAAAAAAAAAAAAAATCAAAATGATTAAATATCACAGCGTCAATGTTACTGTGTGTCCATGTCAAATAAATGTTAAATAAATAAATAAATGAGTTAAAGGCTAAAAGTCTGAGATAAAAAGTCAACTTTAAAAGTCCTAAAGATCAAAATACAAAATTAAAAGTCAAAATAAGGTTTTAAAAGACAAATATATGAGATAAAGAGTTAAAATCATGAGTTTAAAGGTCAAGATATGAGATAAAATCTAAAATCAAGAGTTTAAAAGGTCAAAATAGAAAATAAAATTCTCAATCAGGAGTTCAAATGGTGAAAATATGGGATTAAAAGTCAAAGTTTGGAGTTTAAAAGGTGACCATATGATTTAAAGTGAAAAATTGTGAACCTAAAAGGTCACAATAAGAGAAAAAAGGTCAAAATTATGAATTTAAAAGGTCAGATTATGAAATAAAAAGTCAAAATCCTAAATTTAGGTCATAATCTTGAGCTGCAAAACCAAAATATGAAATGAAGACACAAATTAATTTCTTTACCTCATTCCTGACTTGTTATCTAATTATTTCTACTCTCTACTTTTCAGATTTTATGACTGAACAAGGATTTTTTTTTTTTTTTAACCTTTACGGTTAAATTCCCATTTTTATGGAGGAAATCTGCAGACCTAGTAGCAGCAGGCCAGTTCTAATTTAGACATGATATGGACTTGCGGGCCGGGTAAAACTGCACCGTGGGCCGCATTTGGCTCCCGGGCCTTGAGTTTGACATCCCTGGATTAGATGATGTAGTTGTCATATACTCTGTCCAGTGAAACAAACAAACCTTCGGCACTCTGCAACTCCTTTTGTTCCTGCGGTGAAACGTCCCCAAAGTTCATTCAGAGGTCATTATTGTGTTGTATTTGACATAACAGCTTTCTTCTGTGGCGTTTTTAACATCTGGAGTGTCAGCCGTTGTCCCAGTCGGCTGTCAGACTGTCAGACTGTTAGGCTGGTATGAGTATAGTTTACACAGGGCATGCATGCAAGCATGTGGTAGACGTACCCTTGTTTAAGGAATCAGTGGAGGTATGTGGTTAGCGGCTTTATTCAGCTGTAAAGAGCTGTCTCGTGTAATGAACAGAACCATTAAACCCACTTAGACCCAGCAGACCTGCAGAGGTTCCACAGCGGTGGCGGTGAGAGGGTCATGTGACTCTCTCTGAAGGATCCAGCCCTCTTGTTGGTAGGATGTGCTTTGCTCTCTGACCTGCAGGATCTCGCTGCCCTGCAGCCTCTCTGAGGCCTTGGTGACGTTATTGTTCTGCTCTCTGGTGCTCTGGTGTGATTCTCATGTTCCTCTGCATAAATCCACTTCCACAGATGATTTCTGAGTTTACAGCAGCAAACATAAAAGCTTTTTCTTCACGCCTGACTCTCTGCTTGTCTAACAGACCACTGAGTCTGTGAAGACGTCATGGAGTATTACTTTAGCCTTCGTGTTCCTGATGAATACCTGGGCTCTTTTCACTGTTCTTATTCTGCTCCAGTGTTGAGAACGGTCAAACCGTGCACAGTGGGATGGGGGGCAGGTGAGGAGGAGGAGAGGGGGGGCCTGGTAAAGAAAAAGCCTTTGTCCTGCTTACCTTTGATCTGACAGCTTGTTAACAAGAGAACACCTTCTTCTGTATTCTGGATCCTTCTCTCTGTCTGACTTCTGCTCTCCCCTGCTGTCTTCATCATCGACGACTGTGCCTCCGTTTCCCATGATTTCTCCAGAGCTTCTGCTCCCACCAATGGCCTGCTGGATTGTCTTTAGAGGAGACAAAGCCAAGAAAAAAAGCCTTAAGAACGTCATGAGGGAGGGAGAGAAATGCCCCCCCCCCAACTGTCCCTCATCAGCCACATCAGTCAGTTTATGCTTGGATTGTCATACTGTCAGAACCATTCAACTTACAATGAGCGACCTCAGAGAGAAACCATAAATACACTATATGGACAAAAGTATTTGACCGCCTCCTGATTCCACCAACAGGGACTGTAATGACTGTGTTCAGATCCATGTTCTTTAAGCTGGATTTGACCTCCTTCTGCAGCTCTAACAGCCTCCACTCTTCTCTGAAGGCTTTCCACTGGATGGGGTTGAGGACTCTGAACTCATCAAACCAGGTCTTTCAGGTCCTTCTCTGGTCTCTGGGCCACAATCATGCTGGAATAGAAAAGATCCTTCCCCAAACTGTTGCCACACAGTTGGAAGCATAGCATTGCCTAGAATGTCCTGGTTTTAAGACTAAGATTAAGATCAGCCTTCACTGGAGGTAAGGGGTCTAGCCCAGACCCTGAGAACCAGCCCCATACCCTTATCCCTCCTCCTCTAAGTTGACCAGAGTTTGACTAAATGTGCATTTTTGCCAATTTAAAGCCTTTTCAGCCACTTTTAAATTCCCCTTTAACACTATTTATGCCCATTTTTTTGCCTTTTTTTGGGTTATTTTTTGCCATTCTTACATAATTTTGCCACTTCTAACCCATTTCTTTCAATTTTTATCCCATTTTAATGTTTTTTTGTAACAAATATATTTACATTTTTAAGAAGTCTATGAACTACACAAATGATTAAAAAAGACATTTGTTTCATATAAGAGTGGTAATTTTTTCCAGGTTGAATATAAAATAAGGGATCACAGCTTAACTTTACAATGGACCAGGATTTTGCTGACACCCAGTTTGGCTGGGTCCCAGGAAGCTCTCTCATTTCCCCCCCCTTATGAGCGGCCTTGTCTCCACATGACTATTCCAGAATGATCATGGCTGTGTTCAGCCACCTTCAGGTTCAGTGGGGGTCCCGGTCTCTGGCACCTTCATGGTTGAGACCCCTTGGTCTAGAAGGCTGGATCTCCTCTCAGTGGATGAAAATGCGTGAAGTGTTCCTTGGTGTAAAGTTTATTTTCACTGACATACAGAGGAATCTGTATCTGAGTTAAAGACCCTGTGAAGTTAAACGTGTGTGTGAACACTCTAGAAATGTTGGAATCTGGTTGCTGTAAACATGAAAACTCTGAGATCTACATGTGACTGAATTCTGGATTTAGACCATTAGAAAGTTTTTCACCTCTTTCCTGGCTGGGTTTAATATGGGCGGGGCCAATATATGGCATGGCGATGTCACAAGCCCACAGTGGGGAATGGCCCCGCCCCTTTAACACCACAACATCTCAGTCCAGTCTGTCGTTAGCTGATGTCACTGCCTTTACTGAACGTTCACAGTCAGATCCGTGGTGAAGGCTAACAAGGGTAAAGGCTTGTTGGGAATACTGTCAGTCAGAAATGGTTTTATGCTTTTCCAGGCTTTACCAAAGGTTGTATTTTGAACCTCCAGGCCACCGTAGAAACCCTGACATCATGGCTTCCTTTCTGACTGATGACTTCAGGAATATTCGCTCACTTACAGGAGATTTCAATGAAAAAATGAACCTAATGATGAAAAGTCAGAGGAACTTTCTGCTCAACGAGGAGAGGTGACAGAAGCAGCATTGTTATGTAATTTAACAGATATTAAAAATACCCAGAATCCTGTGCAGAAAGCGCCGCTCTGTATCTGCTGAATACTATATTACATTAAAGCTTATCTCCTGTAGACGAGGCGGTGACAGACGATGATTTAATGCAGAGCTCACAGAGCAACCACCCAGAAATTAAACACAATCACACAGAGAGACAGAGGACGGCTGATAGGAGCGTCCTCATTATACGCAGCACGGCGCCGAGCGATAAAGAACGGAGGCAGAGTTGAAACCACGGACAGGAGTCCTAAACACCTAGCTTTAAAAACGCTAATATACTGTAACAGACAGAGTGGTAGTCAGAAATATTCCTCCATAATACAGTCAGTCACCGTGCAGTGGTGGGTCAGGAGGAAGAGATGAACATGAGGCCCCCTGACCTTGACCTTTGACCTCAAAGAGTTTGACCTTGAGTCTGAGCATACATTTGTGCAAACCTGAAAGAAAATTCCTCTAAATGTTCATTAGGTATTGAGATCAGCAGGACGGACAGAAAGTCCGGTGTCAAAGCTCTGCTGGCTGTTGGTCAACTGTGTAGTGTAAAAAAAGAAACAACTGAATCAAATCTAGAGTAAATGATAGTTTTAACCATCCCACACAAAAAGGTTAAGGCAACAGATGAATAACGGCGTACACATAATGCTGTTGTCAGTTTTGTAAGATTAGAGAATACATTTATGGACAGGCCTTTGGCCTTTTTGAACCTGACTTAGGCCAAACTACTTCTATAGAATGATAGACTTAGGAAAATCAGTGTACTGTAGCTAACTTTGAGGCCACGCCTTTGAAGGAATGGAAAAATGCCAGATAGCGTTGCACCTGTGGACCGAAGATGAAGCTGTTCTGATGAATGCTCTCAGACTAGTCTGACCCCTGAAATACGGCGTATATAACCAAAGAAGGGAACATTTAAAACTGTAGACAGACTCCAAGCGTAATGCTCCTTTCTATTTCACTAGCCTGGTTCCTCTCTCCCTCCTCTTCATCCTGAGTGAGGAAGAAGCTACAGACAGTATTCAGCCCAGGCTCTCCTCTCTGCCTCACTAGCTGTGTTTGTAAATGTGAGTTTTTGTGTGAGAAGGGCTCTCCTCCATCAGTCTCTGTCAGCGTGTCTCCTCCTCCTCGGTCCTGAGGTTATCTGCATTAAAGAAGCTATCAGAGACGGCGGGGAGCAGCGGCGGCTCAGTTACAGCTCGCTCAGCCTGGAGGAAGAGGAGGGAGAGGAGGAGAAGTCAGTCGTCTTATCACAGCCCCACAGTGGAGGAGAAAACGGATCGGTTACCGCTGCAGTCATGTCACCTGTTCTCCAGGAGAGCAGCGTTGACTAATACCACACTGAGCGGAGGAGATAGACCGCCACGTTAGACCAGACGGTTCAGTTCCCTGGAGCTGCTTCCATTATGCCCTGATCTTCTCTGGACCAGTCCTGGAACGCTCCGTTATTCATAGCAAGACCAAAACTAGACATCAGATCTGTCTTTGACACTTAATACATACTTTAACCAGGGGTGTCAGACTCAGTCACAGCAGGGGCCGGATTCTGGACCTGGGTCTAACCTGAGGGCCTACCAGGGTCCATGTTTAACCATCAAATGTCAACCTTACTTTCACCAGAAATGAATTATGGGGGTAAAAACCTCAGCACTGATGATAAATGATTTTACTAATAAAAGGTGAACATGATAAGTTAGTCAAACTTATAATTTTTAAAGGTAAAAACATGACAGTTAAAGTCAAAATAATGTTTTTAAAAGGCAAAACATGAGATAGAAATCTAAAACCATGAATTTTAAAAGTCAAAAACTGAGATAAAATTCAAAATCATGATTTTTACCAGTCAAAATATGAGATAAACATTAAAATTGTGAGTTTAAAATGTCAAAATATGAAATAAAATTAAAAATCATGGGTTTTTAAGGGAAAGAAACAAGACAAAAGTCAAAGTTAGGAGTTCAAAAAGGTCAAAATATGGGATAAAAGTCAAAATCATGACTTTAAAGGGTCAAAATAGAATTTGAAATTTACAATTATGAATCTGAAAGGCTAACATATGAAGTACAAAGTCAAAACCATAACTTTTAACTGTGAGATGCAAAATTGAAAACAGAGAGAAAACACAAATTCTTCCCCGCGTTCCTGACTTTTTATCAAAGTATTTTTACTGTTTACTTTTTCTAATTTTTATGATTCATTAAGGATATTTTAATCATCAGGATTGAGTTTTACATTTTTATACTGGAGGAAATCTGCAGACCTCATACTGGTGGACCAGTTATAACAGAAATATCACATGATCTGGTGGGCCAGGTATAACTGCACCATGGGCCAGATTTGGCCCCCGGGCCTTGAGTTTGACACCCCTGCTTTAGACCATTCTTAGGGGCGCCTGACTCGCCTTCACTTATTCTGTTTTTAAACCTTTTCCAACAGGCAACACCAACTCCACAATCAGGAACACCTAGAGATTGAGTCCAACTGATTTTGGGTTCTATGTTTCAAAGGCAGCCTCCATTTCTGCCAAAATGAAGGACAAAGGAAGTCAACATGAGGGTCGGTGTTTGGATGTTTAGTAGATTGAGTACATGTCATTCTTGAATGAGAGTGAACTCCCATTTCAGAGCCAGTTTCTTTCCTCCGATATTTGTAATCCACATTTTGAAATCCAAACTGGAACCAAAGAAAGAAGCCAGAAGACCAGCTCTTAGTACTTCCACTATTAAGACCATAAATCTGGAGACACACTGGTCCGGCTGAGGCCTATGCTGACAAGGATGGAACGTTTTACTGGAGGACAGTCAACATTAGGGAAAGACTGTGGTTCTATCTGTGTATGAGACCAAGTAATGATGAGTTCATGAACAAGACTGTTTCACATGAAAGACAGCAGATGGCCCAGTTTCCTCTCTCCTATTGTTGTTATTTGATCCACTTTGAAAGAGCCAGACTGGAACCAAATGACGGGAAACCAGCTCTACTGAGCTGAGCCACATGATCTGGATCTCTAAAGAGAGGTGGATCACAGCAAGCCAGACTGCTAGATGTAAAGCTGTATCTCCTTTATTCTGTTTTACATGCTTTTATAAAGGATGCTGTACTCACCATGGAAACAATATTCTTCTACTGAAACATAAGCACCCATTTTTAATTCATCATGTTTTAAATGTCAGTTATGTTACACAAGTTATATCACGTTTGCCGCATCCTTCATCATCTTCAACAGAAGAAGAAAGCAGACGTGCAAAAGTCAGACATGTGCATGCCAAAACTGTCTCTACATATAATCTAAAGACTTTTGAACACATGTTCATCTCTTTGAGGAGGATTTGTGGTCTGCGAGGGCAGCTTTTGGTCTCTGCAGAGATGAGTAAAAATCTTCTCACTGAGCTCTCGGCTCATCAGTGTAAGAAATCACAGCTTGCACAAATGTCCTGCAATCATTTCATTAAACATCAAAAACCTAGAGAAGCCTAACAGCAAGGGAGAGAAATGTGTGATTGGCTTTCCAATCGGATCACTTCAAACCAAACAACCAGTCTGATGGTTTTATTTGGAGTATCAGAGGAGTTTGCTGCAACCACATCCAACAGATTTTAATCCACAGCTGATGCATAGAGGTTAGTGTGGTTAATGCCGCAGCTGCCCTAAATTAACAGCATTTGTAATTACCAAATTCATTTTATATGTTGGTTAATTCATCAGGATGTAGACACTCTTTAACCAAAATTATATTTTTAATGCTAGAATGTTATTATTAGTGTTATCCATTAATTTTAAATGTAGTGTTTTAAAAGTAAAAGATGTCAAATATAGTTATTCCTGACAGAAACATTAGTTTTAGTGGTTGAATTTAATGCTTGATTAATTTCTGATTTCTAAGCCCAATGAGCTGCTCAGATTTGTGTATAAAAAGGTGAGTTCAGTTTGAAATTCCTCATCCCTGTTCAGAAAGGTAAAACATGGAGCTCAGTGAAAATGGAAGAGTCTGCATTTAAAGTTCCTCATGATGCTGGATGTCTCTGAGACAGACAGAAGGGTTCTCACAGTCAAAGATGAGACAGCTGCAGAGAACGGTACTTAGAAAACGAGCCAAGGAAGAAAACCAAAGTTCACTGGAGCGGCTGTCAGACACCTCACCTCCAGGATTAAAATCCTACATTTAGAGTTAATATGTCCACTGTGACTGCCCTCTAAAGGCTCAAACCTTCAACTAAAACTGAATTATTGTGATAATTTCCCCTCTCTGATCTGGTGCTCTATGTGGTGCCATCAGTCAACAGAGCTCCAAAGTTTTTTCTTGCAAATAAATCATGTTTTTCCTTAAAGTCCCTGTAAAGTGAAATCCAAAACGTGTGTCCTAACGCTCTAGAAATGTTGGAATCTGGTTGCTGTAAACATGTGAAAACACTGAGATCTACATAGGACTGAATTCTGAATTTAGACTGTTAGAAAGTTTATCACCTCTATTTGATTGGTTGTTTATTTGAATCAGTTCCTGTCTGCAGAGACTCAGAGGGACACGTCACGGCCTCTCTGTGTCTGTTTCTCTTTGAGTCATTCAGGCCTTCTCCTCCAGGTTCTAAGTCTGTGCACATGCTCTGTTTGGAAGACCATGACATGACGACAGAACAGCCTGCCATTGGTGGTCACTGCCCAGTCGCAGTGCATTCTGGGATGCAGACAGACAATATGGCAACAATATTAGCCGGTAGCTGCAGCAATGATCCAAAAATGTGTTTTAAATGGATAAAAAGACGATCAATATCAGAGTTTTTGGTGTGGATTTAATCTTTAAAGACCCCGGAAAATCACCTAGAAACAATCCTGTCAGAACTACGGCGGTGTGGGTGGCGCCATGAAAACATCACGATGGGGGGCTTTCAGGGGAAAAAACAGTATGTAGCTACAGTTCATGGTTCAAAGTTATTTAACTTTGAATACCACGTGTCTCTTCTTGTCGTATACGACATCGATCTCATTAAACCGTCCTGATTAGAAAACAAACTTTAGGTTTGCTTCAAGCAGCAACTAAAGCCAGTCAGCCAATCAGAGACATTACTGTGACACAATAGGATTGTGGGTAACGTGGTACTGTTGACCAACATTGTGAATAAACCATGCTTTTCTTCAAACAAGGTGGAATCATACCATAAAGTATCTTTTCTATCCAGGTTTCTCCATCAGGTAGCTCCTGGTAGGTCCACCTTGAGCGTTTCTGTCATTTTGGCTAATAGTCATGGAGGCATCAGTGAACGTTGTGGCTGATTAGGGACAGTAGGAAGGCTGAAACTCTGGGGTTTAGTTACTCTTAAGAAAGATGCCTATGATCTAAATATGTGAGAAATGTGGGTCCTGATTTGTGACTAAAGGTGGTAGTGGGTCGTGACGCTAGAATCACTGATTTAGAGTTAAAACACTTTTTGCTGCAGCAGCATTTTCTCTGCAGACACTCAGTCTCTTTCTCCGTTCTCCCGCCACCTCTGCTCCAGTCTGAGTCTCTGCAGGATGAATCCACCATGAGATTGAAGGAGAAAAGTCAGACAAATGTGAGTCTGTGATTTGAGCTGCTGTTTCTCTGAACTCTGACGGAGAGAAAAAGAAGCTCTGAGATGAAACCATGTACAGAGGAATTAAAGCTGCCTTTGCCCCTGAGCATGCTGGGAGTTTTCCTGCCAGGGTAATGGCCTAAAACCTCCTCTGCCGGCCCAGCTGTCAGACCAGTTCAGCGTGCAGCCGGGTCCAGCGCGGCGATATGCCAGAGGCCATTTCAGGAGTCACTGAGGCCGGTTTGAGTGTCTGCCTTTGACAGAGCTGTAATAGATCACCCTGCTGTGCAATCCGTCTCCTCTGTCCGCTCTAATTGAGTCTCCAGCGGCTGCAGATCACATCCCTGCCAGCTGGCGGCACGCAGCGCCCCCTCCGGGTAAGGAGGACCCTGCAGGCTGCCGTCACGCAGCAGAGATTTACACAGAGAGCAGGAACGGTTAATTCAATCAGAGCCGCCCGCCAGATTTCCTCCGATTAAAAATAGAAACATTAATTCCAGGCTCATGCAATGTAGATTCAAATTAATTAAAAGTGTATATCATTCACCCAATAATTGGATCTCAATCATCTGTGTAATAAGAGGCGTTTGATTAATCTGCTAAAAAAACATCCAAAGTGCTCCGGCGGTCGTCCTCTCAGAGACGGCGAGGGCTCTCCGGATGAATAAAAGCTGTGAAGTGGGGAGAAAGCGAGCACATGTTTACGATATGGAGATGGTGGAGATACGTCGTGAATAGATTCTCATCCTTGCTGGGCTGTGTCAGCGGAGCCGGCGAGCGTGAGCGGAGATAATTTAGATCAGGATTTGAACGCTGGCTGTGCTCTGAAGGAGCGGCGTGTGTGACTCGAGGGCCTCTCAGAGGAGAGGAGCGAATACGAGGAGGACGGAGGAGGCCATGCTTGACCCTGACAAGGGGGGGGACCGGCCCCCCTGGGTCAGCCATTCTTCTGATTTCTTCCATTTGGAGGGGCATGGCGGCGAGGCGAGATGATCCCGCCATGCAGCAGGGACCAAACAAATGTTGCAGTCTCTGAAACGCTGTTTTTTCTTGTCTCAGGATCTTTGAGCCTGGAGGAGGAGGATTTAGAGAAACAAGCCTCAAACACGAGGTCAAGAGAGGCTCCTAATTACCAGAAATAAAGACAGATGGACTTTAATTTATGGTCTAACATCTGCTCTGTGTTTTCAGCACAGAAACAGCTCAGATCTGATAAATGCAGCATTTTAAACGTCATTTAATCTCTTTAAACTCAGTACAATCACACATCATCAGGAGCTGACATAAAGTCTACAAAAGCACTCAGTAGGTGTTCAATAGCTTGTGGAAATCTGCAGCAAATAGGCCTGTCAAGAAGAGAATGAATGGCATCCTTTTAATTGCATTTAAAATTTTGCACATGCACACAAGTGCTTGTGTGGTTTTTAAACACCTGGTGATTTTACATCACACAGCAGTGGAGAAGTCCCCTTTAGGGGCAATCACTGATGTCTGCACAGAGAAACTCTCTCTAGAGCCCATGTTTGGAGCTGTTCATGATTTTGAAGGATGAAAATATAACCATTCTTATTCTGAACTTCTGTGGTGTCCTGAAAGTGGGGAAAAAGTTTTAAAAACTTTGTCTGGTTTGATCTTACCCGTGTTTCCTCAGCTGCTGTCGGTCCAGTCTCTTTTTAGAGACCTGGATCATGTGGCTCAGCTCAGTGGAGCTGGTTTCTCTTCATTTGATACCAGTTTGGCTTTTTAAATGTGGATTAAATAAGGACAGAGGATGGAAGAAAGGAAACTGGCACTCAAACAGGAGCTACAGAGCTGTGGAAAAGTATTTCCCCCTTTCTGATTCCTGATATTTTTGCATATTTATGACACTTAACTGTTCCGGATCATGAAACCAATTTTAATATCACAAAGACAACCCAAATAAATAGAAAATGCGGTTTCTGAAGGATTATTTAATTTTTTAAGGTGATAAAAATCCAACCCTATCTGTCCCTGTTTGAAAAAGTAATCGCCCCCTGAACCTAATAACTGGTTCTTCCTCCCTTGGCAGCAAAATAACTGAAATCAAGCGTTTGTGATAACTGGTGATGAGTCTTTCTCATTGCTGTGGAGGAATGTTGTCCCACACAGAATTGTTTTAACTCAGCCATATTGGAGGGTTTTCCAGCATGACCTGCCTGTTTAAGGTCACACCACAGCATCTCAGCTGGATTTAAGTCCAGACTTTAACTTGGCCACTCCAGAACCTTCATTTAGTTTTTCTTGATCCATTCAGAGGTGGACTTGCTGGGATGCTTCGGGTCGTTGTCCTGCTGCGTAACCCAAGAGTGCTTGATCTTGAGGTCATGAACTCACGGTCAGATGTTGACCTTCAGGATTTTCAGGTAGACAGCAGAATTCATGGTTCCATCAGTCACAGCAAGTGGTCCAGGTCCTGAAGCAGCAAAGCCCCAGACCATCACACTGCCACCACCATGTTTGACTGTTGGCATGATGTTCTTTTTATCAAACGCTGTGTTATTTTTACTGCAGATGGAACGGGACACACACCTTCCAGAAAGTTCTACTTCTGTCTGGTCAGTCCACAGAATATTTCTCCTAAAGTCTTGGGGATCATCAGGATGTTTTTAGTCAAATGTGAGACGAGCCTTTGTGTTCTTTTCTGTCAGCAGTGGTTCTGGTCTTGGAACTTTCCCATGATGCCATTGTTGCCCAGTGTCTTTCTGATGGTTGAGTCATGAACTCTGACCTTAACTGAGGCCAGTGAGACCTGCAGGTCTTTGGATATGGTTCTGGGTTCTGTTGTGACCTCCTGGATGAGTTGTCGTTGCACTCTTGGAGGCATTTTGGTTGGCCAACTACTCCTGGGAAGGTTCACCACTGTTCCCAGTTTTCTCCATTTGTGGATAATGGCTCTGACCGTGGTTCTCTGGAGTCCCAAAGCCTTGGAAATGTCTTTGTAACCTTTTCCAGACTGATAGATTTCAGTCTCTTTGTTTCTCATTTGTTCTTGGGTTTCTTTGGATGGTGGCATGATGCGTTTCTTTCTGAGATCTTGTAGCCTACTTCACTTTGTCTGACAGCTTCTATTTAAAGGATTTCTACATTCAACTAATCTGGAGGTAATCAGGCCTGGGTGTGGCCAGTGACACTGAACTCAGCTTTCTAAAAACTGTGGTTCATCACAGTTAACTCATGATTTAACAAGGGGGGGAGTACTTTTTAACACAGGGTAAAATAGGTTTAGATTTTCTTCCTGTTAATGAATAAAATCATCATTTAGAAACTGCATTTTCTATTTACGTGGGTTGTCTTTGTGAGATATTTAAATTGGTTTGATGATCTGAAACATTTAAGTGTGATAAATATGCAAAAAAATCAGGAATCAGAGAGGGGGCAAATACTTTTTCACAGCTCTGTAGCTGCAGTGGCTCACATTAAAGAGTCGTTTAGTAGAACAGGCTCGTTCATGAACAGCTCATTGTTACTCTGTCTCGAACCCCAGGTTTGTTCTGTTGATGGTGCATCACTGTTTACATTAAAAAATGTTTGTGACTAAAAATATTTCATGTCAAAGTGGCTCAGCTAGCCTGTTAGCTCAGACTGTAGACTCTGGGATAGACCACTAGGAGGTCTGGGGGACTGAGTCATCAGGATATGGATCACCTTGACAGCAGGTAGACCAGTTCATCTGTGGTTAAATGCCCTTTATTAGAAAGTGCAGGGGTTGTATTGAATGTATGTAGAACTGTTCTGAGCACACAGGTCCATTTAGAGCTCTAAAGCATTGGTTCCCAACCTGAGGTCCGGGACCCCCAGGAAGGGGACACCAAAGATTTTAGAGGGAGCGTGAGGCTTTGTCTGCTCTGAGGCTGCCAGAATTAGATTTGCAAATATTGACTAAAACCATGATGAAGCAGTTATTAACTATTTTATACAAATGTCTTTGGTAAGAAAAGCATGCATAGGCCTTTTTTAGAGTTTTATCAGTGAAACAATTAAAATCTATGTTGATTTTTGGCATTAATGTCACTTTTTCTTCTCTCTTGGGTCATGGGGGGTGGGCTCCACTTTTCTTAGGTACATGTAGAGGGGGCTCAAAGGAAAAACTACGGTTCCTCTGTATCTGACTCCCAGCAGACAGGTGGATCACGTCAGGATCTCATGTCTGGTGGTATTAAAATGAATACCACCCAATCCTAACATAAGGTCCAGATGACTCCTGACTGGTCCACTGTCTGTGAGCTTTTAAAGGTATGTGAGACATTAAGGAGCAGTGGAGGACTGTGGCAGCAGGGAGACACTGACGTGGATTAACTAAACCACCGTAAGGTCCTTATAATTTCAGCAGGACTGTTAGAGGACGGGGTAAACGCCTTTGAGCAGCAATGATTCTGCTCAAGGTGACATTCCATTATACCAGCTCGTCTGTAAAACAAAGATCATGTTTGTGTTGTGCTGCTGGTTTCTCCATCTAAAACTCGGCTCTGCTCCTTCTCTCTGGGTCACATCAGCAGTGATAACTGGGCCAGCCCGGCCGCCGTGGCGTCTCGGGCCTCAGCTGCTGCTGTAATTTGCACTGACACCTCATTTTAGGAGCTTCGCCTCCTCAGCCTGGAAGGGAGCGGCCGCTCGGAGGCTTAATCAGATCACGGCAGGACGGGGAAATATTAGGCTCTGTTTTCCTCTGTGTGTCCAATCTCCGTCCAGGAAAGAGGAGAAGAAACAGAGACGGTCTGCTGATGTGCAGCAGGTAATCTCTGCAGGTTTGTGCTGCAGAAACATGTAAGTGCTGCTGATGATGCCGTGCTGAATGCTTATAAGATCAAACTGCACCGTAGTTCAGCTGGATTTATTCCCTCTCACACCTACACAGACTCCAGACAGACACAAAATCTAATTATCAGGCTGGAGCAGACAATAAAAGCCTGAGTGTGATAACAAAGCACACAACAGGCAGCGAGAGTTTGAATAAATCTCAGCAGAAGAGAAAGAAAGTTCAATATTTTGTTTGTTAATCAAGAGCTGGAGGCTTTCCTCTGGTCCCCCCATATCACAGTGGAGGAACAAGTCCCCAAAGCCCAGCACCAATCATCAGAAAGCACGAGGAAACGCTGAAAAAACAACAGACGCTGCGAAGAGAGGCTGAGGCGGTGGAGGTTTAGTGAGCCAAAGAAGACTCCAATTAAGAAATGCAATAAATTCTGATGACCTTGGGCTCCGAACGCTACAGAAGAACAACTTCTGCAGAGGTTGAACTCGACTCAGAGCTACAAAACAATCAAAAGGCAGCCAAAGACCTTCACTTAAACTTGACACATTCGGTCACACCTCTAAAAACGCAGCGGCGGCGGCCTGCAGCTGCACTCCGTGTCTCTGTGATTCAGCATGCAGGCGGCCGTGTGAGCTGATGTCTGACAGGCTCTTCCTACCAATTATGAGTCAGACTCCTAAACAGAGATGTGAGAGCGAGCCGGGGCTGCGTGCGGGCCTTTTCTAAATTTATCCTGCTGGAAGTCAGCAGAGGATTGTGGGTAGAGGAGGACAGCAGGTGTTGTCGGGCTGTTGTGTATTTACGGAGGAATTAAGCCATAATGTCAGAGGCTGCCCGGCACAATGACTCTTTCTCTAGTCAAGGTGGAGAGAGAGAGGAGAGAACCATCTGTCACCAGAACCAAGACAAAATGAAAACTCTCTTTCCTTCAAGTCAACAGAAACACGGATGAATGATGATGGGATTGCTTGGTTTGAGTTACAGTACAACATTTACATGAGGAGTGAAGTGGAGCTTTAGTTTTAGCTCCATCAGGAATCCAGTTATTTACTCCTCTCAGTTCGGTGGAATTCCAACTTAGGAAAATATAATTCCCGTTATCCCTCTCACTCATGGTGATATCTGGAGGCAGATTTCTGATACACCTCTCAGCTTCCAGGTCAAAAAACTGCATGGAAACTCTGATAGGGCGTAAACATGCAGGAATAAATCAATATCTCATCTGTCTGACTTTAAGGTTTGGTTTTAGAGCAAATGAAGATCAGGAATATGTGAGTTTCTGGGAATAAAAAGCACAAACAATCACATTAAATAGATTTTAATAAACCATTTTATACTCAATGATCTTTATTCATTCAGTTCCACCACTTGTTCCTGGTGTTTCAGCCCACGAGGGGAACGTCCATGTTGTCATAGGGCAACTGTGGCTCACCCATAATTTACACATACAATGGCTGCACAACACTGCAGAGTAAATCCCATACTCTCCAGTCGATCAGAGCGATCCCACCATCCGGTCTGTCTCTAGTGCATTGCAGAGGCGTCACTCCCTTCTAGTCCTTTAGAGATACAAGTGATGGGTCATTCGTGAACAAGCCGGTTCAAAGAGCCGGCTCTTTTACGTGAACGATAAGAGCCGGATCCCGTTTGAGAGCCGTTTCGTATGATTATTAATATTACACCATGTTAATGTTACATCAATCACACTGTAAAGAGGTTACTGTAAATACGTGTTACTGTATTTCAGTTTACAGCATAATTACTGTATTTTCAATTACAGTACAGTTACTGTATTTTCATAAACAGTACTGCTACTGTATTTTCAATTACAGTATAGTTACTGTATTTTCATAAACAGTACTGCTACTGTATTTTCAATTACAGTATAGTTACTGTATTTTCATAAACAGTACTGCTACTGTATTTTCAATTACAGTATAGTTACTGTATTTTCATAAACAGTACTGCTACTGTATTTTCAATTACAGTATAGTTACTGTATATATTTATAAACAGTACTGCTACTGTATTTCATTTTACAGCATCATTACTGTATTTCTAACAACAGAACTGTATTTAATTTTACAGCTTTATGACTGTGATTCCTATAACAGTAATCTGTATCTACAGTATCTATACATATATATCTATACATACACATCTATATACAGTATCTACAGTAATCTGTAATGTCATTCACAGTTATTCTACTGTATTTTAAACCATTCTTATTGGGATATTACTAGCAGCATAATATGTAAAAAAAAAAAAAAAAATAAGGTCAACCTTTTTTACCAACAAATGAAATTACTCATACATTATTTCTGTCAAAAATGCCTTAATGCATAAACTCATTTGTATATTAAAACATTTAATATGTAAACATAAGAATAGTGATGCACGATAACTGTTTTTTTGAACCGATACGGATAACCGATAATTTCCTACCCCTGATGGCCGATAACCGATAATAACCGATATATTTTTTCAATTGTTGATTTAACAAAAGAAGTTTATTTGATGTGTTTATGCACATCTGGGGGTAAGAAGGGGTTAATATGTAGTGAGCAAAGATATTTATAACTCATTTTAACTAATATCACTGGTGTTTTTAAAAAACAAAGAACTATTCTGACTTTATAACTGTTATAATAGTTCATGTTTTCAAGTTAAACATTTGTGTACCAAGTACAGCATACTCAAACAACTGACATAGGTTTTCCCCCATAAAACCAAAGGATAACAGGCTGTTATGCTTAACAAATGGAGATATTTGGGGGTCTGTTTTTGCTGCTTAAGCCAGAATTAAAGCGAGCTGATGTTTTACATAAAGATTAAAAACATGCACTGACATAGGTCATATCAGAAATAGGTTAACCATGAAAAGTGGTCTGTGGCTAAATTTTGTTCCTAATGTCGATCGACTGAATGAGTGTGTATAAGTGTGTGTGCCTCTCAATAATTCTGCCAGTCTAAGTCCAAGATGTCTCTTATGAGAGATGCCACATGTGGATTCAGGCTGGAGACCTTCCTTTGGACACTCTTTCCGGATGTGCGGCTGACCATGGTCTTAGCCTGGCATTTGGAGCCTTCAGGGTTTATTCTGAGAATAAACCTGCAAGAAGAGAAATATAATTATTTTCTCACAAGTCCTTTCCACAAATGGTTAACACATATTGTCGTTACTTCTGAGTTTGCAGATAATTATCCAGGACTTTACCAGGACATTGTCAGTAATAATTTATGACAGGAAAGCATCATGCTCATATTCTCTGTGGAAGTGTGTCTGGCTATAAACATGAACTCTTCCACGCTAATAAATGAGCAGAGAATGATTCAAATGAACCTTCCAATTAATACAACTTGACTTTACTAAAACAAGTGTATTAAAACACTGGTTTGGGAATTAATAGAGGGATCACTAAAAAAACGTCCTGACCAGCTGCATCACTGTGTCGGTGGCTGCATATATGGTTTGACCCCAAAAAAATTCTAACAAAAGGTTTCTCAGTGGTTTACAGGAGTATCAGATGTCCTTAAAAACATACTAAAAGTTTACCAAAGTTTGACCACTAGAAAGGTGTAATTTTCAAGATGGCAGTCGTCAGGTCCTTAAAATGACCATTACTCCTTTGTATTACTCCTAGACCAGGAATACTGGTGCCTGATACATTTTTTTGGCCATGTAATATTCTAATTAGCATTTTTGCTAATAGATAAGTGATTACAAGTAGAATTATATATTAAAGCAATTGGTTACAAACATATTTATGCAAAAAATAAGTACAGTTTTGCTTAAGTTGCATTTAATTCAGCCTATGTGTGTGTAGCATGTATAACAATAGAGTAAAAACTGTGAATTTCCCTTCAGGGATTAATAAAGTATGACTTAAGTTATTGTATATTTCACCTTTCTCATATCGTTTTGCCGAGTGTTGGTGGTTTTTGTGGATCACACCAATTCTTTTGATTCCAATAAAGAATAAATTCAGTAGAACTGTGTAGTGCTGTACACCTCTTTCCACATTATTATGCAAATTACATTTTTCTTTTTTTTCCAAAATTATTATGCAAATGACAGAGTATTTTTCAAGTCATCAGCCGTTAGAGCATAATTCAGATGTTTTTGAACAAACTTCAAAATGATGACCATTATTTTTTCAAAAATAAACCCTCAAAATGCACTGTCCCACATTATTAAACAGGCCACGGGTTTCAGCAAAATAGGAAAGAAAAAGCATCTCTGCTGCTGAAAAGTGTCAAATAGTGTAATACCTTGGACAAGGAATGAAAACAAGATATTTCATGAAAGATTAATCGTGATCATCATACTGTGAATGAATTAGTGTCTGATTCAGAGCACAGGCGGGTTCCTGCAGATAAAGGCATAATGAGGAAGGTTTCTGACAGACAAATTCATGGGATTAAGAGAGCAGATGCTAAAATGCCATTACAAAGCAGCAAACAGGTATTTGAAGCTGCTGGTGCCTCTGGAGTCCCACCAACCTCAAGGTGTAGGATCCTCCAGAGGCTTGCAGTCGTGTATAAACCTACTATTCAGCCCCCCCTAACCAATGCTCACAAGCAGAAACGGTTGCAGTGGGCCCAGAAATACATGAAGACTCATTTTCAAACAGTCTTGTTGACTGATGAGTGCCGTGCAACCCTGGATGGTCCAGATGGAGGAGTAGTGGATGGTTGGTGGATGGACACCATGTCCCAATGAGGCTGTGACGTCAGCAAGGAGGGGGCGGAGTTATGTTTGGGCCAGAATTATGAGGAGAGAGCTGGTAGGCCCCTTTAGGGTCCCTGAAGGTGTGAAAATGACCTCGGCAAAGTATAGAGAGTGTCTGACTGACCACTTTCTACCATGGTACAGAACAGAACAGTGCCTTCTGTAGCAAAATGATCTTCATGCATGACAATGCTCCATCTCATGCTGCAAAGAATCCCTCTGAGTCATTGGCTGCTATGGGCATAAAAGGAGAGAAACTCATGGTGTGGCCCCCATCCTCCCCTGACCTTTAACCCTGTTGAGAACCTTTGGAGCATCCTCAAGCTAAAGATCTATGAGGGTGGGAGGCAGTTCACATCAAAACAGCAGCTCTGGGAGGATATTCTGACATCCTGCAAAGAAATTCAAGCAGAAACTCCAAAAACTCACAAGTTCAATGGATGCAAGAATAGTGAAGGTGATATCAGAGAAGGGCTCCTATGTTAACATGGAACTTGGCCTGTTAAGATGTTTTTGATTGAAATAGCTTTGATTTCAGTGAATATGACCTCCTAATGCTGCAAATTCAACAAACGACCATTTTCACTTCTTTACAACCTATAAAATGTTTTTAAACTCTGTTGTGCTTAATAATGTGGAACAGTGCATTTTGAGGTTTTTAATTTTTTTTTTTTAAAGTACTGGTTATCATTATGAACTTTGTTCAAAAACATTTGAATTATGCTCTAACCGCTGATGACTTGAAAAATACTCTGTCATTTGCATTCATATTTAGGAAAATAAGAGAAAAATGTTGTTTGCTTAATAATGTAGAAAGCGGTGTAAAATGAGTCAAAACTGGGCTGCCACGTGAAGGCTCAGTACTGCTAACCCCTTTTATTTTTTGTGTTGTATTTTTCAAAATATATTTTATAATGCTTTTTTTAAAAATATTTTTTAAATACTTTTCTAATTTATACATATCTTTTTCTATTTTCTTCAGTGGTTTCCTCTTATTCTGGTTTATTTTTTATACTTTTTTGACCCTCACTAGATTTAACATTAGTCTTCACACTCTTCCTCCCATAGAGGTTGATTATAGTGATTCTCACAATTCCCAACTTGACATGATCACAGGCAGGCATGCATGGTTGTCCATATGCCTGCAACTGCACCGTTGTGTTCGGCAGGCAGTTGTGCAATTACAGGAGGCTTTCTGGGGCAGCAGTCTTAACTGGTCATAACTGGCAGGAACTGGTTGTCCACCAGTTTTCATCCCCAATCCACTGTGTTCATGTCACCGTCCTTTCCAGTCCACATCATGATCTGGAAGTAAACTCTTTGGCAGTGGTATTTGATTGAGGACTCAGTTGGAGGCTGACATTCTGGGGTAACAAATGATTTGGCGCTAACAATTTCCTTGCTAAAAAGGTTGTAGTGCAAAGAGGCAAGTGAATCTGTACTCTTTCCACCAAACAACACTGCTATTGCCTTGGTCCCATGGTCCTCTATGACATTCCTTGCTTGATGTGGAAGCAGAAACACATTTGCACAGGACTGGATGGTTGAGTCACCATTCACACGTTTCTGGAATGCTGTCTGTAAGTAGTCAAGGATGAATTTTGTTTGAGCAAAATGGTACACACTGTACTGCCAACAACATTTCAATGAGGCAAGCAATTTCAAATATCAGTATTCTCTTCCACCATCTTCTGAACTGCTGAAAATTGTGAATTTAGTTTTGTTGGGTTTAGTAAAATGCCACCTTTATACTCAAAAACATCTATAGAGGATACATTACATATGTATCACCTTATTCAAATTGACATGAGTGACCATTTTAGAGGGTTCACACACAGGCCTCTGTTCAGGATAACTCAGAGTTGTTAAAAATCAAAAGTTATACAACTCCAATTTAAGTTACTTTTGGGTGCAATAACTTTTACATTCAATTTCAAGTCTGTGTTTTAGCAAAAAAAAAGGGTATGAGTCCAAAAACACGTACTGAGTAGGAGTTACATGACATGGCTAAATTGTTTACATCTGTGGTTCACCCCAAACAAAGATAAAACCTGACCGTTATCTCACAAAATCATGTAATCATGCAATCATGCAATTTAGATAAGTCCAATGGATTCATGGGATTAGACACCAAGATTGGCTAGGTCAAACAATAAAGGAGTTTGGATATTTTAAGGGCCCCTGCATCAAGCAATTTTAAGGAGGAGGAATAAGAGAAAAATGTAATTTGCATAATTATGTGGAAAGCAGTGTACAGTACCACACAGTTCTAAAGAATTTATTCTTTATTGGAATCAAAAGAATTGTTATGAACCACAAAAACCACCAACACTCGACAAAACAATATGAGAAAGGTGAAATATGCAATAACTTAAGCAAAACTGTGCTTATTTTTTGCTTAAATATGCTTGTAACCAATTGCTTTAATATATGATTCTACTTGTGATCACTGATCTATCATGGCCAAAACATGTATCAGGCACCAGTATTACTGGTCTAGGAGGAATACAAAGGAGTAATGGTATTTTAAGGACCTGATGACCGCCATCTTGAAAATTACACCTTTCTAGTGGTCAAACTTTGGTAAACTTTCAGTATATTTTTAAGGACACCTGATACTACAAAAAAAGCTAAGAAACCTTTTGTTAGAATTTTTTTAGGGTTAGGTGTTTTTTTTTTCACATCTGCAGTGGACCAGTGTGGCACTGGAACTGCTCACCCCACAACTTCAGCACCCTGCAATGCATCATGAGCACAGCACGAAGAATCACTGGTGTCTCATTCCCCACCCTCCTGGACATCTGCAATACCAGCCTCACCTGCAAAGCATCCAGGATAGTGGATGACCCCATCCACCCAGTACATAGCTTCTTCAGCCTCCTACCCTCAAGCAGACGTTACCAAAGCCTCCAGGCCTGCTCCACCAGCCTCTCAAACAGTTTCATCAATCAGGATCAGCAGCTAACTCTTCTTCGTTTCTCTTTCCCCGCTTCCTTTGACCCCACAACAACCCTGCCCAGGAACTCATAAAAGCAGTGGACCACTGCCACAAAGCCGCTTTATATTCTTCATGTACCTCATTATTTAAAGAACCCAGATGCATCTTCCACCTTAAAGAGAACAGAAAGTCCTGAGCACCTGATATTTTTCTCTTACTAGGTTAACAGTGTATTTTATATTTAAATCAGTTCAGGCACATTTGTTGTCTATTTTTAATTCATACTCTTGCACATAATATATTTTTACTCCTTGTCTCCTACATTCTTGTTACACAAATGCGTGGAGATCGATGTTTTTTCTGAGTTTTCTGTATGTCTTGCACATATGGCAGGAATTGACAACAAAAGAGACTTTGACTTATATCCTAGTTTTCCGCCAATTTTCATTGAAACTCTTTTTAGACCTTGTTTTTGTTTTGTTTTTCCGTATTCAAAATTTAATTTACGTGAGTTTCTAAGTCAAACATTTTAAGCAGTCGCTCAACTTTGAACAGGAGGAGGTATTAGTTAAAATACGCAGCAAGATGACTCGAGATAACGGCGGCAGTAACACAACACGTTGCTAAAGATGTGAGCCCAGTGTGTTGAAAAGACAGGATTAAAAAAAAATCTCATGAAGATACTTAACCCAGGATATGTGCTTTGCCTGGGTAGAAACATTTTGCTGAGAACTTTCTACCAGAGTTGTACACGTCAGAGAAAAGACAGCCCAGCGGACAAATGTGATCCACTTCTCCACAACTACAGCGCCTTATCTCAGCCTAACGGTTCAAAACACCAACAATGAGGAGATAAATTGCCCCCACCTCCAGACGAGCTTTTCCCCCCATGATCACACAGGAGAGTTTATTGAATAGGGTCAGATAACGGACTAATATAACCACAGCTGTGAGCCTGAATAGTGGACTAGACTGCAGGGTCTTGGTCTTGGGTTTTGTGTAGGTTTGCTTCACCCTTAATGAAGGAAATAAGAATTTTTTTCATCAATAGTAAACATAACACGGAAAACATTTCAGGACTTTCCATCCACTGTAAAACACTGAGTATTTCATGATTTGTGTATTTTTGATTTATTGGTAAAAGACTGAAGTCCTTTTCAAAATTAAACTGTTGAATTTGACTTTATATTGATTTTACTTTTTTATTAAAAATCCAATAGAACAGTCTATTTCAATCACCAAACTAGTGCCATTTGGGGCTGAATTAAATACAGCTGCTGAGAGCAAAAATAACCCAACCCACCACCACAAACAGGTTCTGGTCCTGTGGGAAACACTAAACACCCTTATTTTGGCACAAGTTGTTTCATCTACAAAGATGAGCTACAGTGCTAAAATGATTAAACTGACAAAGCAAAGCGCTAAAAGGATTATATCGTACATGTATAAAATTTTTAAAAGTAATTTTTGTTTGAATGTGGAGAAAGTGACAGCCTTACTATCCAGATATTGCTATCTCCTCTAGGTCTGGGGCCTCTGTCGGTCAACTGTGATAGCATACAGAAAAACTAAAACCAAAGACTACTAGAGATGTATAAAACCAATCCTTTAAGTCAGGGGTTTTCAAAGTGTGGGAGAGTGAGCCTCCCCTAAGAAGAACTGATCCATTCAGTGGACCCCCACCCATAAAAAATGATTCAAACAGAAAAAAAATTAAACAACATTTCAAACATTTATGTCTGATCTTTACACATTTTTAACATTAATATATTTTGGATATTTTGGTTTGCAAATGTCCTTAAACATCTGCCTTTCCCTCTTATTCAGTTATAATGCCATTTAATACCCCTTTTGCATATTTTTTGGGCCATTTTACAACTTCTTTTTGCTTCTTTTTACCCATTTTGTCCACTTTTATCCCATTTTGCCCCTTTTCACCTTTTTGCCCATTTAAGCTACCTTCCATCATTAAATATCCCTTTTCTTCCCAATTTTTTGCTCATTTTTGAGATGTCTTTATGCTACTTTTTCCCAAGTTTTGCCACTTTTATCCCATTTTTGCCTTTTTTTTGCTACTTTTTGCCTATTTAAACTACCCTTTGCCATTATGTAACACTTGTTTCCTCTTTTTTGTCCATTTTGCCACTCTTGACTACTTTTTGCCCATTTAAGTCACTTTACACTCATGTTTTTGTCACTTCTCACAAAGTTTTTCATACTTTCTGACCATTTTTACACTTTTTTACCCATTATTTGCTGCTTTGTGACCATTTTTCTATTTTTTCTCCCCATTTTTTGCTAATTTCTGACCATTTTTCCACTTTTTCTCCCTATTTTCACCCATTTTTGCTGCTTTTTGACCATTTTGCCACCTTGAACCCATTTTTATTGCGTCTTCAAGCTGTTTTTGCCTCTTTTTACCTCTTAGATTGTGGCTTTTGCAAAGGCATTTTTTCAATAATTTGACTCTTTGGTTGAGCGACACTGCTCTATAGCATAGTCCCTACTGTAACTATAAGTTTATCCATTTTGCTCCATGCCCAGCAGAGGTTAGCAAAATAAATCACCTTTTTTTCTGGTTTATGGTTTCGCGCCTCCCCTGAAGCTCTGTGGCGCCCCCCAGGGGAGGCCCGCCTCACACTTTGAAAACCACTGCTTTAAGTCAATATATATTGCAAATCAAAAATGATGTACATGTAGTTTCAGAAATCACAAACTGCAACAATCAAACAACATTTACTATGAAAACAAGGAAGACACTGTCATGTCCAAAGTTATCCTTTTAAAAATAAATTTGATACATACCTCTGGATGAACTCCAGTGTACTGGCTGCCTCAGCTTGGTACTGCATGTTGAAGATATAGTAGCAGCTAAACAGGACGGCCAGTGCAGAGCTGAAGTTTGCGATCTCTTCAGGCTGGATGAGGACTTGACCCTCCATTGTCAGCATCCAGGATTTGGCGGTGACAACAGAATACCCTGTAAAACAAACATCATGCAGCACAGAGGCGTTTCAGTGTTGGTATATGGTTAAGAACAATCATACCAAAACTGTACTCTCACAATATTAAATTAAGAGGTGTTCCTTCTTTTTCATTAAATTTAGTGCAATGCTTGTTCGATTGGCCCCGTTCTAAGTGAATTAACTGTTGCTTGCACAAGTTATAAGACCAACTTATTTCAAAGCTAAAAATCACTGGAAAGAAAGGTATGCAAATGTTTTATTCCTACAGTGATCTAATCAAATGAAGCATACTAGGTAAATGCACAACATTTTATGCAAATTAGTTATTTTTTAATTAAGCATCTATTTTGTTTAAATCATTAAGTTATTCTCCGATTTCAAATCCTGCCTCCATCATTTAAAACACACTAAATCTAAGCCTCTGACTGAGCTGTTTGGATTTTTCTGTCTTGTTTTTTTTCTAACAAAGTGGTCTTAATACTGGTTTGGAGCTGGATGTTTTGTTGGATAAAGTCATGTTGTCAACTATATGTAGGACTTAATCTATCATGTTTAATGTTTGGACTTTTGTTGACATTTTTTCGGCCTGATAGACACTAGATTCTAAGACGTGCGGGTACAGGCAGGACAGACAGGTTGGAAAATTTGGACCTTTGCAGGACTCTGGCCTGTGTGCACCAACCAATGTTAAATTATAAACACTGTCTTAGCTCCTGCTAGATAAAAAATGTTTTGAGTTGATTACTGCAGACTTTTAATTTGAGACATACTGGTAAAAAATAATGCATCTTTTTAATTACAGACTGTTGTACAAATATTTTTTAAAGCACTCTCTCTGCAAAAACTTGGTTAAGGCGCATCCATCAGGAATTTACATAACATTTATATGACCAAGTCATTTTGGGAGTCAGGACATTCTTAACATACATCGAGATCAAAACTGATTTCTTGCTTGTAAATGTGTAAATTTGGTCATGGCTAGCAAAGGACTAGAAAAGTTACTTTTTGCTATTTTCCAAAATGGTCTCAACTCAGGATTTTCAAAACAATAAGTAGCCTCACCAGGTGCAACCAATCTTGGAGTGCTGGGTACAGAAAGGCTGCCTTCTACATCTGCTGGAGTTGCAGTGACCTACAAGCAGCAATAAACAGAAAGTTAATTTAAATTCCTTACATAAAACACCGGCACTTTTTGCACGACTAATCACATGTATACTAAAAAGGCAAAGTCTTCAAAATGTTAACCCCTTAACGCCTGAAAACACAAATAATAGCGAGAAAATTCTAATTTTTTGGAACTGAAATTTTCATTTAACTTTCTACTGAAATTTGAAAAAATCCAAATTTCCATAAAATTTTACAATTATATTTTCAGTATCTCATTTTATTCATTAGGAGTTTTTGGTAAATGATAATCCACTTGAGGCCATTTTTATCATTTATCAGCTTGTATTCATAAGTTTTTTTGAGTAATTTATTAAGCATATTGATTACATAAAGGTATCATAAAAGTCTTTATTGAATATGCGACAACAGGCATAAAGGGGTTAAATTATGTCCTTGAATAATGTAATCATTCTTCCAGGACAGCTTTTTATTATTACATTTATACTTACATCTGCCAGTAGAAACAGCGCGTCCTCCCTCTCTTTGAAAAAGGCCACTGTGGTGAGCAAAGATGCAACACCATAGTCGATGTCATGCTGATCAGCACTGTCTATCATTTTCAGGACTGTCCTGATATTCTTGTCCACTTTGGAACCTGACTTTCAAAGAAGTGTAGAACCTTCTTTGCTTTTCTGTCAAGAGAATCAGCTAGTCTGGCATTAATGTCAGTGTGCTGAAGTGATCACACATAAATCTCTTAATGAAAAGAAACGGCCATTGTTCTTTGAGTTCATCCATGCTGGGTGGGGGCTTAGTATTTATGGCACAGCGCTGAGAAGCATATGTGATCTTCATAAGTTCTTCAACCTGCCCACGTTCTGCAGCTTGGGGTCCTTCTTGAGTAAAGAATGTCTGCATTGCCTTTCTTTTTTCCTCGATAGATTCTGGGGTCTGACCTTCAGGGAGACCGAGTGGTTGCCAGTTGATGCAACCATAACTATTAGTTTTAGATCATTTGGATGTTGTGGAGTCATTGTTTGGTGCTGGCCCACTGTCAACGATCACACGCTTTGCTTTTCTGACCCTCACCAACGCGTTGTCCCGATTAACATGTTCAACCCTTGTTTTTATCTGATTTAGCAGAGAGCCATAACCACAGTTAATTAGCCCTCCTTCCATTGTTAAATCTGCAAAGCTCTTGGGGTACGTCTCAGTTACTCGTTTTGCGATTTCAGAATACTGGCCTCTGGTGGGGTTCAGGCATACTTTACAGATTGAATCTACAACGATTCTCACCATGGCCAAATGGTCCTGCTTCCTTGGTCTCTGGCCTTGTGTGACACTTCATTGTAGACTTGGAGCCATTTTATCCCATGGGACCTCATATGATGACATCCAGTCTTGGCTGAGAATAGGTGCAATGGCTGACGTGCTTGAGGATGGACAGCCTGATGTAGAGATGGCCAGCTGGCCAGATGTAAGGTGTCCACGACCTTAGAGAGAAATTGAAACAGTGAGTTTATCTATTGAATTTATTAAAGCCCTTTTTAACAGTAAAACTATTCAGTACCATAAAACCAAAAGCAAGCAAGTCTAATGAATCCTATATATGTTAAAAAAATGCACATGAACATGTAAAGTCCCTGCAGAAAATTAAACCATGCATGTGCCAGGGCCAATTAAATTTCAAACAAATTATATACAAATGTATAAAAAATACATACACAAACAGAACCCACCAGCTGTCTTTACACAAAAGGTGAAAGATGCAAACCTTTAAATGTACAGTTGCTGCATGAATTATTTTGCCATTTTCCAACTGTCACTATAATTACTTTTTAGAAAACAAAAGCCAAAAATTGTCCATTTTCCACTTCACATCTTGATTTATGTATGGAATTTTAATCACTAACACAACCAGCTGTAACACTATTTCACACTGTTTTTTTTCTATTAGTTTGTAGTGGTTAAATCATATAACAAAGGTAAGTGTATCACCCTTTAGCTTCATTTTCTCTGGTTCTGATGGAAATAATTATTGTCAAGTAAATAAATAAATAAGCCACTGCTTCACTGAAATTTTGTTTTGAATCTTCTGCCTGCCCTCATCTCATCCTCAGTGAACGGTCTCTGTGGGTGTAACAAGTCTTTATCATATTTTACATTCACTAAATACCAACAGGCCAATTACTCTGTTTCCTGTTCAATCTGACGGCAGCTCAGTGTCTTTAATTACACACCTGTCCCACCTTAACCAAGGTATAATACAGTAGTACTGATTAAAAATATTAACAAAACGCTGCCCGTGTGCATGCGGGGGTCGGGGTAGAGTGACAGTCGCAGTGGAGCTACAGACCACGTGGCTGTTTGAATCCACAGAGCAGGGCAGAGAGGGGCTTTATAGGGAGAAAAGAGGAAAAGAGGAGCTGTATTTGTGCGCTTAAGAATACATAAGTCCAAAATACCAACAAGTTCGCTTGTGTGAGTGTAGCATTAGCTGTGGATATGTGGCTGTAAGTGTGTGTTGGAGGACAGGAAAGATGTGCTCATCCTGGTGGGATGACCTGTTGTGTGTGATGACCTGCCGGTCACTCGTCAGAGCTGGGCATGTCAAAAATCAGTAAATTCTGGTCCCAGCTGGTAAAAACGGTGCACCTCTACATGTCTTATGCTGAATATCTAAATATGTACTTTATGTGTCAAGGTCAATTCTACTTCAAACTATGTAAAAATATACACTATATACACAGACAGGCAGATCTCTTTTGCAAACCAATATGCAAATCTTAAATACAGAGAACAGGTGTTGGAAATTCTTAAGCCAAAACATTAAATAATATGCTATATGAAACTTTAAAAATATGCATACATTAAAAAAAAGAAAAAGATTTCTTAACTAGCCTTTTAGTGTTTGTAGAAGAAGGATAGAGTACACATTTCTGGGTGAAAGGAACAACAATAACAGTTTTATCCCTATTTGTGACTAAATCAATGAAAAGACATTATACACAGTATATCTGGTGACTAGAATTTTTCAGAACTTCAAAAACACTAACTAAATGAAATGTATGTAAAAGCCTATGAGTGTTTTGGGCAGATAAAGAGATGGCTGCACAAACACAGGTTTGTAAATAAAATTTCTTAATGGATAGAATGCAGAACTTAGCCTAAATGGTAACAGTGTTGAATGATTTGTCATGAACAACATCTTGTCGTAACTGTTTTTTTGTTAATTTTCTTGTTTATATATATATATATATATATATATATATATATATATATATATATATATATATATATAAATATGTCTTAAAACGTAACTGTACCATTAAATGGTAACAATAATGAATGATCTGTCATGAACAACACTTTGTGGTAACTTTCTTTTTTTATTTTCTTGTTCATATATATATATATATATATATGTATATATATATATTTTTTTTTTTTTTAAACAGTTGTCTTAAAATGTAACTGTGTTGTTATGTTCAGCATTTTATACATGCAGGGCTTTTGCACAATCATTTGGGACACTTTGACATTTCTTACCTCCAGTCTTAAGGAAGTGCATGAGTCTTCGGCCCGCAATCAGTGGGATGATATCCTTTAAGTCTTCCAAGGTAACAAATTGCAGATCACAGTCTGACTTCACACCAGTTCCAGCCAAATGTGTGAGTAGATTATGATAGTCCCTCTCCTGGAGTTCAGGGATGGCTCTCCTGATAACATCTTCCACGGAGTCTCTCTTAGCTTACCTTCGACAGACAGAATGATACAAAGGCACAAGATCAATATCAAATCTTTTGTACAGAGACAGAGGGTAGTAGTCAGCCAGGGCCTCCACACTGACACAAGCATAAGAGATACCTGAGTCAAGAAGGCAGTGCACACCTAGGTCAACTAAGGGCACTGATTGGTATTTTTCAATGATAAAATACACATTTGATGTGTTTAGCAATATGAAAGCTATTTTACCAAAGGCAAATCCCATGTCATTGTCCTCCACAACTACAACCATAGATTTCTGATATTTGATGCCCTTGTAAGTGACAGCTGGTGTTACCAATGTGTCCTCACAGATGCCTCTTAACCTAACAGCATCCTGAATGCCGGGGTTGTACAAGTGGCTATCAAATTTGTTAGCTTGCTGTACTTGAAGATTTGGCTTAAAGAGACTGCCAGCCTGTGGGTAGGCCTGCAGGAGCTGGTGTCTCTCTGCCAGAGTACTAGTCAGGTTTTTGAAGTTTTGTAGCTTCCTTGCACACTGCTTGAAAAATGTGTGCTTGCTTTCAAAACGCAAACTCCACAACCAAGTGAGTGGACCAAAATGAAGTGTGAGTTCTGGATAGTGCAGTAAGAAATGATGTTTTGGTTTCAAGGGTGTAGCAGGAAATAGTGAGGCTCTTGAGTCAATGTACTGGTGAATGAGAAACCTCAAATATGCTACCTGGTTGGCATGTATTCTGGGGGCTGTTACCATATTAACTATCTCTCGTAGCTGCAGGCACAACTGCCAGATCTCATCCTCCAGTGGATTTTTGATTCTGTCACCTACAAGCAGTGGGAGTAATCGGAGCAAACACCAGTTCTGAGCTGCATTACCCCCTAATTTCTCACCATCTGCCCGCACTTCACATGGTTTGTTGTTGATGTCAGTTCCAGCATATTTAAAAGTAGATATGTTTCTGTTCAGCTGGGTGTAAGTGGTATGCTTTCCCACTGTCACAAGATGCTTGATGTAGAGAGATAGATCCATTGAAACAACCCCTTCAAAAAGGTCATGTCCTAAGCAGGGTGGGAGTCCTGGGTCACACACATGGAAGTGTTTTAAACTGTTAAAGACAGAGTCAAATTTTATGCCATCAACATAATTTAACTGGGCATTTCTTGAAAGATCATCCACAGAGTTTTTATAACTTTGTTTTGTATGTGGGAGACCTAATTCTGTCTGGGAATTTTGAAAAGAGTCTCTGTCTATAAGACAGTAGTGACAGAAATGTTTGCTTTTATTGAAGTTCTCTGAGAACCCGCAGATAGTGTGTGGCCCAACGTTGTCACCAACTGTTGCAAGCACTGCCCCTTGCATTATTTGACCACTGTTCAGCTCAACCCCTGTGTCTTCAAGATCCCTCAAATCTTTTACAAGAGGACCAAACACTTTTTCTTGCCCAAAAAACTTGAAATCCTCCTCCTTACCAAGCATAACAAGCTGTATATGATCTATGGAAGACCTGTGGTGTGGAGAAATTTCGGACAGGGAGATGTACACATTAAGTTGCTTGTGCTTTTTTCTCCCAGAGCCAAGGGGATTCACCACTTCAAAGGCATCCTGGTAGAGAATAATGGACACTGAGGACATAGACTGCATAAAAATGTCTTTGTCTTTAAAAATCTTGCCATCCCTGACATCCTCCAACAAATGTGGATCATCTGATCTGTGCTCCTTAGCTTCAGCATACCGTGCTTTAACTGAATCATGGCTCAAAAGAGCTTTCAAGGTCTCAGTTACTGGAACATACTGAAAGATGCAGTCCTTTCCTTTTGCATTTTTACCCAGTGTATTTGTTTTGGTGCCATATAGTTAAAATTCCTTTTAAAAAATGTCTTACGGGTTTCATCAGACCTAAAAAATTCCTCATTAAACAACTGCAGAAGATTGTTTTTGCTCAGACCAGCTATCATGTTCTCAGTGTCACTTTCTGACACATTTAGCTTTTTTAATTCATCCCTCAGTTTTGAAAAAATGTGTTCTATGCTGTTGTCCTGCACCATCTGAAATTCCTCTATCAGTTTGGATAGTAGAGGCTGTTAACAACATTTTAGCTTGCATCCTCAAATAAAACAGTGCCAGATTCGTCAGAAATTTGTCCTCCTCATTTTTGCCATCGTGTACCTCATTCTCATCCCCATCAGTTTGAAAAAGCATATGACTGTGGTCATTGCAGTCTCTATCAGGGCTACATGCATTGCTTAAATGAACAGACTTCTGTATGTAGTCCTTGTGTTTCCTGCAGACATGTGATCCAAAAGAGGATCTAACGTGGAATTTCTTATTACAGTCAGGAAAGGGACATGATACCATTTTCCCATCTCTTAAGTGTATCTTTAAATGGTCAACTAATTGAAGCACATTTTGAGATGAATAATCACATCCCTCAATCTGACAAACCACTGCATCACTTTGAGCAGATCCAAATCTGTCCCTCATTTCATGTTTATTTCGCTGCATGTGTTTCCGTCTCATGTGAGTCTTAAGTGCCGTCAATGTCTTGAAACTGCAAAGACAACTACGCAAACCACAGCAGAACACAGAGGAAAAATCTACTGCTCAAAGCTTGCTCTTCTATTGCTTGTGAGACAAAGTTGTGATTCTCATCTCAGCCTCATTTTGGTTTCTATCATGTCTGAAATGTTTCTCAGCTATTTCTCCTAAAATTCACTAGGAGAAATAGGTGAGACAGAATAATTACAGGGAGTCATTCTTGAGACTTATGAGAGATACCTTGCTAATCTCAGTTCAGTGTTTTTATTGGCTCTTTTGTTTCTCCATTGGAAAAGAAATGAGCATTACTGGAGCTACTATGAAGCAATAAGTGAGTCTCAGCTATTTCTCCTAAAATTCACTGGGAGTTACACTTGAGACCCCCCCCCCCCCCACACACACACACCCATATATAGAAGAATAGATATATGAACACTCAGCAATGTTGGTACTAGTTAGTCTTTATTAAAGTCCACTAACAACAGTAGTAAATCGACTTTGACAAACAATTCAATCCCAACTGAGTATTTATGATAGCTGTAATAACATGTTAGCACTTCAACAACAGCTAAGGCTACTCCACCATTGTCATCCTTATAAAATCAGAACCATAAATGTGCCCCTTATCAGTAAAACTAAATTTTTCAAAACAGACATGGACAAACAGTGTCTCTAACAATGTTTCAAGAAGTATCAGCACAACTTTACAACACGTAACATTCAACAACTTCTTTAAGGCCCATCATGCAGCATTGTATATAAGGGCTTTTTAAACATGGTCATCTCATCAATTGTCCATGTGTTTGTAGCTCTGATGTGACATTTGTTTATGACAGCTTTTTTGACCTTACTTTTCTCAACCAGTGTCCATCCATCCATCCAGTGTACTACAGCGCATGATGTAAGCTGCAAGAATAAAAGAAAGAAAAACAGCACTAATTAAAACTTGGATAATCTGCAGTCAACCATTCTCAGAGTTCCATATAGAAAGCCAAAGTCAACCCCTTCTAGTGGACTTTATGGGACCTTATTTCTGGAAAAAAATATGTATTTTTCTAGCTCAATTTAAATCGGATATTAATGGGAATGACATCATGATCTCAACCTTCAAAATTAAAAGAAGAATCGAGGATTTAGCCACGCCCCCAGTGTCATGTAAAGCAGGCAGGCCAAGAGGGACAAAAAACACAGAGCATATTGTGGTTGTGGTCACTGTACTGCATGTGAACATTACCTCCTCTAACCTGAAAGTGCCAATTAAGACACCATGGCAACTGCTGATATAGGAAACACATGAACCAAACTTACTCCTGCTTTTCTGAAATCAACATATTGCAGTGTTAATTTTGTCGACTAAAACTATGACTAAAATTGAACGTGGACAGCCTTTTTACATGAGAAAGACTAGACGAAGACTAACAAAAATAGATCTTTGATGACAAAAACTGACTCAAAGTAAGTTTAGTTTTCATTAAGATGACTAAAACTAGAATAAAATGTAATTAAGTTTTTTTCAGTCAATCAAAATCTGTGATATTTCTCCACTGTGGGTAAATCTGTCAAAAACAATGCATCTGTATTTCTTCTGCCTCTCAGCTGTAGAAAGCAGGTTTGGCAGAGTGCAGAGAACACACTACCATGGTTTGGTTCCAGATTCAGGCAAGAAAATAAATGCTTGGATTAAAGGTCAAGACTAAAATCTTTATGGACGAAAACTAGACTAAAACTATAAGAGGTTATAAATGTTTAAAAAGTGACTTAAACTAAACAGCATTTAATCTAAAGACTAAGACTGAGACCTAATTAAAAAAACTGTCAAAATGAACCCTGATTTATTGCCTTACAAATGAGAAAATAGTTTATTTTTAAATTATATTGTTAATAAATTATCTCAAATTGACAATAAGGGTATAGTGTGGCACACTGTTAACAAATAATGGAGATTATATCACGCATTAAACCATGTAAACCATGTTTTAAATGAAGAATCCAAAATTAAATGAGTTATCATTGCATAAAAGCAATTAATCTAGATTAGACAGTCTAAAAGTGGTATTGCCATCTGTGCTAAAGAGAACAGAAGATCAAGAATCTAATTAATTGTGACCCTAAAATTGAAAATCCAATCAAATCAAGGATTTGGAAAATCATGGCACCCCTAATATGTATGACAGTAAATAACAAAAGACAACTTAATTTCTGATCCCATGAACTGTGAATGAATCAAACATTTGTTAATGTACATCACTACAAAAGTTACCTTGCTGTTATTTAAAAAATAAGCGTGAAAATAGTTAAGAATTTAGTAGTTTTGTATCAATCCAGACAGTAAACTAATACTCTCATCTTGCACAACATACTACACATCAGTAGCATGAGCTTAGCTGTTAGATGCACAAATGTATCTTGCCTGATGTGCTTTATCCAGTGACTCATGTTCCTTTTCAGCCAGATAGCCAAAGAACAAGCAAGAGCCAATGTAGCCAATATATGTGTACCTGCGTCCCAGCACAAAACACACCGGCATCATGTTAACACTGGATTCAACAGCTGTAGTTAGCATGACGTCACCTGTGCAACTCTTGGGTGTGTTGTCTTTCTAATGACATATTTTCACAGTCTCGTACAGTTTTTCAACAGCTATCTCTTACTGTTCACTGCCGCATATATTTTTCCAAAATAAGGTCCCAAGGGATACACCTTTGGCTCTCTATATTGTGTTCCCACATGTTTTTACCAATTAATTTCCAACAATTTTCCATAACATTTCTTTTTTTAACTACTAAGTGATCAGTGTACTCTGACTTTGGACTGATCCAGGACTGTCTTTCCATCTGGCACCTTTCCGTGTTTCCCAAATACTACAGCATTTTGGCACTCCTCTGCATTAAAAAAAAAAAAAATCAAAAAGAAGATGGAATAAGTGATGCAACAAACATGCTACTATATCCTATTGGTCTAATTCTAATCCTCTTAGACCTTAGCACAAACTCTCTCTTTACTAATGCCTTTAAATAGCATTAAATTTAGTAGCCTAATTGTGCATTTTCCTGACACTTCTGCACTCACATGACTCTTTTAAATAGTGTTCATTATTTAATTTATGCACTCCGTATTCTATCTTTTCAATTTGTTTTTCATTTCATTATTTTATGATTATGCATTTTAATTTTTTACAAATTTTCTATGACACACCTGATGCTGTAATTCTTTGTTGTAAAGCACTTTGACTAGTATCTAGAATAATTGTATCAGAGGTGCTATGCAAATAAAGTTCACTATTATTAATGTATAAACCAATAAACTGTTGAGAATAGAGTAGGATAGAAAAGGGTCATGATCTGTGTCCAGGTGTGCTGTTGGGAGTTTTTTTATGTGAGATAATTCATTTTATATCAATTTTTAGCTTTTTACAATGCTGTTGAATGAAAAGATTGTATTTAGCAAACTTTTGTTCTTGATATTCTTCTGTTTTTGTCACCTTGGCCTGTCCTCTCTTCAAATTTGCCTTTAGTTAAGGTCAAGCTGCTGAAAATGTAAAAATTTTAAACAGTTAAACAGTTAACAGTTAAATCCTAAAATCAGCAAACAAGTGGCAAAACAACTTCTGCAGTATCAACTTCATACCTTTTTGCAATTTCTTGCCCTTCCAGGCAAAACAGTATCTATTTTTTCAAATGAAAGATTTAAAAAAGTAATAATAATAACATTTCCAAATCAGCCCTAGCCCCAGCCCTAAATGTAGTGATAATGTGACCAACCATGCTGCAAAATTCTTCCACTAAAACACACACAGTTTCAACTGGATTGGAGGGTTACTCTCACTTCTCTGTCATTTCTTTACAAAAATCCTGTAAATCAGTGTTTGTGCCTGAAGCTGCAGATTAATTAATAATAATAGCAGTAATAGATACTAGAGATTGTCAAACAGACGTAAATTCAAAACAACAGTCACTTTAAAGACAGCTAAGCCATGCAGTAAAACAATAGCTCAGTTACCATCTTGGCCATCTCTAGGTGAGTCAGGGGCTGGTTCATAGACACGTTTCTTCTTCGTTGGGTTTTCTTGCTCTTGTGGGCAGCTCCTTTTTAGTATTTGCTGCTGGGCCATCCATTCTGTTAAATACATACAAGTGCATCACATTTTAATTAGCCAACTTAAAAAGGTGCTTAAACTCCTTACTTAATTCATCCTGTCATTATTCTTGTATTTGGGAACAGAGTACAACACATGTAGATATATTTGGATAAGTAGATCATGTTAATTTTACCATATCAGACCACTCAGGACCTGAAAAACATCTAAAATCCACCAGAGAAACAACAGAAACACAGAGGGATCCTGAAGGAACATCAGATAAAAATCCAGACTGTGGCTGAGTATTTAAATATATATACTGTATATATGTGTACACACACATATAAAAAAACATAGTCTTACTAAATGAAAGAGAAAATGACTTTTTCCCCTCAAACTCTATGTTATTAACATAAATTGGGCATCCAGGTGATTCTCCCATGATTAAATGTTACTGCAGTAAGTTAACAGTTAACTAACCTACAAAAGCTCCAAACTACATGAGGTTCTGGCTAACAGCCTCGCTAGCTAGCTTTACTTTTTACCACATATGCCGACCAGTTTCTTCAGGAAGTATCAGGACAAGATACTCAAACAAGATACTCTAAAATGTTCTTACTTTTATCAACATTTCGTTTGACAAAGATGTGGCTTACCTTCTTTTTCGTCCTGAGACGGTTTCGTGCTCCATTCCGTTACTCCACTACACTACGAACGTTAAATCAGCCCCGTTTTGGATTAACCAATCAGGATGCAGTGTAAGTGACTGATGGCGCTCTCTTCCAATGAATTGGCGACGTTGTGGCTGGGTTCACAGTTCAAGATTTGGGCCAAATGCAACTTCTGTGAGTGGTAAGTGGCTAAAGCAACACTTCTCCTACTATTTCTTTGTTAATAGTCCAATCTAAAGTTATTTATGATGCATTTTAAGAAAAAGTATCTGCCACTGGGACGTTTTAATCAGTTGAATGATTTTAGGTATGCACAGGTGAAAATCAAGTGGAGGGGGTGTTTTGGACCCCCTCAATCCTAGACAATCACTGAATTGCCCCCACCCCCCAAAAAATGCTAATTTCATTAAAAACATGTAATTATGTTTTACATGATATGCCTTGAATGCCCTTCTTTGAGTTGCATACACAAATTAATCTGGTTAAAGATTTTAAAGACCGTCCCTGTCCCCCCTCCAGTGCTCTAAAGTGGTTCGGTCCAACCTCCCTCTCCTCTCCCTGCAGTTGAATTGATCCAGAAGTTGTCGACACTCACGGACAGACAGGCGCAGATGTCAGGAGGTAGGGAGTAACTGACGCGACTTCAGGGCATCAACTCTTTAAAAAACGTATAAACATGTAATGTAACTTAATGATATACATGAAAAAGACTCTACTCATCCCTAATTTGAGTCAGGTTGCCCTCTGCCTCGCTAGCTAAAGTTAATGGTAACTTGCTAAACAACGTCCCCTGTTTACTATGATAAACTTTGATCAGAGCTGAGTAAGGTACCAAATCATTAACTACTACGTGATAGTTTCATATCATAATGCTGAGGGAAATATCTTTATCTGAAAACGACAAAATGCAAAAGATCAGCTCTAGAAGTTGACAAACACTGCATACAGTATCCAGTTTAAAAGGCAAAAACCAGGCACTCGAAACATGAAATAATTTTAAATAAAATAAAAATTTTAATTAAATGAGGAAGGAAATACTTAAAATTCTTTATTGTAATGGCCATATCATTTCAAACGTCTGGCTTTTTAAATCATTACAGCTGGTTCATACATGTAGCCCAGTTTTATTTATATACCTGGTAAATTTTAAACTGCTGTGTAGCTGGTTGATCGCCCACATGTCTTTAAGTCTTCCTTAATTAAATGTGTGTTGCTTTATTTTGATACAATTGAAAATAAAATTGCTACCATAACATACCTTTTTTCGTAATTTCAAAGATAAGAAAGAAATAATTTGTGCAAGTAAAGTTTCTGTCAGGTTTAATTGTATTCTATTTTTTTATGCAGAATTACATTGTATGTACAGAAAAAATATCTTACTAAACAGATTTTAGTCTTGTTCCAGCTAGTCAGCATTGCTTCTCTCATATTTGTGTAAATAACCTGTAAACTGTGTATGCATGCATGTTTGTGATCATTTGTGTTTTAAAAATAGATAGACATACGGTATCATGAATTTATGTTTAGTTTATGAAATGCTTATTTCCACTTTTGCTTTTTTACAGGCATATTTTAAATATGTTTGAAAATGGCACATAAGTACGACTCACACTGGAGAAGAAAAGTGAAGAGCCAACAAAGTACAGAAGATACAGAAGAAAGGTGAGGAAGTTTGCATTTTATAATTTTTATATATTGTCACTTTACTAATACTTACTGATATTTCCACTCCACTACATTTTGGAGACACATTTTATTGATCAGTCCACTGCAGTACAATATACTAAACTACACTACAATACACATACTTTAAGACTTCTACTCAAGGACTATTCATATGGGTAACTTTAACTGTTACCAAATTCTTACTTTAACACCTTTACTTTTACTTAAATTGGACTTTGGTATTTTATTTAAAACTGGCCATCTGTTTTTTTTCTTCTCTCAGCTACATTTCATCAGCTCCATTGCTTTGGACAACATTCTTTAATGATTTTATACATATAAAAAATCAATTAAATTTGAAAGGACAGTCTGCTAAGATCACATTTATACGTAGGATTCACAAAATATTGAGAACATGTCTGAGTATAACCTAGTACAGTTTAATAGCAGCACAAATTACAGCATCCAAAGTTTCTGTTTAAGTAAATCAGCACCTCTCTTGAACAGATCCAATAAAACATTGACAGTATAACTTCATGAAAGGGGGATTTATAACAGGATTTGACCTGGATGACTTATAAATTGGCAAGTTAGTGTCAAATATGGTAACTTTTTACTGTTATACCCTGTTTTCATCGGGACACACAAAGAGAGGAGAACGGAGGTAACACAATGAATGTGCAAAAATGTAAAGCAACCATCTCAATTTACTCCAGCATGACTCATTGCCAAGCGATAAGAAATTGGTACAATATATTCCACCTCTTTGGTTTTTCTCTAGAATCATCAGACTTGAGGCCAGATGACTGCAAGTGGCCAGTTCTGAAGCGTATCTGAAGGCTGATGACTATACTGACCTGGAATACTGTTTGATCACAGATTTGTGTGACCTACATAACGCCAACCATACATCCCAGTGCTGTGGACAAACAAGTGAGATGCATCACTCTGGACTTCATGTTGAATCGGAACCTGAACAGCCATTTAACATTGATACAGTTGTTGATCACCTATCAGAATTTGTTAGGGAACATACTTTGGATGATATTTAATGATGTCCTATTGTTTGATGATGGCCTGTCATTTGAGGACAGTTCAGAGCTAAAAACCAAGAGGTGCATGGTGCATGGCTAAGTATGAGGTGCATGAACTGAAGCTGGGATGAGAGTAGATTGAGTTCATAAAGAGAGCTCTTTTATTTCTCTGCCTGAGATCACAAAGAGACACAAAAGTTGAGAAACTTTGAGAATTGAATTAGAGGCTGATGAGATCTCTTCTAAAACTTCAATGGAGACTAAACTGAGATTCAGTGCATCTTATTGCTCAGGAGAAAAAAATGAGAGACAGGAGAAATACGCCTTAGTCACAGTTTGGTGTCACACAGATCTCATAGTTGTCTAGGAGAAGTAAATGAAACATTTTTGAGATCTCTTTTTGGATTTTCTTTTCCTCTGGGAACACAGAATTTGCCAGGTTCCTGTGTATTTTGATATGCCTGTAAAAACCCGAGAGTGTTGGCACAGATACTTCACACTGTTTGCACACAAACACAGGTTTATTTCAGTTAAAAGCAAGTTTTAATGTCACTACGGAGGCTTAACAGATTAAATCCAGTTAAGCTCTGTTTATAACATCATTATTCACTTTAAATAATGTCAACACCGTTCTCTCGTTTAAACTACCAGAAAGCCGCTCCAAACTAAACTAACTGCCAACAGACAAGTCCAGAAAAACACACCAAGGCTTGATAAAAAATGTATATTTAGAAATACTTAAACTTACGTTGTCTGTGTTGTCCAGAGTACCAGTAAAAAAAAAAACAGCCACAAGGTCCACCGCAGACTGCTTCTTACTCCGGTCCAGCACTCTTGAAAGAAGAACATTCACACGTAAAAAAAATAAAAATAAAGAAACAAGAAGACGCTTCTCAAACTTTTAAACAAGCATGTTTATCACCGTTAACCACTGCAGCTTTGGGCTGGCAAACGAATCCTTGCAGTAGGGGCGAGCTAGCAAAGCTGCCCTCTGTGCCAAGTAACCAAACCAACTGAGTACGAATAGGAATGAATTTAGTCTATACAGCTACTGAGGAGAATAATACACAACGACAATACTGAAGTCCGAATAATAATTAGAGCTCATATTACCAAGTGATGTAAGGTTGTACAATATATACTTAGGCCCAAGTTTATATCTGACTTCCACACATAACACTTTCCACACAAACAAAAGACCAATAAGGAACTAGCTAAAAGGTATGCAGCTAACAGACACTGCCTCTGTCACTCACAATGCTCCCACAATATACCTAAAATGGACTTTTTAACCTATAAAATGAGCAAAATTTATATAAAAGGTGAACAAAGAATATCCCATTTAACATTTTAATACAACTTTATGAATATAATCTAACACTTCTTGCCAACTGGTCGGATCTTCAAGCTGAAAAAGCACATTATTTTTTAAAACTCAGTTAAAAACTAGTTTTACTTTTGTTAAACTAACCTTGTCATTAGTAATTTCATGTAAAATGCCTCATTTTGCCTTTCTTATTGAAGAATAAAGTACTTGCGTCCTTTATTGAAGTCCTTTGTCCTACATTCTCCCTTTTCCGCCAAAACCGTTGGGGAAAAAACAGTTCAACGGAATCGCTTTGAAAAGAAATCTCGCTTGCCATTGGTCAGTTTCTCCCGGGCAAAAATGAATTACAGTAGTAATTCAGGTGTGTCATACAGCCCAGCCAATGAGCAGATTTCATCTGACCCGCAAGGGGTTTTCAGGAGACAGTACATTTTCGAAAATAATTAATTTAATCAGTTTTAAAAACTGAGCATAGTTGGAGTGAAATACATGCCTAAATACCAGTCATATGTTTGGACATTACTAAAACTGGCAGGTCAAATGAAGCCAAACTGGTACCTGACTGAAGGGCCTTAAGAGCGGACTCTTTTAACTGAGCTGAGCCAAATGTGACCGAAGTCAGATAAAGTTCCTGCATGTCGGCATTCTGGTGGTTGAGAAAAATGGATACAAAGTCGTTTTCTTCAAAATGATCATTTTTTCGTTTTTCTCACTTTATGCAAGTCCGACATTTAAACTACTCATTCGATGAAAAAAGTAACACAAATGTGACATTTAAAAGTGTTGATTTTGTGTTTAAAAATGTCCTATTCTCGTAGTTTCAGCGGGGAGATTGAGGGGAGGGGAAAGCGAAACTGCTGGGTGATAACTGGCCACTCAGTCTGCCATTGTTCCCAGTTTCGTCCACTGAGATGGACAGTAACAAACACCGCATGGCTCAACTCCAACCCCCCTCGGCACGTCACTACAGCTGTTTCTAGTTATCACCTTTAACAACAAGCCTCAAGATGCACCCTGCAGCGAAGAAAAGTAGAAGAGACGATGAAGAAGCAGCAAGAATTATCAACAGACTTGAGATGACTTCAGGATCACTCGACAGTGAAAGTTTGATGACGGCGGATTTGTTATGGGAACATTTTGATGAGCGTCACCAGTCCGATTCAGAAGCTTGGTTTGGGTGGACTTTATGTAAATGTGGCCCTATTGTTCACACCCATTACCTGGCCTGCCTGAAGGTACACTATAAAAACTAATTCAGGGTACCTTTAGTCATTACTTAAATAAATATATTGTTGTGAAATAAAAAATCAAGTTCTGAGTTACTGTTAGACTTTTTACTTGTAAATGTTATTTTATTGAGCTTGGATGACACACAAATCATGTCTATTGATTCAATATACTATCGTCGACTTGTCAGAGTTTAAAATTTTCAGTTAATCATAAAACAATTTGATTTTAAGTTCTGCTAATGTAAAATACAATTTGATGACGTGTAAACGGCCCACAGTCTCCCCCCATCCCGCATGCGCGAGCGGGCATGTTTAAGGCCAGACGAGTGACCACATGGTGAGCACAGCCGAAGCTCATTGAAGCGTTGCGGTGAATGGTAAGTAATTTTATGCTTAATTATGCATATTTGCATTTGCTCAGGAGTCTGTTGATGATAGCCTACTGTAACCGAATACCGAAATCTGGAAGTCCTTGCTCTGAAATTTGAGCCGTGTTGGTAGTGCAGTCTGTGTGCCGAGGTAAAGTTAGCTAGTAGCTGATGCCTGTCACTTGAGTAGGCTTATGCGAGTTATAGTTTACTTTCGGTAGGTGACTAACAAACTGGCGCACAAATAGGTTGTGTGTTGGCGACTTATCTTTAGTATTTCTTCTTATCTGAATCATAGTCTAATCTAGGGTTACCAACCGTCCCTTAAAACACCGAATTGTCCCGTAATTGGAAACTAAAATACGCGGTCCTTTGCTCCGTTTTTCCGTGATGGAGCGGCACCGTCACTAACAGCAGGCAGCGCACACATAGACACATAAAACTTCTCCCGTTCATTTCGGCGTTTCATTAACCCGGTGAACATGCCAATATCCCTCTTTCCCTCTCCGTTCAGAGTTTCTAAGGGTGCACACTTTGAAGCTCTAAAACACTGTTTAAACAGTTTTCATTCAGTTCACAAACGGCCCAACAGACACATCTGGAGGGGCACAGAATACCGATGTATGGAGGCCAAAAAAGGCCAAGTGACTGACCATATTTAATCTTTTTGTTTTAAATAATTTGTCAGGATTAGGTTGTTAGGTTGTTTAAGTGGGTTAAGGACACGCCTGATAAAATGTTTAAATCATTCCTTTACATTTTTTTTAAGGATAGTTGCTTTAAAATGTCATATTTCAGGAATATAATAGTTTTTGTAAAATTATGTGATGTCCTATGCCCAGTATGCCCTAGCAATGTCTCACCCAGCTTTAATGATGTATCAAATGGCCAACTGACTCATTCTTTCAGGTTTTACATTACTATAAATGACATAATTGATTAAAAAGAAAACTGTTAAGGGTGGATAATTAAGATATATGGTATTCTGGGGTGTTAAAAACAAGAATGTACACCGAACAGAACCGAAAACCGTGACCACAACACCGTGATAACATCTGAACCGTGGATTTTGTGAACCGTTCCATCCCTAATAGATACATATATATGTATGTATGTATGTGTGTGTGTGTGTATATATATACATGTACATATACATATATATATATTAATAATTTGTTATGGTTAGCTTGTTAGAAAAAAAAAATTCCCCCATGGGGGATCAATAAAAGAATATTCCATTCTATTCTTAGGTTGGTTAGCTGAGTGAAGAAAATGCCTGATTTAATGTTTGAATTATGTTTAATTACCCGGATCTCTCCCCGGATCTCAGTGCTTGTTTTCAGCAGAAACACTCTGACAGCCTGCTCTCATTTGTCTGTTAAAATTTATTTTAAAGAACCATATTTCATTTGTAAGGGTAAATAAATTAATAATGATGTTAAGACAGTTAATGTGATAAATAATTAGTTAAAAAGAAGACTGTACATTTCATTTGAATGTTTGATTTGAAGTGATAAGTACACAGGTTAATTTATAAGAAAATTGATGCTTTACATTGTATTAGAAAGGACAGTAATGGTAATTAAGTTCATTTTAATGTTTTGAAAGGTAAATTATATGCACGTTTAAAAGAGAAATATATTTACTCAATTTACTTATACTTAATTTTTTTCCCTACTTAGGTCTTCAGCCACCTTCCCGTGTGCCTTGCAAGGACAAAAAGCTCTAGCCCTTCATCTTCTCCTAGTACCCTGGTGCTGTGGACTTAAGGGATTCAAGTTGAGACGTGGTCAGCCTCTCTGGACAAACTAGACATCAACTTCTTCCCCTGAGGTAAGGAGCATTCTGAGTCCATCTACAATTAGTGACGATGACACAGCTGAAACTTATTTAGTCACTATATTGAAGACTCACAAGTGAAATTGAAAATACTGTCTGGTGTGTGTGTAGGCGAGCCTTTCTGCAGTGATCCAGTATCGTGGTGTTGTGGATCAAGGGGTTCGAGTTAAGATGTGATAGCCTCCTGAAGAAAGCCGTGAAGAAGTACCAGGTGAGACAGAAACATTTACACTTTAGTCTTGTAACTCAGATCTACAGATCTACAAGTAAATCAGTTGTGTTCACACACACTCCTCCTCGAATCATTTTACTTAATGTATCTCCCTACTCAGGTCTTCAGTCACTTTGCTGTGTGCCTAGCAAGGACAAAAAAACTCCAGCCTTTATCTTCTCCTGGTATCCTGGTGTTGTTGACCAAGGGGTTCAAGTTGAGACGTTGTCATCCTCCTGAAGTGAGTGTGAAGAAGTTTGGAGTGAGACAGAAACACCAATATGGATTGGCCTTGCAAAATCTGCAAATTTGCGACCCTACTAAGGACGAGTTGTTGAAACATTATAGGTTACGTCATATCCCCAGTGGGCAACCTCTGCCATGTCCTTACCTTGATTGTTTTTGTTTATTTAAATCATGGGGTAGCCTGAAATCACATATATCAAGGAAACACTCAACTCACTCAACAAGAGTGAGAACCTCTGAAATACTCAGTTTCTGTTGCCAGTTCTGTAATGTAGGCACATGCTCCACCGAAAAAGAGTATTTTGAACACCTTCGTCAACATTTGAAAAAGCAAGAAACAGTCACCTGTGTTTTCAAAAATTGCAATTTCAAAACAAATATCTATGGAACCTTTGCTTCACATAGAAATCGCAAGCATACTCCCCACTCATTAGATGAGTTCAAAGACGATGTGATAAAGAGGTATGAAAACCCTTCACACGCAGATCAGTGCAGTGATGGGGTTAATCAGGAGGGTGAGCAGTCTGATATTGATGAGATAAGAGATGATGATGTAAGAGAACTGCCAAAGTTGATTGAAAGAAGCTTGGCTCATTTAATGTTGAAATTAGAGAGTTCCTTTCATGTACCCAACCAATGCATTGATGAGCTTGTAGAGGAGTTGCATTTTATTTCTCATTCAGCCTCTGCTCCCATCATGAAAGACATTTTACAGTCTTGTTTGAAGAGACACAACTGTGAAATTGATGAAGCCATTGTGTCGGAAATGGTGAACGACATTTGTGATGCTAACCCCATTAGCTCTGCCCTCCGTGATGGTGGTCCTCTTTCCTCTGCCTTCAAAAGAAGAAAGTATTTTAACGAACACTTTTCTGTCGTTGAACCTATTGAGTATGTTCTTAGTAGAGAGAGCAGCTTCCAGTATGTCCCCATTCTGAAGTCATTACTTCAGGTTTTAAGCAAGAAAGACATACAGGACCTGATCTTGAGTGAGACAAAAGCTCAGAGAACTGTGTGCAAGTCATTTCATGACGGCACCTTTTACAGAACCAATGAGCTGTTCTCAGGAAGTGACCTAACCATTGCTCTCAATCTCTATGTGGATGACTTTGAGATATGCAATCCTCTTGGTACATCCAGGAAAAAATACAAAATCACAGCAGTGTATTGGGTGTTAGCTGATGTCCCCTCATTGCTCAGATCTGAACTAAACTCAATCTTCTTAGCAATTCTGTGCAAGGCTGAGGATGTGAAGAGATTTGGTTACAGTGCTGTGTTGGAGCCACTGCTCAAAGATCTTGTGGTCTTAGAGGAGGAAGGACTGTATGTTCCAGCATTGGACAGAACAGTCAAAGGCACAGTGTTTAGTGTGGTTGCAGACAATCTTGGTGCCCATTCTTTGGGGGGATTTGTTGAGAGCTTTTCCAGTTCATACATCTGCAGATTTTGTCTCGGTGAAAAGTCACAGTTTCAAGGTGGAGAAGTAAGAACAGGCGCATTTCCACCCAGAACGAAAGAACAACACGCACTGCATATTCAGGCTGTACAGGAGAATGATAGTTTGGTGCATGTGTATGGAGTGAAGAGACAGTGTGCACTAACAGCAAAACTGAAATATTTTGATGTTTTGTCTGGGTATCCGCCTGATGTGTTGCATGATCTCTTTGAAGGTATAGTGCCCTAGAAATCGCACTGTGCCTCAGAGTGTTCATTCAGAATAAATACTTCACTCTTGAAGAGCTGAACAAATGCATCAAAGAGTTCCCCTATAAATGGTCAGACAAAACTGATGCACCACAGCCTGTCCCTGTGAACTTTTCCACACGGAAAAGTGTGGGTGGCAATGCCCACGAGAACTGGACTTTGCTGCGACTCCTGCCACTCATGGTTGGATTGAAAATCCCTGAAGGTGACCCAGCATGGGAAGTGCTTCTTGTGCTCAGAGACATTGTTGAGCTTGTTGTAAACCAAGTCCACACAGAGGAGACCATTTGCTTCCTGGACAGTAAGATATCTGAGCATAAACACAGGTTTCTCATGGTTTTCCCAGAGCAACACCTCATCCCAAAACACCATTTCCTGGAACATTATCCAGAACTGATCAGGGCTTATGGTCCTCTGGTGTCACTGTGGACAATGCGGTTTGAGGCAAAGCACAGCTTTTTTAAGCGTGTTGTCAGACACACTCGTAGCTTTAGAAATATTCTGCTGTCACTCGCCATGAAGCACCAGTTGTTGCTTGCTTATAACCAACATGATTCCAGAGCTGTCAGACCTCTACTACAGGCTACAACACTGACAACACAAACTAGCGGAGGCTATTTATGAGTACACTGCTTATCCATCTAGTCTGCAGATCAGTGAGGTTGCAGAGGCCCTCACTCAAAAGCATCCCTGCCTCAAAGAACCAGGGTCCTTTAATGGGTCCTATGGATGGGCACAGCACCTAAAATATAAGATGAACAATTTCAGAAGCAAACTTAGAGGTCTCGGCTGCCCTGAAGTTGAAGTGAACTCACTCAAGAGAAAACAAACACATGACAAGTATCCGGCAAAGAATCTGAAAAAACCAAAGAAGGCTGAAGTTAACTACCTTCCCCCTCATGCTCAAGGTGAATCTACTGCAAGTCTGGAAAAAGAGAGGGTGGAGCTCCTAAGTGAAATGATGAAAAGGGACAACTCCAAGGTGGTAGCTCAGAAAATGGCCAAGACGTTCAGCCTTCGTCGGGAGGAAATAGTAAATGAGGCCCCTGCCATCAGTGACTGCATGAAGCGCTGGCCTGCGCTTTTTAGTGAAGCACAGGTGAGATTATAAAATGTTCATTAAACCATTATTTCTGTACTGTGGATTGATTCAATGTGGTTACATGTCCACAAATTGAAATTAAAGAAATAGATAATTGTAGAAATAAAATACAGAAATAGCCTTTTTCATTTCCAAAATTTACTTGCTTTTTCAACATTCAAATCTTTATTTCTGCATTTATTTATTTGTTTGTTTGTTTTTACTTATGTCACGTTTGGTTCTCATACTGGTATGCCCTGCAGATAAGTGAAGAGTTCAAGAGGATAACAACAGTTAGCCTTGAATCGACCTTTCTGGCCAAGCTTGACCAATGCACCCCGAAATTGATGGCCTTGACCCAATCAAAAGGAGGAGCTGCAGGCATGAAGATAAGGCGCATTAAGGACATGCTCCTTGAGGTATAATGAATAACTTTAATATGAATAGACCTTTATTTTAAATGAATGTTTCTGCTCCCTGTTTCATGTTATCATGATTTGGGTGACACTTGCATTTGTTTTTTTTTTTTATCTATTTTTTTTCCATGAATCAGGACAACACAATTGAAAAGCGGAGAGAAATTGCCATTCGCTGCCTCATAGTCTATCTTGGAGAGAAGGAGGAGGACCTTTTCAAACAGTACAGCGTAAGTAATTGAGAACGTTTTTAATTTTAAATTTTGTTTGAACTGCTTGTCTCTGTAGCCTTCCTACGCGGAGGTATGTCCGTTTCAATCCCGTGCACCAGCCTCCTGTGGGCTAGGCGTTGAAGTTCATGGTCACCCTGCATTCCCTTATGCAAATCACCCTGAAGAGCTTGAGCCATGTATGTTATACATCCTCAGGGTTCCCACGCATCCTGGAAACCCTGGAAAACCTGGAAAATGATTGACCAATTTTCCAGTCATGGCAAACTTATAAAAATTGAGAAAAAAAGGTCAAATGTCTTGGAAACGGTTAGGTTACCCTGGAAAATTATTTTTCCTTTCCCTGCCTTGTAGGTAAATGGAGGATGGAAAGGATAAAAAATGATACGGAATGATTTTTCTTAATTATAAAGAGGATAAAAATGATAAGAAGATGATTTAAAAAAAGGATACAGAGGTAAAAAAAAAAGGATGAAAAGAAATAAAAGATGATTTAAATGATAAAAAGGGATAGAAGAGGGTAAAAAATACTTTAAAAAGTTAAAAAAGGATACAGAGGATAAAACAAAAAAGTTAAAAGAGGATAAATGATATAAAAAAATGGATAAAAATGATAAAATTGATGAAGAAGGAATGAAAATTGATTGGAAAAAGGGGATAAAAATGATCAAAAAATAAATAAAAAGATTTAAAGAAGGATACAGGGATAAAATAGGATAGAATAGGATAAAACAGGATAAAAAAGATTTTAAAAAGTATAAAAAATAATTTTAAAGTATAAAAAAGACTAAAAGATCTAAACAGAGGATGAAACATTAAAAAAAAAAGAAAAGAAAAAAAATAAGTTAAATAAAAGAGTGGAAACCCTGATCCTAACACCTTTTAATTTCTTCTGCAAGGATGTGGAGGAGCTCGACGCAGACCTTGCCATGCAAGTGATGAAGATTGCCATCATGGGTGATGGGCGTGCAACCATCGTAGTTGAGGGAAACAAGATCCTGCAGGGGATTGATGTCGCCAGATCCTGTGCCTTGCTGATGGGGGTAATCTATGCTCTTAACCTTGGCTATCCCAAGCAGTTGAAATTTACCTTTGAGGCTTTCCAGAAGCTATGCCTTGAGCTCGATGGACAAAAAGCCAGCTCTAAAGTAATGAATCTCAAGTATGGCATTTTCTAGAGCGGAGTTGATTGACCTTGCGTGCGGGAGAAGCTCACATCACACATGTACGCACGCACACCCACACACACACGCACACACACGCTTGTTCTTTTGTTTCTGTAATAGTATGAATACCTACTGAGTGAAAACCAAATCAGTGGAAGTTATCAGCATAGAAAAGGGTGACCTCTGTTCTCTGAGGGTGATAGTGTATTTTGAACTTTCTATAGCCTTCTTTTGCTTGATATTTTTGCTGGAGTTAGTCAGGAGTATGAGCAGTCTGATATTATATTATATTGCTCATTTGTGCTGAAATTAGTGCCTTGAACGCACAGCCATCTGTCTTCTGTTTTGAGTCATTTTCATGTGTGCAAGTCAAAGGATGGCGATTCATGCACAGGGTTTTACTTAATTTTATAACACTGTTCCTCCTCATATAGCTTTTGAGCGCATGTTGTTTTGTGACAGGAGAATGTAGCCAACAAATGCTGCTGTTTGCACTTTTAAGGAGTTAGTGCTACTGTTACGGATTTAGTAATATTGTTAATTTTAATAAATGGTTCTTATTAATTTGAATATTTCTGCCTGAATTTTTGTTCATTTTGAGCACCAGGAAAGAGTTCCTTAGCTGCTGTCCGGTTGCCATGTTTTGACATCCCCTCCATGCTTCTTAATACTCCTAATACAACCTTTCAGAAGGTGTTTGTCATCTCCTTGCTGTCAGAGCTATTTTCCCTCAGGCACCCTCAAACAAACACAAACACACACACCATCTTCAGCTTCCTCAGATTGTGTTGTAATCATTTGATTTGAACTGCTTCTTGCTTCAAAAAGACAGCAAGTCTCTGTAGCTACACCTAATTTCTGGGGGGTTCCTCCTTGGCTTGGCTAAAGAATTTGTCTCAAGGTTACAAGACACAGCACATGGTAAGCCTGAACATCATTTGGAAAAAAGTCTAAACATTAATGGTGTCTGTTTATATTTTAAAAATTGAAGTCCTTTCTGAAGTCTTTGTTGTCCCATCAAAAATCTCCAACTCTAGAAAAAGACCTAACTGTCTTTGTGCAGCATTGCATCACGATAGCCTGTTTCCCAGGAGGCTAAGTCTCTCAAAACTCTAACCTTGTCTGTTTTGTGGGTGGGCTGCTTCTTGGTGGAGCCCGCTCACAAAACAACCAAGGTTGGAGTTTTAGGCAACTTAGCCTCTTGGGAAACACAGGAAATTAACCTTAGTATAGCACAGGGCTTAACTTAACTCTTGCAGAGATGAACTTAATTATTAAGTTCATGTTACTTAGAAATGTGTTTTATTGTGGCCAAAAAGCTTCTTAACCTTACTTAAAACATTATGTTGGATCAACTTAAATACTTGCATTCATGTTGACAATTATTAAGTTCATGTTACTTAGAAATGCATTTTAGTGCGGACTAAAAGGTAATTCAACATACTCAAAACATTGCTTTGAATTAATGTAATTCTGTCAGCAATTGGCTCAACTTAAAAATTCTAGTGGAAAACGTTAACATATTTTTTTTTGTTGACCCAGTGTTTTATTTATTAGAGTGTAGAAGTCCTGAAACTTTGAGCCTGGTTTTCTCAGAACAAACAGGAACTAGAAGTTAACATTCAAATGAGCATATCTTTGTAAAATATGATCAGATTAAGGTGTGTGATACATCATTTGAAAGCTTGGAATCTACGCTTTCATAATGTGTAAAAAACTCAAAAATGACCTCGGACGACTTGCAGGAGTTTTTACCAGCTTTGGTCACAAATGATCCAGATCACTGAAACGAGCCAAAATTCCCATCACTAGGAGGTACCCAGGTCTATTTTACACACTGACTGCTACCAAACTGCATCAGTCCTCATAGAGAAGATTAATCCAAGCAGACAGATCAAAGAATCAGGTCAACTTAAAAACACAACACAGGCATGGACTGCTGACAGGAAATCATCATGACTCGTCCTGTAGAACAAGCAAAGGTTACCAGTCCATCAGAGGGTCACAGAACACCCCAGAATTGTGCATGAAACCAGACTTCCTTTGTAGAAACATAAACCTCACACTTCCTAATGGAGGCTCCTCACCTTGTAGGAGGAATAATGCTGAAGTGAACAGCAAATAAACCGCTGTTTACACTCATCCTGCCTGAACTCCTTCTCCAAAGATCTTGCGTTCTCTAGTCTCCAGCTGCTGTGCAGAAACACTTCCTGCCCACTCGCCTTCAGTCAGAGCGAAGAGCAGCATGGTCAGATTGTTGTGCTGATGGAGGATGAGGAGATTGAAGGTGGTGTGTTGTTTGTGTCATGTTCTCTTCATTTGCATGTAGCTTAGTGAATCCGGCTGCTCAGGGCTGTGTCAGCTGTGAGCTACATCTGAAAACGTTACAGCTCTGTCAGAGATGGAGCATGGTAACCTGGCACGCCAGATGGCTTTGTTTCGCACATCCATCTGGAAAACCTCTCATTCACAGTGTTTGGGAAAGGACAGAGCCTTTGAAAAAAACCTCAGAGGGTGACTGGATGAACGTTCTGTCACATCTCTACAGGCCAATCACAGCAACAAAGCACGTAACTGCTACCGAGGAGTAAACTCCATATAGAACTGCATAATGTAAACCATGGCGACTGCAGACATGTCAGTACACGACTTTGGTTTTTGAAAAGAAAACAGCTCACTGTTGTTCTTTGTTCTTCTTTTAACCAAGAAACGTCGTCAAGTTCTGATAAAACTGGCGTTTAGCAGCATCCACGCTAATCTCTTCAACCATAATTGCACTGCTTCTTGCTGCTGCTTGCTTACGTCATGACTGTGCCGTGCCTGAAAGTACTGCCCCTCGTCGCTGATTGGTCCTGTCACTTTCTAACGGGCCCAAACGGTTCAGACGGGAGCTTTGCAAGATGGATTCACCAGTGAGAAACGTGGAAATGGGCGTATCCATCTGCTTTGTAAGGTTAGGAGCACAGGTCAGAGACATGCTGTCAGCCTCACAGGCTCTTCTGTTCAGTTTAATGATGAAGATAATCAGCCATTGGTGTTTCCTTTTTCTTTGTCTCCTAACCTTAAGCACTGATTTCTATTTACTGCACCCTGTTGTGATTTTCAGGCTCCAACGACTACAGAGGTTTTAAAGTTTTATTGAAGATTTTATTTCCATTATCTCTGGGCTCAGTGAGTGAAATGTTTCCTGAAAGTATTGAGACATAAATACGTCTGTTTGGATCATTAATATGTGAACAGTATGAACCCGGCTGTCTGATGATGCTCTCAGTGTTGGTAGAGAGGAGTCAGAAAGAAAAGATTTAAATATTATTGAGCATAATGCATCGTCAGAGGTGGAAAAGGCGGCTGAGGTTATAATTGAAAATGAGCTGGAAGTGGCTGACAAAAGCTGCGCTGAAGTGATTATCTTTTATTCATTAGAATTTCCATCTTCTCAGACCCCACCAGGAGGAAAATTGGAATTCACCGTCACCGCCACTTTCCATTCTGATTCAGAGAACGTGTGGCGAGGAACGTGCTTCTACTCTGTCAGCACAAAGCAGAGGACATGAAACCAGAGCGGCGACGAAAGGAAGATTTTAGATAAACCTCTGACCAGCATGTTCGACTGGATGTGAAGAAAAACTGTTTAAGACTTGACTCCAGATTGGAGGAGATTTAGGTCATAAGGTTGACGCCACGGGGCCCATTCATCCTCCAAAATACCCGTTAAAAACTCAGCTGATGAACATCGTAAACAGGACTGTAAGTCTGGGTGTGGCCAGTGAACTCAGCTTTCCAAGCACTGTTGTTTATCACAGTTAACTCATGATTTAAACAGGGGGGCAGTAACTTTTTCACACAGGGACAGATAGGTTTGGATTCTTTTCCCCCTTAAAAAAAGTTAAAAATCATTCAGACACTGCATTTGTGTTTGCTTGGGTTGTCTTTGTGAAATATAAAAATTAGTTTGATGATCCAAAATATTTAGGTGTGATAAATATGCAGAAAAATCAGGAATCAGAAAGGGGGCACATACTTTTTCATGGCACCGTAGTCTGCAGACTAAGGAGAGAGACCGGGCCTGCAGTAGTGTCTTTCTAAAATAAGTCCACACGGCCAGAGAGGAGAGGAAATCCTCTTTCCTTTAGCCACCAAACTTGAAGCTACTGCAGCCAGTTAGCTAGCTTACAGCTAGCTTGCTCAGGACGCTGCCTGGGGCGGAAACTGTCAACAGGCTTGTGGGGGGAATTTCAAAATAAAAGCTTATTTTGAAGCATCAATTTAGATTGATGTTTTGACTTTCCAATGATCTGATTGGATCATTAATCAACTGATCGATATGCATCGATGAATCGTTACAACCCTACTACTAATCCAGGTGAAAAGTTTGATTTTGATGCTTCTGAGTGAAATATTTAATATAATATTTAATCCTTTAACCACAGTTGATAATTCTATTACAAAACACATCTAAAAATGTGTGCAAATTATTGCTGTTGAATTAGTGGGTGTATTTCAATTAATTAATTACAGATCATTACAGAATAATTTATTGAAGAGAAAATTAATCACACTGACGCCATTCATCCCTGATTCTATTTTTCCACCGTGGCGTTGTCCTGGATGAAAAAACGAGCCGTACATGTGGTGGTCTTCAGATAGTTGAGATTTTATGCATCTGAACGGTTCGTTCCCTCCAGCATAGTTTAATAAGACAAAGTCTCTATCTCAGCTCCTCCAGAGTGCACACACACACACACACACACACACACACACACACAGCTGCATGAAAAACACTGAATTCATCTCCTAATGAGCAGACTTCCCTGTTTGAAAGTTTACGCCTGTGTCGCTGCTTAAACCCTGTAAAAAGTTCCAAGGTCGCTCCAAAGTTGGATCTTTGGTGACGCCCCTAATAAGAGGCCTTCTGCGTGCTGGCGTGATCAAAAACCTGTTCATGGGGGAAAACAGCCCAACTTTGAGAATAAAACAAACACTGCTGAAGAAGCCAATCAGACTGAGAGCTCATATATGCCATTATTTCATTAATTAATCCATTTTTGAATGTCTGACAGCACTAAAGCAAACATCTGCTGCTGAATAAAAATGATCTTTTAAACATTTTTCTAATGTTTTTGTTCAGTAATCCTCAGAAACCCTTCCTGTGCTGGGATCAGGATGATCCTGAAGTCATGAATAGCTGTGTCCACGGCTGGTCAGAATAAAAGCTTCATATAAACTTCATTTGGAATAAAATTCCGTGATCCGGCTCAATTACAATGAAATTATATTCCGATTATGCCAGTCCTCTTCTGATCAGTGTCCATGAAAACACTTGTTTCTCCTGTTAGTGGCGATTATTGTCTGCTCCACGGGTCATGATGATAACTTCTGGAAGAGACAGAAACACGGCGGGAGGAAAAGGAAACGTGTCTGCTGGAACTTTCAAAGATCTGAGATAAACTAGGGTACAGCCAGGAGAGAGTAGAACAATCTAACAGAGAGGAGTCCCAGAAAGGAGCGTAACGTCACAGCAGCTTGTTTACAACAAAGGCGTGGAAGATGATTTCTTCTTCTACAGCTAATTTTTGGTAGCAGAGCAGTTTTATTCAGATCAGATGTATGATGCATGCACAGTGGAGTTTAAGGGGATACTTCAACATTTTGGCAAATTCGCCCATTGCCATAATCCCTACAGTCTTAGTGATAGGTTCGTTTCCTTTAGTTGTTAGTGCAAGCTGTTTTAGATCGACAGGTCTGAGATGGGAGCTGCTCTGCCAACACAATGGAGTCTTAAGGTAATTCCGGCTTTCCCTCATCAAACTCATCAAATACACACTCCAACAACTCCAAAACGCTCTCGTGGACAAGTTGTGACCTGCACTTTCACCACGCTATGACATAATGATATAATTATGTAACATTATGGGTTTTGGAGTTGTTGTATTGTGTATTTGATGAGTTTGATGAGAGAAAGCCGGAGTTACCATAAGACTCCATTGTGTTGGCAGAGCAGCTCCCATCTCAGACCCGCTGATCTAAAGACAGCTTGCACCGACAACTAAAGGTAACAAACCTATTACTAAGACTATAGGGATTATGGCAATGGGCAAATTTGCCAAAATGTTGAAGTATCCCTTTAAATGTCGGATCAGAATCCATGAGTTCAGACTGAAAAACCTCGTGTCTCTGCAGCTCTAGTCCTTTAAAGAGGTTTAATCAGTGCAGACTAGAGGACTGATCAGGATCAGACTGGAATACACTTTCTCTGTTTGAACCCTGGATAAGATTAATCCAAACTAAAAGCTTTAGTGGGATCCGTTGGTGTTTTTTTGATCCAAATTAACAGCTGTAAAGGGATATTTTATCATTTTTGTTCCAAATTGCCAGCTCCTTATTCAGACAGAGTTCAGGTTAGTACAGTGATCCTCTGTGTGGCTCTTTTATGTCCTCATTTTAAATATTATTCCCCAGATAACCTTAAAAAAAGGGAACGTTTTTGCCATTTTTCACCCATTTAAGCTACCTTTTGCAATTAAATATCCTTTTTTCCTTTCTTTGCCCATTTTAGCCACTTCTTTTTGGAAATTTTTCAAAATTTTTTACCACTTTTATACCATTTTCCCCCCTTTAAGCTACCTTTTCCCATTAAATACAGCTTGTTTTCAATTTTTTGCCCATTCTTGACTGCTTTTTGCCCATTTTAGTCACTCTTCTTTTTTTTTTTTTTTTTTTTTTTTAAATCCTATTTTGTCCACTTTTGGACCACTTTTATGCCACCTCTTCCTTGTTTTTTTGTCACTTCTCGCCCATTTTTGCTACTTTCTGACCCTTTTCCACTTTTCCTCTCCATTTCCGCCCCTCTTCACCCATTTGTGCTGCTTTTTGACCATTTTTGCCACCTTTAACTGATTTTGATTGCTACTTAAAGCAGTTTTCGCCACGTTTCACCACGTAGATTGTGGCTCTTCTGAGGTATTTTTTACCTCATTGAGTGCCATTGACGTATATATACGTCAAAGTGTTTTTTCGGCGGCTGGCACAAGGGGGCACTCTCATGCTCCCTGTGAGTGATTTTAGGGCTTCTGGGATACGTAGTTGGAACACTACAGTCGGAAGTGATGGTAGATCAAACATCAGAGGTGGACACCCTGGGGCCAAGAGCAGAGCGATCGTTACGGAGGTAATCTAAGCTTAAAGTTCTAACTTAGACGCTGGAAGGAACTTGAAACTTTTGCCTGAGAAATCGCTTACTCACTAAAACCGACACTGAACTAGGGCTGCAACAAATGATTATTTTTTACGTCGACTAATCTAACAATTATTTTTACAATTAGTCGACTAATCGTGGCTATTTGGCATACTATTTTGGATTCCCGTTTTACCTTGCCTTCTTATGCATGCACACCTGTGAAAACTTAATGGTTTAGCAAATTGACATGACATGTCAAGTTGCTACATTGTCATGGTTTGTTCTTCCTCTAATATAAAAGTATTGATCTGATAACTAAAGTAAACTACACACTAAATAGCGTTACTGAAAAAAAACGTTACCCTAGCAAATATCAAAGATGGTTTTCCGACTGATTAACGTACGGCACCAACGTTATAAGTAGGCTACTGGAATTAATCCTCGTGCCTGAAGCACAAAGGGCTCAGTAACTAAATGCAAAAGATCTAAAAGATATTCATGCAACTTGCAAACTTACCCACTCACAGTATTTGAAGACGTGGCAGCTACAGTGTGTTTACGTTTTCAGGTGTGCGTGCCTTGCCGTAGTGCTGCCATGGTACGAGAGTTTGACTTGACACAGTTTGCAGTTGACTTGTGTCGCCAATTTGTTTTTCTGTAAAATCTTTCCAAACTTTGGAAGCTCTGGGTCGGCTTTTTGGTGCGTTCTCCGTGCTTTCCACCATGCTTAACTTCTTCTTCTCAGTTTCTGTGAATAATGTAAACAGTGGGAGCGATACTGCCCCCACCACTTCCTGTAGTGAACTGCAAGTACAGATGAGTCCTTACTGGCTGGTACTAGATTTTACCAATATAAAAAACAATAATACGAGGACACTAGGGGGCGCGATGGACGGGTGAGATGCACCTGAGGCAGCTCTCGTGAATTTCGACTTAAATCTTCTATTTTCATCAAAACACGGGCGTTTTTTGATATTCATCCTTAAAGTTCCAAACAGTATACGCTCGGGGCATCAACTTCTCTACAAATTTAAAATGCCGCACTCAAGGCGGGGAAAGAGCAGGACGAGGGGTGACTCTGTGGATGAAGGCCCAGGTGGAGCCTCGACCTTGCCTGAGGAGGAGGAAGACGAGACAAGTGAATATGACCCCAACGAGAGCGTGGTGTTAGCGGCTATAGCTTCTTTACGCTCTGAGCTACATACTATAAAAACTGATATTTGTGACAAGATAGATGAAAGGATTGCGGACGTTTCGGTTACTCTGAGAGCTGAAATTGCCGCTTTACGTACAGAAACTGATGCTAACATTGCTAAGCTACAAACCCAAACCGGGTTGCAAGCGGAAACACTGAATGGACTGGAACAATCAGCCTCACGCACAACGGACATTATGGCGGAGTTGGAAACGCAAGTTAAACGCCTCACGAACAAAGTCAACCAACTGAACGATAAATGTCTGGATCTAGAGGGGCGCTCTAAGAGACAAAATCTGAGGATCGCGGGTGTGAAGGAGGGGATGGAGCATGGACAACCCGCCAGGGATTTTGCTGCGGGTCTACTCAAGGAGGTGCTGGAACTAGAGGAAAAACCAGTGCTGGACCGAGCCCACAGAGCGATCAGGAAACGCCAAGGAGATGACGAGCCACCGCGGCACATGATTCTAAAGATTCATCATGGGCACATCTTTGATGATATTCTTCGCAAGATTTCTAACAAGAAGGAGCTAAAGTACCGAGGACAGCGGATCCAGATGTTTAGAGATCTCCCTATGATGTTGCCAGGGCGCTGCGCGCTTTCACTCCAGTCAGAAGCTTCTCCGGGACAAGCCCGGGGTCAGGTTTGGAATTGCATATCCAGCAAAGTTAAGAGTGACCAACAATGGTATGGAGATTATGTTTACAGTTCCAAAGAAGGCTTTGGCTTATGCTGAGAAACATTTCGGACCGGGTGATCAGAGCTGGACGGTAATGCACGCACTACATATAATAGTTATCCACACCCCACACCTAAGTCATTTTGGTGAATGACACATACTACGGTTTAAGATGGACTCAGGTTGTTACTGAAGTAGTGGGTTCACAACTGCAGCACATTTCTGTTACTGTGCTGTCACTGTGCTACTAGCAAGACTCCTAATTTCAGTTTTTCCCCAATAAGTTTAACTTATCAGTATTATTAGTATTATTTTACTTCATAAAACCCCATAAGGGCAATGCAGCCGGTGTCCTGTTTTGTTGATTACATTTCAATTCTGTAGAGCTGCTTTTTGTGTTTTGTAACTGTGAATTGACATCTAGACTGTCTGGAGATAAATAAGGAGGTGATCTTTATTTGATATTATTATTATTATTTTATCCTGTTTGACATTTTAGTTTATATAGTCCTCCAGGAGTGAGATTGTGTTGTACTCTAGGAGTAACACACAATGCAGTGGTTTTCTGGGTTAGTTGTTCAGAATAAGGGGGCAGGGGAGGGTGGGGAGGAGTGTTACCTGACAGACAAGTGTGTGATGTACCAATATGACACCGGATGATTCAAGTACATCAAAGGGGAATATGGGTGAGGTGATATTCTGTTCCTGGAATGTTAAAGGGGTAAATGAACCTGTTAAAAGGGGCAAGGTGCTGGCACATTTAAAGTCTTTGAAAGCAGGGATTATATTTATGCAGGAAACCCATTTAAAGAGAGACTCACATCTGAGACTCAGATGTAAATGGATTAGCCAAGTTTATCACTCATCTTTCCCTTTTAAAACTAGAGGTGTAGCGATCATTATTAAGAAAGGAGTTCCCTTTAGACATCAACTTACTGTTGCTGATAAGGAGGGGCGATATGTTTTGGTGGTAGGAGAGTTGCATTCTAAACCCATAACACTGTTAAATATTTATGGGCCTAATCAGGATGATCCTGAATTCTATAGGAAGGTGTTTGGGCTAATTCCGGATGTGGCCACTACTAATTTGATTATTGGGGGCGATTTTAACTGTGTTCTAGATTACCATCTGGACAAATCATCTGTGCATTCAATGACCCCCTCCAATGCAAGTCAATTTCTGAATTCGTACATTGGGAATATGAATCTATGTGATGTATGGAGGATTTTCAATCCAACAGGCAGGGACTATTCTTTTCATTCACCCGTCCATAATAGTTATACCAGAATAGACTATTTTCTTGTAGATGGAAAACTGTTGCCGTACTCTGGAAATGCCAGATATCATAATATCATTATCTCTGATCATTCTCCCGTTACATTCTCTTTAAATTTATGTGATATACCCCCTAATCAGAGAAGTTGGAGGTTTAATCCACAACTTTTAACTGATGCTGGATTCTGTGACTATATTGAAAGACATATAAATTTATTTTATGAAACGAATGAAAACCTGAGACTACACCAGTATTGTGGGAGACTCTGAAAGTTTATTTAAGAGGGTGTATTATCTCATTCCAAGCATCAAAACGGAAACATGCCAAGGCAGAACAGTTGGATTTAGAAGCCCAGATACACAGACTTGACGCAGAAAATGCACAGTGCCCTTCTTTAGCCAAATTTAATAAGATTTTAACCCTTAAATACAAACTAAATAAGATACTCTCTGCAAAAATTAGTAAAGCCTTTGTTTTTGCAAAGCAGAAATATTTTGAATTCGAGATAAACCGAATAAACTGCTAGCAAGACAGTTACGCAATTTAGAGAATGAACGCAATTCATAGAATAAAATCAGACACAGGAGAATTGCTAACCTCCCATTTAAAAATTAATGAAAGATTTCAGCAGTTCTATGAGAGATTATACTCCTCCCAAGTGAGGGCAACACCAGAGGTTATGCAGGAATTTCTAGAGGAATGTAAACTCCCAACGTTAAATCAAACAGATCGTGACTACTTAGGCTCTGAATTGACTTGTGGGGAAATAACAGAAACAATAAAATCACTAAAAAATGGCAAGAGCCCAGGGCCGGATGGCTTTAGTAATGAATTTTATAAGAAGTTTAACAAATTATTAGTACCTTATTTAAACAGGATGTATGGGCATGCGTTTGTAGGTGGAGAGCTTCCCCAGACGCTAAGTGAGGCAACTATAATTCTAATTCCAAAAAAAGGAAAGGACCTAGAAGAAGTCGGGTCCTATAGACCTGTATCTTTGCTTAATACAGATCAAAAGATCCTTACAAAGACTTTGGCTAAAAGACTTAGTACTATGATAGGAAAGCTGGTGCATCCAGACCAGACAGGATTTATTCCTCAAAGACATTCATATTTTAACTTACGACGACTATTTAATGTTATATATTCCACACGCTTTCCTGAAAAAGACCTTGCAGTGCTATCTCTAGATGCTGAAAAGGCCTTTGACCAGGTTGAATGGCCATATTTATTTGCAGTTCTTCATAAATTTCAACTTGGCAATAATTTCATTTCATGGATAAGATTATTATATAAAAATCCCTTGGCTAAAATACTGACCAACCAGACTTGTTCTCCTAATTTTAAATTGTTTAGAGGGACAAGACAAGGCTGTGCTTTAAGCCCTCTACTCTTTGCGCTAGCAATAGAACCTCTTGCCGAAAGAATCCGATTACATCCTGAAATCCATGGATATAACACAAAATACACGGTTAATAAAATATGTTTGTATGCTGATGATATCCTCCTTTTCATATCTCAACCAAAAATTTCAGTTACTTCAATTTTGTCTGTGATTAATCAGTTTGGATCATTTTCTGGGTATAGAGTGAATTGGGCTAAGAGCGAGCTCATGCCAATTCATCTTATGGATTCTGAGTGGCTCCAACAGGTTCCCTTTAGGATAACAGAAGAGAGGATTACATATTTGGGAATAGTTGTTACAAAAAATTGTAATTCATTATTTAAGGCCAACTTCGATCCCCTAATAGGAAAGCTTCATAATAATATTCAATTCTGGAGGACACTCCTATCTCTCTTATAGGAAGAACAAATGCTATTAAGATGATTTTCCTCCCACAGTTGCTGTATCTCTTCCAGAATATTCCTGTATTTATATCTAAAGCATTCTTCAAACGTTTAGATTCTATTGTTCTCGACTTTGTGTGGGGATATAAATTGCACAGAATTGGCAAAGCACACCTTTGTAAACCTAAGACTCAGGGAGGGCTGGCTTTGCCCAATTTTTTGTATTATTATTGGGCTGCCAATGTTCGTTCCATTGCATACTGGTTAGATGATACAGCAGTGCTACCCAGTGGGTTAGAGATGGAAAGGGAGGATTGTTTACCTTTCACCATCGGTGCAATTATCCTGTCACCTATATCAATAAGTAAACATAGTTACCATAGCAATCCAGTTATTCATAATACCATACGTATATGGAAACAAATTACTAAATATTTCAAGCTGAGGGCCATGTCCTTCTTACTCCCTATAGTAGCTAATCCTCTTTGCTCCTTCCAACTTGGATGGTGCATTTCTTGGATGGAGAGACTTGGGAATATGTAAGGTTGGAGATTTGTACGTGGAGGGGGTCTTTGCATCATTTCAACAGTTAAAGCACAGATATGCCCTACTGCACCAAGACTTTTTTAAATATCTGCAGGTTAGAGCTACGTGAGAGCATATTTACCGGGCTTCAAAATGCAGGGCCAGACAAATTGGATAACTGTTTAAAAGTCTGGCTGGGTCTGAGAATATAATATCCGGCCTGTATTGTACATTTCAGGATATAGCCACCAAAAACACAGACACCCTTAAGGCAGTATGGGAGGCAGAACTGGGTAAACAGCTATCGGAGGATACCTGGAACAAAAGCCTGAAATACGTGCATGCATGCTCTATAAATGCTCGTCATTGTCTAATACAATTCAAAATTTTGCACAGACTGCACTACTCAAAGTCGAAGCTACACAAAATATTTCCTGACATTTCACCTGGCTGTGATAAATGCAACTTAACGGAAGACTTTGACACACAGTTATGCCCTGTGCCCAAGGCTGCAGAATTTTTGGATTGGAATCTTTAAATTTTTTTCAAAGATTTTTGGGGTGGAGATTAAACCTGATCCACTATTGATTATTATGGGAGTAGCAGAAGAACTAAAAGGCTTACAGGTAGTTCAACAGAATCTTCTGTCATATGGGCTTATCACTGCCAAGAAACTTATTCTTTTATTTTGGAAGAAGAAAGAAGTGCCTACTATCAAATTGTGGTTGACTGAATTGACGGACACACTTCATTTAGAAAGAATTAGATTCATTCTCAAAGACAAATTGGATAAATTTGAGAAGATTTGGCACCCATTGGTCTCCTTTTTGCAGAGTTGAATAATCCACTTGGCTTTGCAGATATAGGTTCAGGTGACACTCCAGGGGTGGGTTGAGGTTGGGGTTGGGATGAGAACAGTTTGTTATTGTTCTGTTGTTCACTTTGTACATAGATAAGAAGACTTTATGTATATGTATGTGGGTATGTATGTGTATATGTATGTATGTATGTATGTATGCATTTGTGTATATATGTGTGTACGTATGTATGTATGTGTATATATATATATGATTTTGTTTTTGTTTTTTGTTTTTTGTTTTCTGCCTACTACTAAGGATGAAAGGACTTATTCATTTCATTAATTATGCCAGGCCTGGATAATTTTTTTTTTTTGTATGTAAAGGAAAAAGCAAAATGCTTTTGTGGATGCTATATGAAGATTCGATTTCTTTAATAAAAATATTTCAAACAAAAAAACAATAATACGACATGTCGACACTTGAATTCCCGTATCGACAAATTTTTATAGTCGACACAAACGATTATGTCGAAGAATCATTGCAGCCCTACACTGGACTTAACGACAGCGAATCCAGGGATTGGCGCTTTTATCGATCTGCCTCTGCCGGAAAAGAGGCTAAAGAATGCCGCGAGGTCTCCCCGTGTTCGGAGAAATAAGGCAGCCTCTCGCCAGCTGGATGCATACAGCGACAAGCAAGAGAGGACGTGGGCATATGGGGGGTCCCGTGGAGGCCGTCCAGTTCCAGAGTGTGAATGACAGTGACTGGAAGCATTGTTATTTATTTTACAATAAAAGAACATTTGTAATACAATTTTCAGGTGTCTTTTATGTCATTAAAGGCAAAATTATAACATTCAAATCACTGTTCTGCTTGACAGACTCTCTTTCACTAAAATGCATTTTTCTCAGCTTTCTAGAAAAAAGGGGTCTTTTTGGTGAAACTAGCCTCTATTCAACTTCAGATCAATTAAGAATGGAACAAGGTGCAAACAAAAGTGTTTTTCCATGATGAAATAGAGTTTCTTCTTTCATTTGAGCTATTTGGTGTTTTCAGAATCATAGTACAAAATATTCTGTTGTTGAAAGATGACTCAAAATGGTCAAAAACACTGGCACAAGGCACTTTCCATTTTATAAAAGGGCTGGCACTCAATGAGTGAATAATTTGGCTCTTTGGTTGAGGGGGGTTCGGGTAACGCTGGGTTAGGGTCTCTGACTGTGACCTCAGATCTTATGGACTCAAAAATTCAAGAAAGCTTTAAGGAATTTTTGCCAGATTTAGTGGAAACCTACACTTGGACATGGGGGGAAGTGATCTAATTCTGGAGGTCAAAGGTCAATATTTTAAGGCCACAGTGACCCTATTTCATCTGTGTCACTGTACAGCATAGAGGCATTTAACCTCTGGTTTGTAAAATCAAGGGTTATGATGGTAAAATAAACACATAAAGCTTTGTTTTGCTCAGTCATCTCCAGCTGGTTATGGATTAAAGACAAAAATAATCACAATCAGAGAATTCACGAAGCGTTTGGTGAAAAAGGCCGTTCTGTGTGGCTCTCAGGTCAATCTGAGCTCACAGCTCAACAAAAGCAATTATTCAGGTCAGCGGTCCACTGCTCCCAAGAAAAGGATTGTGGGGGTCAGTGAGCAGGTTAACCACGGCGCTCTGCTCATCAGCAAACAGCCCATCTGTCCAATTAGAGACAACAAGAGGGAAGAGGAGTGTTTTTATAACTGAGAGAGGATTTTTCAGGTGTACAGGAGGATTTTTGTACCTGGATGGAGGCAGATTTAAATTCACGCCTGTTTTAAACACAAACAACCTCCATCCAACACTTCACGCCCACATCACAGCTGTCTGCCTCCAAATCACACTGTCTTTTACATTTCTGGGTTCTCCAAGCAAATGTTTGGAAGATGGTGAGACAAAGAGGCGATGCCAGGACCAAAACACACGATCTTAGACACACACTTGGTGTGCACAACTGGAGAAGAGGTGGACTGAAGTCCACGTTATCCTCCCACTTTTCCAGCTTATTGAAAGAATGTGTTTCTTCTGCTTCCACTCATTTCTGTCCAAAAGTATTCTGACATCCTCCCAGCCTTTAATTGGTCCCTCAAACAGGTCGTTTCCACCAAGCGGTCCGGCACAGTTCGGTGCGGAACTGCATGCATTTTTTTGAGTTTCCATGGAGCAAAAGTTGGAAAGGGTCCCAAAAAAACGACTCGTACTGTCCCACTTTTCCCACCCTGCTGTAGGAGTTTCAATCTTACCTACACTGTAAAAAAAAATCTGTTAAATTAATGGTAAAGTACCAGCAGCTGTGGTTGCCAGAAATTTACTGTAAAAAATACAGTACAAAACATGAGAAATTACAGTTAATTTGCTAGATTTTTGCAGTAGTGCCTTAAAATTCTACTTTTAACAAAAGATTCAAGCTCTCTGATAAACAATAAGAAACTCTGCAGTTACATGTTTGCTATAAAAACCGTGCAACAGGTCTGATAACTTGTCTGTGTACTCACAAAGCAGTCTAGATCTTTGAAAAAAGCTTGTGTCCATATGTATGACAGGTAGTCCTTGGTGTAATGAATGAAGAGGAAACATGCAGTCACCTTCCCCTAAATGATTCAAGAGTAATGAGTCCAGTCTTGACTGAAGAGCGTCTTCCACTTGGGAAGCTTCACATGGCCAAGAAACTTCATCCTCTTGAAGACTCCAACGCAGTCCATCAGGTGTTCACTTTGGACTGGCTCCATCCTCTCTGCAGGAAGCACAGAAACAAAGCAAAGTTAGAGTGATGCAGTGCTTCAGTTTAATGCCTACACAGATGTAAATTTGAGAAAACTAGGCTCTGATAAGTCATGCTTACAATCAGCACAACAGAATAACATCGCAGTGTGTACAGTACATACGGATCATTTCTATAATAGAATATGGTGAAGAAAAGCAAATGTACCCACAAGTGCCAGCTATTAAGTCAGCAATCACCTAATAACAGCCAGTTACTCTCTGTTATTGGTTATAATGACACAGTTACGACACATAAATTGTAATTTGCTCTTCCTTTACAGTTTAGAGCTGTGGTGCCCAGGCTTGTATACCCTGAGCTCCCCCTTTGCATATATAAGAAGACCCCCCCCCCCACCGGACCCACACAGAATTAGTGACATATGGCTGTAAAAATTAAACATAAATTTGAATTGATGTCATTATTTAAAGCAGTTTTAATTTGAACAGATATTTTTAATGTTAGACTTTGTTTTAGTCTTTAAATGAAATGCATTTTATTGTTAGTCACATTTTAGTCACTTCTGTCCTTTTAGTTTTAGTCTAGTTTTACTCCATAAAAAGTCCTCACATTTTAGTCTTTACTTTTAGTCCAAGCTTTTATTCTCTTGCCTAAATCTGGTACCAAATCTTGGTAGTGTGTTCTCTGCACTCTGTCAAACCTGGGGTCCCTGTTTTCCACAGCTGAGAGGCAGAACAGATACAGATGCATTGTTTTTGACGGATAAATATCACTGATTTTGAATGTCTGATGAAAACTAAATTAAATTCTAGTCAAAAACTAAACTTATTTTTGTCAGTTTTAGTCTTCACAGTATTTTTGTTAGTCTTAGTCTAGTTTTTGTCATGGAAAAAAGGCTGTCAGCGAACATTTTTAGTCATAGTTTTAGTCGACTAACACTGATTTTAAGCTACAATTGCCCAAACCACAAGTGTCAGCAAAAGACCTGGTATGAACTATTCATAAGGGTTTTATCCTGATTTTAGGCAGTTGAACCACAAAACAAATATTTGCAATCTATGCTCTTTATCTAATATATTTACTTGTAAGACCACCCAAATAAAGATAGAATCTGCTTTTACATGTAAATGACCGAATACGACTATATAAGATGTACGGTTAACCAAAAAAAAAAACAAAAACAAAATCGCTAAACTACATCTTGTCCAACAGAGAATCATAATGTGATAAACACACACACACACATATATACACACACATAAGTTTTGATTAATTTTCAGATAACCATGAAATTTTTGAGATTAATCGTGATTAAAAATTTTAAGCTATTGACAGCCCATATTGCATTTTCAAATCAATTACTTTTGCTTTATTTCCAAGAGAAATAGTGGACAAACGTCAAAATAAGGTGAGTCGCTTACATGGACTACTTGTATGTTAGAAATAGGTATTAAAAGGTAATTTAAACAAAATATCTGAAATAGTTCTGATGACAGTTTACATTTATTAAAGTGAAAGGAAAGAAAGTTTAGCAGTTAAATTAGATTATACCATAATCAGGGTTTAGGAATCCTCTCCCAGGAAATGCTGGCTGCTAATACTTTATGTCTTATTGTACTTTATTTTTATTTTTACTTTGTCATTAAGGTAAAGAGACACTTAACCATTTTAACATCCTCTGCCTCATGCATTAGTGTGAAATTTCACATTCAAGCACAAAATAAATCTCTGTCATCCGCCCAGCAGTCTGATGATGTCTGAAAGATGGACTTTTACATTACAGGAATAGAATCCTTTTTTCAAAGGGTGTTCACTTTTTGTTTTTGCAACCACATTTCTGTTTGTGAGATGATCCGCTGTAAAATATGACTTTGTAACATAATATCTGGACCTGGGGACAGGTTTTAAGGTATGAAGCTGATCCCTGACTGTATGATGATGAACTCTGACCTATTTTGTCCCTCTGTCTCTGTCACTGTTTGTAGCAATAACGTTTTTATTTCAATGTCATCTTATTATCAAAATATACTCTTATTTAACACTTTGGGGAGCAAAAGGATTTTAAACAATACGCTGTAACAAAGATGTGTGGGCGCTGAATTTTAAATCAATCATAATGAAAACGTATGACTCGCACAGAAAACTGTATTGGCCCCCGTATGGTGTGATCATCAGAACACTGGAACAAGCTGGACAAAGCAGTGGCATGGCAGTATTCTGCTGTTTCTACAGGACCAGATTAATGCAGTGCTTGGTGTCAACGACATAAAATGAACATAAAATGGCTTCATGCTGCTTAAAGAAGATTAAACTAAAGAATTTATTGTTGTATGTACAAATGCTGTGTGAGGCTCACCATCATTAATCCTTGATAACTGGCATCCTTTTAAAAGAGTGGAGTACAGGAGACAGCAAAGAGGGTAACAGAGTCCTAGTCACCACTAGCAGAAGAAACAGGACCTTAAAAAAGAGTAAGGAAAAATAGAAAGACCCCAAATCATGCCAACTTAGAAGTTTTGAATACTTATGTATGCACTGATTACAAAGTACTATCCAATGTTTAAATTCACTCAGAAAAAGAAAGAGCTAGCCCTAAATGTTCTGGAAATAAAAGCTGAAATGTTGATTTCTTGTCTCATACTTATCTTTTGATGTCAAACCCAAATGTTTTTAGTCTACAGCGAAAATAAAAGAATTAGGCCCACCGTTCCAGTACTTTTGGAGGGGAGTGCATCAGGAGACAGAAAGAGCTGCCACTCACAGTTGCATGCATCTTTTTATGTAAATTGTGCATTTAAATCAATGATTATACTGTCAGGAACATTTTTAAACGATGGCTGAGGTCTGGACCCTGCAGACATCCCTGCTTCCCTCTGTAAAAAAAGACTCCAGTATTAAAAGGTTCACTTGTTTTCAGGTTAACCCTCATGTGGAGGGACATAATAATAATTTGGTAAAAAGCTACGAGAGAAGAAAAATATCATCTGTAGTAATTAAAACAACAAGACTGGATCTGCCTCTGCTAGACTCTGTGATACCTGGTCATGTGATGAAGACCGCCGTACTGACGGAGGTGTGACTGGTCTCTCACCCACTGACTGTCTGGATTCGGTCTCTTGTACGGTGGCCAAGAGGTCTCACACGAATGCAAATTCAAAAACGCTTTGTAAAAAGAAAAACAGATGACATTTGAGAAGAACACAGACACAAAAGTTTACAACACAAATACAAAAACTTGCTGCAGCGCATGAATACAAACAGTCAGCACCGCGCAGGGATACATAAACTCGGCACAGCACGAAGGCAACCAGATTCCACAGCAGCACAAAAATACAACGACTTGGTGCAGCAGATGCGAATAAAAAGTCACGACACAACAGAAGTGGGGCCGTTATTAGGGACGGACCTGCTAGCCTGCTAACGGCTCCATTAGCAATAAAGTTACGTACTACACCGCTACTCAAAATAATTTCTGTACTCACAGTATGTAATTTGTAGTGTGTTTTTTGTGATTTTTAATAACTGTAACCTCCTGTACAGTTCAATATGTATGTAAACAACTATCTAAATCAAACTGATGAGTCCATTCATTCGTCTGACAGCTTACGTCATGCATATCGGACCCCAAACGTAGCTGTCTGCGCTGTTTGCCGGTTAAAATTACTTCTTAAACTTATCGATTACAAAATAAAATGTGCAAGAAGTGAAGCTGACGAGACGAACAGTGTTTACTTACTTTAATTACTCGATCCAAGCGTGTCTTCATTTAGTTTGGTACGTAACTTTATTGCTAACGGAGCCGTTAGCAGCTTAGCAGGTCCGTCCCTAATAACGGCCCCACTTCCGTTGTGTTGTGACTTTTTATTCGCATCTGCTGCACAAAGTTGTTGTATTTTTGTGCTGCTGTGGAATCTGGTTGCCTCCGTGCTGTGCCGAGTTTATGTATCCATGCGCGGCGCTGACTGTTTGTATTCATGCACTGCAGCAAGTTTTGTATTTGTGTTGTGAACTTTTCTTGTTGTGTTTTTCTCAAACGTCGTCGTGTTTTTCCTTTTTGCAAAGTGTTTTGAATTTGCATTCATGTGAGACCTCTCGGCCACCGTACTCTTGACATCATCAAAAAGTTTGCAAATTTTGTGCAGATAGTCCAAGTAATTGTTCTTTTCACCCTTTAGTAAAACTCAAAGGGCCAGTTAGAGCTCTTTTTAAGGACTTGATTCTAAGTTTCATTTTCAGCCACAGATCCTCGCTCCACCAAAGCAGAAGGGGAGTGGGTGGGTGAACATAGATCAAGTAGGACACCATTCTCCTCATCTCCCCGCTTTAGAAGCTTACAGATATTTTCTATTTATTCACTATCTAAGATTGTCCTGTGGCACACCCATCATCTCTAATTTAAACGGTTAAAACAGGCTGCATTGTGATGCATTTTGTTAGTCTCAAGTCAATCATTTTTCCTGTCGCATTTTTCGTCAAAGTTTTCTTAGAACTGCTAAATTCTTGTATCATGGACCCAATCTCTTCTCGTCCCCTGAGCTGAATGTCTTGTCATACTCCTTGTGTTTTGTGTCAGAAAAAATGAAGACATACAGTGCTTAACAAATGTATTAGACCAGCACCCAAAGTAAGGTTTCTGCCACAGCTGTCCAAAATTAACAGCATTGGTAATTACCAAAATCATTTTTGATGTTTCTGCAATGGTTAATACACCAATATGTAGAAGCTCTTTAACCCAAATGATATTTTTAATGTAAAAATAGAATTATTATTGTTATCCATGAATTTTCAAATGAACTGATTTACAAAAAAATGAAAAAATAGTAAAGCACATGAATATTTCTTGATTAATATGTCAAATCATAGTTATTTACTTGCATTCCTGATGAGAAAAATGAGTTTTAGTGGTTGAATGTTATGTTTGATTCATTTCTGACTTCTCAGAGAAGCCCAGTGAGCCGGCTCAAATTTGGGTGAATTCAGTTTGAAATTCCTCATTCCTGTTCAAAATGGTAAAACGTGGAGAGCTGACTGAAGATGAAAGAGTCCGTATTAAAGCACTTCATGATGCTGGATGGTCTCTGAGACAGATATGACAGCTGGTCTAATGCATTTGTTAAGCACTGTATAAACATAGTGTATTTCTTTTACAGAGTTAAAAAAAAAAAAGAAGAATGCATTTTAAAACCTTTCCAATAGCCTTGTTATATTTGCTATCGGTAATGTGTGTCATCCAGTTTCAGTTCTGGAAGATTGACTGAAACATTAAAGTACATCAGTGTATTTTGTGTTAGATGCATTAAAGGAAGTGGAATGGCTTTAAAATGCAATGGCATTCTTTGTAAGAGCAGTTAACATCATTTTTTCCCCATAAATCAGTTAAACTGAATGAATGGGCCACTTTCACCCATCAAATTAAGAACAAACAAAAAGATTTTTGGTACCATTCTTGTTTCCATATGAACTGTAACTGTCCTTTTATTTGACAAGGCAGCATCATGTGGTGTAGCGCTGAGAAACAAATGTGAACATAACATAAATTTGGTGCTGGTTCACAGGTTTTGCATCTGCATGGCAATTGACAGGTTTTTTCTGTATTTTCTACACAACTTTCTCGATTATACTGGATTTTTAACCTCTTGTCCCTGCTAAAATTAGGGTATATGATTGAATTTTTTTCACAGATTTTTACTGTGAATTTAAATGTACATGAGAGCAAAGGAAATTTAACAAAATACTACTGTCATTTTTAGGGTAACTGCCCGTCTTGAGGATTACAGTATTTTTCCTTTATTTTCACAATCTTCTTTCATTTAAACAGTACAATTTTTAAATTATTAAGTACTATAATTGTAAAAATCAATGTTTTATACTTGATTTACAGCAATTCTGTGTATTTTATAAAGTAATAGATGCTTTTTTTTGTTGTTTTATGGTTTTTTACGGTTGCTATTCTTTTGCCGCATTTTCTACGGACGGCTGCTCAGCTCGGGGCTGTAGAACACGCAAGTCTGCTCTGTGAGGAGCAGGGAAAGTGGGGGGAAAACGGACTAATGTCTTCTTAAATCTGGGATATTTGGACTCAGCAGAGATCCAAACTGTTTCCTCTTCTGTGGATACTGGTATCTGGCCACCAATCAAGTTTCCTGACATTTATCTGATTTTACGAACACAAAGCAGAGCCTGAAGGCTCACATCAGCCTGGTCTATCCGTGATGGATGTGAAACTAAATTAATCTATGCAAATCTATGCATCATTGAGGCAAAAATAATGTTGTTCAATCTAAAAGAAATACGTAGTTGATAGCATCATTTATTTCTTAACCTAACTGAGATAACAATGTCATTATCATTCTAAAACCAGGATACACCATGCTGGAGTCCAGTAATCTTTACTTCTGCTTCCTAAAAATGTCTGAAGTTTATATTTTCTGCAACATTGCATAAGTAGGGTAGGAATTGGTTAAAAAAAATTACAATTAAAGCTCTGTATTTTCAAACAAAGCAGATAAAAAGCAACAATTGTGGTTAGTGATATTAATTTATTCACAAAAATGCTGAAACTTGTATTTTTAGAGCAATGTTAACATATTTTTTGCCACTGCAGTGAATGTATAGATACAAAAGAGTATGAGGGCCATTAAAAAACTGGCATTTTTTTTATTCTAAAAAAAAGTCAAAGTTCTGCATAAAAGTCAGAGTTCTGTCATTTTTCTTAGAATTAAAGAAATGCATACTAATTTTTTGTTAAATGTCCCTTATCCTCCTCCATACATACGTTCTTAAAAGTAAAAGAAAGATCTGATTTTTTTAAATTACTTTAAAAATTGCATTTCCATGCTGTGATCAGCGAGGCCCAGTCGTTTTTTTTTTTTTTAATTTCTTTTTTTATTGACATAACACTAAACATAACACTCATAAACAACAAACTTACAACCAGCCTGAAAGATTCGGGGCTTTAAAGAAAACATTCAGGGCTGAAGCCCCATAAGCCCCCCCTCGCGCCGCCATGACTGTAACTAGTTATTCATGTGCTCCTTACGTTAGGTAACCCATGAAAACATCGCTCTGTGGTTGTTGAACGTGTTTGAAACACTTCGGGCTGCCGCCTGTTTTCCGGTTCCTTCCCCACCTGAGAGGTGACGTTCCACGTTTCTGAGAGCCAGTCGTCGACGCCAGGGTACAGTACCTCTGGGCCTCCGCCCTTGCCTGCTACCTGGTCTCAACTGCATCTGACCCTCACGCCTCCCCCCTGCAGGCTGTGGGCCCACAGGGTGGCGGCTCCATGACGCTGTTTCAGACTGGGTTAGACCGGGCCCCATGGAGAGAAGCCCGGCCACCAGCAGCTCGTCATCATGCTACCCTCCAAGGTCTGGCTTCAGGGGGTGCCCTGGTATCCTGATCCATCATGAGGGTTTTTTATAGTAGTTTGAGAAAATCGTACTATTTTATATTTCGTAAATGTTTTTCTTATTTGAAATGAAAATTAAAAAATAGCACTAGCTTGAGTAGAATTCATATCACACCTGCAATATGAGTCCAAATAATCAGATATTTCTGACGTTTTTGTTCAGTTTTTATGATAAGTTAAAGAAATTAGTAAATTTACGATTGTGACAGAAGTGGATAATTTCAGATGTAATTTGTACTGATTCATGTCATCTGAACAGTTCTACCTGGCCTACAGGAAAGAACAGATCAGGTTTCATCTGTCTAATATTGTGTTGGTTATAATAGAGAATTAATCCATGCTTTATCTGTTGAAAAATACAGACAATGAGGAACCTGCATGTCTCCTGCATGTTGGCAAATGCAATACCAGAAGAAAGAAAAAAAAAAAAATCACAGGTTGATTATACTGGGGTCCCACACGACAGTGTACCATACCCTTAGCTGTGCCTCCTCCATCCTATTGTCCTATTGTGAAGCTTGCCCCCCCCCCCATCTGTCTCATTTTCCCTCCTTTATACTCTTAGTTATTGGTTGCTGCACGGTAATCATGAGTGGTGTTAAGGAAGGTAGTATCAACATCGTCACTACCTGGAGCTTGCATGTACGGAGCCTGGGTCTGTTGAAGGTGGCGTGCTGTTGAGGCTGTGTGGGCCATGTGGTAAGATAGGTAAGAGATGTCTGCGTGTTGGCATGATGGGTGGTGAGAGCCGGCATGGAGGGGGGTGGCTTTGGGACGCCGCAGATCACTGTTCAGCCCTCTGGAGGTGTCGTGGGACTAACTGGACGAAACACTGACGAAGGAGGGTTCCCACTTGACAACCCCTGTGAAGAGCGGGTTTCTTACTACCCATGGGTCTGCACGGTTGACTTGAGGAGGCAGATAGTAGCGGATTAGGGATTCCTTCACTGAGCGCTGATCCTCTTTATAGGGCACAAGTATCTTGTGTTTCATTCAAAAATTGTTCCAAATGGTTTAGACTTAGTTTCTACTCTGCACTCAGTACTTAAATTCATATTTAAATGAAGTTCTTTTTACTATTACTTGAGTAGACTCATAGACTTTTACTAAAGTACATTTTAACCAGAGTAACTTTTCCTGGAGTACAATAGTCGTGTTTGTTTTCCACCTCTGTATGTGACCCCCAAAAACATTCCCAGTAATGTTGATGTGTCAGAAAGCAAAGCATTTCCATTGAAATTCTGCTTCTAAAACAAAAATAGGATCAAGAAAAGTGAAATAATTCAGTCTCTTTTTCAAGTCCTACACTGTTTTTTGTTGGACTCCAGAAGATTTTCAGGTCCCAAAGTGGGCCGCAGCGGACTGAAGTCTTGGAAAAGCTGGACCAGTGCTGGACTAGGACCTGAGTCACATGTCCTGCCTCCACTGATCTTTCATTGATGAGTCTTTCCAATCAAACCAGCCCTCTACACAATGTATTTGCTGAACAATATGCCAATGTTTTCTTTGAATATATGAGAACGACCTTGTAAGGGAGAAAAGCTGTTAAAAAGTAACACTTTTGAGCTGTGAAGCACCATGAAATCAAACTTCATGTCATGGCCTGAAGAGGCCTGGTCCTCTTTGTCCTGGTCCTGAGCTGCTTTGTTGGCAGCTACAGGCCGTTGACTTTGAGGGGCCTTACTGGCCATGCAGAGCCTCTTTCTTCCACCACTGCTGTCCCCATCATCCTCCAGCCTTCTCTTGACTCCTGCCTTAGTGTGAAAGAGGGTCTGGATGCTTTGGAGGGGATCCGCACTGGCATGCTGGTCTGGGGTGTTGGCAGGATGGTCTATCGGAGCAGGTGTAGCCTGGCTGCTGCTTGGCCTGGACAGACCATGGGCACTTTTGCTGTGATTTGATAATAAAATAGTTAATTGTTGGAAAAAACTGAAACAAAAATGGGCTTTACTCTGCAAACTTATTGATAATAAAATAACTGGTATAGGTTGTCCTACCTGTGCTCAAGTTTTTGCATCTTTGACAGATGAGGAGAGTCGACTGAGTCTTCATCTGCCTTCCTCTTCCTCCCTGACATTCCCACACTGTGTGGAAGTGCATGGAGGAGGGCTGACACCTCTGTGGTCAGCTGCAGCAGGATGGTGAGGGCTCTGCTGGGCAGACTGAGACTGTGTAGAGAAGGAGCCCCCAGCATTCAAGTCTTAAGTGTCCCAGGGTCTCTGGCACACAGCCATAGTCTGGTAACAAGATTGGACATCATGAGGTTAATCTACCTCATCAGCAGTGTGAGTACATTATCAGAACATTTGCTGCAGTAGAGATGTATTTTCATCACTCAACTCAAATGAATCAATCTGTTTAAAAATGGTTTAACTGCAGTTTACTTGCTGAAAATCTTTCAGGAAGTTTAAATCAACTTATAGATGTAAGCATGTAATACACAATGATAGTGTTTCAGTTATTTCCTTTTAAACACTGATAGATTGAAGACTATCTGCTCACATATATATGAGACTGATGAAATGATATTGACTTATAATGAGGCAAATATTGGTTTTGTCTCAGAGAATTAGACTGGTAGATCTGGATTTCTCTGTTAACATTGAAGTGGATCTTTAGTTGAAAACTCATCATGCTCTTAAATCAGAGTTCTGACTTACTATGAGCTGGAGCTGGCCATGCTGGCGATGTGGCTCATGGTAATAAAGGGATGCTCCAGCACCTGACAGGGCGTCAGCCTGTTGGCTGCGTCAAGCTGAAGCATCCCTTTGAGCAGATCCACAAACATTCGTCTGTCTCTGTCTATGGCCTCCAGACTGTCACTCTGTCCTCAGCCAACAGAGACAGGCGGCATCTGGAACACAGAGGAGAAACAACCAGAAAGGTCAGGGATGAAATCAAGAAACAAGAGCCACTAAAAGCACCAATAGGAGACTTTTTTAAAATGCATTTTTGCATGAAGTGGTACATATGTGCAGAAGTTGATCCAGAGACGTCAGCTTGACCTCTCTGGTCTCCTTTTTCTACGAATTGTCCGGAATAGACTAAAATCTTTCCACTGACATGTTTAAATGAAGCATTTTGATTCTGATTTTGTGTCCTTATTCTCAGATCAGAGCAGTGGTGAAATACCTTTAGTTCCCAGGCGTAGTGGTCTGGATAGACCTGGACCTTCTTGAAGAACTTGATGGTTTTGAATCCCTCATCCAGCAGGCTCTCAGGCAGGTACCCTTGTGTCTCCACACTGTTCCTGATCTGAAGATGTAATGCAACAACAAGTTACACAAGGAGCCAAGTCACTGAATTTAAATGGTCAAACTTACGTTTGTATAAGTCACATTTTCATCAGTGTTTACTGTGATGATGTGAGGATTTCAGGAGTTTGGTGCATATCCTACCATGTGGTATACACTCGCCCCAGGGTAGGAACCGAGAAACATCTCAGCGGCCATGACGCCCAGTGACCACACGTCAACCGCCTCTGTGAACGGCAGGCCGAACAGGATCTCTGGAGCTGTGTGGGAGGACAAAGGACCACGAGTCACAATTTAACTCCACTGTTTCACTCATAAATCCTCCCAGAGTCACATGACGGATGTTAGAAGTCTGTGTGGGTGTGAGCCGCCATCACAGAGATCAAACATGGTTCTGGTTACTCACCTGTATGATCGATTCTGAATGTTTGCACCCAACCTAGTAGAGGACATTTTAGTGGCCAGGCCAAAGTCAGTGACCTTGACCTTCTACAGCTGCTGAGTGGGGTCTACCAACATCACATTGTCCAGCTTTAGATCTGCATGGAGCTCAGGTGATCCAGTGCTTTGGGGATCTGAAAAGTCAGTGATAAGTTAAACAACAAGGCCGAGAATTTGACATAAAAGCAGTCATGAATGCCAACGAGAGTAGTGAAACATACCTGCTGGACGATTTAGCGGATCTCCTGAAGGAAGTGGTCTAAAGGCCCCCTCCACAATAAAACTGAACAGACTTCTGTCTCAGTGCTCAAACTCCAGACAAACATAACCATCACACAGGAAGCTGTCGCGCCACCGTACGAGGTTACACTTGTCTGGGTCGAGGTTATCACCTGAGGATAGGAAACAGGTTAAATATGGGCTAAAAAGCATTTCCAGTTCTTGAAGCTGAGAACGGTCTTTAAAGAGTCCTTTAAGCATGTCCAGTTTTAATTCCTACCTCCTGTGCTGCCTGGCAGCGGTCATATTCCATTATCTTGAGCGCTACTTCCTCCTCATCGTTCATCCTCTGCCATTTTGCTACGGTGCCAAAGCTGCCTTGACAACAAATGACCTGACATAGTAAAAGGTTTGGGAAGAGAAGAAAACATCTCCTGTTTTAATTTTGTTCCCCCATTTAGGAGACATGGTCCCGGACATTTAAGAGCTTCTTAAGCTGACACGTGGATCTCAGACTTGAGAAAGCCAAGGATGCTTAGCTTTCAAAGTTGAAGGGATTTGGAAAATGTTTTTCAAAATCAACGAGTAAAAAGCAATTAAAAAAAAAAAAACACCAATAAAGATCAATGATGCTCAAATGCAAAAGTGAAAACACCAACAAACTTCTCAAAAAAGTGACTTCACTCTCCAAACCCACAAAGCACACTGACTCTGGAGCCTATTTAAAGGCGCCCACACACCGCCACATGGTGACTTCCCTGAAAACCGCCTCCCTGCTGGAGGAACTGAACTGGCTAGCGTTTTTTAAAGCGGCTGCTGCCGCTGTGGTATGAGGCGACAATGACATAGAGGTTCTTCAGTAAACGTAGCAGAGCCCGCCCACATGTCCATAACAACCCCCCCTCCCCAAAACCACGTAGAGAACCTCACAGTCTCTGTATATTAACATGTGTAATGTACTATAAAATGGAGGTAAAAGTACGGTTGTGTTAAAATAATTCCCTCTAGAAAACACGTTTCAGTGGTTGTTTCCACAACTTTACATTAAAGTTGAATGGAATATTATATATACACACATTTTTACACTGTACAACTAAAATCAATGCATTTAATGTGTTGTTGAATGTGTATTTACCGTAAAATACCAAATAATTGCTGGGTCCAAATTAACCGCCAGGTGTGGCGTTTATTTGACAAATAAACGCCTGTTCCAAACAAACGCCGGGTGTAATTTATTTACAGCTCCCATATGTGACTGAGATGAGAACCGTATAGAATCAACTCCCAACTCCCCCTCCCTTCCTGTTCTTCTCCCTGTTTGAGCTCCGAAGCTCCGCCCCTCTCTTTACGTACCTCCTGGCGGATGAGAATGTCCGCTGAATTGAATACTGATGGTGGCAAAGCGCTCGTGGAGTGATTTTGCTTTGCTTTTCCACTGAAATCAACGGCACGAAAACACTTCATCTCAACAAATTCTACACAGCACCGAACACCGCCGTAATTCTGCCATTGAATCAACTTCTCACTGAGCTGAGATACGGAGGCTAGAGTGGCCAATAGAAACGCTCCCTCTGGCCTGAGCCTGATTGGCTGCGAGTACTAGCCTCCTCATTGGCTGGGGCACCCCCGTCTCTTGCTGGTTTTCTCAAGTGAGATAGCAGCGCCACGCCCCGGCGCAGCCAAAAAATAAAAAGTAGGACATTAACTTTAAACTGTCTGCCGTCAACTTTGTGTTTGTTTAGTTCCTTACCAGTATTTAAAGTGTTTATTGAGTGTAGAGTAGACAGAAGAAGACAAAAGTATAACTATGATCCTGTAATCTTGTCTTAAAAATCTGAAGGTGATATTCATACTGGTGTAAATAAATACTCTGATTAAATTAACCATATTGTTCCATTTTTGCTAAGCAAGATTTTGTGAAAAAGGAATTAAACGCCTGTTCCAAATAGCCGCCCGGTCCCAAATAAACGCCTGGTCTGCTCAGTGATTCAGACAAATAAACGCTCCGGCTATTATTTGGTGTTTTACGGTATATTAGAGTCATGTTGTAGAGCTGAGGATATTCCAACACCAACATTGTGAGCTCCTCCATAATTTGCTTTGACCCGCTAAGCCTGCCATTCTGGGTTCTCTCCCTCCTTCGATGTGATTGGCTGCTGCCAGACGCTGAACTCCAAGCAGCAGGGCAAAATCTGTGCCCATTCACGTGGGCGGCAACCGCTTCTGGGTCCTACCGCTGCGGTTAAAACCGCTTCCAGTCTGCCGCCCTTCCCTCATTAAAATGAATGGAGGCGGTGAGTCGCCGCACGGTGGTGTGTACAAGACTTCAGGCCAGTTCCTGAAGATTCTGGTCTATTTAGAACCATTTCACAGCCGTTGCACTGATCTATGCCATCATCAACATTCTGCTTTTGTTGGTCTTTAGACAACATTAAAGCTTCACAAGGAATTTATTTATTTATTTATTTGTTTCACGAATTAAATTCAGACAATAACAAACAGTAACTCTGCACAAATGTGCAGGAAATGCCCCCAATAAATACTGTGGGCTTATCAAGGGCCCTTTCTTATGTAGAAATCACAACTGAGATGAACAAGTGGAAGCCATGCTGTTGTATCTGGTGCAGAATGTGGTTTACCATCGTTTTACTAAAATCAGCAGCGTCTGGTTGGAAGCATGTTGGTCCATAACCTGTATTTAATGTACCTCTCAGTTTTAATGCTGCCCCACAGATGTGCAGGTTACCCATGCCATGCACAGCACAACCTGGGATGTTGCAACATCAGAGTTCAACATTTCAGAGTTGATTTTAAACCCCTGTCATTGCAATTCTGAGATCTATGAGACAAAATGGCCACGTCCTCTGACACAAAGTCACAGATTTCTGCTCGGAGCAAAATCAACTTCTCTTGGCTTTCCTTTCCTATTCTTTTTTATATAATGGTGCCATTTCTACTGTGAAAACAAACTGTATTATTTCTAAACCTTTTTGCCTTTCCCGCTCTACACGTCAGGGCTGCCCGTTCTCCCTGCTACTCTTTATTTTAGCGCTGGAACCCTTTGCAATTGCCATACGCAGTAATCCAAAAATAGAGGGCACTGAAGTAGAAGGCTTTAATTTTAAAAGTAGCTTATATGCTGATGACATTTTATTAACTTTAAGTAGGCCTTCACAGTCCATCCCAACAGTTACACAATTTTTGGAGTAAATATGAGGCAATTCCTCTTAATTGTAACACCTTTCTATCCGATTTAAGGGATTCCCCTTTTTTTTATGGAAATCTAATGGAATTAGGTACTTCTCCAAAATATATGGATTAAATGGCCCAAGCGCATTAAAGAAAATAAGAGATGATTTGATTAGATGGTCTTCTTTACCATTGTCTTTGTGGGGAAGGACTGAGGTACTGAAGATGAGCTTTCTCCCCAGAGCATCTTTCATTATGTCAGCAATTCCCTTGCAGTTTCCATCAAGATGGTTTAAGGAGTTAAGATCATTATTTTCATCATTTCTGTGGCGTAACAAAAAAACCCAGAATAAGTCTGAAGAAACTCTCACTGCCCAGAAACAAGGGCGGTCTGGCTGTGCCAGATATTTATCAATATTATTTGGCTTTTAATTCCAGATATCCTATTATATGGGGATATGGTAACCATAACATAATAGGCAGCTGGGAACGGTGGGAGAGACAAATTATTGCTAATTTGAAAAACAAAATATCTTTGGCCTCTTTATGGTCTCATCCTACCCCTCCCAAGGGATTGAACAATTATCAGTTTCTCTTGTAAAATTGTTAAATTGATTCATAACAGACTCAAAATTACAGGTACATCTCTTCCTTCTTGCCCTCTCTGGCATAATCCCTTATTTTTAGCAGGAGGAACACCACTAATCAACATTAGATGGCAGAATCCTGGAATTGAACATTTAGGAGATATATTCAGGGAGGGGAAAATTTTGTCATTTAGTAATTTAAAGGGACAATATAATCTAAACAATTCCTCTTTTTTATTTTATCAACAGCTACATTTTGCAATTAAAACTAACATGAAAAAGGGCATGCCTATGGCAACAGAGAAGGCAATAGATATTACGCTACAAAATGTAACAGCCAGGAAAGGTCAGGTCAGCAGTATTTATAAAGTTTTGAGCCTCTCCACAGACCAGACTAATTCAGCCTTACAAACTCGTTGGGAGAAAGACACAAGTGGCCCTTTCACCTCAGCCACATGGCAAAAAATTGGGAAAAACTCTGTAATATCAAGATGTGTTAGATACAGAATAATTCAATTAAAAATTTTGCACAGGGTATATATCACCCCTGTAAAATGTAAAAAATGAATGTTGCTCTATCAGACAAATGCTGGCATGGCTGCAGTGGCAGAGGCACCTTGATACATTGTCTGTGGGAATGTCCTGCAGTGAACTTATTTTGGCTTGAAGTAACAAAAGCTCTCTCAGAGATGTTTCAGGTTGATATTCCTAAATGTCCTGTACTCTGTATATTAAGCGAAAATTTAGACGGTGTTGTGGTGTTTTACTTTGTATAGTTCGTTTTATTTTGTCAAACTTCCGGTTTCTGGAGGCTGTGACTGGCTGCTAACTTTCTCTGCTCTTCCTGAGTCTTCCACCCCGCCCCCCCGGTGCTGTGGAGAGTCCACACCTGCAGCGAATCACTCATCTAAGATCACTACTTAAGACCTGCTGCGGCTTTCTACAGCGCCTGAGTCTCGCCAACTTTACCTCATGGTAAACGTCAGCTCCAGGCTCCTTCTCTCACGAGATTCCTCCAGAGAAGTTCACCAGTGTTTCTTTGTTAATTATTTTGAGTAATCTCCAGTGCTTGTGTTCTCCTGTGCTCACCTCTAACGTGCCTCTCCATTCCTTTCCATGCCTCCTGCCCAGATCACCGCAGCCAGCTCCAGCACTCTCTCACCCTCTCAGACTCTTGGAATCCCTCCTCCTGTTCCCACTTACCTGCACAATAAAACTGTTAAAACTGCTTCTCCGCCTCCACATCCTGGGTCCTACCACTACACTAACAGAAGACTCAGGCCAGAAAATGGACTCTGCAGCCTCGGACACCCTCAAGACAGCAATCACTCATCAAGGACAACGACTCGGCCAGCACGAATCCATTCTCAAAGGTATCATGCAATCTCTACAGACTCTCAACACTCAGGTCTCCAGCATTTTAGAGCAATTACTCTCAGCCACTCAGTCTCATCACCCCTCTCCAGAGCCTCCACCTGTTAACAATCAGCCAACCTCAGCAGATCCCTCACCTTCTCCTCCCCACCCCCACTTTAGAGAGCCCCAGGTCCCTCACCCTGACTTCTTCTCAGGAGAGATAGGTAACGCTGGAGGTTTTTTGCTTCGTTGCTCACTAGTGTTTGACCAGCAACCTTTGAGTTACCCCACTGACAGAGCTAAGATTGCTTTTGTTATGAACCTGTTACGCGGGAAGGCCTCCCGCTGGGCCACTGCTGTTTGGGATAGAGAATCCCCAGTGTTAGCTTCCTATTCTGAGTTTTCTAGTGAATTATGTCGTATCTTTGATCATCCCCTTCAGGGCCAAGAAGCAGCAAAACGCTTATTTTCCCTCTCCCAGAGTTCCAAGTCTGTGGCAGATTTTTCTATTGATTTTCGCATTGTAGCTTCAGAGAGCCGGCGGGGGGAGGCCGAACTCAAGGGCATGTTTTTGAGAAGTCTTTAAGAGGAACTTAAGGACGAATTAGCTTCTTGGGACGAGCCCGACTCCCTTCAGGGCCTTATTTCTTTAGCCATTCGTATTGACAATCGTTTGAGGGAGAGGCAGAGGGAGAGGAGTCAGCATAGGTCATTCAGGTCCCGTCCTGTAGCTCCCCCTTCTGTTCAACCCACTCCTCCTTCCCCTGTTAGACCGAGACCTCCCGATGAGTCCTCCTCTACCCCTGTAGACGAGCCCATGCAATTAGGTCGTGCCAAGTTAACCCCCAGTGAACGCCAAAGACGAATTAGTCTGAGATTGTGCATTTATTGTTGTCAGGCGGGCCACTTCCTTGCTAATTGTCCCCAGACGCCAAAAGAGAGGGCTCACCCGTGAACGAGGGCACTCGTGTGAGCCAGACCTCCTCCTCCTCTAGCCCTCCCCTGCGCATAGTTGTTCCCTCCAGTGTCCTCTGGGGGCGCGATTCCGTCCCCATACAAGCACTTGTTGATTCCGGAGCAGATGATAATTTTATTCAAGACAACCTAGTCCAACAGCTCCAACTCCCCCTAGAACCCTTATCTGCTCCCAAGAACGTCACCGCCTTAGATGGCAGACTCATTGCTAAAGTTACTCACCGGACTGTTCCCATAACTCTTGTTATCTCTGGCAATCACTGCGAAAACATCCAACTTTTTGTTATCCCGTCTCCTCATGCTCCCATTGTTTTAGGTCTCCCTTGGCTCCAGTTACATAACCCACAGATCAATTGGACTACCGCTACCATTACCAACTGGAGCGTCCATTGTCACTCCCACTGCCTCCGTTCAGCTATTCCCTCAGTAAGTCGCCCCCCCGTCGCTCCCAATCATCCCGATCTGTCTAATGTTCCTCCTGAGTACCATGACTTAGCACAGGTGTTTAGCAAGGAGCTAGCTGTCTCTCTTCCTCCGCATCGTCCTTACGACTGTGCGATTGATTTACTCCCCGGTGCACCCCTGCCTAGTAGTCATCTATTCATGACTCGCTAGCTACAGGTCTCATTCGCCCCTCCTCGTCTCCACTAGGGGCTGGATTCTTTTTTGTTAAAAAGAAGGACTCCACAGTCCATCCCTGCATTGATTTCAGAGGCCTTAATGACATCACAGTTAAAAATAAATACTCACTCCCCTTGATTGACCCCTCCTTTGAACCCCTCTGCTCCGCCCAGGTTTTTTCCAAATTAGATCTGAGAAATGCTTATCATCTCATCAGGATTAGAGAGGGGGACGAATGGAAAACTGCCTTTAAGACCCCTATTGGCCACTTTGAATATCTAGTCATGCCTTTCGGTCTCACAAACGCCCCCGCAGTCTTTCAGGCTCTCATTAATGATGTGCTCAGGGACATGTTAAACCGTTTCGTGTTCGTCTATCTGGACGATATATTGATCTTTTCTTGTTCGCTCCAGGAACACCAGCAACATGTCAGGCTAGTTCTCCAGAGACTGCTAGAAAACAAGCTTTATGTCAAGCCTGAGAAGTGTGAGTTTCACACCCCTTCAGTGAGTTTCCTAGGGTTTATCATCGCTCAAGGCCAGTTACAGCCAGATCCTGCCAAAATCAGGGCAGTGATAGAGTGGCCTGTCCCTAGCAACCATAAAGAGCTCCAGCGATTCCTAGGGTTTGCCAACTTCTATAGAAGATTTATTAGGGACTATAGTAGAGTGGCTGCTCCTCTCACTAGGCTTACCTCCTCCAGCTCCCCCTATCGGTGGTCCCCTGAGGCTGCTGAGGCTTTCTCCCACCTTAAGACTCTGTTCACCTCAGCCCCTGTCCTGAAACAGCCTGACTCCTCCCTCCAGTTCGTGGTTGAGGTGGATGCCTCTGAGACCGGAGCTGGGGCGGTACTGTCTCAAAGAGACCCCAAGACCCAGAAGCTTCACCCATGTGCCTTCTTCTCTCGCCGGCTGTCCCCATCTGAGAGAAATTACGACGTTGGAAATAGAGAGTTGCTGGCTGTGGTGTGGGCTCTACAGGAGTGGAGGCACTGGCTGGAGGGCATGCAGCACCCCTTCATCATTTGGACGGACCATAAGAACCTCACCTACCTGCGCACGGCACGCAGGCTGAACTCTCGTCAAGCCCGATGGGCCCTATTCCTCAGCCGTTTTCACTTCACCCTTTCCTACAGACCAGGCTCTCGGAACACAAAGCCAGATGCCCTTTCCCGTGTCCACTCTTCATCCCGTGAGGACGCTGAGCCTGACCTGATTCTTCCCCCGTCCTGCGTAGTTGGAGCCGCCACCTGGGATATAATACAGACTGTTAAGGACGACCAGAGACTCCAGCTGGATCCCGGTACCGGACCCTCAGGGCGCCTCTTTTTTCCGGACTCAGTTCGCTCTCCAGTGCTCCAGTGGGCCCACGCATCCAAGCTCACGTGTCACCCAGGTTTTCAGAGGACCCTCAGCTTCCTCCAGCAAAGTTTCTGGTGGCCTGGCATGACTAAAGACACCCGGGAGTTCGTAGCGGCTTGTTCCATCTGTGCCCGAGGTAAATCTTCCCATCAACCTCCTGCCGGTTTGCTGCGCCCCCTTTCCATCCCTGGTCGTCCCTGGTCCCACATCGCCTTGGACTTCGTCACCAGTCTACCGCCCTCTGATGGGAACACCGCCATCCTCACTGTGGTGGATCGGTTTTCCAAGGGAGTCCATTATATTCCTCTCCCCAAGCTCCCTTCTGCCCTAGAGACTGCTCAACTGCTCGTTCTACATGTCTTCAGGCTTCATGGCATCCCAAGCGACATTGTGTCGGACCGCAGACCACAGTTTGTGTCTCGTGTTTGGAGGGAGATCTGCAACGAACTGGGAGCCACGGTCAGCCTGTCATCCGGGTACCACCCGCAAAGTAACGGGCAGACTGAGAGAGCCAATCAAAGCCTGGAAGCTGCTCTTCGTTGTGTTGTTGCTCATCACCCCACCACGTGGAGCTCTCACCTCCCTTGGGTCGAATATGCTCACAACTCCCTCACCTGCTCTGCTACCGGCATGTCTCCATTCATGTGTTACCTGAGTTATCAGCCCCCCTGTTTCCCGACCAAGAAGCCTCCGTGTCAGTACCCTCTGTGCAACAACACCTTCAATGTGTCAGAGAGGTTTGGCGGTCAGCCAAGGCTGCGCTCTCGCGCACGGCTGACCGCAACCGTAGATTGGCTGACACTCACCACACTCCTGCCCCTGAATACCATCCGGGCCAGAAGGTTTGGCTCTCTTCCAAGGACCTACCTCTTGAAACAGAATCCAGAAAACTGACCCCCCGCTTCGTTGGACCTTTTGAGATCACCAAAATCATCAACCCCTCTGCCGTGCAGCTCAAACTCCCCGAGTCTATGAAGAGCCACCCCACGTTCCACATGTCTTTGTTGAAACCTGTATCCACTAGTGACCTGAGCCCTCCAGCCGTCGCCCCTCCACCCCCCGGATCATCGATGACCATCCTGCCTTTACTGTCTCCAAAATCCTGGATGTGCGACCTCGAGGCCGGGGATACCAGTTCCTGGTCGACTGGGAGGGGTATGGTCCGGAGGAACGATCCTGGATCTCCAGGAAATTGATTTTGGACGACAGCCTGTTACGAGATTTCTACAGGGAGCACCCGGACAAGCCTGGCAGGACGCCAGGAGGCGTCCATTGAGAGGGGGGTACTGTGGTGTTTTACTTTGTATAGTTCGTTTTATTTTGTCAAACTTCCGATTTCTGGAGGCTGTGACTGGCTGCTAACTTTCTCTGCTCTTCCTGAGGCTTCCACCCCGCCCCCCCTGGTGCTGTGGAGAGTCCACACCTGCAGCGAATCACTCATCTAAGATCACTACTTAAGACCTGCTGCGGCTCTTTACAGCGCCTGAGTCTCGCCAAACTTACCTCACGGTAAACGTCAGCTCCAGGCTCCTTCTTTCACGAGATTCCTCCAGAGAAGTCCACCAGTGTTTCTTTGTTAATTATTTTGAGTATTCTCCAGTGCTTGTTTATTCCTGTGCTCACCTCTAACATGCCTCTCCATTCCTTTCCAGTGCCTCCTGCCCAGATCACCGCAGCCAGCTCCAGCACTCTCTCACCCTCTCGGACTCTTGGAATCCCTCCTCCTGTTCCCACTTACCTGCACTATAAAACTGTTAAAACTGCTTCTCTGCCTCCGCATCCTGGGTCCTACCACTACACTAACATAACAGGTGTAGCTGTAAGAACAATGAGATTTGTAGCACTTGGTTGTTTTGCTGCTAAACGTAAAATTGTTATGAATTGGAAGATTAGAGCCCCAGGCTGTTTTAGTTTGAGTAGTTGGTTGGAAGAATTTATTGATTTAATTGGTATGGAAAGAGCAGCTGCCACTTTATGGCAGCTCAATCAGGGTTTAGATGGCCTATGGGATACAATAAGGTTATATTTAAGTTCTTTACCAGTTTGAAGGAAATTAATTATGAACCACATGTAGGTAGCGTTTTTTTTTTTTTTTTTGTCTTTTAATATTGTATGTTATTGTTGATGTATAGTGATGTGGGTTTTGTCAAGTGTTTGTTTTTGTGTTACTGCTTGTCTATTAAGTGTTGTCTGTCTGAGGAAAAAACATTAATAAAAAAAAAAAAAACTTCTCTTGGCTTTCCTGACACAGGTATGACATTGATATCTGGGATCATCTTGCATTATCAGCTTGCACACTAAACCTTGACATTTGTCTTTCACCACCAGGGGGTGCCAGCATATGAAAGTGACAAGGTCTACATTTTTAAAGTTCCACGTTTTATAACCTCTACAAAGCTGTAATGCCGTCCTTTAGGACGACAGTTTGATGACTAAATTTCAGAGTCGGAGTCCTTGTAACATAAAAAGGTACTGTAATAAATCCTCTCCCTGTAAATGTCTGTATTTGTTTCCACAGGATCGTATTCAGAGGTCTCCGCCGTGACAGCAGAGGTTTTATAACTTAATCTCTCAAACTTCTCCACACTTGAACTCGACTTGAGCTCGTGGTTCTCTTCCAAACGCTGCGGGCTGCCTGGAACGCCGCCGTCGGCACTGAGTGCGCTCACACCTTCATCACATGGATTTTCTTGTGGAGGTGCTTCAGAGATCAAGTCGTGGGAAATGAGAGTTTTGCCAAAGGCCACCCGGCGTTGTGTGTTTGTGTGAGCGTGGGCGTCCGTGTGGGCGGATGGCGAAGGATCAGAAACATATGTTTATTAAAAAGGCAGGAACAACATGAGCAGCAATGAAACTGTGCTGGCTTTATTTCCACTCATCTTTCTCTTTTACACCTCACATAAATGAGGTTAGACAGCTTCAATTATCCCAAATAAGAGCAGCAATTATTCCTGAAAACTCCCCGGCTGCTGCGTTTAGTAAAAAGCGCTGAGAGAAGGAGACTTGTTTGTCTTTAGCTCTGTTCTGCTGGTGTTTTTCAGAGAAGAATAGGAATAACAGAGGGGAAAACTACAATTGAGGACTGCTGAGTCTTTATGAAATTCAAGCATCAGCCGTGTCTATTTAACATTAATGTGCCTTTTAAAGGCCTCTAACATGAGCAGAATCACCATTATAAAGGCAGAAACAGAATACAAGTGTGAATATTCATACAAACAAATGTATCACTGGATTTTTGAGAGCCCTGAGGTTCTTGAGCTCGTTTTAGCTCAGAGAAAGAGGCGGGACAGTGAAAACCCTGATTTATAAGGGTGGTAGTGAGGAGTTTCCTTGGGGGGTTTAACTCTCAGCTGACATTAAAGAATAATCATGATCCATGAATCAGATACAGCAACAGAACAGCAGCTTCCTGTAGATCACACTTCCTCATTGTCCTAACATTCAGCGTTGCCATAGTGACAGTAAGCATGTTGTGTCAGGAGGGTTTCCTTCATGGCAGCTGCTTCAAAGATCTTAAGAATAATTTGCTCCAAATGATTTTTATTCAAGCATGTAGTGAGTCACTACAAGCTTTCAAACCACCAACGTAATTTCACCATGCCAAACCGTGGCTGTGGATAGTTTTTTGAACCAGCGTCTATTTTTTCAAAGTTTCTCTCCTGAGGGGCCAGACCAGCATGGTGGTGGTAGCATCATGCTGTGGGGATGTACCTCAACAGCAGGAACTAAGAGACTAGTAGGGTTGAGGAAAAGATGGATGCAGCGATGTACAGAGACAGCCTTGATGATAACCTGCTCCGGAGCACTCGAGACCTCAGACTGGGGTGAAGGCTCCTCTTCCAACAGGACAACGACCCTGAGCACACCGCCAAGATGACAAAGGAGTTTCAGGACGACTCTGTGAAGGTCCTTGAGTGGCCCAGCCAGAGCCTGGACTTGAACATCTGAGAGATCTGAACATGGCTGTACACCAACGCTCCCCATCCAAGCAGATGGAGCAGAGAGGTTCTGCAAAGAAGAACGGGAAAAGTGCCCATAAAAAGGTGTGCCAAGCTTGTGACATCATACTCAAAAAAAAAAAAAAAAACCTGAGGCTGTAATCACTGCCAAAGGTGCTTCAACAAAGTACTGAGCAAAGGCTGTGAATACTTATGTATATACTTTATTTATTTATTTATTTTATTTTAGAAGAAGAAGAAGAAGATATTCCTTTATTAGTCCCACAAGGGGAAATTCACAGTTTACACTCTATTGTTATACATGCTACACACACATAGGCTGAATTACATGCAAATACACATGCACAAACAGGATCCCCATGGACATGCACTAATGGAGAGATGTCAGAGTGATGGCCTTGCTGCTCTTGTTGAAGCGCTGCCGTGAGCTGTTGGGGGTTCAGTGCCTTGCTCAAGGGCACTTCGACAATGCTCAGGAAGTGGCCTTTTTCAATATATTTGCCAAAGTTTTCACTTCATCATTACGGAGTACTGTGTTAGAATTTTGGGGTTAAAATGAATTTAATCCATTATGGACCAAAGCTAACAAAATGTGTAAAAAGTGAAATGTGTGAATACTTTCCAGATGCACTGTACGGCTAATTAACGCTCACTGGAATTACTCCTCTGACCAGTCTGTCACACAAACAGGTGAGCTGATTGGTCCAGTACGAGGGGGTTAACTCTCCTGGTTGTAAAGGTGCCGTTACACATGGACTGGAGGAGAGAGAGGCAGAAACATCATTCAATCTTCTAATATATCAGTGTTTATCAAAGGACCAAAAAATAAACCCAGATTTATGCAGCATATCCTTCTTACAAAGCTCCGATCTGAAACAACCATGCAAGACCTGACCAGTCAGAGTTGTTTGAGGAGGAAGACCTGGTAGTTCTGCAGTTTAGTCAGACTGGAAGCTGATAGTAATGGTGGCGTGATTAGCTCAGATGTTGCTATAGTATGGAGGCAGTTTTATCAGAACTTGACATTTCTTTAAGAAAAGGAGAGAGAGCCACACCGAAAGCTTTTCATGGCCCAGAAGAAGTTTTTTCTCTTTTCTCTTTCTTGGTCCCGTCACTTTCTAACCGGGCCCAAACGGTTCAGACGGGAGCTTTGCAAGATGGATTCACCGGTGAGAAACATGGAAACGGGCGTATCCATCTGCTTTACAAGGTTAAGAAAGGGTTGAAATGACTAAAATGTGGCTAAATCTCAAATGCATTTCATTTAAAGACTAAAACTGAGACTAAAATTAAAAATAGCTGCCAAAATTAACACTGACCAGGAGGCAACTGATCCAACACAGGTGTTGATATGAATAGGTCATGTCCACTGAGCTGTTCAGGGACCTTGACGTTTCTGTGGGCACACCCACCACCACCTACTAACCTGGCCGTGTTCTGCACTTACTTTTATGCTTGTCCATACATCATCAGCTTGATTTCCTGGTACTTATCTCTAAGTCCCTGCTGCTTTAGGTCAAAAGAGCCTCATGTTTTCTGTCTTAATGAGAGGAAACAGATGCTCCAGACCATGACTGTAACTTGTCTTTGTGTTCTCTCTAACTTTACTCACCTGCACAGAGGGATGGCTCAGGTGAGGAGTTTTCTGTTGTCCTGAAAGATCCTCTCCAGTGATTTATCCTCTGCCTGCCTCCCTCTCTCTGCTCCTTTAGGGCCTGTTTGAAAAAGCCAAGGACCAGCGAACGCAACATTTGATCATTAACACAAAGTCATTAAGAGTGCTCCCTCTGTTACAGAGCTCTATCAGCAGAGCTCACATGGAAATAAAACCTGAGACACTCACATTTACCTCCTTTATCTCTCTCTCTCTCCGTCTCTCTCCTATGTTTATGTGCAGAGACTCATCATTTGCTCTAATGTTTATTTGCTGAGGTGGAAGGAGGCGAGGTGACAAATGTGCTGACGGAGGTGAGGAGCATTAGCAGGTGAGGCAATGCATTAAACGGCTCTGACTCCATCGTTTAGGTAATGTCCCGTTTGTTTTAGATTCATGGCTCGTCCGGAAGCTCCGCAGATGGAGAGTGGTCGAGCGTGAGTCTGCTGCTTCACTCTGTTTATACACGGCTCCACATCAATCTGAGCGTGCCGCTGTTCCACTGTTTATACGCCGCTCTACATCAGCGCTTACAAACAGAAAGAGGGTTTAAAGGGACTGAAATACACTTTATCAGAGGATTCTGTCAAGGTGACTTTGGGCAAAATAACAAACATTACATGGTTGTTGTGATTGTTTTATTCCAGTGAGTGAGAGATCAGACGTCTGAGTGCGACCACAACAAGATTATGATACAAGCCACGCCTGCAGCCATTCTAGTGGAAAGGGGGGCTAAATCTAAAAAATGTGGACCTGGTTGCAGTTTCCATCTTAGCCCCTAAAGTCTTCAGTACCTTAAAGACTGGCCAGTGGAGCAGCTGACAGGGGCAGCAAACTGTGGAGTGTCATTGCAAAGTCCAGGTAACAGACAGCAGAATAGTTGTTTAAGTCCAGGAAGACCTCCCTGATAACAAAACTCCTCTGGCTACATGTGGGCCACATGTAGTCCTCTATATAGTCCTCTATAGTCCACTGTCATACTGGACTATATAGAGCAGTGGTTCTCAACCTTTTCAGCCCATGACCCCCAAAATAAAGGTGCCAGAGACCGGGGACCCCCACTGTACCTGAAGGCGGTTGGACACAGCCGTGCACATTCAGGAATAGTCATGTGGAGACAAGGCCGTACATAAGGGGGGATAAAAGGGCGAGCTTCCTGGGGCCCAGCTAAACTGGGGGCCCATGGAGGTCAGCAAAGCCATGGTCTATTGTAAAGTAAAGCTGTGCTATCCCTATTTTGTTTTTAAAAAGGAATTAACCCCTTAAAGTCTGTTGTATCGTTTTAATGATACTGCTATCTAATCAATATGATCAATAAATTACTAAAAATTCTGAATACAATCTGATAAAAGATTAAAAATGCCCTCCAGTGGATTATCAGATACCAAAAACACCTAATGAGATTCAAAAAATAAATGGTACATTTATGGACATTTGGATTTTTGGAGATTTCATTAGAAAGTGAAATAAACATTTCAGTTCCAAAAAATGAGAATTTCCTGGCTATAATTTGTGTTTTCAGGCTTTAATGGGTAAAATGGTTTAAAAATTGGATAAATGGGTAATAATGGAAAAAATGGTGGAAAAGGGGGTGAAATTGGACTTTAAAAGTAGCAGAAATGGGTTAGAAGTGGCAAACATTATATGAGAATGGCAAAAAATTACAAAAAAAGACAAAAATGGGCATAAATAGAGTAAAAAGTCTTTAAATTGGCAAAAATTGGTGGAAAACTGGTGAAATGGGAAGAAAAATCTATATAAACAGGTAAAATGGTGCTAACTGAGAAAGAAAAAATAGATAAGGGCAGAAATTTGTCAAACTGAAAAATGGGCATATCAGATAGTGAAATGTGGTTAAAATGGGAACAACTGGTCAAACAAAGTGGTTAAAATGGGATGAATAGTGACAACGTTAGGCTTATGTGGCAAGAATTGGATTAGAAGTGGCAAAAACAGGAGAAAAAAGTGTTGGAAAGGGTTAAAATGGCAAAAATAAGTGTTGAATGGAAACGTGTTAAAATTTGTAGGTAAAAATGATGAAAACTGGTTAAGATTTGGCAAAATTGGTGTAAAGTGGCAACAAAATATTCTTAGTTTTTTTTAGGAAATCTGGAGACCCCCTCTTAGTGTCTCGCAACCTCTAAGGGGGTCCCAACCCCAAGGTTGAGAACCACTGAAATAGAGGACTATACAGTGGATATAATCTAGAGACAACGTTCTGTGGCAAAACTTTCATGAATATTTTGGTGTATTATCACTTATTTTTATATGATGGTCTCATGTCTTGTCATCATCATGGGGGAAACAAAGTGACTTCACTTTATACTTTAGTTAATACCAAACAATCAAACCAAGTCTAAAACATGGAGTGATCCGTGTCCCTCGTTCATCCGTCATGTTTGAGAGCAGCAACCGCCATGCATGATGGGAAATATTGCTGGGCTAGTGACCGTTGGTTGTTCCCTACTTTTTAAAATGTTCTGTGGAAGTGATTTAGGACACAGCCACTGAAATCAGACTCTTGTTTTTCATGTTGTTAGTTTTTAATCCAGGCCTGCACTGCTCAGTATTGCTGCACGTTTTCACTGTAAATCAAATCACTGGGATGTTACTCTCAATTTTGATCATCATCTGGCCATTTTTTTATGGCCAGATGATGATCTCGATTTTATCACTTTTTTTTTTCATTAAATTTCTGAGAAAAATTTGCAAGTTAGTGACCAGAAAAAAACCTTTTCTCTGATTTTTCTCTATTTCTTCTGCACCATCCTGTTGGCCAATGCATTATGTGTGTGTGTGTGTGTGGGTGTGTGTGTGTGGGTGTGTGTCCTGCAGCTGAAGCTTTAAACAAGTAGCCTGTTCTTCCACTATGCAATTTCCCTGTTTACAGACTGCCAAATAAAGGAAATATAAATATGACACACATTTGATGAATTTTTGAGACATGTGGTCATGCAGTTAAGTAGTGTCTGTATGTTGTTTTAATGCAATTTTGATTTTTATTTAGAAATGTTGGTGTATATGTTGCTTTCCTGCTCTGGATGACGCTGTGATGAGCAGAGACATAAACGTGTCACACTGGTACCTGCATGCTGCTCACAATGAAGGAGAGAAGAGGAGGAAAGGCAGCTGCAGCAGTATGAATGTAGGCCAAAGAAATGCGTGTATATTAATGATTTTACTGTTTAAAACATTTTCTAATAATGATCCATGTCTGAACGTTGCGGACATCACTGCCTCCCTCCGTAAGAAGACGCTGATGTTATAACGTTTCATCCGTGACTGCGTTATCCTGACGTTTACTTGCCAGGTGGAAAGGCTTGTAAATAACTCGGAAAATAATAATTGAAAGCAAAACAATGTTGGCTGTAACAGTTACAACAGTGGGCTACCTGCCTCAGACACACTTTACCCTGCTGAACCGTGGTATGTGGACAGCAGACCGGAGGACGCTGTCTTTAGAGCTCATCAAAAAAAACGCTGATAAGCTTTGTGAAGATTGTGCAAATAAATATTTTTTTGCACGCTGATGGTTCAGAAAACCAAGACGAAGCTTCATATAAGAGTTAGAAATCATCATGAGAGCTAAATCTTAAGTTTCCCTCTCACTTGCAGCATAAGTCTCCGCTGCATCAGGGAGCGGGGCAAAGAGCAAGAAGTAGCTGATCCTACGATATAACAGATCAAGCAGATCGACAATACATTCTATTTCTTAACCATCTGAGATCGTCTTATCATGCACCCCTATTAAAAACCACATGTGGCCCAGATTTCACCATCACTGCTTCGACTATGCAAGTTTCCTAGAAGAGAAACTCCCTCCAAGCCTTAAGGTACGTGCTGAAGCGTAGAGGTTACCGTTTGGCCCATTTGATGCTACATATATATGCTGGGCTGCTGTAAATGCCGCAGTGTTTCCTGGACAAGCATAATATGGAAAAAAAGAACGATTGAAATCTCAAATGTCCAGTTTAAGACTGTTGGAGACAGGAGGATCTGAAGGATCCCTATAACCACACCCAAGAACCGAGCATGTAGCAGGTTGAGACCTCTCTCAGACGATCCACCAGTCTGCCACACCATGATGACCTATAATCCATCCATCAGCCAATCAGCTGCTCCCTGAGGGAGAACATCATCAATTTCCTTCAGCAACAATCAGACCTGAAGTGTGAGCGTCTGCTGAGTGTGCAGGTATGAAGCACCTGGACAGGTGCAGGGCTGCATGCATGCATGAGTGTGAGACTAAGAGGGACATGTGGAGACTGACTGTGGTGTGTTCGTGTTTCTCTCCTAAAAAGGGGCGACCAAACATGCAGACGTGTGAACATGGACGCTACATGAGAAGACAGAGATGAATCCTGGTCAGGACGGCGCTCTGTGTGCAGAGCTGCAATGCATGTCTGAGTGCACAGGTGCTGTGTGTGTATCTCTGAGTGTGTATTTGTGTGTCAGTGTTAGTGCAGGCGTTCGTCCCTAACAGCTGTTTGTATTCCATCTCTACGGTTGTAGCGTTAGCTGGTCCAAACCTAATTAACAGTGTCTGCAGAGGGAGCGCGCTGGTGCTGAGTGCTGCCGGTAATGTGATGTCACAGCGGATTAGGATGATGGGCCGACGGAGCACGCCGCTGGTGTGTCTCTACCAATCCACTCAGCTCGCTTTAGATCAGCTCAGAGCGGCTAAAAAAGGAGCAGCAGAGCCACGCTGTGGTTTTAACTCTTTAACTCATTGAGTGCCAGCCCTTTTATAAAATGGAAAGTGGGTTGTGCCAGCGTTTTTGGCCATTTTGAGTCATCTTTCAAGACCCACAGAATATTTTGTACTATGATTCTGAAAACACCAAATAGCTCAAATGAGAGAAGAAACTCTCTATTTCATCATGGAAAAAAACGTTTGTTTGCATCTTGTTCTGTTCTTGATTTATCTGAAGTTGAATAGAGGCTAGTTTCACCAAAAACACCCCTTTTTTCTAGAAAGCTGAGGAAAATGCATTTTAGTGAAAGAGAGTCTGTCAAGCAGAACAGTGATTTGAATGTTAAAATTTTGCCTTCAATGACATAAAAGACATCTGAAAATTGTATTACAAATGTTCTTTTATTATAGAATAAATAACAATGCTTCCAGTCACTGTCATTCACACTCTGGAACTGGACGGCCTCTACGGGACCCCCCTATACGCCCACGTCCTCTCCTGCTTGTTGCTGTATGCATCCAGCTGGCGAGAGGCTGCCTTATTTCTCTGATGCACAGGGGAGACCTCGTGGCATCCTTTAGCCTCTTGGTCGGCACAGACAGATGAATTAAAGCGCCGATCCCTGGACTCGCTGTCGTTAAGTCCAGTGTCGGTTTCAGTGAGTAAGCGATTTCTCACGCAAAAGTTTCAAGTTTCTTCCAGCGTCTAAGTTAGAACTTTTAGCTTAGATTGCCTCCGTAATGATCGCTCTGCTCTTTGACCCCAGGGTCTCCACCTCTGATGTTTGATCTACCGTCACTTCGGACCGTAGTGTTCCGACTACATATCCCAGAAGCCCTTAAACTACTCACAGGGAGTGTGAGGGCGCCTCCTTGTGCTAGCCGCATAAAGAACACTTTGACATATATATACGTCTATGGCACTCAATGAGTTAAGGTTCTCCAGGCCTCAGGACCGACCCCACCTTTAAGATGACTAATCATGACCCAGTTTTAAAGAACAATTCTCAACCTCTCAGAGTTTTTTTATGAAGAGTGTTTGGAGCTGAGAAAGAAAAAACACATCACTACACCGCAGCTTCAAACCTCAATGTGTTTCTGTTTCCCCTTAAAGAAAATCCAAGTCTGGTGTGTTTAGAGGAATGAGGAGTTCCAGCTGGTGGCGCTAGCGCACAACACTGCCGACCGACTGAAGGTACGAGTGTCTGAAATAATCATGGGTTTACCCACTGAACCAAACTGTACGAAATCAAACAGACTCAGGCTGTTGGAACGAATTTCAGAGTTTGAATGTAATTCGAATATTTAAAAACTCATTAATATTAGAAAGCTGAAATTACTATTCTAGCGTGTTTTTAAATATTTTTGCTGTTTATAATCGCTCTCCAGACTCTCCCCTCTCTCCTTGGCCTCTACTTCACCCATATGTAGGTGAAGGAACCAAACATTTCGTCACCTGACACGTGACATGATGAACAATAAAGTTTTCACACCAAAACACAGAGGCGCCAATGGCTGCCATTGGGGATGTTATCGCCAAGGTGGTGCCACGCTGGTGGTGATCTGACAAGTAGGGCTTTGCAGAGCTGCTGATGTACGAGCGTAAAACCGCGCTGCCTGCTGACAGTAATCCGCGGTCGTGGTGGAAAATGTTCTGGTCCAGGTATCCTCTCCTGTCCCAGCTGGCACGCTGTGACCTGTGCATCCTGGTCAGGGCGGAGTAGGTCTTCTCCACGGCTGGGACGATAGTGAAGAAAACACTCTGTTCTTGATTCAGAAGACGTGGATCACCTCGTCTTTTTAGGTAAAAACATTTAGGGACAAGATAGCACTAACATTTTTAAATGTTTTGTTCATTATAAACATGATGTCATCACCGCGTGATGACAGTTTAATTTATTTTTGTTTGCCATTTAACTTTGTTAGATACTGCGTCTGTTCTTTTGTTGGGCAGAGGGACAAGACAGGATTAAGTTCAGTTCTAGACTCAAACTTTATTCCAATGACCATGTGAAAGGTAAATACTCGGCTGAGTGTCTCCTTCTCTTGTCACACAGGATCAAGAAAGAGAGACGATCTCCGGGTGCGTATTACATTTATCTTCACGGGATGGCCCGTCTGCACAATGTTGTCTACCCGCCCCCTCTTTCTTTGGGTGCAGAGGAGAGAGAGTGACACTCTCACAGAGCTGCTGAAAATAATATAAACATGACTATACGTGACAAAATACTCTGTGTACGTTAACGTAAGTGTGTGTGACCTGTGTCATGGCCCTCTCTGTTTATCAAACGTACAGACAGTTTACCAAACTGTCTGGATCTCTGTGACCATTATTTCTAGGCAAAGACACTGCTTCATCAATGCACTGTGTGTTTTACAATTTCTAACCCGTTTGTTGGTTTAAAGTTGACCATCAGTACAAAAATAAAGGCCTCTTTATGGTGCAGGTGGCTGTGTTTCCACTAAAAAAGTACATGAAAATGAACTTTAACTACTTTTGCTTTAAGCTCATTATTTCTTCATTGCAATCTTGTCATATTGGAGGGTCCTCTAGTGCAGAGGTTCTCAACCCTGGGGGTCGCAAGACACTGAGAGGGGGTCTCCAGATTCCCTAAAAAATACAACGAATATTTATAAACTAGAATGGCCGTCTGAGGCGGCAGACCCACGCCTAAGCAGCGCCACCGAGGAACTCACGCTTCCATTGATTACTGTGGCGTTCAAAATTTCGAAGTCCGAGAAAAAACAGGTGCGCGGATCATCACCAAAATGTAATCAATTCTTCCCTGTCACTATCCCAATATTCCCTGAAAGTTTGGTGACAATCCGACTTTCTGTTCTGGAGTTATCTTGTACACATACAAACAAACAAACAAACAAACAAAGATACAGAACCCTTTACATAACCCCCTGCCGATTTCATCGGTGTGGGTAAATACATTCTTGCCACTTTACACCAATTTTAACCCATTTTCATCAGTTTTCCCATAAATTTTAACACATTTTTGTCATTTAACACCTATTTTTGTTAGTTTTAAACTCTTTCCACCACTTTTTTCTGTCTGTTTTTGCCCCTTTAAGCCTAATGTTGTCTCTGTTGACCCATTATTGCTACTATTAACCCATTTTTACCAATTTTTTAGAACCAGTTTTTCCCATTTTACCCACATTTAACTATCTGATATGTCCATTTTGCTAGTTTAACCAGTCTGCCAGTATCTGCCTATTTTCTCTTTCTCAGTTAACACTTTTTATCAGTTCTATCAAATTTTCAATTCCATTTTTTCACCAAATTTCCACTCATTTGTACCATTTTAAAGCCATTTCAGCCACTTTTGAACTCCACCTATTACCACTATTTATGCCCGTTTTTTCTACTTTGACCATTTTTTGCCACTGATTGTTTTTGTTGCCATTTTTTGTAATTGTTGCCACTTCTGCTACTGTTAAAATCCAATTTCACCACTTTTTCCACATTTTCTTTACCATTATTAACCCATTTTAGCCATTGTTATCCCATTTAATTCTTTTTTTATTTCAACAAAAGGGATTTATATTTTTAAGAAGGCTATTTACTACAAAATAATTTTAAAAAATATTTGTTTCTTTGATAAGATTGGTTGTTTTATTAGGTTAATTATAAAATATGGCTATCGCAGCTTAGTTTTACAATGGACCACGGTTTTGTTGACCTCCATGGTTCCTCAGTTTGGCTGGGTCCCAGAAAGCTCTCCCATTTACCCCCCTTATGGGTGACCTTGTCTGCAGACGACTATTGTTGGTGGTGCATGTCTGTGTTCAGCCACCTTCAGGTTTAGTGGGGTCCCCGGTCTCTGGTACCTTTATTTTGGGGGTCACGGGCTGAAAAAGGTTCAGAACCCCTGCTCTAGTGGACAAATGTGTAACTACACGGTGATTAAAGCAGCTGAACCTTTTATATACATATTAATACAAAATGTGCTTAAATATTTGAAATTGATTCCAAATCTAGTGATCTAGTGAATGAAAATCGAATGGGACTGTAGAAAAATATTGACAGCCCTGAAACAGAGCACCTGCTGTTGAAACTCCAGCTGATATTCATGTCTCAGGGTTTCAGGAAACATGTCACTGATGGAGCTCAGAGAAAATGAACCAACCTCAGCTTTTTGGTGTTGTTCAGACTAGATAAGCTGTGATATTCTTATTACCTGTGGACCTCTGCAGCACATTCACACACCATCAAAAAAGACTGTAAAATACCTGAATTTACTGACATTTTCTGAGAGCAAACACAGAGAAGCTGCTGACAGCACTAACGAATCAATGTAGGAAGCTTAAGTTCTTAATGATCCACTTTCATTATTCATTTTTACATCTGGGCCGTTCTTGACTCAGGATGTGCTGATGAGATTTTAGAATTGGCCTCCTTTGTTTGTGAAGAGATTTCTGAGGGATTTATTTCAAACGTCAGGTCATTAGGATCATGGTCCAGCCTCACCTGTAACATTTCTATGAGTTAGAGTACCACAGAAACCATCTCAGCTCTTCTTCTCTACCCACCGCTGTCCTTTCCTGGTAAACATTCAACCTCCAGGCGCTGGTTCTAGTTTTATATTCATCTAGACTTAAAGAGGATTACACAACCAGAATGTCCTGCAGCCTGCAGGTTTTGACTCCGTTTGCACAGCAGGAATTTAAAAAAAGCAGTATCAGAAGTAGAGAATGTGAGCCTCTATTTATACAAACAATTATGGATTTTTATTTTCTTCAGTTGGTTTAAAGAGTATTTTGAAATCAGCCTTTTGTGTCTACTCTTCAGACAAACCCTGGTCTTTTTCTCTTTCTTCATTGGAAGCAGAAGCAGAGGTGACTGGTACCAGGTAGTCGTGCCATGATCAGCAGCTCTGACAGGTTCAGCTGTTTACAGTCAGCAACAGTGTGAAGGTTTTTAATCTGTGAAAGACTGGGGGAACAAAAACTCCAGCAGTTCATGAGCAATGCTCCTCAACAAGCATCTGTAAGGAAATTACAGATCTGACCATCTAGAACACGGCGTCAAACTCAAGGCCCGGGGGCCAAATGCGGCCCTTAAGTCCATATCACGTCTTAATTAGAACTGGCCTGCTGCTGTGAGGTCTGCAGATTTCCTCCAGTATAAAAATGTAAATTTAACCTTGAAGATTTAAAAAAATCCTTGTTAAGTCATAAAATCTGAAAAAGTAGAGAGTAGAAATAGTCAGGAATGAGGGAAAGAAATTAATTTGTGTTTTCATCTCATATTTTCATTCTACAGCTCAAGATAATGACTGAAACTTAGAATTTTGACTTTTATTTCATATTTTGACCTTTTAAATTCACAATTTTCAACTTTAAATCATATCTCAACCTTTTCAACTCCTAAGTTTGACTTTTAATCCCAAATTTTCACTTTTGAAACTCCAAATCGAGAATTTTATCTCATATATTGACCTTTTAGAGTCACAATTTTGAATTTTATCTTCTATTTTGACCTTTTAAACTCTTGATTTTTTATTTTATCTCATATGTTGACCTTTAAACTCATGAATTTAACTCTTTATCTCATATATTTGCCTTTTAAAAACCTTATTTTGACTTTTAATTTTGGATTTTGACATTTAGGACTTAAAAAGTTGACTTTTTACCTCAGATTTTTAGGCTTTAGCTCATTTATTTATTTATTTATTTTACTATTTATTTATATGAAATGGACACAGAGTAACATTGATGCTGTGATATTTAATCATTTTGACCTTTGTTGTATTTTTTTTTTTTTTTTTTTAGAAATCTTAAATTCCTTTATCATCACTGTTTAATTTAGTCTATAATTCATTACCTGTGAAAACACGGTTCACAGTTTGTGGTAAATCCTGACCCTGTTAGACCCTCAGGTTGGCCCTGAATTCAGATTTCGGCCCCTGCTATAGTTGAGTTTGACACCCCTGATCTAGAATCCATTACATTCAGATTCAGAGAATCTGGAGAAATATCTGGGCAAGACAGAAAACTAACGTTGTGTGCCTATGACCTTTAACCCTGGTGCTGCTTTAAAATTCATCATTCTGTAATTGATGTAATGGAAATAATCAGATCAACCATGTTAAATGAAGGATGGGTCTCATAGTTGGATAGCCAGCGTCTGGGCACACAGGTCACTTACACCTCTGTGATAGTGAGTGGGTGTGTTAGTGTCCATGGGAAAGGTCACTTACACATCTGTGATAGTGAGTGGGTGTGTTAGTGCCAAAGCATGGGTCACTTACACATCTGTGATAGTGAGTGGGTGTGTTAGTGTCCATGGCATGGGTCACTTACACCTCTGTGATAGTGAGTGGGTGTGTTAGTGTCCATGGCATGGGTCACTTACACCTCTGTGATAGTGAGTGGGTCTGTTAGTGTCCATGGCATGGGTCACTTACACATCTGTGATAGTGAGTGGGTGTGTTAGTGCCAAAGCATGGGTCACTTACACATCTGTGATAGTGAGTGGGTGTGTTAGTGCCAAAGCATGGGTCACTTACACATCTGTGATAGTGAGTGGGTGTGTTAGTGCCAAAGCATGGGTCACTTACACATCTGTGATAGTGAGTGGGCGTTTACGTGTCCATGGCATGGGTCACTTACACATCTGCGATAGTGAGTGGGTGTGTTAGTGTCCATGGCATGGGTCACTTACACATCTGTGATAGTGAGTGGGTGTGTTAATGTCCATGGCATGGGTCACTTACACATCTGCGATAGTGAGTGGGTGTGTTAGTGTCCATGGCATGGGTCACTTACACATCTGTGATAGTGAGTGGGTGTGTTAATGTCCATGGCATGGGTCACTTACACATCTGTGATAGTGAGTGGGTGTGTTAATGTCCATGGCATGGGTCACTTACACATCTGTGATAGTGAGTGGGTGTGTTAGTGTCCATGGCATGGGTCACTTACACATCTGTGATAGTGAGTGGGTGTGTTAGTATCAGCACTAATACTGAGAGGTAAACCTGCTCTGTCGAGATGATGAGACACCCCTGCTTATTTCAGTTAAACAATTTCAAGGCACATCCTGCAGGAGTCACAACAGCATGGCTTCACAGGCCTAGACTGGGCTTCATGCAATTCAGACCTGCGTTTCATTGGACATATGCAAAATAGAAAGGAAACCCTCCACTGATGTGTAACTTAGGAGAAACAAGAAGCAAGAATGGAAAAATTCCACTACTTCAAGGTGGGCATTAGTTCTGCGACGTGAGACTGAGTTTAAACCGTGTTTGTAGATAAGAAGATGTTAAACCTGGGCACGGCTCACGGCTGTCTGATATTTTCTGTTTGCTCTCAGATGGACTCTCATCCTGCGTCTTCTGTCAAAAAGTGCGGAGTGAGTCTGAAAGGCCTGAACCCCCCCACCTCCCACCACCACCACCCATGACGGGGGGAAGGTAAAACCGTCCTTTTTGTTGGTATGAAGAATTCATCATCTAATAGGCTCCACGTCGTGTAATATTGATGGATCCTCTGACCCAGTTTGAGAGTCCTCCATCCCAGTGGCAAACAGCAGGGTTAAGGCAGCATGAATGCCCTGCAGCTAGCCTCAGGCTGCGCGGGGGGGGGGGGGGGGGGGTGGCCACCTGCCCGACTGATCCATGGACAGAGCTGGAGGAAAATGCCCCAAAATACAGAGAATGCTGTTTCTGTAGCATCATAAAGGCACGTTTGAGTGCCTCATCCCATTTAGTACCACCTAGTCAAAGATCTCTGATAAATCTTCAGGCAGCTGTCTGTCTGCAGTTTCTGAGTAAAACAGAGAAGGTAAACATCACCATGGAGGAAAGAAGTAGCCCTGTACAAGCCTCAAACCTCATGATTGGATTAAAGTCCATAATCAGTGCATTACCTTTCTAATCACATTATTCATCTCTAGATCAGCCTCTGGACAGTGGTTTCACCAGAGACCCCTTCAGTTTTATCTAAGAGATTCCAGTTTGAATACCAGAGTCTGGGTGCAGCGTTGATGTTTGAGTTCTATCTAAAGTTGTGGTCTAAGGTCTGACAGAAGCTAGCCAGCTAACCAGGAAGTCTTCTTCAACCTCTTTTCTCCTTCATTATGTGAAATTCAGCCATGAAGTGAAAACATCTGTTTAGTAAATCAGCCTTAGAGAGCAGACTTTATCAGCCTGAGTCCTCTGTTCAAACATGAAATAATCTTCGGGTCCTGGGGACGTCTTAAAGCTGTATACAGGGGAATTAATCCTGGAGCAGGGGTCAGCCTTACAAAGATAATGGAGGCTCCAGACTCCACGTCTTTCATCAGTAGGCTCCATCCTTCAGAGCTTACAGGCTGCTCAGAGAATGACCGGACCAATCAGAATGACTTTAGGAGAAAGGGGCGGGGTTTAGTTGAAGCGCCTGTCAAGGCTGATTTAAGCTCTACGTCTGAGACACACGGACACAGACAGAGATGTTCATCTGTACTCTGCATCTCATCGTGTTTTTTTTTTTTGGCTGTTATCTCCTCAGGGATGTAAAGACTCACTGACAGTTATCACAAATGCTCAACTGTTGCTGCCAAGGATGGGACGACCAGTTATTAGGTTTAGGAGCAATGACTTTTTTGATTTTAAAGCTGTTGGAAATATCTGAGGTAATGTAAGAGGTCCACTGAAACATATGTATAACATCAGAGTAGTCACGTTTGACTTTTACTCATGTTTAACAAGCTTAAAAAAAAACACCATCCCGTACTCTGATAGCTAAAGCTTCTACAACATTTCTCTGTCTCAGCCTGACTTTTTAAAAACAGACGCAGAGAATCGCTGAGACGGCGGCCGGTAACAACACCAGAGCATTCTCTACTAGCACGACGAGATGAGGACAGTAAACGTCGTCTCTTGGCCTCTGAGCAGAGCGTCTGACTAACATAGCTGTGTCTGAGACTGAGCGGTTAATTTTCACCCCCGTCTCTCAGCGAGCTCCACACGCTCCCTCACAGAGAGCCAAGCTGCGTTCGCTGAACACCATCAGTGCCGTTTGGTGTTAATTGTTATGCCAACGGTCGCTCTGCATGACGCTCGTCTAAATTGCAGAGAAATGCAATTAACATGGACCAGCGGGACATTAAAAGCCATATTTGTCACTGTCAGGATCTGAGCAGGCGTCTGATTGCACAGCTGATTGGAGGAGATGTCCCCCCCCCATCACCCAGCCCTCCTCCTCCGGTTCTCTGCTCCACATGGAGACGAGGAGGAGGAAACTAAGAGCATGGTGGGAAATATCTGAGAGGGGGGTCTGGGCAGAAGAGGGGTTTTTAGACATGCAAAGATCCAGTACTGGAGTGTTTATTCTGCAGCAAACTTCACAGGCATGTTTTGGGGACCTCTGAGACCGGTCTAAACTTGTCTCAAAGGGGGGAAATATGAGACCTTTAAAAGTGGAGCAAAGAACCAGACTGGAAGGTTCTCATGGCAGAGGAGATGTTTTTGCACGTCTCCCCATCGGCCTCAGCATGACTTTTATCAACCAACAACCTCCACTGTTCACAGCACCTTACTGCCAAGCTTACCCCAGCTGTGCATGCCTGACAGACGGAACATTCGTCCAATCACCTTTGAGAATTTTTTAAAGTCCCAGGTTAAAGTTTCCCAGGTTAAATCTAAATTTATCTCATGAAATGGATTTATGAACAATATCTGGTAGGTGAGTTTGGTGTAGCGCTACGATTCATTCACCTCACAGACACGATGGAACAGGAAGTGCGTAAATGCTAATTCACCTCTAGGTTTTAGGACTGGTTACTGCAGCACTCTGAGAAACAGATACAACAGATCCAATCACAACATGTTAAAGGTCTACACAGCTTATACCAGCACTGTGATGTCATTCTGTTGTGTCATCTTTCCATCGGACGATCCTTCTGCTCCAAGACCTCTGAGGACTTGGATCCGTTCTTTTCTTACCTTGGGAGGTCTGGGTCAGTACTCAGATTGTTAATCAGTATTAATATTGATACTGGTACTACTAAAAATCAATGATCCACATCCCTGATTCCACTGTACATCAGTATTTTTATTCTATAGGGGAGACCGGGGGCAACTGTAACAATGTTCACTATTTTCTTCATCACTTACAGATTACTTGGAATACACACACCATTTTTAAATATCAGAAATATCTATTTTTGCACAAGTTAAGAAAGCTGTTGCTGTATTTAAACTCATAAAGGCATGTCTGTTTTGTTCAGTTCAATCAAAGAAGTCACAGTGTTACAACAGCCATAATAAAGTCTCTCAGACTAGCTACTAGCACTTACGTTAGCACAGGTTTTTCATGTTGATTTTTCTGCCAAGAGGCAAGGGATAAAATGAAACAGTTTGACTTTACTATCATCTAAACTTTAAACAGCAGAAGAAAAATATTTGACAAACCAAAAGTAACTTTCGTACCTCAGAGTCAGGTTTTTGTGGACAGCTTCTGTGGAGTTGAAGTATTCCTGCTCTTTTTCAGCGGGCAGAGAGAGAATCCTTCTGAGCATGTGCAGACTTAGTTTCATCACTCTAGCTTGTTTCTAATTGAAAGAATAGAGTGTGTTACAGTTGCCCCTGGTCTCCCCTGTTAAACAAAGATTAAGGTCATTCTCTAACCCTGACTGTTTTCAGGGATGTTTGGACGGTGCAGAAATATTTTTTTGTCTCTGAGGAAGAAGGCGAGGTTGAGAAGGAGTCAAACCTCTGCATCTAGAACTTTATTTTATGTATCAGTGATATTGTTTGTTCTCTCTCTGATCTTCTTACTGATCTCTTTAATAAAAACGCCCTTGACTGCAGATTCTTCGTGACCAGAGGAGGCGGATTCCCGATGGCTGATGATAACAGAAACATCAAATCTGTGTTTTCTCTGTGATGGATCACCTCTCTCTGATAAGTTTTTAATCTGCAGCTAAACTTTCCCAGCAGCAGGCTGAAGAATAACACGAGGATGTAGAAAGATCGTGCACACACAGCTGGTATGAGCATTACCGGCTGAATGACTCCGCCATATGTTCCTCCGCCGACACAAATAGATCCCATACTGCTGCAGAACACAGAAAACATCACAGCTACACGGCACTGAGGAGAGGCTGTGAGAGGTTCATAGATTCATATTCAACACATGAAGACAGTCCAGGACCACAACATGACCACAGATACTAAATCTGACCAATCAGTGCGCTGATCTGCTGGGCTGCACCAGTTCTCTCCTCCTCCTCCTCCTCCTCCTCACACTCGCAGAGCTTCACTGTAGGTCCGTGCACATTCACAGATACTTCACTGATCAGTCCTAACACTAGGGGGCAGCGTGTTGCTGCTCTTCACCTGAAAGACTCCAGCAATACCAAAGAACCAGAGCAATGAGGAGCAGAGTCCTGATACTGTCTGAGGATATTTACAGGTTTAAAATATCACATCTTTGTGTTTCTGTTTTTTTCCCCTCAGTCACATTTAGACGAAAGGCTGAACATTTTCATCCTCATGGAACTATGAAGGAAACGATGAAGTCTACATTAAAAGCATGACTTAAGAATGCAGTCATAAAACAACAGAAGTGAAATAATTCCTCCTCTGAGTAAAAATGTTGAACAGTTATTCATTTCAGGGTTTCCAAAGGTAATGCTGATTGAAGAGACCATTTCTTCATATGGAATCCTGCCTGTCCTCTAAAACCCTGTATGAACAGAAGAAGATTCATTTTGACTTTCCTCGGAGATAGGAATCATTTCTGCAGTTAGAATTTTTTGAGATGACTGTCCACTGAACGTCCAAAGTGAAAACAGAATGTTTGAAATCTCACACTGACATAAGTATTCAGACCTTTCGCTCCGCTCTTAGGCTCCAGGCTTTCACTATGACAACAAGCTTTGCATGGACTGAGGAATTTTCTGCCGTTCCTCCTTCCATCCTCTCAAGCCCAGTCTGGTTGGATGGGGACCGTCGGAGGACAGCTGTTTTCAGGACTCTCCAGAAATGTTGGATAGTCACCCTGACCAGTCTCCCAGTCCCTGCTGCTGAGAAACACCCCCACAGCATGATGCTGCTTCACTGTTGGGATGGTATTGGTCATAACATAACATTTAGAACTGAGCAGTAACAGTTCAATCTTGGTTTCATCAGACCAGAGAATCTGGATTCTCAATGTTGTTGATTGTTTACACTGATGGATAGCTAGCTTTGACTGTTAGAACGATGCATTCAGCGCTAAAAGGAAGTGCTTTTATTCTGAAGTCCCAGAAGGAAACAGTTGTTGTTGCTGAAGCATCGGTGCAGAAGCCCCGGTGTGTATCGCTCTCTTTTATAAATCTGCCACCTCCAAAAGTCAGTGTTGATGTTTTTACCTCCAATGAAGCTTCTGCTAATGACACTCACAATCTGAGTCCTTCTCAAAGCAGGTTTTCATGTGTCCTACACTGCTTCTGACCATCCACTCCTCCATAAAGTCCAGATCAGTGGAGGGCTGCAGTGATGGTTGTCCCTCTGGAACTTTGTCCCATCTCCTCCAGGATCTCTGGAGCTCAGAGGGACCATCGGGTTCTTGGTCTTCTCTCTCACTAAGGTCCCTCTCCCCTGATGGTGACCAGCTCTAGAAGAGTCCTGGTTGGTCCAGACTTCTTCATGTGAGAATTCTGGAGGCCACTGTTCTCTTAGGAACCTTCAGAGCCGCAAAAATGTTTCTGTAGTCTTCTCCAGATCTATGCTGGTCAACAGTCCTGTCTCTGAGCTCTGCAGCTCCTTTCAGTTTAAATAATTCACTCCGAATGCTGCTACAACACTTTAGGGAAGTATTTACAAGGAAATGTTACAGACAAATTTGTATATTCTTGAGAGTTTGTTGGATTATTTTCTTTTATTTTATTTTCTTTTCATTTCTTTTATTTATTATTATTATTATTTTTTTTGGTAAAATTTGCTTTGATTTTTTTTTCTCTTTTCATGGAAATTTGGGAAATCTATGTTTTTTTTTTTAATTCTGCATTTTTGAGGGATATGTTTGTTACTTTTTGCTTGGATGTTTTGAGTTAATTGATGAGATATTTGGACTTTTTTTCATGAAAATTTGGAAAATATTAAAGTAAATCTTTGGGAATTTAATTTGGATCCATTTTTTTTTTTTGGGGGGGGGGTTCAAGAGTTCCATGGAAATTTCAGGATTTTTTTTCACAAATTTTGAAGACTTGTTTTTAAAAAAGCTTCATAGATTCTTTTGGGGAAATCTTTGTTGGATGTTTAGAACCATCACATTTCACAGCTCAGGGCTCAGGAGGACGTTGGCGGTGGAGGACTCAGGATCATTGAGGGGCAGGGCCCAAAACAATAAAAAGGGTACCTGCTTTAAGCTGTGGCAAATTTATAGTTGGACGTCCGAGTTAAGGTTAAAGGTTTTTATGATGATTATTCCAACAACACCTCTGTGAAATAACAGACAAAAATCAGGAACTTTCATTTGAAACTTTGAAATGTTTTATTTTACAAAAATACACAGCTGAGGATGTCAGAGATAATAACCTTTACAAAACTTAACTGCACTTGATCCACTATTGGACATGTGCCCTCCAGATCTTAGACTAATTTTCACCCCACTGTAAATGTCAAATAGAGTACAGTGAAAGAGCCATGGCTTAATCAACAAACCGTCTGATGCATCACTGTTACATTGTAGTCTGCCATTGCTGCTGAAGTTGCACACTTAATGCTGCTATACGACCAAGATTGAGGATTTTGCGAAGGCTCAGAGCCATGCTTTATTTCAGACTGGATGTGAGCCAGTGTTGCTTTGATACCAATCATACTAAACCGTGACTTTTGAAAGAAAGTATGACAAAAGCATTGGCTTTACGCGCAATTTCCATAGGATGACTGCACCGCGCACCGAAGCCCCGCGGCGTGCAGCCTTGATCAGCAGAAGGAGATCGCGAGAGAACTGCGAGTTCATGCAGGAAGAGTATGTAAAGAGCAGACTAATTGTACCTTTGAGGCTTAATTTATCATCGATCTGGTTTAAGTCCATGATATTATTGCTTCCATCATTGGGTGAGAATATTAGGAAGTGAAAAGGTTAATGTTTGCTTAAAGGATCTGTGGTTTTATGTAAAATTCTTTGGCTAAAAGTCCTCAAAAGTCAACTTTTCCTCATCAATAGCTCCGTTGTAGCTCTGTGACCCACTGACCTCTCAGTGACCCTTTGCTCTCGCTGCAGGATGAGACGTAATGTTGATATAGTGATGATTTATGATCAGGAGTCCGTGCATTGTGTTTTATTTTGAAAGAATATTCTACGCTTATGACTTCCTCTTCTGGAGCTTTCTATCGTCGGGTATTGATGCGGTTTGGCAGCGTCCGGCGCTGAAAATAGACCTGCAGCGTATCTCGAATGAAGCGGAGCGGAGTGTCGGTCCAGGCACGCTCTGCTGCCGGTCTGGAGTGGTGTGCTCTGCAGTACGATTCGCCGGTGGATCGCGATGCGGTCGCTGTACGTGGAAATTGGAGGTAAGAAATCTGCTGGTAAAGATCAAATGAAGGAAATGCAAACTCAAGAAGAATTCAGTTTAAAATACTGACTAATGTACTGTTTGGATAAAAAATGAAAATGAAATAGTTAAATGTGGAATGACCTAGTTCTCATGTCTGTAAGATTCTTCTGTCCTTCTGTAATCAAATGAATTATAAGTTTGACCGTGAATTTTATCGTTCAAATCTGTACTAGTAACATTAAGGTCATCTCCATCACTTGTTTTCAGTCAAATGAATTGTGAGTCGTCTTCTCATCTCTCCTTTGGTAAAGGATGCTCCAGTGTTTCCTAGGATAAAGGAGAGAACAAAGGAAGCAGTGATTTGCTTTCCTTATTATTTAGAGAATTTGAACGGCCTTCATCACGGCCGACACTTAAATATTTCCGGGTCATTTCACTCAGTTAGGAACCTTCCTAAACATAAAGGACTGTTAGAACAGACCCTGGCTGCCATTGGTTGAGGATGGTCGTGTCATTAAAAACAATTTGCATAAGACCACCTCTCCTCTCTACCTCCTAACTTTACACTTTCATTTGCAGCGCTGAGGGTAACAGCTCATGAGTGTACAATTTTAGGGACACCATCATGTCGCATTAGCCCTGACCATATGCTAGTGGTTTCTAATGTGTCCTAAAAGCTGGCTCTTTCACTTGAACAATAAAATCTGGATTCAGTTTGAAAGCTTCAGATTATTAGGACTATTATTATTACCTCTGCCAAGGAGGTCATGTGATCGGGTGGGTTTGTTCATTAGTTTGTTCAGGATTTTCAGGAAATGTCAGAAATGGCATAAGGAAGAACTGATTAGATTTTGGGAGTGATCTGGATCACCATCTGGATCCAGACTTTTTTTTAAAGAATTCTGTACAATTGGGAGATAGGGCTAATGGTGGAGGTCTGCACTGTTACCACTTTACACCAGGAGATGGCGGACATGAGTAACTTTAATCCCAGCAGCATTTTGGGTGTGTTTCTATTCAAAGTTTTGGAGTTTATAGAGTTTGAAAGACACACGCCCGGTCAAGGAGACGAGTCGGAGCATAACAGAGAGAAAGACAGCGGATCATAGCGAGAATGCTCACAATGCTGGGAGGAATAGAGGAATATTCACCCTCTGCCATGACTTTCACTCATCCTGTGAGACCATAGGTGAGACTGTCAGTGCATCTGTTGGCACCAGCAGGCAATGCTTCCACCGTGACAGTCCACCAGTAGCGAAGCCAATGCTTTGCCTCACCTTGTTTCCACCCCACACAGGGACGGATCCAGGAATTTTTTAAAGGATTCTTCACTATTGGGAGATAGGACTAATGGCGGAGCTCTGCACCCTCTGAGTGCTTTTCTAGTCTTTATATATTTTGTGTGTCTGGGGGTTATTTAACTGATAACTAGAGATGATTTTTTTCCATGGGCACAGCAGGAATAAGGGGCATGAGCCTGACTGTGTAGCATGAATGTTTTAGATCAGGTGTGTCATACAGCCCAGCCACTCAGCACATTTCATCAGACTCACAGGGTATTTAAGGGAAAAAGTATTTTAACAAAAATAATTACACAATATTTTAATTATACAGTAAAATTTAGCACAGCCGGAGTAAAATACCAGCACAGATTTTGATCAAATGTCATGACATTACTAAATTTCAGATGAAACTGGACTGGTACCACATGAAGGGCCGTTTGAGAGCCAGAAGATCCGACCCCTTTTTTGCTGAGCCAAGCCAAATGTTCCAGATCACTGAAACGAGCTGGAATTACAATCAGTCTTGTTTCTGAGTTGCCTCATGGTCACTGATTTGCATGCAACTCTGGGCAAAGATTGTAAATATGTGAGATGACTCACTCCTCATCAATCACCATGCTGGAAAACAGCGCAACGTACCAGCATGAAAACCTGCATCTAATGAATCACTGACAGTTAAATCCATCAGAGACAAATTTGGTCAAACATTCTGTCAACTTCACTGATTCCTACGACATTGACTCAGTCCCAATCCATCACTGACAAGATTTAACATTTATGGCATTTTAACCCTTAGAGCTCACAGCTGTAGTTTCTCCATCTTGTCTCGTCTGGACTCGTCAAGCTGGGCTTGAACAATATATCTACTACAGTAATGTCACTTGAATTTTGAAAAAGTAATAGGACTCTAAAGACAAAAGAAAAAACAAATCGAAATTTGAAACTCTAAGATTTTTACCGATAACACACAGTAAACATGAGAGACTAAGCATTTTCGTTGCACAGACTTGTTCTCCATCTCTTGGTGACAAAACAGTGAAAAAATAAATATTCTGAGACTCAAGGTTTTCAAAATATATACATGTATACAAAGAAAAAGTCCATGGGCTTTTTTGCAGTTAGATTTATTTGTGCCAGTCCCTTAAGCAGTAGAGACGCAACATCTTGCTATTGGAGGACAGCCCCTCCCACAATGCATTGCATGTAAACATTGCCCTCAACAAATATGGCGCTACCCATTAAAGACAACCAAAGCGCATGATCGAAATTGGATTAAAAATGGACAAAAAGAAGCTTATTATCAAATCTAACGATGTGGATTCGATCTTTAAAGACCCCGAAAAGTCACCAAAGTTCCGGCCTCACTAGAACGGCGTCCTTGAGGGATACGGAGACATCGAGGGCAGTAAACAAACGGCAAAATGGTCAGCTTTCAGCAGAACAAAAGTGTCTGTGACTTATGGTTGAATTATTAACATTTTTCTAAACTGTCATTTCTTGTTGTATACGACAAAATGCCATCCTCAGAGACCACAGGAAGTCAGCCAAGTTCCTGTAAGAGCTACAAAGGCATGGAGAACATAATAAGAAAGGTCCAACACAGAGCTTCCACAGGAAAAAACAAGTTAGTGTCTACGACTTACCGTTAAAAGTTACAGAGCATGAATCAGAAATGGGACCAAACTACTTGGCTTGGACTTGTTTCTTATTGTCTCTTATGTCTCTCTGCTTCAGCTGTTTTTCTGCCATCATCATGCAAAGATCCGGGCATCATTTCCTTGTAGAAAGCTTTAAAATCCAATGTTAAGTTACCCTAAGAGTGCACTCTGTTATCACTTCAAATCTGTGATTTAGTGTGTCGATTCTCCAGGCTGTGCCATCTTTCTCTGACCTGAACATTTGACCTCATATCCTGCTGTACCGGGAGAAAAGAGGAGGGAGACAGAAGCCAACAGCACATCATTGTCATTTGTTTCTTTAGCTCTTATTATCATCTCAGGGAGGCTGAAGACAGAAGCGGATAACCTGTTTGATATTCCAAACCACAGGCAGTCGCAGACGCGTGTGAGTGCAAACAGAGGAGGGGGAAACCACCGCAGAAAGGAGAGAGTGAGGAGAAACGTAAGAGTGAGTACGGAAAAAACACACTAAAGCGAAGATGGGAGTAAGAGAATGAAGGAGGAGGGGAGAAAATGGCTGCTGAGAGGAGGATTCATGAAGTCGATACAGTCAGTTTGTCTCAGGTAGTGAGGACACCTATATATCTACAGAGCAAAGATGCATATAAAGAAACAGAAGATTAAAAAATCCACACGTACGCTGCAGAAAAGCTCCCACATCACCTGGGCCGGCTGTAAAAATGGAAGGAGGATAAAAAAAACGCCAGCAGCTGAATGGAGAGAAGAAAGCGGAGATGGAGAGAGTAGATTACTGCGCTCTCTCCTCCACTATTCTTCATTTTAAGCAGCTTGTTGACCTTTCCAGTCAAGCCTGTAGGTGTAGTTCAGATTCTGCAGCAGTGCCTGCAGTAATTTAGGGGAGAACTGGAGCAGCAGGGAGGAGAGACGGAGCAGGAGGAGCTGAGAAAGAGCGAAGAAGAAGGAGGGTTAAAGAGGGAGACGGACAGGAACGAGGAGAAAAAAAAAGCGGGGATGCTGAGCGCTCCAAATGATTGCCTCTCATAAGCCTGTGTTTTATACCGCCTCAGATTTACTGTCACTTTATGGGGCCCGTTATTAGAGTGTCCCACCCTGCGGCGTGCGGGGGCTTCGGGGTGATACCTGCGTTTAAAGCGACGAGTTGAACGAGGGATGGAGGAGTGGAGGTACATAACTCACAGAAGTACAGCTCTGAATAGACAGAGGCAGGCAATCACACATCGGGCAATCACAAAGCGGTGGAGAAACGCTTCATCAGACGGTAAAACGAGCTGTCAGGAAAAGCTCTAAAAGCTTGGAGTGCTGCGGGGCGCGCAGGTGATCACACACCTGCAGCTGTGCACCAACAACACCTCGTGTTTGTGATGCATGATGGGAGCTGGCAGAGCTGTTCTGGACACTTTTATGGTTCCATGTGCATTTTGTATTTATAAAGAGTTCTGTGAAATATAAAGACTAGAGCATGCATATTATTCTGTGTTCTTCAGTCAGTGTTTTTATTGCATCAGTTTCTCTCCACACTATCATGACTTTATGACACTGAGGGAATTTTCACCATCAGTCTGCCACATCAGTACGAACAAATGAACTTAAATATCTGCAGATATGATGTTAGTAGGGATGCCCAGTACTGGATTTTACCACACCTCACCTTCAAACTGGGTTTGCCAACATTTCCAAACTCATTTTAGCCTAAACTGATGAGAATACCAATATATGAATTTATTTTATCCTGTTGAGAACTGGTTCCAATTGGCTTGATCCATCGACATCATTCACATTTAATCTTAATGACTGCCTTGTGGATGCCTCACTGCCGTGTGCCATGCAGCAGCACCTGTGGGTATGTGCAGTAATTTCTCATCACTGATCTACGCCCAGAAGAAGAATTAGAGCGTTTTTTTTGACTCACGTTGTCTTAGATCACATTAAAGTCAGCGGTGCACGTCTAACAGTTTGACGTCAGAAAAGACTACCGCTGTGCATGAGCTGTGCCGCCCCGTGCCAAGCCACGGCGTTCGAGTATCTGTGCCCCAGTCTATATGTGAGTGTTGGTCCGACATCATCAAAAGGAGTTCTGTCATCACTTTTAAAGCGTGTTCATACACAGGCAGAGGTGCTGAGGGTGGAAAATTACACAAATTCTCAAGGAATTTATTATTAATGTGTGCTCATCACACAGCAGCATCTCCATGATGGTAAGCAACATCACGGCTATCTTTACCACCCCAGGATACAGTATTACCATAAGACCACCCATTTCTAGTCAACAGTCACAAAGACTGACAAGCGGTCAAAAATTTGGCTTCATTTATCCAAAAATAACAACACAGGGCAATGAGAAACATCTGTCAAACAACGATGTCTAATGCATCACATCCATCTTTTTGCCCAAGAACTGTTCATTTTGCACAAGACACCTCCAGAGATCTAGGATCCAGGTGTAGCTGTTTGTTATTTTAGAGCCTCTGCTTATGATCACACTAATGAAGAAGAAAATAGCAGATCAGTCCTGGTCTAGACTGGTCTTGATGGAAAATCCTGAGTCTGGCCAGTCCAAGATCGAGATAAAGACCAAGTAATGCGGTCTTCAGACCGGTCTCCAGACCAAGACCAGTCTTCACTACTACAACACCACTGTTTATCCACAGACATTACAGTATTTATAGCCAATATAGGCTGGTTTTAACAATTTAAACAGGATGACCATAACTGCCAGTATTTTCAGCAGTTAGAGGCTGCTTTTTCCAGCTAACACAGCTACATCTAAAAGCTGATATGGATACTGGATACTGATATTTACAGTCAGTGTAGGGCAGTATTAACAGCACATATGAGCCAATATTTACAGCCTGTTTAGACTGACATTTACAGCAGATTTAAGCTAATATAGACTGATATTTAGAGTCAGTGTAGGGCAGTATTTACAGCACATATAAACCAATATTTACAGGAAATGATGGCAGATATTTACAGCTGATTTAGCCCAGTACTGAGGGTATGGAGGCCAATATTTACAGCCTGTTTAAACAGACATTTACAGCAGATTTAAGCTGATATTCACGTGCAAAACTCCACTGTGGGATAAATGAAGGATTATCTTATCTCTCCAGATGGGCCAATATGAAAGGCCAATATAGGCCATTTCTTACAGCAATATAGACAGTTATTATTGAAAATAGAGACAGATATTTACAGCCTCTATTTCAGCAGATATGGGCCAATATCTACAATTTATGCAGCACAAAATTTATAGCCAGTAAAGCCGCCGTTTACAGCCAACTTGAGCAGATGTCTAAAGCAGATGTAGGTGGAGTTTTTCAACCAAAGATGAATTTTGAACTGTTATTAAAATTCTAGATATCATGTTTAACGTGTAGTGACGCCCTCTCAGGCTGATCTGGAGTCATCACTACAGACCACAGCGGTTCACTAGTAGCAGCTCACAGCTGAAATTCAACCAGGAATGCTGCTGTGACACTAGAGGATTGTGGGTAATGTAGTGCTGTTGACTGTGACTGACTGTCTTACCTGACCTTTTCACCTCTGTCCATGTTCTGGAGCCTATCCCAGCTGTCAGTGGGGGTGAGGTACACCCTGGACTGGTCGCCAGTCAATCGCAGGTCTGACATATAGAGGCGGACAACCAGGCATGCTCACACTCACACCTACGGGCAATTTAGACTCACCATTTAACATAATGAGCATGTCTTTGGTGGTGGGGGGAAGCCAGAGTACCTGGAGAGAACCCAGCATGCTCGCAGAGAACATGCAAACTCCACACAGAAAAGCCCTGACCGGAAAGCGAACAAGGAACCTTCGTGCTGTGAGGCAACAGCGCTAACCCCTGCACCACCGTGCAGTCACTCTTCTCCAAACTATCTCCTTAAATGATCAACAGTTCTATTTTAAACTGAAGTGTGGTGCTTTGTAGTTGAATAGTTGAACTTCAGAGCATACACCTGAAACAGGGATATGGATATTTTTGTCTCTTATTGCACTTCTTTGTAAAACGGGCTAACAAGCTCTGAGAGTGAGGAAAGAAAAAGAAACTTAAGAAAATGTTGGTGTCTGACGCTCCTGGTTGTCATCTCCCTTTTTCTGCAGAGAAATGAAAAGAGAGAAAATAAAAGCGCTGTGATTGGTCACTTTCAGGTTGATATGATGCTCCAGTAGATAAAACTGAAACAGTCACATGATGTTAGGACCCTGGAACCGTCCGTGTATGAACCCATCATCCCCTGAGACTGTCAGGATCGTACTCCTGCTCATAATCATCTGCTAGCATGATTGTTCCTGCCTCACAGCTAACCGAAGCGCTTTATATAAAACGGTTTCTCACACTCGGTCTGGAGTGATGACTCACGTCACAGAGGACAGTTGTACTGAGCGTGTGCACAGGCCTTACTTCCTCTTCTCTCCACGTGTCAGAAGCCTCATTATCCAGTTCCTCTCCTCTGCAGACCCCATTTCAACCTTTTCTTTCCTGCATTATCATGTGAAAAGCCATTTTTTTCCCATCAGGCGAGCTCTTCAATTGGTAACAGATGTTTTCCCCTCCTTGGGAAATGATTCGCTCCTCAGTGACAGAGGGTGGCGGCCCCCGCTTTATAACACACATAAAAAGGCTCTTAAACGACAGCATTCACAGGAAATATGGGCCTATATTCATTCTTTAAATTTGGGGCCAACTGCTATAGAAATAATTACAGAGAGAGGGAGAGAGCCTCCGGGAGCGCCGACAGAGAGAGAGAGAGAGTGCTCAGCTGATCGCCAGCAGAGCGCCACATCTATTCAGCGAGGTTAGAGCGTCACAGCTCCAGGTACAATGACTGTTCATGAATACCAATGAAGCAGACTGAGCCTGAAAGGGCTCTAAACGAAGAACGTCTCCTGACTGGTTTTACATTAACTACAACATCGTCTAAAAATGACTGTTAAACTTCTGACTGATTCCCTCAGACAGCAACGATGACAAAACCAGGACTTGGTTCCACAGTGAAGACCACATTAGAGACCCAGGCCCAGATCAGGGAACACTCGGCTCTGTGAGTTGGTTAAATCAGTGTAAACTCCAGCAGATCATACTCAGGTATTGGCATGATGATTGTTTCTGTGCCTGAGCATGACTCCTCCCTCTTCCCCTGCTCCGCCTCCATTGGACGTGTCTCTGTCTGATACAGGCGGTGGCGGTGGTATGTAGGCTTAAAGTGGAAAGACAGAGACGTGTGGCAGTGACCTGCATCGTCATTTTGGAGACATTCAGCTACTATGGATGTTTTTATTATTTTTAAGGCTCCAACAGCGATCGTCTTCCACGTCCACCGCACAGATCAGAGGTGGAATGGGCCCATGCTGCACAGGTACCACGAGTTTTAAAGAGACAGGAGGCGTTTGGAAGTCCATTTACAACTCCACTGGCTGGCATTTATACTCATGCCCACTGTCAAGGAAATCTGAATCCTGTCTCTGATATTTCTGTGTCCACGGTAGGAATGGACGCTCATCATTTTTCGTTAACTCAGTGATACTCAACCTGTGGCTCTGGAGCCAGATGTGGCTCTTTTGTGATGATTTGTGGCTCTTTCACATCTTAATTTGAAATATTATTCCCCCAGAAACCTTGAAAAAGAAACGCTGGCCTCAGAAATTATCTATTGCAAGTAATAATAATCCGTTTGTTTCCCACTTTTGCACAGTAGGCTTTAATTGTCAAACTTAATAGTCAACCTATATTCTTTGTCTGTGTATTTCCATTGCCCTTTTTTGCAATTTTTGCTACTTTTATTCAATTTTTACTGCTTTTAGCCCATTTTTGATACTTTCATCCAGCTTTTTAGCCACTTTTGTGATGTTTGTGCAGAGGTAGGACTCAGGTGCGGAGACGGAAGCAGTTTTACAGTTTATTGTGCAGGTAAGTGAAGAGGGGAGGGGGATTCCAAGAGTCCAGGAGGGAGTGAGAGTGTGCTGGAGCTGGTTGTGGTGATCTGAGCAGGAGGCACTGGAAGAAGGAGGAGAGGCACGTTAGCGACAAGCACAAGAGAAATACGGACACTGAAGATAACTAGAATCATCAAAAAACACAAGAAAACTTCTCTGGAGGATCTTGAGAAGGAGCCTGGAGCAGACGTTTACCGTGTGGTAAGGTAGACAAGACTCAGGCGCTGTAGAGAGCTGCAGCTGGTCTTAAGTAGTGCGCGTCAATTAGAGATTCGCTGCAGGTGTGACTCTCCACAGCACCAGGGGGGCAGGGTGACAGCCTCAGGAGAAGCAGAGGAAAGTTAGCAGCCAGCAACCAGCTCCGGAAACCGGAAGTTCGACACAATAAAATACTTAATACCAAAATAAACACCACAACTTTTCCCCCATTTCCCCCCCATTTTCCCGTTTCCCCCATTTGAGTATTCTGTTTTATGCTGCAGTCTGCTGGGGAGGCAGTGTAAAACACAAGGATGCAAGCTGAGCTCATTGGAGGATGATGAGGAGGATGAAGAATGTGGAGGCCATTCTGAGGAACATGGATCATCCACTTCATATCTCTCTAAATGACCAAAGAAACAACAGCGGTGGACGGCTCCTATCTATGCTGCAGGACAGAAAGATTTAGAAGATGTTTCATACCATCAGCAATAAGACTTTACAATTCTACCATGAACAGATGAGACTCCAGACAAATCAATTTCCCTTCAGGGATAAATAAAGTTATTCTATTCTGTTGTATTATTTAAGCTGCCTTTTACCATGAAATGCCGATTTTTGCCCATTTTCCAAACTTTATGTGCATTTTTCCCTTTTTTCCCACTTTTTTGTGGATTTTTTTGATTATTCACTTCCTACTCAATTTTTGCCACTACTCTCCCCATTTTTATTATTATTATTTATTTGTTTATTTGTAAAGGGACCATGTACAATAAAAAACATAAATGTTTCCATTTGATGCATTGTACCAGAGTTAGCGTAAAGCTAATTTACATCTGCCATTTTTGCCACGTTTTCTCCCCTTTTTGCCACTTTTCTCTCAGTGTTTGACATTTTTTGACCATTTTCGCCACATTTGTTGTCACTTCACCCATTTTTGACACTTTTATCCTGCTTTTTGCATTTTTTTTTTTTTGCCTCTTTTTGCCTTTTTTGCCACTTCTCGCCCTTTTAAGCTGCCTTTTGCAATTGACTGCCACCTTTGTCCATTTTCCCACCTTTTTGCTTATTTTTTGCCCATTTTAGTCACTTTTCACCCATTTTTGACACCTGTAACTCATCCTTTTGGTCACTTTTCACCAACTTTTGTCCCTTTTGTCCCCGTGTTTGCCGCTTTTTACCATTTTTGCCATCTTAAATGTATTTTAATTGGCACTTTGCACCACTTTGATTGTGGCTCTTTCAAATGTGTTATTCAACAGTTTGGCTCTTTGGCTGAGCAGGGTTGAGTAACACTGCATTAAACCTTCCCTAAATTTGAGCAGGGTGTACACTGGTACTGCCAGGTGTTAAAAACATTATGCTAGCACTTGTCGGCATGCATGTGCAGACAGAGGGAGCACAGGATGCAACTCTACACTCATTTTATAAATCCTTTAACAAAATGCTTTGCATCTAAAACAAACAAAAAACATATTTATAAGACAAATTAAAAGAGCAGGAGGTAACATAAGAAACAATAGTCAGCTATTATCATACAGGACCTGGGAATGTGAGGTAATGTTGGCTATGCTACACAAGTTCAGCCAGATTTTGGCCTGACTGCTTCGTCACAGCTCATCCTCAAATGCTGGGCCCGATTTCTAGTGCCAGGAACCACAAACAGCTAAACTTGCAAAACAGATGGATTTGCCCGTTTCCGTGTTTCTCACTGGGGAATCCATCTTGCAAAGCTCCCGTCTAAACCATTTGGGCCCGGTTAGAAAGTGACAGGACCAATCAGCGTTGAGGGGCAGTACTTGTGGGCGTGGTGGAGTCGTGATGTAAGCAAGCAGCAGCAAGAGGCCGGTGCAGTTATAGCAGAAGAGGTTAGCATGGATGCTGCTAAAGCGCCCGTTTTATCAGAGCTTAATGACATTTCTTGGTTAAAAGAAGAACAAAGAACAGCAGTGAGTCGTTTTCTTTTCAAAAACCACAAAAGTCGAGCACTGGCATGTCTACAGTCGCCATGGTTCATGTTATACAGCTCTGATGGAGTTTACTCCTCTGTAGCAGCTACATCACGAGTTTTGCTGCTCTGATTGGCCCGTAGAGATGTGACAGAACGTTCATCCAATCACCCTCTGAGTTTTTTTCAAAGGCTCTGCCCTTTCCTAAATGCTGTCTATGGGAGGTTTTTACTGATGGATGTGTGAAACAAATCCATCTGGCATGTCAGATTAGCAAACAGTCTTGTTGTGTGACATAACCAAGGCAACGTCCACAACTCTACCAGACCAGCATGACCTGACAACCATGTGAACCCTGACCCCCACCGACAGGAGAGCATGCTCCTTATACCAGGGGGACATCAAACACGTCCACACTTCTCCTCCCTCCATGTGAGCACACAGTGGAGCTGTATCAGGTCAACTTATTTCCTTTCTATGTTCTCACATTCATGCTGTTAGATACAGTATGAGTTCTTTTGTTGGACAGAAGGACAAGACAGGATAAAGTTCAGTTCTAGAGTCAAACTTTGTTCCGAATATCACGTGTAAGGTAAATTATCAGCTGAGTCTCATTCTCACATCCAAGAAGAGAGACGATTTCCGTGTGTGTGTGTCACAGCTATCTTGACGGAGGTGGAGCCCGTCTGTACAGTGTTTCCTTATGCGATCCTTTGGGTGCAGAGGAGAGAGAGACACTTGAAAAAACGGCTGAGCTCAACCACCCTCAGTTACAGCAGGGATCCTGGTCTCTGGCACCTTCATTTTTGGGGTCGCAGGCTGAAAAGGTTGAGAACCTCTGGTATACCATATGAGAGTTGACCTCCCTCACTCGTATATGGGTGTTTTTCTACTAACTTGACATGGAGTTGGGCTGTTGTATCCATTTTTACTGTCCATAATATCATCAACGGATCCAGAGAAATCATTGATAACTCAAGGGCCAAGGCTGAAGGGGCCCTCAGGGGCCACTGCATTAAAAACAGGCATGATTCTGTACTGAAATCACTGCTTGGGCTCAGGAACATCCCAGAAATCATCGTCTGTCAACACAGTTGGCCGTGCCATCCACCAATGACAGTTAAAGCTGGATCATGGAGAGAAGAAGCCATATGTGAACAGGATCCAGAAACACCGCCGTCTTCTCTGGACCAAAGGTCATTTATCATGGACTGAGGGAACATGGAAAACTGTTCTGTGGTCAGAGGAATCAAAGCTTCTTTAACATGGACTGGGGAAACATGGAAAACTGTTCTGTGGTCAGAGGAATCAAAGCTTTAACATGGACTGAGGGAACATGGAAAACTGTTCTGTGGTCAGAGGAATCAAAGCTTTAACATGGACTGAGGAAACATGGAAAACTGTTCTGTGGTCAGAGGAATCAAAGCTTTAACATGGACTGAGGAAACATGGAAAACTGTTCTGTGGTCAGAGGAATCAAAGCTTCTTTAACATGGACTGAGGAAACATGGAAAACTGTTCTGTGGTCAGAGGAATCAAAGCTTCTTTAACATGGACTGAGGAAACATGGAAAACTGTTCTGTGGTCAGAGGAATCAACTCTTGAAATTCTGTTTGGAGTCCTGCAGACTAATGAGGAGAGGGTCTATCCAGCTTTTATGGTTCAGTAAAGTTGGGATCATTAGATCATTTTAATTATTATTATTTTTTTTTAATCTGTTGAGTGATTCCCTCCGCTGGCTGACCTCGGCTCTCCAGGTCTAGGGTCACTGAGAGCCCACCCTCCAGGTTTCCTTGGTGTTTCCATTTGTTCCTTCCTGAACAGAACGCTCTGAGCTGACTGAGACCACACATCAGAACAGAGAGGAGAAGATTTTCCTCCTCCGCTGCTTCATTATTCATTTTAGAAAAGTTCTAAAACAAGAGACAACATTTTTAGAATGATATTGCTTTAGCTGTCCTCATCAATCAGCCCTTATCAACCCAGCCCCCCCCACCTCAAATATTGTTAATCAATGTAACGTAAGCTCACCGCTCGGCTGCACGGCGAGCTGCACATGAAACAGGTTAGGATTTGCATTGCACAGCTCTGCTCCAATATGATTTATGGAACAGAGGCTGCACACGGCACAGTGTGGGAAATGTCTTCTCTCATTTAAAGGCAAACCTCGAAAACAAACAATACGTGATTGCCACTTACTTCTATTTGAGGGGCTGAAAACAGATTTTCATCGGGAACGGGTTTCTCATTAGCATAGAAATGAATATGATGACAGATAATGAATATATGCCTCTTGATGCTGCGCAGCCATTCCACAATGATCAAGTGTGGAGGCACGGCCAGAAAAGATTGCTTTTTTGCCAAACTGGTTGTGTGAGTATTAGCATAGGGCGAGGGAGAGAGAGAGAGAGAGAGAGAGAGAGAGTGGTTCTTTGAAAGCAGGCCGAGTGGAGGACGAAGTCAAGGTTAGCTTTAGATAGAGAACAGCCTCCCTAACTCACTAATCTCTCTCTCTGTCCCACACCCACACGGCCGCTCGCTGTCACGCCTGCTCAGCTCTTTGGCCGTGGAATGAGGTGTCACATTTGGTTGCCGGGGGTAAGATAAGCTCATTATTAGTTTCTAGCCCGCAGATAAACTGACAAAAACAGATTCCTGAATATGCACTTCACTCTGTTCAGTCTGGAGCTTCACGTGCTGTTTCTGTTGGATTCTGGCACCTTCTTCTGGTTTAAACGATTCTTGGCTTTTCGGCACGGATGTGGCATCAGAGAGACATTAGAGCAGCCATGCTCCACATGTGGCTCTTTAGTGATGATTTGTGGCTCTTTCATGTCTTAATGTGAACTATTTTTCCCCCAGAAAACCTTTTTTTTAACATATTTTGCCATTTTCTCCAGTTTAACTACATTTTGTCATTAAATACCACCTTTTGCCCATTTTTGCCCTTTTCCCCCCCAATTTTTGCCCCTTTTGCCATTTTTTTCCCACTTTTTGCCCCTTTAAGCTACATTTTGCAATTAAATTCCACTAGTTTTCTGTTTTTTGCCCATTTTGCCACTCTTGGCTTCTATTTGCCCATTTTAATCACTTTTTTGTCTTGTTTTTACCACTTTTGAACCCTTATTTGCCACCTGTAACTAATTTTTTGTTACTTCTCCCCCATTTTTGTTACTTTCTGACTCTTTTTCCACTTTATCTCCCCATTTTAACCCCTTTTCATCTATTTCTGCTGTTATTTGACCCTTTTTGCTATCTTAAACTTATTTTTATTGCTACTGTTTTGCCACTTCTCACCCCTTAGCTTGTGGCTCTTGCAAAAGTATTTTTTCAATAACTTGGCTCTTTGGTTGAGCAGGGTTGAGTAACACTTAGTTTAACATCAGAGCGAGGGAGTAAACGCTGTCCTAACCGAGCTGGCCCTCTGTGAAATGGCCATCGCCGTCTAACCCTGATAACTGGTCGTTCCATCCTTGGCAGCAACAACTGAAGCAGACGAGTCTTTACGTCTCTGTGGAGGAAGAGCTCCTCTCCTCTCTAGAGCAGGGGTGTCAAACTCAGTCACAGCAGGGGCCAGATTCTGGATTCAGGTCTAACCTGAGGGCCTAACAGGGTCACCTTTTAACCAGAAACTGTCAACCGCGTTTCACCAGTAATTAAATATGAAAAAAAAAAACTTAGCACTGATGATAAAAGATTTTGAATTTAAAAAAGTTAAAGAGAGGAGTTTAAAGGCTCTCAATCTGAGAAAAGTAAATTTATTAGTTCAAAAGGGCCAAAACATGAAATTGAAAAAGAACGTTTCTTAAACACATACATTAGAAACTTTCAAATGTATTAGAAAAAAAGTCAGTCATGAGTTTAAAAGGTCAAAATAAAAAGTAAAATTCACAATACTGAAATAAAAAGTCAAATATGATTTCTTTTCTTTTTTAAATTGTGAGTCTAAAAAGTCAAACTATGGGATTAAAAAGTCAAAATTAGAGTTGAAAATATGAAATAAAATACAATTTGTTAAAAAGATCACCATATGACTTTAAATTTAAAATTATAAATCTAAAAGCTCAAAATATTATATGAGAAATCAAAATTGTGAGTTGAAATGCTCAAAGTATGAAATAAAAGTCAAAATTCTAAGTTTGAGTCCTGATTGTGAGATGCAAAATTAAAAATATGAAATTAAAACACAAATTAATTTCTTTTCCCACATTCCTGACTTCTTATCTAAATATTTTTATTCTTTACTTTTTCAGGATTTAACGAGGATTTCTTAAGTCATCAGGATAAGTTCACATTTTTATCCTAGAGGACATCTGCAGACCTCAGACTGATGGGACAGTTACAACAGAAATAGCAGATCATCAAGGGGGCCGGATTTAACTGTTCCAAGGGCCGGGTTTGGCCCCCAGGCCTTGAGTTTGACACCCCTGCTGTAGAGCGGTACACTGACCCACATCACCCCCTCCCCTCCTGCTTTTCTGATTGGTTACAGGTCGTACACACAAACACATGCACCTACACACACGAAGTCAAGCACAGCTCTCATGATAATGAGGAAGCGTGGTCATGGTGTTGGCTGAGGAGGAAATGTCCTTCCTGTATTCGCCGCTCTTTTGTGCGGCGGCGTGGGCCGTGCTCAGCGGTGTGGTTCACACTAAAGACCCGGGACAGAGAAGCGGCTCGTTCATCACCGTTCTTTACGCTCTGTTTTCTCCTCTCTTTGCTTTATTTAAATTATTTCATCAGATGTTGAATCATTTGCTGGAGTAGCAGATTTTACTTTGCATTCCTCTGGCGTAGCCTGTAACCGGCCTGGTGCTTCCTGTATTAACCTTTTCACCCAAGCACATTTTTGTGTTTTTGGCTTGTTATTCCAAGCATATTTTGTCATTTGTCCATATTTTGCATGTTGTTGATGTTTTGTGCATGGTTGTTCATTTGTCAGTGTTCTTAATTTTTTAAATGTGTTTTTTATTCTGGTCTCTTGTAAACAGCATGGCCTAAAATCATCACATTCATGTTCATGAAAATGTGCAGACTGAAACCAAATCATATCACTGTTTTGATCCTGCTTGAGTTAAAAGTTGAAAACATGCATCTTCTCATATCCCTGCTTCATTTAAGGCCTGGGGCGTTAAGTTTGTCCTCTGAGGGATTTATTTCCTGATAACCTCATTTTACCATATATGGCAAAAGGAGAAATACCTGCTTTTTCCTATGTAGGGCCCTCGTACTATATACTCGAGCCATAAAGTATTGAGTTTGTGTGGGAGTACACGTGTGTGGGAAAGTATGCGAGTGTGCATGTGTGCACGTGCACATGTCTACAGCGTGCACACTGGATAACCATGTGACCCAAAGTGGCACCTTTTCCATGTCCTCTGCGCTCAAAAACCTAACATGGGTGTCTGTTACATGGACCTAAGTCTAACATGTAGCTTCTATTATATAAAATCAAGTTTTATGGTTGAACACTTTCAAATCATGTAGTTTTAACATAACATGCAACAACTTAAAATTTACTAATCTATGTTAACACAACCAATTCCAATGAGTTAAAATTGCAAATCACCTCTGCTTACAACTCCAGACCAGTAGGTGGCAGTAATGTGCAACTTAGCTTTGTTGAATCAGCACAATTTATTCATGTAACTGTACTATTTTAAAAAGTAGTTGTAACTACCCAATTAAATTAAGTAACTCATAATCATATTGTGGCGATCCAGGAAGCAGTCACCTGGAGCAGGGACTTCTGGGATTGTTTTGTGCAAAAGAATTCGCTCTTCTACTGTTCTATAATGTTTATGTTTCATTGCAAAGTTAAAATTATGCATGTTTTGTTTGTTGGTTCATGTTTTTAGGGGAAAATGTTTTTCCAAGTATGACATGACGAGGGGGTTAATGCTGTAAAAGATAGTTGCTCAGGCTTATTGCACGACGGCTTGTCAAACCCATTCAGCCATTCTTCATCACAGCTTGCCACAATAGCATACTTTTGTTTTTGTACAATATCATACAAGTTTAAACGGCCCAAGAAAATTACATCAGTGTGTTACATTACCTTTACAAATCTAGTTGGCCTGAACCATGGTAATTAGGTAAGAGGAACAAACATACATCATGTTGACCCAACATATTTACATTTAGGCCACTCAACTAAATTGTTCTGGCTAAGTTAACGCATTTTACTTGGGTGGAAATACTTTCCATAATTCTAATACGTTCACTGAGCAAGTTATTTTTTTGAGTGTGTTTCATGTGTAATTTTCATGCAAATGTTCAAAGCACCACAACATTTTTATCATAAAACAGGTAAAACACACATCTACACAGGGACCCCTGAACGGTTTTAAAATAAACAAAACAAAGGGTTTTTCCAGCACATGGTGAGAACCAGACCCCAACTGTGTTTACACCGCTGCAGCTGCAGCACGGGGCACAGGACGGCACCGCTGGACAGATGTTCTGCTTTTATGCCCTGTTTTCATGGTGGAAAGTAAGCCATCTAAAAGACGGTACACAGCACAGACGAGCTGACTCAGCTATGTCCAGCTATGTTTAGTTAAAAAACAGCATCCTGTCACAAATTCTGTTGCAAAGCATCGAGAGGTTGGATTAAGTGGCTTGATTATACATTAGTGTATTTTGGTTGTAATAAAATCAAATCAGAGCATCAAACGTCATTTCCTTTAAGCATGGGCATCAGCAGAGTCCTGGAGAAGTGGGTAGGAGGATTCTCAGGGCCAGAAGGATGTTCCTGATGTGAAAGCAGACCAGAAGAGGAGAAGCCTTTCCACAGTACTAAAGAAGCACATTTGGTTAGCCTCATAGCATTACCTCAGTGGTTTTTGTCTGAACAGTGACATCTGCCTACCTCTGCTGATTCACTGTGCCTTCTTTTCCTGAAAACCTTGAAATGTGACTTTGACGATGAAGCTATGAGGCTAACGACTGAATGTGGAAACGCTCTGAACAGACTTTCTGTGGTTATTTAGAGATAAACGGCTCTAACAGTTCTCTGTGTCATATTGTGCTCAGCTCAGCACTGAGTAAACAGTTTGCTTTGTATTAAAGATGCTAATGGATGCTAATTTAAATGAAAAATTCAGCGGGGTCTGCAAACACGAGCGGGTTCTTAACATTTCAAACAAACAGACTAAAAAACAACGTTTTCATTACAGTATCTGTGTGAAAATATTAACAACCCAGAATGAGTGTTCCATATTTACGGCCTGTCCTCTACAACAGCGGTTTGATTTAAATATAAAGTCGGATTTTAACCTGACGACCAGGGTTTAAAGACGACAAAATGTTCACTGCAGGTTTGAGGGAATAGAGCTCGGATCATAGCTCCATCAGTTTAAACTAAAACACTGTCATAAGGAAATGTAAAATGAACTTTGACCTCTCTTTCTAACTTCCATTTCATTCCTGTGTAAGGTGGAAACACGTCTCACATACTGTAAGCACCTTTGCTCTGTTTGCTTATTAATGTAAACTGCCGCTCCATTCATCATCCTCGATATGTATTTATCAACCTCCAATCTGAAAAGTTTGTGCCAGCGCTGGGGACGGATCTGACCAATCAGCATTGTCTGAGGAGGACGGGGCGGTAGCTCCAGGCAGGTTCAGCTGTGGACCGTGGTAATAATGGCCGCCCTGAGTGCTTGAAGCTTGGCTGCAGCTGTACTATAGCAGCAGTTAAAGCAGGAATAGACCACATTTCTATAAAACAAGAGCAAAGAATGGCACTGAAAGCTTTTCATGACTGAAAAAATGTTCCTGCTCCTCTCCTGACCTGCTTGGGCATGAGCTTGCAGTAGCTCCAGGCATGTGAGAGAACATTCATCCAATCACCTTTCAAGTATTTTTAAAAAGTCCTGCCCCTCCTTAACTCTTTCTATGGGAGGTTTTCCAGATGAAAGTGAAATACGTCAACATGGTATGAACACGGTATCTGTATGTCAGGTTAACCAGCTGAGGTTAATGGTGTCACATTTACCTGGACCAGAACAGTGGAAATCCACATCCAGCATTTCCACAGCAACAATGAAGCGATTAGCTGTAACTGCAGCTCCATAAACCAACACGTTTAGCTCAGGTGTGATGTCATTCCAGCTCCCACATCAGACTAATGGAATTAGAAATCTGATGTCTCAGTGCAACATCTCCGAGTTGTTTTTCAAAGCCTCTGCCCTTTCTCGAACGCCGTTTATGGAAGGTTTTCCAGATGAATGTGTGAAACAAATCCATCTGGTATGCCAGGTTAATGCTGTGTCACTTTTGACCCACTTTTCCAACCTGTTCTGCTGCTCTTTTTTGCCACTTTTCATCATTTATCGCACAATTTGGACCCATTTTTGCCTCTTTTTAACCCACTTTTGCCACATTTTAACCCCTTTTCATCACTTTTTTTCACCCTTTTTCCCCAATTTTCACACACATTTGTCACCTTCAACCCATTTGTCAATTCATATTATATAATTATATATAATATATATATAATTCTTTCCACCACTATTTCTTGCCACTTTCTGCCTACTGTTGCCACTACTATGCCCTTTTTTGCTACTTTAACCTATTTTTTGCCATTCTTTGTTTATTTTCTGCCACTTTTATCTATTTTTTGCCACATTTCTACTTTTACCATCTTAAACCCATTCTGTTTTGAAGAAAGGGGATTAACATTTTTAAGAGGGCTATAAACTACAGCACTAATGAAAAGAAACATACCTGTTCAGACTGGTTCATTTCAAAGGGAAAAAATACAATAAATGATGGTTATCACAGTTGAACTTTACAGTGGACCATGATTTTACTGACTCCATGGGGCCCATGGAGAGCTCCCCTCTTTATCCCCTCTGATGGACGGCTTTGTCTGCACATGGCTGCTCTTGACTCTTCGTATTGTAGCAGTTAAGAGGCTCTCATGTGCTGCATGTTGCCTTTCTCTGTATTATTTACTTTTTTTTGTTCTTTATAGGCTCTTCTGTCTTTCTGAAAGCTGCACGCCTTGAGTCTGATTGACAGAGAAAGCAGCAGACCAGAGCTCTGGAAACACCTGCTGCCACAGGTAACTGTGTCTGCTTTCTTTTTCTTTTATTCTTTTTCTTTATTTCTTTTATAATTTCACTTCAGCTATCCTCACTAATGCTAAACAACAAGACTAATGTATGTAGAAAAACTCTATGCACTAAGCCTTTAATAAAGAGCCATGGTAGTCAGAATGAGCTTGTTCCCATTATTTTTCCTCTGAGTATCTGTTTGTATGCAGATGACGCCTTTATTGAACTCTAACCATGCTTCAGTGTAGCAGCTCTGTTTTAAAAGGGGCCGACCCTCTCCTACAGCTGAATAGTCCATGCAGGGTTCTCCTAGCAGTCTTTCATCTTGGGTTTCATCAGACTGACTGTGGTGTTGCTGGCTCCTCAGCTCCTTCTAAAGATTACATATGGATGCTCCGTCTCCTGCTGTGGCAGCTCCAGCTCTCTTATAGACCCTGGCACGTCTCCTCACATCTCCTCTCCTCTCCCTGCAGACACCCTCTCACAAACAACATCAAACACAGCCATGACTGCTGTGAGGGAGGCTGCCTCTACCACAGATACCTGCTCTATGTGGAGGAGAGGGAGGCTGTCTCTACCACAGATACCTGCTCTATGTGGAGGAGAGGGAGGCTGCCTCTACCACAGATACCTGCTCTATGTGGAGGAGAGGGAGGCTGCCTCTACCACAGATACCTGCTCTATGTGGAGGAGAGGGAGGCTGTCTCTACCACAGATACCTGCTCTATGTGGAGGAGAGGGAGGCTGTCTCTACCACAGATACCTGCTCTATTAGGAGGAGAGGGAGGCTGTCTCTACCACAGATACCTGCTCTATGTGGAGGAGAGGGAGGCTGTCTCTACCACAGATACCTGCTCTATGTGGAGGAGAGGGAGGCTGTCTCTACCACAGATACCTGCTCTATTAGGAGGAGAGGGAGGCTGTCTCTACCACAGATACCTGCTCTATTAGGAGGAGAGGGAGGCTGTCTCTACCACAGATACCTGCTCTATGTGGAGGAGAGGAGGCTGTCTCTACCACAGATACCTGCTCTATGTGGAGGAGAGGAGGCTGCCTCTACCACAGATACCTGCTCTATTAGGAGGAGAGGAGGCTGTCTCTACCACAGATACCTGCTCTATGTGGAGGAGAGGAGGCTGCCTCTACCTCAGATACCTGCTCTATGTGGAGGAGAGGGAGGCTGCCTCTACCACAGATACCTGCTCTAGGAGGAGGGAGGCTGTCTCTACCACAGATACCTGCTCTATTAGGAGGAGAGGGAGGCTGCCTCTACCACAGATACCTGCTCTATGTGGAGGAGAGGGAGGCTGTCTCTACCACAGATACCTGCTCTATGTGGAGGAGAGGGAGGCTGTCTCTACCACAGATACCTGCTCTATTAGGAGGAGAGGGAGGCTGTCTCTACCACAGATACCTGCTCTATGTGGAGGAGAGGGAGGCTGCCTCTACCACAGATACCTGCTCTATGTGGAGGAGAGGGAGGCTGTCTCTACCACAGATACCTGCTCTATGTGGAGGAGAGGGAGGCTGTCTCTACCACAGATACCTGCTCTATGTGGAGGAGAGGGAGGCTGTCTCTACCACAGATACCTGCTCTATGTGGAGGAGAGGGAGGCTGTCTCTACCACAGATACCTGCTCTATTAGGAGGAGAGGGAGGCTGCCTCTACCACAGATACCTGCTCTATGTGGAGGAGAGGGAGGCTGCCTCTACCACAGATACCTGCTCTATGTGGAGGAGAGGGAGGCTGCCTCTACCACAGATACCTGCTCTATTAGGAGGAGAGGGAGGCTGCCTCTACCACAGATACCTGCTCTATTAGGAGGAGAGGGAGGCTGCCTCTACCACAGATACCTGCTCTATTAGGAGGAGAGGGAGGCTGTCTCTACCACAGATACCTGCTCTATTAGGAGGAGAGGGAGGCTGCCTCTACCACAGATACCTGCTCTATGTGGAGGAGAGGGAGGCTGTCTCTACCACAGATACCTGCTCTATGTGGAGGAGAGGGAGGCTGTCTCTACCACAGATACCTGCTCTATTAGGAGGAGAGGGAGGCTGTCTCTACCACAGATACCTGCTCTATGTGGAGGAGAGGGAGGCTGTCTCTACCACAGATACCTGCTCTATGTGGAGGAGAGGGAGGCTGCCTCTGCCCGAGATACCTGCTCTATTAGGAGGAGAGGAGGCTGTCTCTACCACAGATACCTGCTCTATGTGGAGGAGAGGAGGCTGTCTCTACCACAGATACCTGCTCTATGTGGAGGAGAGGGAGGCTGTCTCTACCACAGATACCTGCTCTATTAGGAGGAGAGGGAGGCTGTCTCTACCACAGATACCTGCTCTATGTGGAGGAGAGGGAGGCTGCCTCTACCACAGATACCTGCTCTATGTGGAGGAGAGGGAGGCTGCCTCTACCACAGATACCTGCTCTATTAGGAGGAGAGGGAGGCTGCCTCTACCACAGATACCTGCTCTATTAGGAGGAGAGGGAGGCTGCCTCTACCACAGATACCTGCTCTATTAGGAGGAGAGGGAGGCTGTCTCTACCACAGATACCTGCTCTATTAGGAGGAGAGGGAGGCTGCCTCTACCACAGATACCTGCTCTATGTGGAGGAGAGGGAGGCTGTCTCTACCACAGATACCTGCTCTATGTGGAGGAGAGGGAGGCTGTCTCTACCACAGATACCTGCTCTATTAGGAGGAGAGGGAGGCTGTCTCTACCACAGATACCTGCTCTATTAGGAGGAGAGGGAGGCTGTCTCTACCACAGATACCTGCTCTATGTGGAGGAGAGGGAGGCTGCCTCTACCACAGATACCTGCTCTATGTGGAGGAGAGGGAGGCTGTCTCTACCACAGATACCTGCTCTATGTGGAGGAGAGGGAGGCTGTCTCTACCACAGATACCTGCTCTATTAGGAGGAGAGGGAGGCTGTCTCTACCACAGATACCTGCTCTATGTGGAGGAGAGGGAGGCTGCCTCTACCACAGATACCTGCTCTATGTGGAGGAGAGGGAGGCTGTCTCTACCACAGATACCTGCTCTATGTGGAGGAGAGGGAGGCTGCCTCTACCACAGATACCTGCTCTATTAGGAGGAGAGGGAGGCTGCCTCTACCACAGATACCTGCTCTCTGAGGAGGAGAGGGAGGCAGCCACTACCACAGATACCTGCTCTATGTGGAGGAGAGGAGGCTGCCTCTACCACAGATACCTGCTCTATTAGGAGGAGAGGAGGCTGCCTCTACCACAGATACCTGCTCTATTAGGAGGAGAGGAGGCTGCCTCTACCACAGATACCTGCTCTATGTGGAGGAGGGAGGCTGTCTCTACCACAGATACCTGCTCTATGTGGAGGAGAGGGAGGCTGTCTCTACCACAGATACCTGCTCTATTAGGAGGAGAGGGAGGCTGTCTCTACCACAGATACCTGCTCTATGTGGAGGAGAGGGAGGCTGTCTCTACCACAGATACCTGCTCTATGTGGAGGAGAGGGAGGCTGTCTCTACCACAGATACCTGCTCTATGTGGAGGAGAGGGAGGCTGCCTCTACCACAGATACCTGCTCTATTAGGAGGAGAGGGAGGCTGCCTCTACCACAGATACCTGCTCTATTAGGAGGAGAGGGAGGCTGCCTCTACCACAGATACCTGCTCTATTAGGAGGAGAGGGAGGCTGCCTCTACCACAGATACCTGCTCTATGTGGAGGAGAGGGAGGCTGCCTCTACCACAGATACCTGCTCTATTAGGAGGAGAGGGAGGCTGCCTCTACCACAGATACCTGCTCTATGTGGAGGAGAGGGAGGCTGCCTCTACCACAGATACCTGCTCTATTAGGAGGAGAGGGAGGCTGTCTCTACCACAGATACCTGCTCTATTAGGAGGAGAGGGAGGCTGCCTCTACCACAGATACCTGCTCTATGTGGAGGAGAGGGAGGCTGTCTCTACCACAGATACCTGCTCTATGTGGAGGAGAGGGAGGCTGTCTCTACCACAGATACCTGCTCTATTAGGAGGAGAGGGAGGCTGCCTCTACCACAGATACCTGCTCTATTAGGAGGAGAGGGAGGCTGCCTCTACCACAGATACCTGCTCTATGTGGAGGAGAGGGAGGCTGTCTCTACCACAGATACCTGCTCTATGTGGAGGAGAGGGAGGCTGTCTCTACCACAGATACCTGCTCTATTAGGAGGAGAGGGAGGCTGCCTCTACCACAGATACCTGCTCTATTAGGAGGAGAGGGAGGCTGTCTCTACCACAGATACCTGCTCTATTAGGAGGAGAGGGAGGCTGCCTCTACCACAGATACCTGCTCTATTAGGAGGAGAGGGAGGCTGTCTCTACCACAGATACCTGCTCTATTAGGAGGAGAGGGAGGCTGTCTCTACCACAGATACCTGCTCTATGTGGAGGAGAGGGAGGCTGTCTCTACCACAGATACCTGCTCTATTAGGAGGAGAGGGAGGCTGTCTCTACCACAGATACCTGCTCTATTAGGAGGAGAGGGAGGCTGCCTCTACCACAGATACCTGCTCTATGTGGAGGAGAGGGAGGCTGCCTCTACCACAGATACCTGCTCTATGTGGAGGAGAGGGAGGCTGTCTCTACCACAGATACCTGCTCTATTAGGAGGAGAGGGAGGCTGTCTCTACCACAGATACCTGCTCTATGTGGAGGAGAGGGAGGCTGCTGGTTTATATTTGCAGTATATCCATCTTTGACTGATATGATGAATGCGGTCCACTCCAACAAAGACAGTAACAAGGGAAGGTATTATTTGGTTTTTATGCTCAGTAAAAATGGTATATGTCAGTTCAAGGTGTCATCAGCGTGCTCTCTACAGGCTTATTAAAGATCTTATTCGTAGCTGCATGTTGATACAGAGCTCTCTGTCCATACTCTGTCTTCTTTTATCCATATTCTCTGACACTTACAGAATTTGACTAGATGTTGAAACACCACTGCTTTTCCTCGATGAGGTATTGAGCATTGATCCTTTTTTGGGGGCATATTTGTTGCACTTAAATGTTTAAACCATCAAACTAATGTAACAAGATTTCATTTATCAAGGAAGCCACAAACTAGGTGGTGAAAAGGGGCGAGCGTTGGATGAAAAGTGGCAAAAAAGAGTTACAGGTGGTATAAATAGTCAAAAAGCAGCAAAAATAGCAAAAAAAAAAAAAAAAAAAAAAACAGTGAAATGGGCAAACAGTAAAATGGTGGAAAAATCTGCAAAAAGTGGCATTATTGGGAAAAGCAGCTTAAATGGGTGTAAAGTGGTAGGAGATGGCAAAAAAGGAAAAATTTGCAAATAACAAGAAGGAGGGCAAAAGTAGCAAAAACAGAATAAAAAGTGGCAGAAATGGAATAAAAGTGGACACAAAATGGAAAAAGGGGCAAAAAAATCAAAGTAAGAGCAACAGAAATAAAGACAGAAAATAAAGGTTGACAGTAAAGTTCAACAACTGAAGCCTACCATATAAGTGTGTGTGTGTGGGTGTGTGTGTGGGTGTGGGTGTGTGTGTGGGTGTGTGTGGGTGTGTGGGTGTGGGGGGGGCAATCTGACTGATGACTTGCAATGGAAAATTTCTGAGGTCAAAGCTTCTCTTTTCAAAGGTTTTCTGGGGTAATAATATTTTAAATTAAGACACAAAAGAGCCACGGGTTGAGTAACGCTGCTGTGGAGGAATGTTGTCCCACTCTTCTTTGCAGACTTTTTTAAAACTCAGCCATATTGGAGGGTTTTCCAGCATGAACAATGCCACAGCATCTCAATCAGATCTAAGTCCAGACTTTGACTAGACCACTCTAGAACCTTCATTTAGGTGTTTAGTCCAGTCAGAGGTGGACTTGCTGGTGTGTTTTGGGTCGGTGTCCTGCATAACCCAAGCATGCTTGAGCTTGAGGTCATGAACTGACTCTTTAGTGACCTTCTGGATGAGTTGGAGTCCTTTTGGTAGCCTGGGAAGGTTCACCACTGTTCACAGTTTTCTCCATTTGTGGGTAATGGCTCTCAGCGTGGTTGGCTGGAGTCCCAAAGCCTCAGTGACTCTGTTTCTCATCTGTTCTTGAATTTCTTTAGATGGTTCCTGATGTGTTGGAGATCTTTCAGCCTCCTTCACTCTGTCGGACAGGATATATTTGAGGGGATTCTGGACCCAACAGGTCTGGCAGTGATCAGGTCTGGGTGTGGATAGTCAAGCTGAACCCAGCTTTATAAGAAATGTAGTTAGGTCTGGTTAGCTTTGTTCCTTTAAATCAGGGGTGTCAAACTCAGTCACAGAGGGTGCCGGATTCTGAATCTAGGTCTAACCTGAGGGCCTAACAGGGTCCACATGAAACCAAACTGTCAACCTCAACTTCACCGGTAGAGCATTATGGGGGAAAAATAGGTTCTGACGAGAAATGATTTTGAGATTTAAAAGTCAAAATGATTAATGGGCTCAAAATTTGAGTTAAAAGTCAAAATTATTAGTGCAAAAGGTCCAAAACACAAAATCAGATGTTAAGATCACACTTTTAAAAGGCAAATATATAAAAAAGAAAGTCACAATCACGTTTTTAAGGCCAAAATATGACTTGAAATTTAAAATTGGGAACCTAAAAGGTCAAAATATTAGATTAAAAGTCAATTAGAAATAAAAAAAAGCCAAAATATTAGACAAAAAATCAAAATACTAAATTGAAAAAGCCTTAAAATTAGCTAGAAGTCCACATCATAAATGTAAAAGGTCAAAATATGGGATACAATGTTAAAATAATAAATTTAAAAGGTAAAGACCTAGGATATAAGTCCGGATAAAAGATAGAAGTTATAATTGTGCTATGAAAAATTGAAAATATGAAATAAAAACAAATGAATTTCCCATATTTCTTTTTAGCTATTTATTTTTACTCTTTAGTTTTTTCACATTTTTATGACTTTAGGATTTTTGATATCATCATGGTTAAGTTTACATTTTTATCCTGGAGGAAATCTGCAGACCTCATATTTTAGGGCCAGTTATAATCAGAATAGGATGTTAACTTGCGGGCTGGGTGTAACTGTACCACGGGCCAGATTTGGCCCCCAGGCCTTGAGTTTGACACCCGTGCCTTAATAGATGAAATCATCATTCAAAAACTGACTTTTGCATTTACTTGAATTATCTTTGTCTAATACATACATTTCTAATCTAAAACAGCAATGTTTGTCCTCTTAGGCCTCGTGTGTCCTGGGAAAATAGAGATTTGATTCGGTTTAATTTAATTTGTCACACAGAAGAAGAAACAGTCCTTTTATAACCAGCACATCCTCCCCAGCAGACATCCTTTATTCATAGTTTGGTTATTGTTCTGAACACATTTTTCCTTTCCTACAGGCGGTCGTACCAAAAGCTAACAGGAGGCTGAGCTCTATCGATCAAACCAAAGAAGAAAAGAGAAACTTTCTGACATCCTGTGAAGAGTTTCAGTAGGTGGAGCAGAAAACAGCCGGAGCCCGTACCTTTAAAACACACAAGCGTGTGATTCACACTCTTTTCTTTATCATTTCCCATGTCTCCTGGCTGATTTCCTCCCTCCCTCCGCCCGCTGCTGTGTGCTTTCCTGCAGCAGGGAGTGTGACCTCTGAGCTCCTGGCTGTGCAGCGGGTGTCAGAGAGCGGGCATCTCCCTGCAAGCCAACCAGCTCAGAGCGCCGCTGCCAGCGCTGGAATCATTAATGTTTCAGGATGGTGTTTGTGTTCATACAATGGCCCGTCTCGGCGCTGCTTCCTGCCTGCTCGGCTGCACCTGATGAGCCTCCGCAGAGCGTTTTTATTGCAGCTCATCTGAACTCTGCGGCAGAGTGGAGTCTGCAGGAGAGAGCTGAAATCATCTCATGCTGGGAGACATTTTCACCTTGAATGGCTGCTATCTCTCACCCTCTAGCACAAAGACATACAAAAACACACAAAACAACAGGCAACAACAACAACTACTGCATACTGTTAAAAAGTGGTTGGGCATGGGCGACCAAAGGTAGCCAGGTTTGTGGAGAGTGTAGCTGACATATCTGTTGTATGGGCTACAAGAAAACTGGTCTGTGCTACAACGTTATCTCATCCCACCAGTGTAACCAGAGACCCAGGGAGAGAGAGAGGTACTCATTCCTTAGATGTGATGCCCTGTATCTCAAGCAGAGCTGTCCCGAGTAGAGAGGGAGCGATTCGCTCCACAGCAGGCTTACACACAGAGTATGTGGAATCTAGAGGTACGTAAGTGGTTTGGGTGTCTCCTTTTCTTCCTCTGGACGGATTCACAAACCAACTACTGCCAACTACCTCACCAGGAAGAGAACAGACAGGTGTGCTCGAGTCTGGAGCAATGTTTCTGATGTGAGTGCAGACTAGAGGAGACAGCTGCCTGATGTGAAAATGCTCTGGCGGAAAAAGAAGAGTTAGTGAATAGAAATCAGATTAAAGACCCGTTAGATACAACAATAATAGTCCAGGTGTGCTGGACCGAGCTGAGTCAGATTAGTCCCTCTTCATCCTGGTCTTTACCCGTCATCATGGAGGGCAGTGGTTCACTTGTTTGTTTTTGGTAAACGTTGGTCTTTAATTCTCTCAGCTCAGAACCACTGCTGTTATCTGACTCTTATGAGCCGGTCCAACAACCAGCTCCTCCTCCTCCTCCTCCTCCTCCTCCTCCTCCTCCTCCTCTGAATGAATGAATGAATGAATGAATGAATGAATGCATTCACACGACACCGCCATGGCCTGAATAACAACGTCTGAATCTGTTGATGTCTGAACAGAGCCGCACACTGATGGGACATCACTATAGTTCATATTTAACACTTTTACTCTCTGCTTGTTCGTATTTATTGCTGACAAACATAATTAACCCTTTGGTTCCTGTCTGTAATACTGCATTATGTCGTATTAGAGTCCCATCAGGCGCTCTGATTGTTCTCCAGCGCTGTAAACGTCAGCTAATGAAGACTGATGAGTTCATTGTCACTCCTGTAAACACTTGGTTTGTTTGAGCTGAGGTTATTCAGAATTTAAAGACCTTCTGTCAACCTCATTTAAGAACTGACTGTGTGCTCTGTGACTGCCTCAGAGATCCTCAGACCGCTCCATTCAGAGAAAACACCACCCTTCAGTCTCTACCTTTGATTTTTAACAGACGATGGTGAAAACTTTAAAGGGGACATATTTTACCCTTTTCAGACAAATTTGTATCAGTCTCAGAGGTCCTCGAAACATGCCTGTGAAGTTTACTGCTGTAAAAGCACTCCAGTATGGTATTAATGCATGCCTAAAACCCCTCTGTTTCAGCCCTGCTCAGAACTAGCCGTTTCTGTGTCTGTGGCTTTAAATTTTGATGAGCTGTCTGACTCCACCCCAGACCACACCCCTCTCAGGAAATGGATGCAGCACTCCTGATGTCAAAGACACTTTTATCCAAAGTTTAGGACTTGACTGGGACTCAAACCATCAATCTCCCAGACTGTAGTCAGCAGGATAACCCACTGAGCTATCCAGCATCTCAGCTAGTAGCTGAGAGGACCAGTAGAGGAGGGTGGGACTTTACTCCAGTGTTTCCCAACCATTTTTCATTGGAGCCCCCTTACGTGTACCTAAGAAAAGCGGGGGCCCCCAGGACCCAAGAGAGAAGAAAAAGTGACGTCCTGACATCAAAAATCATCACTGATTTTAATTGCTTCACTTAAACGACCCTGCAATAAGGCCTATGCATGTGTTTCTTCTCAAAAGATCTTTGTATAAAATACTTAAAAACTGCTTTATCATGGTTTAAGTCAAAATTTGCCGATCTAATTTTGGCAGCCTCAGATCAGACAAAGCCTCGCGCCCCCCCCAAGATCTTTGCCGCCCCCCCTGGGGGGGGGGGGGGGGGGGCCCCCCTCCCCAGGTTGGGAACCAATGCTTTACTCTAAGTGGGGAGGGCCAATCAAACCTGGGGGCGGGTGCTTACGCCTCTAGTGAGGTCACTAGATGTAAAATCTGAGAACGAGAGAGAGGGGAGAATGGATTTTTCTGGTATTTGAGGGGACTGTGGACAGGCCAGGGGCACACGTTTGTGTTAGAAAAGCCTGAAGAAGTGATTTTTGCATAATATGTCCCGTTTAACTGTGGCTGTCTTTGCTCCGTGTTTGGCTGAGGTTTCTCAGGGTGCTTTCACACGAGGAGCTTTGGTCAGAGTAAAGTCTATTCTTACCTTTAAAATGCTCCGGGCTTTCAGGCTGGTAAGGTACTAATTTAGAGCACTGAGGTCCAGCTTCCTAACAATGTGGCTCCCCCAGGACATCAGTGTTCAGTAGCTGAGTCTGTGGTTCTGGATCGGGCTTTTCTAACCAATGTGGTCCAGTGCATTCTCAGTGTCCTGGGTCTGTGCTGGTGGCAGGACAGAGGCTGCCGGGGTCGTGGCAGGTGTTGCTGGTGCGGGGCAGGGAGAGTTTGGATTCATTACAGCTGTATGCAGCAGCACCAGACCCCTCTAAAGTCTGGTATTTTCCAGAGAAGCTGCAGCCTAGCACAGACTTGGCTGATGGCACGAGTTCAGCCAGTCCACCCGTCCATTCTCTACACCGCTTATTCGGGATCGCTGAGCTCTGCAAGTATTAAAGTTAAAATTCAGAATGTTACCTGCGTGATCGTTGTTGTGACTCGACCCTTTGAAGTTAAAGTATGTAGCCTAGGGCTGGGCAATTAATCCAAAATTATATTAAATCACAATATGGCCCAAGTTGGAATATTTCTTTAGCCTGGAATTAGAGTCAAATATCAGTTTAAAACTTTTTTTTTCAGCATAGGGGTTATGCACAACATATCACGCAAACATCCAAGACCCAATTTTTAGAATAGTCTAACAATGTTGTTTGTACATAAAAATGATCATTCCCTTCAATACAATAATATCCCATCCAGTTTGTGATATGAGTCAAAATCATCACAACTAGAGATTTTTTTTAATTGTACAGCCCTTGATTTTAATATTGTGTAGGTTATAACTGGTTATAATATAGAATAATGAATAATAAATAAATAGTAAATAAATGTTTTCCTCCCTCCACACTTAAACCTGCACACGCAGACACATTACGCTGGTTAGCCTTTGCAATAAAAGGCTGCAGTTGAGGAAAAATGTGCAGTTAACAGGTCTTTTGTTTTGATGTTCAGACAGAGAAGATTGCATTTCCAGAAATTCTGAAGTGGAAAAGGTGCAAAAAACCACAGCTTTAATCAAGAATGAAAACATGCCAGTAGACAGAACTGCTATATTTGTGTTAGGTTGAAGGTTTTCATTTAGTCTTTCAGAGGAAAAAAAAAAAACTATAATAACTTTAGACAAGAACAGCATGAGAGACAATACACTAAAGGTTAAACAGGAATGGTGCCACAGACAACATCCAGTCCATGACTCCTGATTTAAAGCTCATCGCTGCATCAGCACCACAGATAGGCGTACATGCCACCGGCCATCAGAGGGTTAACAGAACTGTGGATGAAAACCAGTGAGGAGGAACACCCCAGAATTGTATAAGAAAGCACACATCCTCTGTAGAAAACATACACCTTGAAACATTTGAATGTCCTGAGCCACGTTAGAAGGAAAACAGACAGAATAATTTTGAAGAGAAGGACCAATGAGGCTGTGAGAGGAGAGGGAACCCCTACTTTTCATGTCACGCTCACATTTCACCTGGCACTGCAGGATTCTGCAATTCCTGCGTGAACTTGTAGTTCTCAAGTGATCTTGTGATCTCTGGTCTCCAGCCGCTCAGGGCCCCTGCTATTGGTCAGAGCAACATCAGCAAGTGCATTCTGTGAGATTTTCAGAGCGTATCTGTTCAAACTATTAACAGGAGCTTTCACTCTATTGTTTCCTCTAAAGAGTCACGTTTTTTAAATAACTTTAAATATTTAAACCAATCCAGACAGAGTAAACAGACTGTGATGTAGAGGACTGAATAAATCCTGCTTTGTAGTTCAGCTTTGTCATTTTTATTGTTCTACATGAGTACAAATGGCTCCCCTGACTATTCAGCAGCATTCAGACGTAATGAGCCTGCTGGAGGCTGCAGGGAGCTTTGGGGGCTTTAAAGTCGGAGGGTTTTTGTACTGGCAGACCTGTAATTAGGTCGACCTTCACCCCACGCTGCAGGAACAATTCTCTGCTTGTCCTTTCTCGCTCTTAAAAACACCATCTCGCGCTGTTGGACCTTTTTTCTGTCATTGTAAAGACTCGCTGCAGTCGGGTGTTTCACGCCTCACAGTGCCAACGCCGCTCACTGTGGTCATTCTGTTTGCACGCAACAAGACGATCAGATCATTCAAAAATATGAACCTGTTTTTAAAATGTGGGAGACTGCAGGCATGAGGATGATTGTAAAAGAGTATTAACATGATTTCACTCTAAATCAGGGGTGTCAAACTCAAGGCCCGGGGGCCAAATCCGGCCCATGGTACAACAACACCTGGCCGACAAAATCACATCACATTCTTGTTATAACTGGCCCTGAAATATGAGGTATTCAGATTTCCTCCTGTATAAAATGTAAACTTCACCTTGATGATATCAAATATCCTTAAGTCATAAAAATGTTAAAAAGGGGGGGGGGGGGCTAGATAAAAAAATATGGAGCAACAAATTCAGTTGTGTTTTCATATTTTTAGGTTTGCATTGCACTGTTATGACTTCAATCAATTATTTAGACTACAGTTTCATATTTTGACCATTTTTTATTGATTTATTTATTTATTTTAATCTAATATCTTGACCTTTTAAATTCATGATTTTGACTTTATCTCATATTTTGACCTTTGAGTTTAATAGTTAAAAAAACATGATTGTGACTTTTATATTTTTGCCTTTTAAAAGCATTATTTTAACATCTAATTTCATTGTTTGACCTTTTGAAATAAGTCAAATAAGTCTGACTTTGTATCTCTGATTTTGAGCCTTTAACCTTATCATTTGGATTTTTTTAAATCTCAAAATCATTTATCATCAGTACTAATTTCCCCCCATATTATATATCAAATATATTACTTGTGAAAAATGAGGTTGTGGACCCTGTTAGGCCCTCAGGGTAGACCTTAATTTAGAATCTGGCCCCTGTGACTGAGTTTGACACCCCTGCTCTAAATGCCCACAAAAGACCAAATAATGTGCCAGCAGGCAAGCTGAAGTGTGTAGCGGGAATTTGTAAATCCATAATTACTACTGCAATTATACAACGACTAAGGAGACTAAAAATATTAGATAGAAGTTGGAGCTGGACCTCAAGGTCAGGGCTCTGTGTGGACCAGTCCAGTTCTTCATCAAACCATGTCTTTCCAGTCCTCTGGTCTCTGGGCCACAGACATGCTGGAATAGAAAAGGGCCTTCCCCAAACTGTTGCCACACGGTTGGAAGCATAGCATTGTCCAGAATGTCTTGGTCTACTGAAGCATTAAGATTGGCCTTCACTGGAGATAAGGGGTCTAGCCCAGACCCTGAAAACCAGCACCATACCATTATCCCTCCTCCACCAAACTTCACAGTCAGACAGGTAACGTTCATGGCTTCATGGCTGAGCTGCTGTTGTTCCTAAACTCTTCCACTTTCTAATAATGTCACTGACAGCTGACTGTAGAAGCAGGGATGGCATTTCACCAACTGTCTTATGTCAAAGGTGGCATCATCCCAGAACCACGCTGGAGTCTCTGAGCGCCTCAGAACGCAGATTAGGATCACAGATGTGAGTAAAAGGAGGCTGCAGGGTTAGGTGATGAGTTTAAAAGTAACACAGAGCTAACAATCTCAGATCCCACTAATTTCCTGAGGATGCCTGTCCCTAGAGCGTATAAACGCTGCCATAGCAATGCAGTGTTTGATATGACTGGGTGTTTGTGAGGCGATTGATCCCAGGTGAGTCACCTCTGCAGACTGACCAATCAGAGTGACTGATGTTCAGAGCCATCCTCCTAGATGTATGAAAGGCTGTGGCCTCCTATCTGCCCGCTCTTATTGATTACTGTCACGCTCTCTCTGCAGACCTTCAGATCCCCTCTTTTCGTTCCATGCTCTCAGAGGTGTGAGAAGATGCTGACGTTTCCCAGAATCCTCTCTGGCTCTGCAGCAGTTTGATTTGCTGTGGGCATGCCGGAGGATGAATAGATAATGGGACGCCTCTGATTGACTCGCCCGCGCTGGCGCTAAGTAGTCCAATGCAACAACAAACTCGAATGCAGGCTAATAAGTGGGAGCGCGAGGAGTGTGTGCGTGCTCGCAGCGTGGGGCGGCGTGTCTGAGCGTGTGCATGAGAGCAACTGTGTGTGGTAAATCCTCCAATTTGGATGACAGAGAGGCAGGGCTGCTTTGCTCTAAATGAGCTCCCAGGAGTGAAGAGTCCTCCAGTTTTTATCCTCCCTGTAGGAACGCCACGGCGAGGAGCTGCCAGACACACGGAGGCTCGTTTTCACAGACGCACACACCTGGAGCACCTACACCTTGTTCTAACAGACAAACAAGGTAAAAACATGAGAAAGTATGTGGAAACATCAGCAGCGTTCCATCAGTGAGAGCAGAGGAGAACCAGGGAGATTTATCTGAGGATGGAGCTTTTTCACTGTTCGAGGATGCAGAATCTCACCATTTGGAAGGATAATTATAAATTTTACCACTAAAATCCAGCAAATATTCAAAAGTAGACCGTGCACCCAAAAACCGATAATGAATGTGCATTTACAATGATGAACAGAGTAGACTGAATGTGATAAACTGAATGAAATAATTCAGCAGTAGCTCTGTCGACAGGGGAAATGACACAACATACTGTATTTTACATTAGCAGGAAAACAGGAAGTGATGCCATATGCTGGCCTTCTGTAGCACACAGCCATCAGTGCTCATTGGCCTTTAAAGCATAGCTTCTTTGCAGATGACATTTTGCAGCAGCGGGGGACTCCCCTTAGAGAGCGAGGCCATGTGTTCAAAGAGTAAAAATACAAACATTCTTAATTCTGAAGTCACTTTTGAGCCCTAAAAGAGGGAAATATTCAGGCAAAAAAAGGATATACACTATATTGCCAAAAGTATTCACTCACCCATCCAAATAATGTAAATCAGGTGTTCCAATCACTTCCATGGCCACAGGTGTATAAAATCAAGCACCCAGGCCTGCAGACTGTTTTGGGTTTCCATGGCAGCTGCATCCAAGCCATACTTCACCAAGGTCAATGCAAAGCGTGGGATGCAGTGGTGTAAAGCACGCCACCACTGGACTCTAGAGCAGTGGAGACGCCTTCTCTGGAGTGACCAATCGTGCTTCTCTATCTGGCAATCTGATGGACCAGTCTGGGTTTGGCGGTTGCCAGGAGAACGGTACTTGTCTGTATTGTGCCAAGTGTAAAGTTTGGTGGAGGGGGGATTATGGTGTGGGCTTGTTTTTCAGGAGCTGGGCTTGGCCCCTTAGTTCCAGTGACAGGAACTCTGAATGCTTCAGCATAGCAAGAGATTTTGGACAATTCCATGCTCCCAACTTTGTGGGAACAGTTTGGGGATGGCCCCTTCCTGTTCCAACATGACTGTGCACCAGTGCACAAAGCAAGGTCCATAAAGACATGGATGAGAGAGTTTGGTGTGGATCAACTTGACTGGCCTGCACAGAGTCCTGACCTCAACCCCATAGAACACCTTTGGGATGAATTAGAGCAGAGACTGAGAGCCAGGCCTTCTGGTCCAACATCAGTGTGTGACCTCACAAATGCGCTTCTGGAAGAATGGTCAAAAATTCCCATAAACACACTCCTAAACCTTGTGGAAAGCCTTCCCAGAAGAGTTGAAGCTGTTATAGCTGCAAAGGGTGGACCCACGTCATGTTAAACCCTATGGATTAAGAATGGGATAGCACTGAAGGTCATATGTGAGTCAAGGCAGGTGAGTGAATACTTTTGGTGATATACTGTATTTATTACAAAACTCTGTCCACCTGGACAGCAGTAAGGTTTGGTGGTACCTCAGTTGCTGTCTGTCTAGTCTCTCTCATTGTTGATGGGATCTATATTTTTTTAAGGTTCCAGATCATGTGGCTGAGCTCAGTAGAGCTGATTTCTCTTCATTTGGTACCAGTTTGGCTTTTTAAATGCAGATTAAATAAGGACAAAGATGGAGGAGAGAAACCTGGCACTCAGTGGCTCATATTAATGTGAGCCGTTTAGTAGAACAGGCTCGTTCATGAACAGCTCAGTCTCTAATCCCCACGAGGTTTATTCTGTTGATGGTGCATCACCGTTCACATTAAAAGCATGTTTTTTTTGTTTTTTTTGTTTTTTTTTTTAACAAAATGATGGGTTTTTTTGTGTTAAAGGGGCTCAGTTAGCCTCTTTGCACAGAACTGGACTCTTCAAGACTCTCGTCTCCCCTTCAGCTGGATAGGACCCTCTACTGGTAATGGGAGGAGGTCTGCAGGACTGAGTACTAATCACTTTTTAAAGTGTAGAAATGTTCTGATGATCATTGCAGTGTAGAGACCAATTTAGAGCTCTAAAGTACTAAAGGCTGTCCCCCCACTTCCTGATCCCCATGGAGCATTCAGGATCATGTGATTGCAAACCTATTGCCTAGTTTTGCCGGCAGCACCTACAGTGTTAATATGCTCATCAGTTCATCCATTAAAGAAGGAGCAGAGGTTGTAGTTAACTTATTCAGGTAAATGTGGACTGACAGCAGTGTTATCCTTTAGAAATATATTTTATAAGCAGCAGCGGCCAATCAGCTGTCATTATTCCTGTCCTGTCCGTCCCTCTGAGCTTCAGCATGTAATGTTAGCAGAATAAATTGCGCTATGTTTTGAGATGATATCGACTCTTAAGTCTCTACATTTTTAATTTGGCTGCTGTTGACACAGATGCCTATCTGCTATCACTCGTCTCTTATCGAGCTGATGAAATGGGATTTCAGTCGGAGGTTTGTAGGTGATTCTCCAGGAGCCAATCTGTCAGTGAGCGGAGACGCCTTATCTGTCATCAGCAGGGACTTTATTCATGTTTAACTGCTTTCACCTACCAGCAGATTTATGGACGTTTTGCTCATATACAAATCCCCCCTCCAATCCCACCCTCGCGCTGCATAACCTCTACCTTCATGTGCTGCTGTGATTTGTGGTGTTGATCCTGGAAGTACCCGGCGTCTCCTGTGGAATGAAGCAGAAAAAAACGTGTTATTTCAGCAGGTTTCCACACACATAATAGGCAGAGGGAATACGGGCCTGCAGAAACACTGTGAGAAACACGAGTGCTGTTGTTGGTGCATTGTTTGAAAAATAATGTGGGACATCCAGTTTCAGCAAGTCCAAATCCACGAGCAGGTGGACCAGATTTTATAACAGATATGACTCCTAACTTTTAAAAATACAATATTCACCAAATCAGTCGTGATCAATACAATTAGGCTGTTTGACAAAAAAAACAAATGACAGAAAAATCCTCTTGGATGTCAAAGTGAACACAGATGTCTATAATTAGATAAAAATCTGTAATGTAAAATATTCACCCTCTTTAAAGTGACTGGGGTCCAGACAGTTGGTGCTAGCAGTCTCACAGTTAGTGAAATGAGGATCAGCTGAGTGCAGTTAATGTGTCTCGGTGATTGTAGTATAAAGACACCTGTGTCTGGAAGGTCCAGTCACTGGTTCATCAGTATTCCTGGCTACCATTACACCACTAAGACAAAAGAACACTCCATGTAACTCAGAGAAAAGGTTATTGAAAAGTCTAAGTCAGGGAATGGAGGTAAAAACATCTCCAAGTCTCTGAACATCCCCCAGAGTTCAGTTAAATCCATCATGAAGAAATGAAGGAATACGTCACATGTGTAAATCTGCCTAGATCAGACCATCCTCACAAACTGAGTGGGCGTGCAAGAAGGAGACTAGTGAGAGAGGACACCAAGACACCTATGACTACTCTGAAGGAGCTCCAAGCTTCAGCAGTTAAGATGGCAGAGACCACAACTGTTGGCCGGGTTCTTCACCAGTCAGAGATTTATGGGAGAGTGGCAAAGAGGAAGACACTGTTGAAGAAAACTCAGATTCAATCTGGACTAGAGTTCACCAGAAGGACTGTGGGAGACTCCATGGTCAAGAGGAAGAAAGTTCTTTGGTCTGATGAGACCAGAATGGAGCTTTTTGTCCATCAAACGCTGATATCACCACACACACACCATCCTCTCTGTGGAGCACAGGGGTGGCAGCATCGTGCTGTGGGGATGCTTCTCAGCAGCATCATGCTGTGGGGATGCTTCTCAGCAGCCCTTGTAAAGATAGAGGTAAAATGAATGCAGTAAAATATAGATGAATCCTGAAGGACAATCTTCAGTCTGACAGAGAACTACAGCTTAGAGAAGATTTATTTTCCAGTCTGACGATGAGCCAAAGCATCCAGAGAAAGCTTTAAAGACCAAGGGGAATGTTCTGGAGTGGCTGAGTCAAAGCCCAGCCCTCAGTCCAAGAGAGAATAGAGTCTGGACTTGAAACAGGCTGTTCACACCTGATCCCTGATCAACCTGACAGAGCTTGAGCAGTTTATCAAAGAAGAATGGAGTAAAATTCCGGAGTCCAGATGTTTGAGGCTGACTGAGACCTATCCACACAGACTCAGAGCTGAGACTGAGACCTATCCACACAGACTCAGAGCTGAGACTGAGACCTATCCACACAGACTCAGAGCTGAGACTGAGACCTATCCACACAGACTCAGAGCTGACTGAGACCTATCCACACAGACTCAGAGCTGACTGAGACCTATCCACACAGACTCAGAGCTGAGACTGAGACCTATCCACACAGACTCAGAGCTGAGACTGAGACCTATCCACACAGACTCAGAGCTGACTGAGACCTATCCACACAGACTCAGAGCTGAGACTGAGACCTATCCACACAGACTCAGAGCTGAGACTGAGACCTATCCACACAGACTCAGAGCTGACTGAGACCTATCCACACAGACTCAGAGCTGAGACTGAGACCTATCCACACAGACTCAGAGCTGACTGAGACCTATCCACACAGACTCAGAGCTGAGACTGAGACCTATCCACACAGACTCAGAGCTGACTGAGACCTATCCACACAGACTCAGAGCTGAGACTGAGACCTATCCACACAGACTCAGAGCTGACTGAGACCTATCCACACAGACTCAGAGCTGACTGAGACCTATCCACACAGACTAAGAGCTGACTGAGACCTATCCACACAGACTCAGAGCTGACTGAGACCTATCCACACAGACTCAGAGCTGACTGAGACCTATCCACACAGACTCAGAGCTGACTGAGACCTATCCACACAGACTCAGAGCTGAGACTGAGACCTATCCACACAGACTCAGAGCTGACTGAGACCTATCCACACAGACTAAGAGCTGACTGAGACCTATCCACACAGACTCAGAGCTGACTGAGACCTATCCACACAAACTCAGAGCTGACTGAGACCTATCCACACAGACTCAGAGCTGACTGAGACCTATCCACACAGACTCAGAGCTGACTGAGACCTATCCACACAGACTCAGAGCTGACTGAGACCTATCCACACAGACTCAGAGCTGAGACTGAGACCTATCCACACAGACTCAGAGCTGACTGAGACCTATCCACACAGACTCAGAGCTGAGACTGAGACCTATCCACACAGACTCAGAGCTGAGACTGAGACCTATCCACACAGACTCAGAGCTGACTGAGACCTATCCACACAGACTCAGAGCTGAGACTGAGACCTATCCACACAGACTCAGAGAAACTGAGACCTATCCACACAGACTCAGAGCTGAGACTGAGACCTATCCACACAGACTCAGAGCTGACTGAGACCTATCCACACAGACTCAGAGCTGAGACTGAGACCTATCCACACAGACTCAGAGCTGACTGAGACCTATCCACACAGACTCAGAGCTGACTGAGACCTATCCACACAGACTAAGAGCTGACTGAGACCTATCCACACAGACTCAGAGCTGACTGAGACCTATCCACACAGACTAAGAGCTGACTGAGACCTATCCACACAGACTCAGAGCTGAGACTGAGACCTATCCACACAGACTCAGAGCTGACTGAGACCTATCCACACAGACTAAGAGCTGACTGAGACCTATCCACACAGACTCAGAGCTGACTGAGACCTATCCACACAAACTCAGAGCTGAGACTGCAGACAGAGGAGACTCTACTAAGAGAATATCTATGCACTCACTGAGTTTGCATAGATTTTTTTTTAACTGGCGCCACTTTGTAGAAATCTGTTTTCACTCTGACAGTAAAGAGGTGTTGACATTGATGAAGATTTTGCTGTGAATGTGTGCAGTGGGTTGATTTCACTGGCTTGGGGTTGAGTACAGAGTTTAGAGAGTTCTGATGGAGCTAAAGGAAGAGAGAGCAGTCGCTACATCCCCTTGTTTTTGTTGCAGAGGTTTTTTTTTTCCTATTTTGGCTGCAGACTCCTGAAAGAGACGTCCCTCTCAGCAGATAACAGTTTGATAAATCCAGCATTGACTTCCAGTTTCATAGTAAAGAGCACACTCCTAGCCGGTCAGACTGCTAATTTAGTGCTGATAGAGGAGTGTGGTTTGGAAACGGGAGAAAAACACAATGAAAAGAAACATTTGAGATTAATAGCCTGTCAGAGTGAGGGGAAGCTAATAACATGGATCAGTGAAATCAGAAGTTAGCCCCCGTGCCGCACCAGGATAAATATGTTTGAGCGAGCACACCAAATGTTTGGGAACAGCCCGGAGCGGGGTTTAAGGCCGACAGGATTTAAGGCACAAATTGAAAAAGTCATCAGTAATCGATCACCGGTCTGTGGGTTTGATCCTCACAAACAAAGCTACCCCAAGCAAAGGTGTGCTTTTAAAGACTGATGGAGCCGGTTCATGTTTAAGTTCAGGGTCTCAGCTCTACCTCAGAACAATGCTCATGTATTTTTAAAGTCTTACTAATGAATGCTCCTAGAGCTGCAGGTGAAGATTTACCCACAGAGTTTAGGCATGGAGGGCAAAGGAGGACAAAGCTATAAGTCCTCTTTCCACTGCTTTATTGGGAAAAGAGGAGACTCTGTTACCAATCAGAAGTCTGAATTTGACTCTAGAGGAGGAGCCATGAACACCTGACAGAAGCTACGATATGATTCGACATTAATCAAGCTTTAAAGGTACAGCACAACAAATTTTAAAGCTGAAATGTCAACACTCATCTAAAAAACAGGCAAAAACGAACATTACTTTAAAGAGAGTGTCACATGAGCGGACTCAGAGAGGAGGCAGGTGGACCACCAACTGAAGCTCTGTGAAAGTGCCTCTGAATGTCAACAGTGATAACTCAACATAAAGGCCTCTAAAATTATCCTCCAGGAGACCAAACATGCTAACGCGCCGTCTTTGCTGCCTTTGGAGTAGACGTGTAATGAAAAGCCCTTTATGGTGCCCTCCCTGTGGCTATGGTATGATCAAAGGTCCTCAAGGATACTCTACAGTAGACAAAATGTGACCCCACAGGAAGTGTCCTCTAGCCCTGAGGCATCCCTTTAAACGACTACACACACACACAGGGGACATCTACTGCACCTACTCTAAATGATAAAACTCATGATTTATATTATATCTGAAAACCTTTTTTTTCTTTTATAACTTTGAGTTCTGATCATGACAGCAAATCTTTGGTCGTTGTCATGATTTTATGTTTTTTTTTTTTGTTTTTTTCTTGTTTTTCTTTTAACACATTAAATGCCAGTTTGTTCAATTTTCAATTCAGCAGAATGAGATATTTTCCAATATTTAAATTGCTAAGTGGATTTTTTAAAAATTATTATCAAAGATGATCATAAGTCATCAATTACCACCAATATCAAGTTTTATGCATTTTTATTTTCTGTGTTGTATCCAGAAATTGGTAGATTTTATGCAAAAGATGGACCCTAGGAAATATTTTGACCCCTATTGAATGATTAAATTCATATTTTTAACTGATTGATTTATTGTTTTGTAATCACCTCCAGTTCTAATCATGACATCATCTGAAATACCTGATACTCTAAACTTTTGACTTCCTGTCTGAAGATTTCTGATCGGTGATGCGGTCTGGAAGTGCCGGCGCTGAACAGAGACCTGCAGCGTATCCCCAGTAAGGCCCGTTGGAGTGGCGCTTCAGAGATGCAATTTCTCATATCTAACATGCAAATCCCAAGTTTATATTCATATCAACACCCACAGGTATTTTTATTGAATTTCTTTATGCCTTTATTTCACTGAGCTATAAAAATCTCACTGTGTGTCTTTTAAGTGCCCTACGGATACACGCTTGGTCCAAAAAGGGTAGTGGCACCATCTAGTGGTTAGTAGAGAAACTTGCAAGTCTAAGGTCCACATTCAAAATCACAGATAATGGCGGAAACAGTGATAAGCAAGTATAATGGGTTTAAATGGGCAAGTTTTGTCTTTATCTGCCAAAGGAACAGCTGTTTCCAGACCGTCCTCCAGACTGAAGCTGATCGGGCTGAAGCTCAGGAACAGGCTCTCTGATTCTAGAGCAGGGATGGCAAACTCAGTCTCAGCAGTGGCCGGATTCTGAATTTGGGCCTCACCTGAGGGCCAAACAGGGTCACCTTTACAACCATCAACCATCAACCTCATTTCCACCAGTGATGAATTAATAGGAGAAAAAAACTTAGCACTGATAATGATTGATTGTGAGATTTTAAAAAGTCAAAATGACTAGTCTAGAGTCTCAAATTCAGAGATAAAATGTAAACTTATTCATTTAAAAGGTCAAAAAATGACATTTAAAGTCAAAATAATGGTTTTTAAAGATCATTATATGAGAAAGAAACTTAAAATCCTTTTTAAAAGTCATAATATAAAATAAAAATCCAAAACACTGGTTTTAAAGTTCACAAAATACAATAAAATTCATAGTTATGAATTTTTTTTAAATTAAAATATGAAAAATATAAAATTCAAAATCATGAGTCTTTTAAAGGTAAAAAAAAAACTGAAATAAATTTCAAAATCATGAGGATAAATTTTAAATACAATTCAAAATAATCTGTTTTAAAAGTGAAAATATGAGACAAAATATTTAACTGTGAGTCTAAAATGTCAAAATGTTGGATTAGAAGTCAGAATAGGAGTTGGAAACGTGGGATAAGATTCAAAAACATGAACTGAAAAGGTGAAGATATGACTTGAAATTTTAAATTGTAAATCTAAATTAAAAAGTCAAAATTATGAATTGAAAACTGAAAATTTGAAATAAAAACACATATTTATTTTCCCATGCTCCTGACTTTAAATCAAATTTTTCTACTCTTTAATTGTTTTAATTTTATGACTTAACAAAGATAATTTAAACCATCATGGTTAAGTTGACAGTTTTATTCTGCAGACTCATACCAGTGGGCCTGTTATAATAAAAATAAACCAGGACCTTGAGGGCCGGGTATAACTGTACCATGGGCCGGATTTGGCCCCCGGGCCTATAGTTTGACACCCCTGGTTTAGAGGGACCTCCCAGCGGACCCACAGAAATGTCATTTATCTCTAAAAAACTTCAGAAGAAGAAGAACACAGCAGCCAACCTTCCTCAGCTGTGTGTGAATCCATCGGTCTGCGTCCATAAAGCCCTGAACTAGACTAACTGTTCATATCTAAGGTCTGAACTGAAGCTCTAATAACCAGAGGAGTGGTTGTTCCATGTCTTCACGTGTTCTATTACATGTATGAAGAGTGATGCGTGCCGTGTACAGGCTGAGACCCTGACCAGACCGGACGTCTCTCTTCAAGGCTGCGGCTGAGAGGAAACTGGTGACTGATGGGGCAGAGATGTGTCGGATGATGGCGAGCAGACGTAGGTTGACCCTCAATGATGAAATGCAATTTAAAGGAACATTCCCAAGATTAAAGATCCATATCCAAGCAGGCAGGGACAAACTCAGAGCAGCGTAGTCAAAGAAATGAGATGTTGAAGACTCCTCCTCTCTAGCTTTAACTGACTAACTCTACAGCATTCACACTGATTCTTTACCGCTGTTCTACGCCGCCTGACCCCCACTGGCCTTCTTCAGGATCACATGACCTCTAAGTAGCTGATGTTTAGGATTGCACTCATTAAGATCTAGTTCTGTCAGAGTGAAGGAAACTGACTGTTGACGTCACGTTTCTATTAAATGCCAAAAGGACTCGTCTTATCCCTGCACGTCCTTCACCTCTCTCTCTCTCTGCTGTCTCTCTGAATCATCTGTATTCACAAAGACATGCTGCAATAAGCCAGACTCCAAGATTAATTCTTCTTCTCTCCACTAATTCAAACTACACTTGAGCAGAGATGACGAGCTGTGCTGACAGCGGCACAGGATCTGCTTCACAGCGATGCCAGATCCACACGTGGACTGGGAATGAAGAGAAGGCAGAAAACCAGACTGTATGGAGATGCCAATAATAAGGTTCTCTGTGGAGGGATCAGTGGAGATGCCATCAGAGCCGTCAGAGCTCAGAATGAACACTGATACGCTGCTGGAGTCCAGGAACCAGCGGCACGCAGCGGCCAGATCCTGATTAAAACAGTGACATTAAAAACAGAAGATGTCGTTGAAGAGTGAGGTCTGTTAGCGTCAGAGACAACTCAGACAGGAAATACAGAAACACGTGAGCTGAGCAGAGACATTGTTCTGCAGTGAAGTGACTCAGAGACGTTCATGCTGCAGAAATAAAATAATGTAATCCTTCATAAGTCACTCTAATCCTGGATGCTGTTCTACGCCGTTCATTTGAAGTGACGGGGGCCACACCAGGCTGGTAAGGTACTGAAAAAAACCTCTATGAAGCTTGTGTTTAGAATCAGATTAATATCGGACATGTTGGCACCAGAGTCACATCAGTACCGGACTTCAGCACTCATCCCTAGCTGGCAGCCTGAACGCTCTGACTTGTTGACAAAATGAAGACTCACGCCACCATGCAGCCGTTACACTACTGCCACGCATCCCACAATCAGGAACACAGAAAACTTGTTTTCAAATCCATGGACTCTAACAAAAGTGCAACTTCTTTTAGGGACTATTTAATCCAGGGGTGTCAAACTCAGTCACAGCAGGGGCCAGATTCTGGATTCAGGACTGACCTAAGGGCCCAACAGGGTCACCCTTTCAACCAGAAACTGTCAACAGAGTTTTCACCAGTGATAAAATATGAACATAAAACTTGCACTGATGATAAATGACCTTGACATTTAAAAAGTTAAAGAGAAAGGTTTGAAGGCTCAAAATCGCAGAAAAGTTAATTTATTCGTTCAAAAAGGTCAACACATGACATTGAAATTGAAAAATAATGTTTTTTTTAAGGCAAATATATTAGAAAAAGGTCAAAATCATGAGTTTGAAAGGTCAATATGAAATACAGTTTGTAATCATGAAATTAAAAATCAAAATATGATTAAAAATTTTAAATTGTGGGTCTAAAAGATCAAACTATGGGATTATGAAGTCAAAGTATGGAGTTGAAAATATCAGATAAAATACAGAATAATTAGTTAAAAGGTCAAAATATGAATTGAAAATTAGAATTATGAATCCTAAAGCTCAAAATATTATATAAGAAGTGTGAAATAAAAAGTCAGAAACCTACAGTGCTTAACAAATTTATGAGACCACCACCCAAAGTAAGGTTTATGCCACAGCTGCCCTAATAACAGCAATGGTAAAAACTGGTAAAACCAAAATCATTTTTTGTGTTTCTGCAATGGTTAATACACCAATATGTAGAAGCTCTTTAATCCAAATGATATTTTTAATACTGAAATATAATTAGTATTGTTTTCTATGAATTTTCAAATTTACTGATTTACAAAGAAACTGAAAAAATAGTAAAGCACATTAAAATTTCTTGATTAATATGTCAAATTATAGTTATTTACTGTCATCCCTGAACAGAAAAATGAGTTTTAGTTCTTGAATGTTATGCTTGATTCATTTCTGACTTCTCAGAGAAGCCCAGTGAGCCGGCGGGTGAATTCAGTTTGAAATTCCTCATTCCTGTTCAAAATGGTAAAACGTGGAGAGCTGACTGAAGATGAAAGAGTCCGTATTAAAGCACTTCATGATGCTGGATGGTCTCTGAGACAGATATGACAGGTGGGCTAATAAATCTGTTAAGCACTGTAAGTTTGAGTCCTAATTGTGAGATGCAAAATTGAAAATATGAGATTAAAACACAAACTAATTTATTTTCCCACATTCTTGACTTCTTAGCTAAATATTTTTACTCCTTATGTTTTCAGATTTTATGACTTAACAAGGATTTCTTTAATCATCGAGGGTGATGGGCCAGTTAGAACAGAAATATGAGAGCATCTTGTGGGCCGGATTTAAGTGTTACACGGGCCGGCTTTGGCCCCCGGGCCTTGAGTTTGACACCCAAGGTTTAATTGGATAAGAAAAGGTTTCTGATTGGATGAAAGTAAATAAACTCTTATTTTAAAAGCTTATGTCTAAAAATATTCAGATATATTAGAAATATTAGAAAAAGAGCATCTTCAGTGAAATATTCCATAAATAAATAAAACAGATATTGTTTTTGGACCATACTGAGTAATGTAAAGCAGTTTAAAATCCTGTCCCTTATTTTTAGCTGACTAAGATTCACTCCTCTCTCGTTATAAAGAGAGAGGAGCCAGAGTCTAATGGTCATGTGGAGTCCACGCACGCCAACGTATGCTTCCTCCTGCCATACAGCAGTAAACAAACCCGACCCACTGACCCACGGTTGGAGGAATAACGAGGAGACAGGCTGGTGGAGGGGTCGTGGGGCTGACGGAGGGGCAGCAGGCAGTGGTGGAGCAGGCTAGTGTAGGGAGGTTTGTCCTGGACTAATGATGAGGGATGAAGTGAGAGCACGCAGGCTGAGGCTGATTGTTCAGCTGTTAACAATGAGCGGGGGAACAATGGAGAAGCGGGCGTCTAAAAGCTGCTGCTGTAGAGTCTTATTAGAGGAGGATTGTAATAAATGAGCTGAGGACGGGAATCCTCGGAGCTGAGACCCAGCTGCAGGTCAGCAGAACATAAAGGACTCGATGTTAACATGTGCACAGGTGGGAGAAACAGGGACATTTACCTGGAGGACACCTGGAGGAGAGGGGCCCCTGTGCACACGCTCCAGCAGCCTTTCTGGGTATCTGTGAAGTCAAAATCAAGTGAAGTAGAGAAGTAACTCTGATATCAGGGTTTTTGTTATCAGAGGCAGAGCTAAAGTTTGTTCATGTCTGACAACAACATTCCTGAATTTGTGATGTGTCAGTGAGGGATGAGCATAATAGACAGAAAAAGACAGGAAACAGGAGGCTTGTAGTCCCCGTATGAGGCGGGATGTCAGGTGGGGGTCAGAAAGTGAAGAACAGTGGTAAGAAATGAAAATTCACGTGGTCCAGTTAGTCCGTTAAAGCTCTAGGTGGCGCTGCACTCTGCAGCTATCATTACAACATTTCTACATCCATCAGCTATGATCCCTAAACTCTACACCACAGGAGGAGGAGGGGATCCAGATCACTGAGGACTTAGTCCTGCACACCTCCTACTACAGGTCTAGACAGATTAGTCTAGGACTGAGAGCAGAGACTAGATTAGTCTAGGACTCAGAGCAGAGACTAGATTAGTCTAGGACTGAGAGCAGAGACTAGAGCAGTATAGGACAGAGACCAGAGACTAGAGGAGTTCAGGACTAACACCGGAGTCTACAGGAGTCCAGGACAGAGACCAGAGTCTAGATTAGTCTAGGACTGAGAGCAGAGCCTGGAGGAGTCTAGGACTCAGAGCAGAGACTAGATTAGTCTAGGACTGAGAGGAGAGTCTAGAGCAGTATAGGACAGAGACCAGAGACTAGAGGAGTTCAGGACTAACACCGGAGTCTACAGGAGTCCAGGACAGAGACCAGAGTCTAGATTAGTCTAGGACTGAGAGCAGAGTCTGGGGGAGTCTAGGAATGAGACCAGAGACAAGAGGAGTCTAGGACTTAGAAAAGAGTCTACAGGAGTCCAAGACTGAGACCAGAGTCTAGAGGAGTCAAGGACTGAGAGCAGAGCCTGGAGGAGTCTAGGACTGAGAGCAGAGACTAGACTAGTCTAGGACTCAGAGCAGAGACTAGATTAGTCTAGGACTGAGAGCAGAGACTAGATTAGTCTAGGACTGAGAGCAGAGCCTGGAGGAGTCTAGGACTGAGAGCAGAGCCTGGAGGAGTCTAGGACTGAGAGCAGAGACTAGATTAGTCTAGGACTGAGAGCAGAGACTAGATTAGTCTAGGACTGAGAGCAGAGCCTGGAGGAGTCTAGGACTGAGAGCAGAGACTAGATTAGTCTAGGACTGAGAGCAGAGTCTAGATTAGTCTAGGACTCAGAGCAGAGACTAGATTAGTCTAGGACTGAGAGCAGAGCCTGGAGGAGTCTAGGACTGAGAGCAGAGACTAGATTAGTCTAGGACTCAGAGCAGAGACTAGATTAGTCTAGGACTGAGAGCAGAGCCTGGAGGAGTCTAGGACTGAGAGCAGAGACTAGATTAGTCTAGGACTCAGAGCAGAGACTAGATTAGTCTAGGACTGAGAGCAGAGCCTGGAGGAGTCTAGGACTGAGAGCAGAGACTAGATTAGTCTAGGACTCAGAGCAGAGACTAGATTAGTCTAGGACTGAGAGGAGAGTCTAGAGCAGTATAGGACAGAGACCAGAGACTAGAGGAGTTCAGGACTAACACCGGAGTCTACAGGAGTCCAGGACAGAGACCAGAGTCTAGATTAGTCTAGGACTGAGAGCAGAGTCTGGGGGAGTCTAGGAATGAGACCAGAGACAAGAGGAGTCTAGGACTTAGAAAAGAGTCTACAGGAGTCCAAGACTGAGACCAGAGTCTAGAAGAGTCTAGGACTGAGACCAGAGTCTAGAGGAGTCCAGGACAGAGACCAGAGTCTAGGGGAGTCTTGGACTGAGACCAGAGTCTAGAAGAGTCCAGGACTGAGACCAGAGTCTAGGGGAATCTTGGACTGAGACCAGAGTCTAGAGAAGTCCAAGCCTGAGACCAGAGTCTAGGGGAGTCTAGGACTGAGGCCAGAGTCTAGAGAAGTCCAAGCCCGAGACCAGAGTCTAGGGGAGTCTAGGACTGAGGCCAGAGTCTAGAGAAGTCCAAGCCCGAGACCAGAGTCTAGGGGAGTCTAGGACTGAGCTCAGAGGCTAGTTGAGCCTCTTTAACAGCTTTTCTCCATCACTGTGTCAGAATCATGCTTCAGTGGAGCCACAGATAGACTGTGGCAGGGCTGTGTCCTCTCATTAATCCTGATATCCTGTCGTCTGCAGAAGTTCCCAGCAGGAATACAGGATCTGAAGCTTGAGGATGTCCCAGTCCCAGTCTGCTCCTGGACCAGTGTGGATGATTCAGTGGTGTGATGACTCCTTTTCAAACCTGGATGTTAAAAAGACACACAGACTTCAGAGAAAAATCAAATCCACATCTTTTAAAGGGGAGACTGTGGAGCGCTCCCAGGCAGCTATGAATGTTTGGTGTTGTCGTCAACAATCAGCTGATGTAGTTTATAACAAACTCACAGCAGCAACTGCGCCTCCTAGTGGGGTGTGCATCAAACTAATGTCAGTGTTTAATAACTCCATGGTCAAACCCGTCTTAACTTCTGCCATTTTGCCCTGGTTTGGTTGGAGATAAGAGGTTAAAAATGTGATTAAGGTTTTAAATGATGAATTGGATCTGCTCATTGCTTGCAAACTGAAATGTGTTTGTTTGGATCCAGTTGTGCTCCTGCTGCATATTCCTTTAGATCAGGTTGTTGGAGTTATTTCACACACCCATGGGTTCTATACTGTGCTACTGAATATAAATTGTTGGTGAAGTAAGCAGACTTGCTTTGTTAGAGTCTGTTTGCTGCTGTCCTGTGTGCGATGTTTATGTGTTGTTTCATTCAAAGCTGTAATGGAACTAAAATAATGAAGTCCCATGATGTGTAGGTGAGCGTTTGTGTTGTGACATTGTTGGTATTTTAGTTCAAGCTTGAGTGTGTGTAAATGTGTCGCTGTCTATGGTGCTGAACTGACAGCTGTCACTCAGAGAGAGAGTGAGGGACTGGATTGTTGTCGTTTCTTGTGTCTTAGAGCTGCAAACTGACAGGTAGCAAAATTACCTCTTAGCTAGAGCGCCATATTTGCACGTGCCAGGCCTGGCCAGCCATTACACATCTAATTCTTAAAAATAATCAGATATGAAGCACTTCACTTTCACTACAGATGTCTGAAGATGTCTTTTAATGATTATCTTCAGGTTGTTTACCTGGCTGCAAAACAAATTTCCCTTAAGGAACAATAAAGATGAAGTACTGTGAAAATAAATCTTGTGGGATAAGAGACTGATAAAGGAGCCAGATCTTTTATACCAAGGACAGGAGCTGGATTCTGTTGGAGATCCAGTTTCCTTTCCTTCATTGTTGTTGTCATTTTCCATATAAGAAGCCAAACTGGTACCAAATGAAGAGGCAAAGCCAAAAAACAGTTCATCAAACCAGTGATCCCTGACGTCAGTCTACTAGAGCAGGTCTTTATAATCCAGACCCCCCTGTTCTCATAGGCAGTCCTCTCCATTAACTCTGGGCCTGAATGAACTCTTGGACTGTGATGGTTTCTCTGTGAACTGGTAATCCTGCAGTGTGGCCGATTTTTCAGGCTTCATGCTGAAAGCAGCAGCGTGCCTCCTGCTTACTGATGTTGATGTCTTAATGGGATATTATGGCAGCTGTGTATTAGAGCAGGGATGGGATGGAGTGGTGGAGACAGGCTGATCTCTGTAATTACAGTCTGTGTGCCGTGCTCTGAGTACAGATCTGTGCTGAGGAGAGTCCTCTGATGATTCATTCTTCTCTGGTCATCAGCTGTAACAGGTTTGGGCATCAGGAAGGTGCTTAGAGAAATAATAAATACTGGACAGAATCACTTCAGTCTCATCACTGTTTTCTCCACAGCACATATGAAGCCTTCAGGTCAATAACTGACTGGAGCCTCGACATTCCAGGTGCAATCAATGCATCCATGCTGACAGCTCTAAAAGATGTAGATAAACGAAAACAAGCTCACAGAACAAGTTTTGTCTCAAGCTAGGCTGCAGTGCATTTTGGTTAGACTGGCAGCCATCTTGAATGTACACTGATAATTGTAATGTGCTTTTGTGACCACCAGATGGCAGGGTCCACAAATGAGGCCAACTGGTCTAAGTCCTGAGTTTTGGTGCAAATGTCCTAAAATGAGGACGCTGGTTCGTAGGAGGATAAAGTAGAGGAGGTAGTTTGTCTGGCTTATTGAACTGCGTGGAGCGAATCAGCACACGTGTCAGTGTTGGGGTTAGATGAGAGGAAGGAAATAAACAAGGATAACTGCAACACCATCATTTACCAGACAAATGACATGATCATACAAATATGATAAACATCCATTTTCTATACCGCTTTTCCCGTTGGGGGTCGCCAGGGTGCTGGAGCCTATCTCAGCTGTCACTGGGGTACAACCTGAGGCTTGTACAACAAAGCTGGATTAACAAGCCCGGGATATTTCTCCGCTAGCCGGATTGACTTATCAAGACATTCACAATCCAGACCAGCTGTTTGACGAAGCTGGTTATCAACTCAACAACTGCACCCAGGGTTTTCCAATCTGGATCAGCGCTCAACACTGTCGCCGCAGCAAAAGCCAGAAAGGAATGCTGGCAGAAAATGCAGACTCTGTTAATGTGTAAGTTTGTTAGATCATACAATATTAATTCATCGGACAATATAAACGGACAGCACTCTGATCACTCAGTGTCACAGAGCTTACTCTGTGAATTTAGTGTTGTAATATTAATTCCTCACCGTGACGGCACGAGTAGTTGTGTGTTCCATTAATCCATGTTTCTGCAGTTATGCCATGTGTGACCATTATTATTAACCCCATTATTTCAGATGCAACCCTAATGAAGCAAAAAGGATTTGGGAACAAGTGAAGATCAAATATAAAAATGTACTTCCAAGCGATAAGTGACAAGGCTTTATTTCTCCACACTGTTGTATGGATGAGTTTATTTGATATTGTTTGCAGCCCACAGGAAAAAAATGAAATTTAAAGAAAACAGGGGGAGGGCCTCCTTCTCAGGAAATAGGATGTCATCGGGTAAATTGAAAGGATTGCATCTATCCCCAAATATTCTTTCTCTTCTAAGCGCTCTTCGGTGCACTAACGTCTAAAGGATCTTCTAAGAATGGGCAGGCCATTTTCCAAGAGGACTGATTGGTCAGGAGGCGGTGCTTTTATACTCGCTGATCTTGTATCCAGAACATATCCAGAACATCCGGAGCAGGTTAGCCGTCCAGCATAAGTTATCGCGGTGATTTATCCTGGTGAGAAGTGAACCAGTGTCATCGTACAGAAAATCCAGGGTTAATAATAAGAGGAATAATAATAAGAGAAAATCTGGCTTCCTTGTACAGGCCTCTGGACTGGTCGCCAGGCTGACATACAGAGACAAACAACAAGGCACGCTCACATTCACACCTATTTAGAGTCACCAATTAACCTAATGAGGATGTTTTTGGTGGTGGAAGGAAGCCGGAGAGAATCCATGCATGCATAAGGAGAGCATGCAAACTCGGCACAGAAGGGCCCTGACCAGGAACCGTGCAGCCCATAAACATGCATTATTTAACAGACAACGCCAAGAGAATGTGTGCATCATCTTTCTAAGTAATCTGATTAAAGCCACTTAAAATAACCTCAGTGGCCTTTCTTGGCCCCAGGGCCTCCAACTGAATAGTCTGGTCTTTGAACACCAATGCTGCTTTTCTTATGATAATGAGGTAATGTCTCAAAATCACAGGAAAATGTCAGAAATGTAGAGGTTTCATGGAAAATGTAGTGAGATATGTTTCTCTTCCAGTCATAAATTTTAGTCTATCAAAGGTCCTAGCTGGAGCTTTTTTCATTAAATAAATATGAGTGGTTAGAAATGTTCAGACAGTTTGTCATTAAAGAGCGTGTGGAGAAGCACTGATGTAAAGAATCATGATAATAAGAGCATGCATCAGTGACCCCAGTGATCAGTAAACACAAATGTGCACACATTGGACAAGTAGCAGTGTGAGCAGCAGCAGCAGTCTGGTCAGGTGGATCAGCTCTTAGCGACGATGAAGGTGTTGTTACCCTGCAGCTCTCACATGTTGATGAACAGAGTGCTGTCAGAGGTTTCCTCTCTCTCTATACAAATGTTAAAGGCTTTATTGATTTGTCATTTGTGTCGCCATCATGCTGGTCCTTTAAATGAGGAGGGACATCTCCCCGGGGAGGCGCCTTGTCTTTAGTTCACCTGCTGAGAGAGAGATGGAATATTTAAACAAGAACATGCCTGACCTGCTACAGAGGCCAGAAACTTTCTATGCATGCTTTGAATTGAACTTTGTTCTTTGTATGCTCATTTTTTTTTTATTTCTGCAGGTAAAGGTCGCCTCTGTACGGCTCATGTTGTTGCTAAAGAACATTTTCAGTAGGATCTAGAGAAGTTTGATGGGTGCAGCTGCAGGGTTTATTAGTGTGGACATACTGGTGCAATTAGAATATTATTATTCCTGATTGAAATGCATTGACGATGACAGCAACTACATCCAAAAGCACTTTTTATTGCACATACAAGCATGCTACTTCTGCTGTATGACATGAAAATCATTCTCACATTTACTGCAGTCATTGCATTAACTCAGTGATTATTTGAACCATGATATTCCCTCATCTCGTCCTCCTGGTTGTTTTTTTAGCTTGTTGATTTCTTTTTGTGGTTCAGTCTTCAGGTTAACATTCAAGAATAAAACTACATCCTCTTCATTTTAGTGAACCTCTTAGTTTTTAAACCCTAGGGCAGAAACCACGAGGATCTAGAAGAACAGGCAGCTCTGGTCTTTCTTTGCTGAGATTAAACTGTAAAAATGATATGATGAGTTATTCTTCCTGCCTCTCTCTCACACCCATGCTTCCTCTTCATAGGACGCAGCCTTCTGTGACTCTGTGTAACTTTAGAAATCAAGTATGCATGGCCAAATGCCAGCCTGTGCATACATTAGCATTGAGTCAAACCTTTCCTGCTGCAGCAAACATGATCAGCCTCCTCTTCATCCAACATCATCTTAACACCATTCATCACGGTGCAGGAATAATAGAGTCTGCTGTGTTTCTGAGAGCTCGGCCCCAGAGAGAAGATGGAGGGAGTCTATTTGGTCTAATTAAACTGATTACAGCGTGCTCGCTCCACCAGGGCAGAAATAAAAAAATAATAGCAGCCTTGTAGGCACAGGTCAGCAGATAATGGAAAGGTTTTTCTGATAATTAGCTCTAAATGGTTTAAGTACAGTACTGCTCGCTGGGAGTCATGCCGGGCACAATGCTGGCGCTTTCTGCTGGAGGTTTTGTTCTCGGTGCTCAAACACGAGGAGGTATTATTACAACAAAGATTTATGGAGATAAAGAGGTGGATTTATGAGCAAGGAAGGACACAGTTGCAGACTGTGTTTATGAAGTTGCATGAAAATAAGAAAGCTGTTTAAGGAATGATGTGAAAAGCGGGCATTTTTGATGGCTTAAAGCAGAGGTTGCCAACAGGTGGGGCCTCGGGACGACCTAACATCTGTGACCCCGATTTCTGACATTTTTCAACCATTCAAATGTATTTAACCCTCAAGACCTCTTTTAGACAAAAATCACACTTTCCCTCTATTTATTTATTCATTTAACCTTTTTTTAACCAGATTAAAAACCCACTGAGATCAGGGTCTCTTTCACACCTGACCTGGCCAAGAGGTCAGCAGCACATGTTATAAGAACAGTTACAAAGAAGTGACAGTATAGATTAAAACATACAACACAACAACAACAATTTAAGATTTAAAAACACAGACACTGTTCAGTGGTCTCACGCTGTCTGTCCCTCAGGATAGAAGAGAAGTGGAAAAACTTCAGAGAGTTTCAGTTCAGTCAGTAGAGTATTCCACTCAGCAAAGCTGACAGCTCTTTGACCAAATTCAGTCGTTACCTGAGGAACAGATAAAACACGTGTAGTGCAAGAACACAAGGCATAGCAACTGCTTGTTTTCTGCCATAAAGTGCACAAATAAGGGGGAATCAAGCCTTATAAATATAAGAGCCTTATAAATTAGAGTCAGCCATCGTGCATATCTCTTAAAGCTCTTTTAGGACAGTGACTTTTATGTAAAAATAATAAACATGACAGGACAAATGTTGTTTTTTGGTCCTCAACTCCAGTCCTCATCGTGTACAGCAAATGTGAATTCATTTTCATGACTTTAACTCCATAAATGCCAGTTCATTCACATAATGCCACTTTTTAGCAGGTGCACCTGCATGAACAGGTGGACACACAGGGCTGTGTTGTTTACACTCTGCTCTGCAGGGATTGGCTGCTTCTTATTTTCCAAATTTTTATTTGTGATGCAAACATGGCTGCAAAGGTCGTGTTGATGAAAGAGGATTTTTATCTTTTTTTTTGTTTTAAAGATCTGTTTTTGGACTATCTGCACGCCCCAGGATTTTTATCTTTTCACTTCATAGACATAGATCAGAGAAAATGTTGTGAGAACTGTTGATTATACGGACCACATCTCTGCACACAAATACACGTGTACATGCCTAGAACGCTCAGTAATGTAGAATGAACGAATAAATAATCTTGGTTTTTAACCCTCTAGATCTCTATTGTAACCTGCTGTAATGTCTCTGCACATAAATCATATCAGAAATAAGTGAATCAGATGAAAAACACTGAAAACTACAACTGTGAAGGCATAAGTCCAGGATGCATTCCTAACATAACCAAATTCATGTTTTTGATTTATCTATTTCTTTATTTTTAACTATGGCCGAGATATAAAAATACATTTTTTCCTGGTTTTCATCAATACAGTTTTTCAGCCCAGATTTCAGTGTGTGTTTTGGCTGCACCTACACACTCACACACACACAACCACACACACACACTAATTTCTCAATAAACACACACGCATCAGACTCTGACATCCATAGAAAACACCCAGTTCAACATCAGTTCAAACAAGGTCATTATCTCCCACAATGCTTCTCTGCAAACATGGAAAATGGCAAAAATTGGTGGGATTTTTTTTGTGTGCAATTGTTTTTACCTCTGAATGACTGAATTACAGAGGAATTATCAGGATTTCTTATTTCTGTATTGCAATGGCAGTAGAATGAAAATAAGTGTTTTTTTAATGTGGTCTATGTGGCCTTAAAGAGCTCCAGGAGGGAGAGTGTGAGTTTTTTGTTCTACACAGTGGAAAATTCTGTCGACACAGTGTGGATAATTCAATTCTAAAAATTCATTAACAAATGAACATCTTTGTCAATGTCATCTTAGCATGATAACTACATGATAGCAAAGTGAGAGCAAAAAGTACAATTAAGAAGCCCTAAAAGGCTCTGGGAGGGTCTGAGGGTCCTTTCTCCTCCCGCTGGAGGTCTCCAGTGACTCCTCATGATGGTGCTTTCCCAGGAATGCCAAAAATCAAGGTAGTTCCGGTTAGCCCGGCTTGTACAGAGAGCGTGTGAAAGGACAGGAGGTCTCACTTCGTCAAAAAAGAGCATGCAGAGTGACTGCTAAGATTGTAAATACCGGAGCAGAGATCGTGACTCAGGGGGCATTTGAAGGTTTTTGATGGTGGCGCTGTTTTATTGAACTGCTGCACTAAACCGTTTTGTACACTTGGGAGAAAATTCTAAAAATACATATAAAATATATAATATTAAATATATTATGTTTATATTAAAAAGAACTGTCCAAGCACTGGCACCCTGGAGGACTAGGACTGAATCCACTACAACAGTATTTGAGGATTCAGCCCAGTGCTTCATTTATCAAACGTTTGGACCTGAGGACACAGATCGAGTGTTTTCAGTGGAGAGAGGGTGTTAAAAATGTTCTGAAAAACATAAAAACAAACCAATTACTGCTAAAAATCAGCTGAAGTAGGTGTAGTCATCCACTGATGGAGCCCCTCACCCTCTCTAGTATCAGCTGTCAGCCAAACCTGCTCTAGGACCAAATCAACACCAGCTTATCTAGACGTTCTTAGCATAAACATCAGTGCAAAAACAGCATTAACAGGTGATTTAAATGTGAAATGAAATAAAGACACAGCTGTTAAAATTTGACATTTAAGAGAGGGGTAAACAGAGTAAATAGGGACAAATGAGGCACTGAATCCAATCAATTTAGTGGTGGTCCAGACCTTGGAGTGGTTGTGTCCTGTTCTGGCACAATCTAGCACAAAGAAAAGCCCCAAGTCAGCGTTGATGCGAGTAAAAACATGAACTATCTCTTTTACATGGTGCACAAGCTTCCTCTGAGGAGGTGGTAAAAATCTGCATGCATCCTGTCGGTATCCTGATTAATAAAACCTCCCTGAGTGCTAATGGGAACACAAGATCTTTTACGATTTTTTAAATTTGAGTGCCGAGTGTAAAAGTAAAGAAACTGCATCAGGTGGAAATCAGGTGGATGTTTTGCAGTCAACATGAAATATAGCCCTGACACTTAAAGTTGTGCAGAAATAGACAGGATAACCTGACTGATTTAGGTTTTTCTTTCATATTAACCAAAAGCTGAGTGTGTGTTCACTCCCAGACTGTTAAAACAGTATTTTCTGTCATTCAGTGATTTTTTTCCCAGCCTTATTTTAGAGTCCAAAAGGACGAGGGGTTGTGTGAGCTCTCCTCTCAGAGGAGCACCATCTAAACGTTGCTCTATTCTTCTTCCTCGCCGTATCTGCGGCTCAAATTTATCATATTTCCTCCGTCAGCCGGGCTCTCACAGCCGGCAGGAAATAAAGTGTGTGTTTTTGACGGTGTGTGTGTGCGGATTGACTCGGCGTTGACTTCCTCGTACTCCTCCGCCTCTCTCTAATGTTCCTGTCATGCTGGTGATATATGGCTGCATGTATATTTTAAGGTTCACCTGGCAAGCATGTCACCTGCAGTCTGTCTGTGGCATGATGATTGATCAGCGCCTCCTCCGACGCCATTTTTCACCGCAGGAGGCAGCTGCTGCTACCGCTGCCTGTTTCTATGTATGCTACTGTAACTGGTAGACAGCCTCAGTCATGTTTGAATCAGTGTAATTTAACGGGGGCGGGGCTTGAGAGAGACATGCAAAAACACAGCAGAAACTAGAAATGCATGGCAGTATATATATATATATAAAGTGCTGTTAATTGATCAAGAAAAACATCAAGTAAATCATGATTCATCACACTTTTCTTTTGTTTTAGTAATTTCTTGATTTTTAAGCATTCTTTTTATCAAGTGTTTATTTTCATTATTTAACATTATGTACTGCACTTCTTACTGAAAATGTATTATTATTATTATTATTATTATTATCTATAAATTAACATTAAAATCACTACCATTTACTTGTATTTTTGTTTGAGATAAATTAGTAAAAGTATGGTGTTTAAATGAAGAAATATTGAACAAACTAGAGTGTTTAAACTGATTTGTGGTTTGTAAATCAGTGTGTCTTCATTTACTGATCTATAATATTTATAAACTGCAGTAGAGCCCAACAGACAAACACACCAGGTAGAAAATAACCCGTGCTGTAAAGTGAACGATCAGGTGTAGCTAAAGTAGCTGACTGATGTCCAGTGGTCTCTCCTCAGTCTAATAAATGTAGCTCGGGCCAGCTGCTCCACTTTAGTTGCCTTTTTAGCTGTCATTGACAGATTCTTGTGACAGTAGTTCTTGTAGGTGTTCTGTGGTACGGGTCATCAGAGGAGACCCCGATGATGTCTTTAAGCCCCTTGTCGACAGCGATGTCGATGGTCTGCAGTCTCTGGTGACCCGTTAGCCATCGCATTAGTCGACTTAGATGTGGTCGTTTTAGGGACAAATCCAGGTCTGCTTGACAGCGCTGCTGTAGCTTGGCGTTATGACTTGATCCCGTGATGTTAGCGCCTTTGCTAATATTAGCAACATTAGCTATCATGGCTAGATCTCGTGTTGTTGTTAGCTTCGTTGCTAACATTAACAACATTAGCTATCATGGCTAGATCTCGTGTTGTTGTTAGCTTCGTTGCTAACATTAACAACATTAGCTATCATGGCTAGATCTCGTGTTGTTGTTAGCTTCGTTGCTAACATTAACAACATTAGCTATCATGGCTAGATCTCGTGTTGTTGTTAGCTTTGTTGCTAACATTAACAACATTAGCTATCACGGCTAGATCTCGTGTTGTTGTTAGCTTCGTTGCTAACATTAGCAACATTAGCTACCATGGCTAGATCTCGTGTTGTTGTTAGCTTTGTTGCTAACATTAACAACATTAGCTATCATGGCTAGATCTCGTGTTGTTGTTAGCTTCGTTGCTAACATTAGCAACATTAGCTACCATGGCTAGATCTCGTGTTGTTGTTAGCTTTGTTGCTAACATTAACAACATTAGCTATCATGGCTAGATCTCGTGTTGTTGTTAGCTTTGTTGCTAACATTAGCAACATTAGCTATCATGGCTAGATCTCGTGTTGTTGTTAGCTTTGTTGCTAACATTAACAACATTAGCTATCACGGCTAGATCTCGTGTTGTTGTTAGCTTCGTTGCTAACATTAGCAACATTAGCTACCATGGCTAGATCTCGTGTTGTTGTTAGCTTCGTTGCTAACATGAACAACATTAGCTATCATGGCCAGATCTCGTGTTGTTGTTAGCTTCGTTGCTAACATTAGCAACATTAGCTATCATGGCCAGATCTCGTGTTGTTGTTAGCTTCGTTGCTAACATTAACAACATTAGCTATCATGGCTAGATCTCGTGTTGTTGTTAGCTTTGTTGCTAACATTAGCAACATTAGCTATCATGGCTAGATCTCGTGTTGTTGTTAGCTTCGTTGCTAACATTAACAACATTAGCTATCATGGCTAGATCTCGTGTTGTTGTTAGCTTCGTTGCTAACATTAGCAACATTAGCTATCATGGCTAGATCTCGTGTTGTTGTTAGCTTCGTTGCTAACATTAGCAACATTAGCTACCATGGCTAGATCTCGTGTTGTTGTTAGCTTTGTTGCTAACATTAACAACATTAGCTATCATGGCTAGATCTCGTGTTGTTGTTAGCTTTGTTGCTAACATTAGCAACATTAGCTATCATGGCTAGATCTCGTGTTGTTGTTAGCTTTGTTGCTAACATTAACAACATTAGCTATCATGGCTAGATCTCGTGTTGTTGTTAGCTTTGTTGCTAACATTAACAACATTAGCTATCATGGCTAGATCTCGTGTTGTTGTTAGCTTTGTTGCTAACATTAACAACATTAGCTACCATGGCTAGATCTCGTGTTGTTGTTAGCTTCATTGCTAAAATTAGCAACATAAGTTATCATGGCTAGATCCCCTGTTGTTGTTAGCGTCTTTGCTAACATTAGCAACATTAGCTACCATGGCTAGATCTCGTGTTGTTGTTAGCTTCGTTGCTAACATTAGCAACATTAGCTATCATGGCTAGATCTCGTGTTGTTGTTAGTGTCTTTGCTAACATTAACAACATTAGCTATCATGGCTAGATCTCGTGTTGTTGTTAGTGTCTTTGCTAACATTAACAACATTAGCTACCATGGCTAGATCTCATGTTGTTGTTAGTGTCTTTGCTAACATTAACAACATTAGCTATCATGGCTAGATCTCGTGTTGTTGTTAGTGTCTTTGCTAACATTAACAACATTAGCTACCATGGCTAGATCTCATGTTGTTGTTAGTGTCTTTGCTAACATTAACAACATTAGCTACCATGGCTAGATCTCATGTTGTTGTTAGTGTCTTTGCTAACATTAACAACATTAGCTACCATGGCTAGATCTCATGTTGTTGTTAGTGTCTTTGCTAACATTAGCAACATTAGCTACCATGGCTAGATCTTGTGTTGTTGTTAGCTTTGTTGCTAACATTAGCATCATTAGCTACCATGGCTAGATCTCGTGTTGTTGTTAGCTTTGTTGCTAACATTAACAACATTAGCTATCATGGCTAGATCTCGTGTTGTTGTTAGCTTTGTTGCTAACATTAGCAACATTAGCTATCATGGCTAGATCTCGTGTTGTTGTTAGCTTCGTTGCTAACATTAACAACATTAGCTATCATGGCTAGATCTCGTGTTGTTGTTAGCTTTGTTGCTAACATTAGCAACATTAGCTATCATGGCTAGATCTCGTGTTGTTGTTAGCTTCGTTGCTAACATTAGCAACATTAGCTACCATGGCTAGATCTCGTGTTGTTGTTAGCTTTGTTGCTAACATTAACAACATTAGCTATCATGGCTAGATCTCGTGTTGTTGTTAGCTTTGTTGCTAACATTAGCAACATTAGCTATCATGGCTAGATCTCGTGTTGTTGTTAGCTTTGTTGCTAACATTAACAACATTAGCTATCATGGCTAGATCTCGTGTTGTTGTTAGCTTTGTTGCTAACATTAACAACATTAGCTATCATGGCTAGATCTCGTGTTGTTGTTAGCTTTGTTGCTAACATTAACAACATTAGCTACCATGGCTAGATCTCGTGTTGTTGTTAGCTTCATTGCTAAAATTAGCAACATAAGTTATCATGGCTAGATCCCCTGTTGTTGTTAGCGTCTTTGCTAACATTAGCAACATTAGCTACCATGGCTAGATCTCGTGTTGTTGTTAGCTTCGTTGCTAACATTAGCAACATTAGCTATCATGGCTAGATCTCGTGTTGTTGTTAGTGTCTTTGCTAACATTAACAACATTAGCTATCATGGCTAGATCTCGTGTTGTTGTTAGTGTCTTTGCTAACATTAACAACATTAGCTACCATGGCTAGATCTCATGTTGTTGTTAGTGTCTTTGCTAACATTAACAACATTAGCTATCATGGCTAGATCTCGTGTTGTTGTTAGTGTCTTTGCTAACATTAACAACATTAGCTACCATGGCTAGATCTCATGTTGTTGTTAGTGTCTTTGCTAACATTAACAACATTAGCTACCATGGCTAGATCTCGTGTTGTTGTTAGTGTCTTTGCTAACATTAACAACATTAGCTATCATGGCTAGATCTCGTGTTGTTGTTAGCTTCGTTGCTAACATTAGCAACATTAGCTACCATGGCTAGATCTTGTGTTGTTGTTAGCTTTGTTGCTAACATTAGCATCATTAGCTACCATGGCTAGATCTCGTGTTGTTGTTAGCTTTGTTGCTAACATTAACAACATTAGCTATCATGGCTAGATCTCGTGTTGTTGTTAGCTTTGTTGCTAACATTAGCAACATTAGCTACCATGGCTAGATCTCGTGTTGTTGTTAGCTTCGTTGCTAAAATTAGCAACATAAGCTATAATGGCTAGATCCCCTGTTGTTAGCGTCTTTGCTAACATTAGCAACATTAGCTATCATGCTTTGTTTGACCCACCTTTTACCTTTTCACCCCAGAGACGTAAACATCTGCGCAGGAGACTACGGCAGGAAGTTTTGGTCAAACTTAGTCATATGATTAAACTGTGTTATTGCCTTTTTAATGTGTTAAGCTTTCCGGATTAATTGCAGGCCTGTATATATATTAGGCCTGTTAATATTATATTTATATATATATATATATAAACCTCTAGCCTGGGTCAGAATGGGTTAGAACATATCCTGCCCCAGAGTGGAGGTATTTTATGAGGACAGGCATCATACATTAGAAGGCAGAAGCAGACAAAATGAAAACTTAAGTCTTAACTCATCTCCTCTCTTCCTGCAGCCTAAACCATGAAATTATTAAAGTCTCGAATCATTTCCTCCATTCAGACACAATAACGCAGATTTCTTTATTTCACCCTCCAAAGACAGCTCTGAATGAATCTGAATGTATCGTGTCCCAATGTGTCTGGGTTATTAAAACTGAAAGACAAACTGTATTAAAAAGCTTTCAGACATCAGTAACTTTATTGTGACGGAGACAAAGTGACAGAGGAGTGATTGTCCTGAAGAACAAAACAAATTCAGTGATAGACAGACGGCTGTGTTTCACCATGGAGCAGGGTGCAGAACGCCCTGGTACACAGTGAAGAAATGAAGTAAATAACCTCAGCAGGTTGGTTTTGTTGTCTTGGTGACTTGCTGTGAACCCAGCTGGAGAAGAGGTGCAGTATGGGGGTGAATTTTTACCCATTCAGCTCCAAACAGAATCTTGGAGCTAATAATAAGTTTGGTTTTGGAGCTGGTGGAGCGGGTCAACTAATCATCTCATTTCAGTTTCATAGAAAATATTTATATCTAGGAAACCCTGAACCAAAGAAGGGCTCCTTTTAGGTGGATTCTTTTAGTAGGAAAGAATGATGTTGGTATCAGCAGGTACTGGCAAAAAAAGTCAATTATTGCTTTTCATGGCTTTCAGTAATGCCACTATAAGGAGTCCTGGAGGGAAAAAAGAGCTTAGAGCAGTAGCAGCTACCATTGACCACCATATGGACATTTACTCTCACTCTCCTTAAACTGATGTATGTTTACGCCACATCTCCAAATATTCACATTTTTACAAAAACATCTTGCGCTTTGGGGAATTTGAGTCATAATTTAAAGCAGTTCCTGTCTGCAGAGACTCCGAGGGACACGTCACGGCCTCTCTGTGTTTATTGCTCTCTATTGTGAGTCATTCAGGCTCTCTTCTCCAGTTTATAAATCTGTGCACATGCTCTGTTCTGCATGACGACAAAACAGCCCGCCACACAGCCTAGCATTCTGGGATACAAAGAGACAATATGCCCCCCTGCAGATAGCAAGTTAGCCCATCCTAAAAAGGATAACTGCATGAAAATATGTTCAATATCAGAGTTACTGGTGTGGATTTAATCTTTAGAGACCACAGAAAGTCATCCAAGTTCCAGGCTCACTAGGAAATGTCCTGTGAAAGATATAAAGGCATGGATAGTATCATTAGAACGATAAAATGGAGGGCTTTCAGAGGGGGAAACAAGTTACTGGCTACAACTTACAGTTTGAAAAAGAGTGAACTTTGAGTAACACATGCCTCTTCTTGTAGTGTAAGCGTCCTCAGAAGGTTCATAACATCTACAGCTACATTAAGCTGAATATCACCAGTTAGCATGGTGGCTAGTTGAACCGTAACCCCAAGATTCAAAAGTCCATGCATGGAGGAACATGTCAGAAAAAGTGTGCAGACGGTGCTGACCATGCTGTTCAGAAGTCATCGGTTTGAGCAGATCGTATGTCACCAGGGTGAGTCTATGCTCGTGATATGAAATGTTTCGTATTGACTTTGCTGTGTAATAGGTCTTTATATTTAAGACAACAGCTGATCTTTGTATGCAGACTTCATCCACTGTCCCTCTCTCTGCTGTGTTAGTGTTTCTCTCTCTCTCTGGGTGTAAACATTCACTGTGTAAAAGCATGGGGCGAGCACAGGCGGGTGATAAGTGGCTGAGTAATTGAGTTACAGTTATTGGGCGGACATGGAGTGACACATAACAGGAAGTCCCCCGAGGCTGTGATGGCTGAACGGCGGCTCAGGACCGGGCTTAAAAGGATCTCAAGAAAACCAAGAGCCCACATGGGAGCTGCGTTAGGGTCCATCAGATGGTCTTTTCTTTGGTTTTGTTGTTAACATTAAGTAAAAAAAAAAAGAGAGAAATTCACGTGTGCTATATATTATTGACATGTATTAATAACCAGTATTTTAATAAGCACGTTTTAATGCAGCCATGCGTACCCTAACCCCGTCCTGGACATGTGACGGTGCTGAACGGTATGTCTTCAGGGCAGAAAGCGTGTTTTTTTAGTGGAACAGAGATAACAGACGTGGAAACTAGTGCTGTCATTCAACTAACTATAGGCCTTGTAATTAATCCATTGCAATTAATTACATATGTCAATGATCTGAGAAAGGCTGCTTTCTTGATTCAATAGTAACTGAACAAAACAGGATTGCCCACCAATCATGGTGGTATTAATACGTAGAATATGGATTTTATCCATGAAATTTAAATATTTAAGAGCACAGAGAAGTTTTACATCTAATCAAAGTTACAAAGCTTCTTAGAAAGTTGTGTGATCAGAATGTGATTAATCAGCATACATTACTGATGGAAACTACACTTCCCATCAGACCCTGCGTACCCACCATGCTTTGCGCTCCACTTGCTTGCTTGATTCTACAACGTGAACATGGTGAGTTCATGTAGTAGGGAGAGACGAGTGACAACGTTTCTGAGACTGCAGAGACTCAAATGACTTAAATCTGACGTGTGGAGACATTTTGGCTTCCTGTTGTCAAAAAATGAGAAAGGAGAAAAAGCGACAGGGAAACAAAAGACAGTCAGCAGGGTCAACAGATCACAAAGAGTGTAGAAAAATATATCAGCAAAGACCTACGGCCATTTCATGGTGGCCAACGAAGGTTGTAGAAGGTTGTAGAAGGTTTTTTTTTGCAGCTTTTTATTTTTTTGCAGCTTTTTATTTTATTTTATTTCATTTTATTTCATTTTATATCAACTGGAACAGCGGAATATAAAGGCTCAATAAGAGCAAGATGTCAACATATACAAATACATTTCTGTTGTTCTAGTGTCCAACCCTGACGAAACATAAAACGATTAAGAAAAAAAGCACAAAAACAAAAGAAACTTAAAAAAAAAAGGGGGGGGGGGTAAATCATGCAGTGTGTAAATTAAATTCAGTCCACTCCGATGACCATTAATGCAGACCATTGATGGCACTCATTGTTGTTTTGTACACTTCTTGCATGTATTAGGACATGATTTATCATGTTTACTACGTATTTCAGGGGTAATTTATTAATTATCTTATATTGTGTTTCATGTGATTTGTCTGAACTAGTGATTTTCATGGCATTACACAAAACTCGATCCCAAGTCTGATCATCCGAGTGAAGTCCAGAGTCTTTTTCCCAGCTATTTTTAATGTTCAGTGTAGTCTTATCATTCACAAGCAATTGGTCATATATGTACGTAATCAATTTCTTATTAGTTGTTGTTGCTTTCATAATAAGACGATCCAGTGTTTTCATTTTGTCACCACTTTTATAATGTAGAATTGAATTTAAATAACTTCTAAGTTGTAAGTAACGAAAATAATGTATTTGTGAGAGGTTGAACTCATCTTGTAGTTGCTGAAAAGACTTTAGAGCGCCACCTTGATACATATCATTGATTTTAGTAATACCAGCAGTTCTCCAGTCACAGAATCCCAAGTCTACACAGGTGTTTTCAAAATCAGGGCTACTAACAATAGGTTGTATTGACAGCCTCCAAGATGTTTGCGTATCCTACTCAAAGAATTGCATATTTTTGTAACTATAAAATTATCCCTTATATCCGTTTGTCGGTTTTTGAAAGATACAAAGGGAAGATCAGATTGTTAAATTTTCGAGTCTGATGAATTCCAAATCTGTAAGAGAGAACTGGGTATGTTTTAACCAGTTTGTGACAAATCTTAGTTGTGAAGCCCAATACAAAAATTAGGTAAAGCTAGTCCACCCTTTTTTATGGGGAGGTGGAGGTTTTTTAGCTTCAATCTAGCCTGCTTATTTTTCCAAACAAATGTATTAATTGCACTGTGTATTAATTTAAACCATTTTATAGCAATGGAAATAGGTAGCATCTGGATAGGATACAATAAATGTGGCAAAACATTCATTTTAATGACTGCAATCCTTTCTAATAGAGATACAGGTAAGTTCATCCATCTTTGAAGATCTGATTTAATTTTAGTAACTAGAAGTAAAAAATTAAACTTAATTAAATCATTGAGCTTGGGAGAGAAGAAAATACCAAGATGCCTAAACCCATTATTAGCCACCTTGAAAGAGAAATCATCTGTAGGATTCATTCTGTAGTTACTCCCAAGCGGAGTAGCTATAGATTTGTCATAATTCATTCTGTATCCAGAAAAAATACTAAAATCTTCGATTGTTTTAATTAAGGCAGGTATGGATGTGGCAGGTCATTTACGTATAAAAGGACATCGTCGGCATATAGTGAGATTTTCTGTATGCTAGTATCTGTTTGAATGCCTTTCACCTGTTCACTTAATCTAACAGTTTCAGCTAAGGGCTCGATGATCAAGGCAAAAAGGGAGACGAAGGACAGCCATGTTTTGTGCCTCTCTCAAGGTGAAATATCTGAGAGATGGTGCAGCTTGTAGGGATGCGTAAAACAACTTAACCCAGTCAATAAATATATCGCCAAAAGACAATTCCTCAAGTGTTCTGAATAAATAATTCCATTCTACACGATCAAAAGCCTTTTCAGCATCTACACTAACTATTGCTCCATTATTTTTATTATAATTCACATACTGCATAATACCAAGCAATCTTGGTAAGTTTGAATGTGAGTGGCGGTTTGGAACGAAACCAGTTTGGGCTGTTGACACTAGCTTAGGCAAAACCAAATGAAGATGTGTTGCCAAAACGTTGGCTAATATTTTACAGTCTATGTTTTGGGTTGATATGGGTCTGTATGAAGAGGGGATCTCTGGGTCTTTTTGTTCTTTTGGTATCACCTTAATTGTGGCCAGTTGCATGGATTGGGGTAATTTCTTAACCTGATAAGAGTGCTTAAATGTTTTTATCAATAGAGGTACAAAAATTGATTCAAAGGTCTAGTTAAACTTCAGATGGAAAACCGTCCAGACCACAAGCCTTCCCACTTTTTAAGGATCTTATAGTTTTTTGCCCTTCTTCAGGTGTTATTTCAGCTTCAAGCAAATTTCTATCAGCTTCATTAATTTGAGGCAGCTTAATTTTTTGAAAAAAAAAAAAAAAAAATCATTACATCCTCTCCAAATTTTCTGATTGGTATAAAGAACAAAAGAAATCTCTAAATACGTTTGAGATTTCAGAGGATTTATAAACTAATTTACCATTCTTATCTTTCAGTTTTATGATCGCAGTACTAGGTTTCTTATCGTTCATTAGATTTGCGAGATAATTTCCTGATTTATTTCCAAATTCATACTTTTATATACTTTTGTAGGAATAGAGCCTTTTCTGATTTTTGGGATTGAAATGTATCAAGTATGGATCTAGTAATCAATACCTTATCCCAACTTTCTTTAGACAAGGTTAATTTATGCATCGATTCAGCATCATGGAGTTTTAATTCTAATCTCCTTTGTTCTTTGGTTATTTTCTTCTTTCTGGCAATACATTATGATATCATAAATAAATCACAAATAAATAAATAAATAAATCATCACACCCCTTAGATAAGCTTTTGTAGTTTCCCATAAGTTCGATGGGTCAGTTTCTGCATTATCATTTATTTAAAAAAAAATCCAGAGGTTTCTTGTTTGCCATATCACAAAAATCAGGGTCTGACAATAGCGATCTATTATATTGCCATGAACTTTGGTATTTATCAGACTGAGAAATAAAAATTTCTACTGAGATTAGTGCATGATCTGATATATGTATGTTTCCAATACTATATGATACAAACTCTGTACAGGCTTTGATCACAAAAAGAAATCAATTCTAGAATACATTTTATGTGGATTAGAGAAGAATGTGTAGTCTTTGTCGTATGGATGCATCTACAACCAAATATCTACATCAACATCTATTATCATCTGCTGTCGAGGGTTTATCTTAGCTGTGCTCAAACCTGGTTTCTATTGTCCATTACACAGTTCCAGTCCAAAATCATAAATGGACAGGTTTATTTAACCAGTAAATCAGTTACACACGTAAAGATAGATGGATTCAAGCCTAGAGCAGCATTTACATTGAAGATGGTGTTTTTTTTTCACCATATAAAAAACCGTGAATTAAAACATAACAGCCTTGTGAATCAGCCTCAAAGTGATAAATTATCAGCGGCAATTTTTTACTTATTAATGTTGCTGCTCCTCTTCTTTTACTATTAAATGAAGAATAGTAAACATGACCTACCCAGTCTTTTTTAAGCTTCTTATGTTCTTCATCAGTTAAATGTGTCTCTTGTAACACTGCAACACAAGCATTTTCTTTTCTAAAAAGAGTTAATAATCTGTTTCACTTCACTGGATTTTTGCAACCCTTTATATTAAGAGAGCAAATTTTAATAGAAGAGTTAGAGATTGTCATTGCAGACCAATAAAGTATTCAATATCCATTTGACCAATTTTGTGAACCATGACAACAATAATCTCCCCTGAGAGAAAAAGAGGAAAACCAAAAAGAACAAAAAAAAACAAAAAAAACAAAAAAAAACCACACACACACACACACACACAAAAGAACAAACACACACAATGGGACAAGTACCAATCAGTGAGGGGGGGCTGATACTAGCCATCACCTACCCTAACTAAGACTGGGTGTCTGCCATCTAAAAACATTTAGCCTACATTACATCTACCCCATACCCCCACCCCCTTTTTTCTCTTTCCCTTTTCAAATGATCTTTTTTTCTTAAAGGGATACTAGCCTGGTGAATGTGCAGGTCACAACTTGTCCACGAGAGCGTTTTGGAGTTGTTGGATTGTGTATTTGATGAGTTTGATGAGGGAAAGCCGGAATACCGTCTGCTTACATTGAGTTGGCACAGCAGGCCCGAACTCGGCATCGGCCGATCTAAAAACAGCACCAACAACTGAAGGTAACGAACCTGTTACTACGACTATAGGGGTTATGGCAATGGACGAATTTGCCAAAATGTTGAAGTATCCCTTTACCCTAGCTGTGAAAAGAGGGAGGAGACAGAGAGGAAAGCCAGCATTTAGGAGATCTTGTATCTTCTTCAACTATCTCAAAATAGTAATTTAGCCCCAAAAAAATAATATCTTGTTGGAATAATCTAAAAGAAACAGGAGGACAAAGGAGGGGACAAACAACTTATTCAACCAGCAGAGAAAAGGATGGGAAAAAAAAACTTTTTGATCTATCATTCCCTCTTTTATGTAAGTCCTAAAATGCAATTTCCAGTTTTTCTCACTCATAGTAAGCTGTCAGTATGTCCATCAAAGACAAGCAGGTCAGTTCTCTTACAGTCATTTCATCGGGGAGTCTCCGTCATTAATTTCCAGATCATCCAGGAAAGCCTGCGCTTCAGTGGGGAATTGGAAAGTCCATTTGGAGCCCTTATATTTTACCGAGAGCAGTGCAGGAAAGAGCATCGCATACCTTGTACCGGCAAGTTGTGATTTCTTTTTAATTGGAACAAATAGCTTGCACTTCCTCTGGACAGCCGGGCTGAAGTCAGGGTAGATGGAGATCCGTCTCCCGTCGTAGAGAAGTTGTCCTATTTCCTGGGCACAGTTCATCACTTTAAATCTTTGTTGGAAATTCCCAAACTTCACGGTGATAAGTCTGATTCTTGATGAGTTGGTGCAGAGATGAGGTGCGCCGTTTCTATCTGCAGCGGGGAATCTTCCTGAATATTCCAGCCCAGGATCACCGCCAAAAAGTGGTGTATAAACGATACGGTGTCCTTCTTTTCTCCACCCTCCATCACGCCATAAATCAACAAGTTGCACTGTCTGCTTTCGTTTTCTAGGTAATCCACCTTAGTTTCCAACATATCCACTGTTTTCAGCAGCCCTTTGATCGTCTTTTCTGCATCCACCAGATTATCCTCAGTAGTGCTCACTCTGGTTTGGACTTCATTTAATGGATGCATCGAGGAATGTAGCTGAGTCATTTGTTCATCAATATTCATCAGTCCCAGCAAAAGTTTTACTTCCATTCACCGCCTCCCATTAAGTTTGTAGAGTAACCTCAGTCCCAGCCGTTGCGCTCAATTCGGCAGGTGCAAGCACTCAGTGTGATTGGCGTGAGGTTTTCTGGTCGCAATTATCAGTTACAAAAGTAGAGTCTTAGATATCAACTGTAGCGGTTATGGTAATGTCCTCAGACTGCATTTGCAGTGTATCTCCAAATACTGAGCCAGGTCACATACCAGTGGTAGAAGTTATGAATGAAACGGCAGACTGAACCCTCTGCGCTCACTCGCACACATCTGCCTCCGTTGCCATCCAGAAGTCCCAGTTGAAGTTTTTTCTTCTAGTTGGAGGTTTTTCTGAGGTTTTACTGAGAATGTTTGAAAAAATAGATTCCATACAAAAGGTATTATTTTTTATTAACAAGGTCCGGCTGGTACATTTTTTTTTTTTTTTTTTTTTAATTAAAACAAGTTTGAGGTCTCCCATATCCTAAACTCTATCCTATGTCCTTTCTCCTCTACCTGTTATTAGATCTTTCAAATTCTGAGCGACTTTGGGTTGCGGGGAGGAAAAGCTCTGACTGTTATTGGTGCATATGCACTGAATAGCAGCTCAAAGTACCTGGCCTTCTGGAGTCTCTGGCTGGTGTCCTGGAAGGGGTGCCGCCTTGGGACTCCATGGTCATACTGGGGGACCTCAACACCCATGTGGGTAACTGTGAAGACATCTGGAGGGGGTGATTGGTAAGAACAGCCTGCCCAATCTGTACCCAAGTGGTGCTTTGTTATTGGACTTCTGTGCTAGTCATGGATTGGCTGTAACAAACACTGTGTTGAAACACAGGGATGCTCATAAGTCATTTCGTCAGATCTGTGGCTGTATGTTTTGGACACTCGGGTGAAGAGAGGACCTCAGCTCACAACTGATCACCACCTTGTGGTGAGTTGGAGCAGATGGCGGAGGAAGCTGCCAGACAGACTTGGTAAGCCTAAACGAGTTGTGAGGGTGAACTGGGAACTACTGAGACCTCTGTCTGTGAGGTCCCCAACTCCCACCTCCAGAAGAACTGCCTGTGCATCCTGGGGAAGGTTGGGGACATAGAGGCTGAGTGATCCATGTTCAAAGCCTCCATTTTGGAAGCAGCTGCCAGAAGCTGTGGCTAGAAGACTATCAGTGCCCACTGTGGCAGCAACCTTAGGAACCGCTGGTGGACACTTGCGGTGAAGGCAACCATCAAGCTGAGGAAATAAGGCCTGGTTGTCCCAGGGGTCTGGAAGCAGCTGACAGGTATCAGGTAGCTTCAGGAGTTGAGGAAGAGGAAATCCAGGTGTGGGAGGAGTTCAGGGAGGCCATGGAGGAGGACTTCCGGTTGGCCCCAAGGTTGTTCTGGCAAACCGTCAGACGACTCAGGAAGGTGAGGCAGGGCTTGAAAGGCTGGAAGGAGAATTGACACAACCCCTGTAGAGCTCTGGATGTCCTTGGATATTGCCAGGGGCATGGGAAAATCATCTGAAAAAATAAAGTCCACATCTGTAGGGTGTAGTAAGGGGTAGATGTGGTGAGTAAGCACAGCCTAGGGTACTGTCCAGGTGGGTAGTAGGGTTAGGTAGCCACCTGTCGGGCCTGAGAACTACTGACGGTCTCCCCTGGGTGAAAAGGCCTGGCCAAAGGAAATGCCATTGAGCCTGACCTTGGCTGCTGAGGGACATGTACATGTTTTGAGCTTGACTCCTCCTCCTTTCCAGTCCGAGGTTGTGGCACTTCAGGTTCCAGGGTAAGTCCATAGTGCTCTACATGCCTAACACTGTTTTTACTTGTGGCTTTTTATTTGTTTCTGTTGAAGTACTATTAACACTGTTATGATGACCCAAAAGTATATGTATATATATATATATATATATATATATATATATATATATATATATATAGCTTATATAATCTGAAATAATGGAGTTTTTTTTTTTTTTCTTAAAAAACCACAGACTGTCAGACTGTTACTGCCTACTAGTGCTGAATAATTTGGGGAAAAAGATGGAATTGCCCCCTCCCCCATTTTGTGATTGTGATTTAATCAACAATTATTTGACAAGTTCTTCATCTTATGAATTTTTCAATAAAACAACCAAAACATCATTCTATATTATATTTTTTCAATGTATTTGTTTTAAACTAACCGCTGCTATGAGTTAGTTTTGACTAGCCTACTGTTTGATTCCCTCATAGCCTTAAAAAGGCTCTTGGCTCTGGGCTAACCTGTATTTCACTGTCACAGTCTGCAGGAGGAAGATCGATTTCAGCCTCAGGGGAAAAAGCTCAACTCTCCAAAAGTTAATTATCTCAGACCATTTATACCGAAGAACCAACACCACACATATTTACCTCCACGCTGAGATAAAAAAGAACTGAAGAACAGAAACTCAAGGGGCATAAAAAAGACCATGTTAAAGGGTCATTTCAAAAGTTTCTGACAACCATATATCTACTCATATACAGTGAAAGAAAAAGCCCATGCACCCTTTGAGATCATCTATTGTTCTGCATTAGCTGGTCATCAAATGTGATCTGATTTGCATCTAAGTCTCAAGTATGGACAAAGACAATGTGCTTACCCTAAAACCACACAAACAATTCAAATATTTCATGTCTCTAGTGAACGCAGGCATTAAACATTCACAGTGCTGCTGGAAAAAATAAGTGAACCCTGGATTTAAAAACTGGTTGAACCTCCTTTGGCAGCACTAACCCCAACCAAGTGTCTGGTAGCTGCTGATTCAGCTCAGCCAGATTCTTAGGCTGTCTGCTGTGATCGGCGTTCCACATCATCTATACTGGATTCAGGTCAGGATGACGCCAATAGGTAGATTTTCTCTCTCTTTTTTTTTTAAGCCATGCTGTTTAGTTTTGCTTCCATGTTTAGGGTCATTGTCCTTCTGCATCACCCATCATCTCCTGAGCTTCAGCTGGTGGAAAGCCACCCTGACATTATCCTGAAGGATACCCTGATAAACTTGGGAATTCATTTTGCCCTCCATGATGGCGAGCGGCCCAGACCCTGAGGCAGCCAAGCCCCAAATCCTGATGCTCCCTCCACCAAACTTCACTGCTGGGATACCATTCCAACGTGTGAGTGACACCTCCAAGTTCCTACACACACTTACAAGAGTGAGCCTCATAGGCGGTGGGCGGGGCTGGGATTTGGGAAGGCTACACCTGATAATAAGAATGTTTAAAAATCTAAAAATGACTAAAACTAAAGAAATGGTGTGATCAATCATGATTAATTACAGCATAGTGATGGATTAACTTGATTAATTTTTTTAATCAGTTGACAGCACTAACATATATAAATATAGATATATTAATGGATAGGTATAGATACTATACTGTATAGATGCCTGTTTTTTGTGTATTTCCCAGGCTTGACTTTATTTCCCACAGCAGCTGTGGGCCGTAGCTTACACTGGATCAGGTTTATTTTAAGGTCCTGTTACATCAAACTAAAACAAAGATGGACCGCCACAAAGATGAAGGCTTCCTTATATTTGTGATTGAGCTTGATGACTGAATTTACATAATAACATGTGCAGCCTCAGTCCAGGAAATGAGGGGGTCTTTGGTAACCGTGTGCCGGCGTTGTGGCGGTATCGAGCTGTAGGGCGTGTTCTTTGGCAGGGCCGGCTAAGTCCTATTGATTTCCAGCAGCAGCCTTGGAAGCGCTCTCTTAAATGATATTGAATCTGCAGAACAAATTTAATAACAAATGAAAATCCGGATAGCAGAGGGAGTCCTGTTCTGGAATCCTCCGTCTCCTCGTCTCGTGGCTGATAAGACTCAACCACCTTGATGCAAACAAGGTCACTTATTAAGAAGGCGTCCGTCCTGGAAGTGAAATGGATACTTGTGATAATGGATCAATAGTGGCAGAATAGGAACAGGAATGAAGCGGGCCAACCTCCGGGGGACTGCAGATAAACCGAGGCTTCCTCAGAAATATGAAGAGGCTCTCAGCGTCTGAAGAATGAGCTCAGAGAGCGGGAGAAAAAACGCCGGAGATATCCTTCATTTTCAAATTAACATCTGAGATGTACGCGCGCCGAGATCCCAGCCGGCGAGATGAAGGCTGTCGTTCGGCGCTCTGTATCACCGGGTCCAGTCACACACAATTATACTCAAACACGGGCTGACACGTGGGTTTATATTGTAGCTACACACTCTTCCTCTGTGAGCGATAAGAATAAGGGTGTGTTCTGCACTCCTTTACAGATTGTCGGCCCAATTACGAGCGGCGCCGATACAGGACGGACGTCATCTGCATATAAATGGACGTCAAACCTAAAGGGAACATGGCTTTATGGCTTATAATGGCAAGATCCCATCACACCTTTCTAATGGGCAGAACGTTATTAAAGAACAATCAGCCGCCCTGCTCTCCTCCAAGCCGCTCATCATGATGTGAGCAGAATTTAACAATCATCATAGAACATTGACTTACATACACTGAGCTCCACGTTTGCTCTCAGAGGAGATTTAAATGGAGAGGATGCAGGGAAATGAAGATTTAACTACGACGGCTATAACCACTGCAGAATGACACAGAATTACAACCACATCACTGAAACAATGTGGAACTACTTCACATTAAAGATACACATCCAACAGAGCAGGGACTTTATTTCTATAATCACAGTAGGAGGGTAAGGGTTCATAGAGGTCACCGTTTGGTACCGGGTCGCCTCAACGTGAAGTCCTGCAGTCATAACTCCAGCTTTCTGTCATCTGATACTTCCTCTGGACAGTAGTGATGGTTCCAGTTTGGTCCAGCTAGTGTTGTTTGGACCCTGGTAACAAAAAATAGATACCTGTTAGTACTGCCTGCTGCGTTAATCAAAATATGCTAAAACAAACACAGACAGGAATAGCTTAGATCAGGGGTGTCAAACGCAATCACAGCAGGGCCCAAAATCTGAATTTAGGTCTAACCTGAGGGCCTAACAGGGTCAACATTTAACCATAAACTGTAAAACTTATTTTCACAGGTAATCCATTAAGGGGGAGAAGAACTGATGATAAATGATTTTGAGATTTCAAAAAAAGTCAAAATGATAAGTTTAAAGGCTTAAAATCTGAGATAAAAAGTCAAAATCTTAGTTAAAAAGGTTAGAATGCAAAATCAAAAGTCAAAATAATGTTTTCAAAAGGCAAATATATGAGATAGAAAGTAAACATTATGAGTTTAAAGGTCAAAATATGAGATAAAAAGCAATATTTCTATACTGGAAGAAATCTGCAGACCTCAGACCTGTGAGCCAGTTCTAATTTAAATATGATGTGATCCTGCAGGCCGGGTAAAACTGCACCACGGGCCAGATTTGGCCCCTGGGCCTTGGGTTTGACACCCTTGGCCTAGAATGTCCTGATGTGAAATGATAAAAATTAAGAAGCTGCAAAACTGCAAATGAACTTTCTGCATTTTAGTCTAACAATGATAATATGACTTATTATGAGATGTGCTGTGACACGCCACTGCTGAGACCCCAACAGTAAAGTCCTTGATGGAATATCTCAAAGTGGGTTGGGTTATTAGCCATGTTATCAGATGTTAGACTCCCCACACACTAAAACAATGATTTATGCTCATGTAGAAGACCAAAAAGTAGTAAGATATTACCTAGGGCTGGGAAATTAATCCCAGATGAGATTAAATGGCAATATGGCATGCTGCAATTTAATAATCGCAGAGTTGCAATATTGCTTTAACTTGAAATATGTCAAAATACCACTTCAATATGTTATTCTTGCATCAGCAGAGATTTTATGGACATTTCACAAACATTCAAGTGTGTTTTAAAATGGTTTACAAAAATTTTCCTTTTCAACATTAAAGCGAGCAACAGAAAAACAATAATCCCCATTCAACAAAGCAATTGATTTTAAATTTCCAATTTGAGCAGAAAACATAGCGAGTAGATATATATTTGTAATAATTCTGCCCTAGTTCATTCTAACACTGATGAAGCTTAGCATTAGTTCACATAAGTAATACCCCTAGCTGTGATTCGCTGATAGCCAGCTGACACCCATTGTTGCCTCCCAGCTCCCACAGCCAGTTAAAGCTTTTTCTCTCAACACAGTCATGTAAATATGTCCTACTTCTCACTAATCCCTGCTTGAATCAATGCTGATGCATCACACTGCCACTGGCAAAGTTTCACCTCCTCCACCCCATCCTCCTCCTTTATAGACTAAAGCTTCACCTCCTCCACCCCAGCCTCCTCCTTTATAGACTAAAGTTTCACCTCCTCCACCCCAGCCTCCTCCTGTATAGACTAACACCTCTTCCACCCCAGCCTCCTCCTTTATAGACTAAAGCTTCACCTCCTCCACCCCAGCCTCCTCCTGTATAGACTAACACCTCCTCCACCCCAGCCTCCTCCTTTATAGACTAAAGCTTCACCTCCTCCACCCCATCCTCCTCCTTTATAGACTAAAGTTTCACCTCCTCCACCCCAGCCTCCTCCTGTATAGACTAACACCTCCTCCACCCCAGCCTCCTCCTTTATAGACTAAAGCTTCACCTCCTCCTTTATAGACTAAAGTTTCACCTCCTCCACCCCAGCCTCCTCCTGTATAGACTAACACCTCCTCCACCCCAGCCTCCTCCTTTATAGACTAAAGCTTCACCTCCTCCAACCCCAGCCTCCTCCTTTATAGACTAAAGCTTCACCTCCTCCACCCTAGCCTCCTCCTTTATAGACTAAAGCTTCACCTCCTCCACCCCAGCCTCCTCCTCCTTTATAGACTAAAGCTTCACCTCCTCCACCCCAGCCTCCTCCTTTATAGACTAAAGCTTCACCTCCTCCACCCTAGCCTCCTCCTTTATAGACTAAAGCTTCACCTCCTCCACCCCATCCTCCTCCTTTATAGACTAAAGCTTCACCTCCTCCACCCCAGCCTCCTCCTTTATAGACTAAAGCTTCACCTCCTCCTTTATAGACTAAAGCTTCACCTCTTCCTTTATATACTAAAGCTTCACCTCCTCCACCCCAGCCTCCTCCTTTATAGACTAAAGCTTCACCTCCTCCACCCCATCCTCCTCCTTTATAGACTAAAGCTTCACCTCCTCCACCCCAGCCTCCTCCTCTATAGACTAAAGCTTCACCTCCTCCTTTATAGACTAAAGCTTCACCTCCTCCTTTATAGACTAAAGCTTCACCTCCTCCACCCCAGCCTCCTCCTTTATAGACTAAAGCTTCACCTCCTCCACCCTAGCCTCCTCCTTTATAGACTAAAGCTTCACCTCCTCAACCCCATCCTCCTCCTTTATAGACTAAAGCTTCACCTCCTCCACCCCAGCCTCCTCCTCTATAGACTAAAGCTTCACCTCCTCCTTTATAGACTAAAGCTTCACCTCTTCCTTTATAGACTAAAGCTTCACCTCCTCCACCCCAGCCTCCTCCTTTATAGACTAAAGCTTCACCTCCTCCACCCCAGCCTCCTCCTCTATAGACTAAAGCTTCACCTCCTCCTTTATAGACTAAAGCTTCACCTCCTCCTTTATAGACTAAAGCTTCACCTCCTCCTTTATAGACTAAAGCTTCACCTCCTCCACCCCAGCCTCCTCCTTTATAGACTAAAGCTTCACCTCCTCCTTTATAGACTAAAGCTTCACCTCCTCCACCCCAGCCTCCTCCTTTATAGACTAAAGCTTCACCTCCTCCTTTATAGACTAAAGCTTCACCTCCTCCACCCCAGCCTCCTCCTTTATAGACTAAAGCTTCACCTCCTCCACCCCAGCCTCCTCCTGTATAGACTAACACCTCCTCCACCCCAGCCTCCTCCTTTATAGACTAAAGCTTCACCTCCTCCACCCCAGCCTCTTCCTGTATAGACTAACACCTCCTCCACCCCAGCCTCCTCCTTTATAGACTAAAGTTTCACCTCCTCCACCCCAGCCTCCTCCTGTATAGACTAACACCTCTTCCACCCCAGCCTCCTCCTTTATAGACTAAAGCTTCACCTCCTCCACCCCAGCCTCCTCCTTTATAGACTAAAGCTTCACCTCCTCCACCCCATCCTCCTCCTTTATAAACTAAAGTTTCACCTCCTCCACCCCAGCCTCCTCCTGTATAGACTAACACCTCCTCCACCCCAGCCTCCTCCTTTATAGACTAAAGCTTCACCTCCTCCTTTATAGACTAAAGTTTCACCTCCTCCACCCCAGCCTCCTCCTGTATAGACTAACACCTCCTCCACCCCAGCCTCCTCCTGTATAGACTAACACCTCCTCCACCCCAGCCTCCTCCTTTATAGACTAAAGCTTCACCTCCTCCAACCCCAGCCTCCTCCTTTATAGACTAAAGCTTCACCTCCTCCACCCTAGCCTCCTCCTTTATAGACTAAAGCTTCACCTCCTCCACCCCAGCCTCCTCCTCCTTTATAGACTAAAGCTTCACCTCCTCCACCCCAGCCTCCTCCTTTATAGACTAAAGCTTCACCTCCTCCACCCCAGCCTCCTCCTTTATAGACTAAAGCTTCACCTCCTCAACCCCATCCTCCTCCTTTATAGACTAAAGCTTCACCTCCTCCACCCCAGCCTCCTCCTTTATAGACTAAAGCTTCACCTCCTCCTTTATAGACTAAAGCTTCACCTCTTCCTTTATATACTAAAGCTTCACCTCCTCCACCCCAGCCTCCTCCTTTATAGACTAAAGCTTCACCTCCTCCACCCCATCCTCCTCCTTTATAGACTAAAGCTTCACCTCCTCCACCCCAGCCTCCTCCTCTATAGACTAAAGCTTCACCTCCTCCTTTATAGACTAAAGCTTCACCTCGTCCTTTATAGACTAAAGCTTCACCTCCTCCACCCCAGCCTCCTCCTTTATAGACTAAAGCTTCACCTCCTCCACCCTAGCCTCCTCCTTTATAGACTAAAGCTTCACCTCCTCAACCCCATCCTCCTCCTTTATAGACTAAAGCTTCACCTCCTCCACCCCAGCCTCCTCCTCTATAGACTAAAGCTTCACCTCCTCCTTTATAGACTAAAGCTTCACCTCTTCCTTTATAGACTAAAGCTTCACCTCCTCCACCCCAGCCTCCTCCTTTATAGACTAAAGCTTCACCTCCTCCACCCCAGCCTCCTCCTCTATAGACTAAAGCTTCACCTCCTCCTTTATAGACTAAAGCTTCACCTCCTCCTTTATAGACTAAAGCTTCACCTCCTCCTTTATAGAATAAAGCTTCACCTCCTCCACCCCAGCCTCCTCCTTTATAGACTAAAGCTTCACCTCCTCCTTTATAGACTAAAGCTTCACCTCCTCCACCCCAGCCTCCTCCTTTATAGACTAAAGCTTCACCTCCTCCACCCCAGCCTCCTCCTGTATAGACTAACACCTCCTCCACCCCAGCCTCCTCCTTTATAGACTAAAGCTTCACCTCCTCCACCCCAGCCTCCTCCTTTATAGACTAACACCTCCTCCGCCCCAGCCTCCTCCTCTATAGACTAAAGCTTCACCTCCTCCACCCCAGCCTCCTCCTTTATAGACTAAAGCTTCACCTCCTCCGTTCTAGACTAAAGCTTCTCCTCCTTCATATACTAAAGCTTCACCTCCTCCTTCATATACTAAAGCTTCACCTCCTCCACCCCAGCCTCCTCCTTTATAGACTAAAGCTTCACCTCCTCCACCCCAGCCTCCTCCTTTATAGACTAAAGCTTCACCTCCTCCTTTATAGACTAAAGCTTCGCCTCCTCCTTCATATACTAAAGCTTCACCTCCTCCTTCATATACTAAAGCTTCACCTCCTCCACCCCAGCCTCCTCCTTTATAGACTAAAGCTTCACCTCCTCCACCCCAGCCTCCTCCTGTATAGACTAACACCTCCTCCACCCCAGCCTCCTCCTTTATAGACTAAAGCTTCACCTCCTCCTTTATAGACTAAAGCTTCGCCTCCTCCTTCATATACTAAAGCGTCGCCTCCTCCTTCATATACTAAAGCTTCACCTCCTCCACCCCAGCCTCCTCCTTTATAGACTAAAGCTTCACCTCCTCCACCCAAGCCTCCTCCTTTATAGACTAAAGCTTCACCTCCTCCACCCCATCCTCCTCCTTTATAGACTAAAGCTTCACCTCCTCCACCCCAGCCTCCTCCTCTATAGACTAAAGCTTCACCTCCTCCTTTATAGACTAAAGCTTCACCTCTTCCTTTATAGACTAAAGCTTCACCTCCTCCACCCCAGCCTCCTCCTTTATAGACTAAAGCTTCACCTCCTCCACCCCATCCTCCTCCTTTATAGACTAAAGCTTCACCTCCTCCACCCCAGCCTCCTCCTCTATAGACTAAAGCTTCACCTCCTCCTTTATAGACTAAAGCTTCACCTCCTCCTTTATAGACTAAAGCTTCACCTCCTCCTTTATAGACTAAAGCTTCACCTCCTCCACCCCAGCCTCCTCCTTTATAGACTAAAGCTTCACCTCCTCCTTTATAGACTAAAGCTTCACCTCCTCCACCCCAGCCTCCTCCTTTATAGACTAAAGCTTCACCTCCTCCACCCCAGCCTCCTCCTTTATAGACTAACACCTCCTCCACCCCAGCCTCCTCCTCTATAGACTAAAGCTTCACCTCCTCCACCCCAGCCTCCTCCTTTATAGACTAAAGCTTCACCTCCTCCTTTATAGACTAAAGCTTCGCCTCCTCCTTCATATACTAAAGCTTCACCTCCTCCTTCATATACTAAAGCTTCACCTCCTCCACCCCAGCCTCCTCCTTTATAGACTAAAGCTTCACCTCCTCCTTTATAGACTAAAGCTTCACCTCTTCCTTTATAGACTAAAGCTTCACCTCCTCCACCCCAGCCTCCTCCTTTATAGACTAAAGCTTCACCTCCTCCACCCCAGCCTCCTCCTGTATAGACTAACACCTCCTCCACCCCAGCCTCCTCCTTTATAGACTAAAGCTTCACCTCCTCCTTTATAGACTAAAGCTTCGCCTCCTCCTTCATATACTAAAGCGTCGCCTCCTCCTTCATATACTAAAGCTTCACCTCCTCCACCCCAGCCTCCTCCTTTATAGACTAAAGCTTCACCTCCTCCTTTATAGACTAAAGCTTCACCTCTTCCTTTATAGACTAAAGCTTCACCTCCTCCACCCCAGCCTCCTCCTTTATAGACTAAAGCTTCACCTCCTCCACCCCATCCTCCTCCTTTATAGACTAAAGCTTCACCTCCTCCACCCCAGCCTCCTCCTCTATAGACTAAAGCTTCACCTCCTCCTTTATAGACTAAAGCTTCACCTCCTCCTTTATAGACTAAAGCTTCACCTCCTCCTTTATAGACTAAAGCTTCACCTCCTCCACCCCAGCCTCCTCCTTTATAGACTAAAGCTTCACCTCCTCCTTCATAGACTAAAGCTTCACCTCCTCCACCCCAGCCTCCTCCTTTATAGACTAAAGCTTCACCTCCTCCTTTATAGACTAAAGCTTCACCTCCTCCACCCCAGCCTCCTCCTTTATAGACTAAAGCTTCACCTCCTCCACCCCAGCCTCCTCCTGTATAGACTAACACCTCCTCCACCCCAGCCTCCTCCTTTATAGACTAAAGCTTCACCTCCTCCACCCCAGCCTCCTCCTGTATAGACTAACACCTCCTCCACCCCATCCTCCTCCTTTATAGACTAAAGCTTCACCTCCTCCACCCCAGCCTCCTCCTGTATAGACTAACACCTCCTCCACCCCAGCCTCCTCCTTTATAGACTAAAGCTTCACCTCCTCCTTTATAGACTAAAGCTTCACCTCTTCCTTTATAGACTCAAGCTTCACCTCCTCCACCCCAGCCTCCTCCTTTATAGACTAAAGCTTCACCTCCTCCACCCCAGCCTCCTCCTTTATAGACTAAAGCTTCACCTCCTCCAGCCCCATCCTCCTCCTGTATAGACTAACACCTCCTCCACCCCAGCCTCCTCCTTTATAGACTAAAGCTTCACCTCCTCCACCCCAGCCTCCTCTTTTATAGACTAACACCTCCTCCACCCCAGCCTCCTCCTCTATAGACTAAAGCTTCACCTCCTCCACCCCAGCCTCCTCTTTTATAGCTTAAAGCTTGTTAATAATAGACTAGTTTTTTGCAAATCTTTCAGCTCTATCATCAACCTCTTTTGAGACAAACATGGCAGTCTTAACCAAAAAATACCACAATACCCACAATCCTAGAGTCCCAGTGATGTTGCTGACTCCAGAAAGCATGGCCAAGAATGAAACTGTCAGTTTCTGCTGCTGTAGAATGAAGCAATAAATTAGGATAAAATTTAAAATGAGCATTTAAAAAATACAATCAACAACTTCAGCTCTTACAATTAGTTTGTATAAAGCAACATTTATGGTTTTATAGCTTAAAAAATATCATTAACAATTAAAAAAAAAAAAAAAGAATCACAATGGACTACAGCAGGGGCCATCAACTACATTTGTGCAAGGGCCCGTTGTTTCCTAAACAGGCACTTTAGGGGTCGAACTTTCAGACAAAGACATTTCTAAAATGGTCTCGTTCACACATTTTTTAAGATATTGTTTTCTTTCAAACGTATGTTAAATTGTGAGGCTCTCACAGTGAGATCAGTCCATACACCACATTCAGCCACAAGGGGGCGACTGAGAGCTAAATGATAAGCTGATATTTGTAGTCAGTGTAGTGATTAGCATCTGAAGGCAAACATTTCCACAGAAAATGTCAGTTTTTACCAAGAATGGACTGATAAATACGTCTTTAACATGAGTTATAAACGCTACTAACGTAAAGTCATTAATAAAGTCATTCCTGATTCAACTGTTTCTGTTGTTTTTGGAGTTGTTTAATAGCTGTAGGGAGTTACTAAGAAAGGATACCTGAAATTCCACGTTTTCCTCTGCACATGTTCTGAATTTGATACTGGTTCTGCGGCTGGATGGGAAGATGTGAGGGTGGGCTGATGTGGCCCCAGGCCACCAGTTGATGATCACTGGACTCTGGGAAACGTAGTTCCTTCATCCTTGTAATAAAATATGTCCTCAGTGTTGTACCGCTGCTGTGTTTGTGCCGAGTCAAATGTTCTATAGTCGTGGTTTTCTCAGGTCGCTGCTTCAGGCTTTAAAATTGTGAAATAAAATATAAAATGTCTACAGAATGCTGGCTTTTTCTTCTAGAACCAAAGAGGCTGACAGAGACTGGGGGGTTCTGTTAGAGACGTTGCTGGGACTCTGTAGGATTATCGATAACTGTTACCCTGGATCACAGACGAACAATGTCTAAACACAGGTTCATAATCTACTTGCTTGTAGATCTACTATGAACAGTTACATGATTCCTTCTGTTATATTGATTTATATCAATGATAAAAACATTTCCCATCTTCATAAAAGTAGATATTAGAGTTTCTGCTCAAACACTGACATATTCACAGGGCTGTTTCTTGATATATGCAGAGTACGCAAATGCATAGGACCCCACAGGCCACTAGGGGGCCCCAAAGCTGAGGCTGTTCAGCCTTATCTGAGGAGCGTTAACGTTACCTGTGTTGTTGTGTAGATATCTGCTACCTCATTGTCCAGTGGAATTGTTTCTCAGATATTTGGCACTTATCATTACTTTAGGATTATTTATGGTTAATTCCAGCATAGTGTGTATTCTATAGGCCTCTATCTAAAGGTGCTTTCTAAATAACACTAGTTATTTATTAAGTGGCTAATAAATATCAGGCCTGTTGTTGGTCATTTTGGACTGTTGTGGTAGTGGGTCATTGCTCTGACTGGGTTTTGCGTTAGTTGCAGTCTCCCTCCACATTTGTTTATTGTGACAGTATAGTTTGTTAATCTGAACTATCCTGCCTCCATTCCTACAGCTGAGTAGTTTTTGATGTGGTGTTTTGTTTTGTTTCACAGAACCATAATATCACAAACTGAAGTAAATGTAATTTAAACTCTGCAGTATAAAACAACAAATACAGGTTAAGACCATAAATAATCTAATATGAGGGGTTATCACGACTGTCACCTGTTTTGCTGGTGAAGTCTAATAGACTGTGGCATGGTTGTGGATCATCTAATGGATTAGGAATTTGTCCAACCTAGTTTGGCAGACTAGAGGGCCCCAAACAGCATCTTGCATGGGGCTCCCACAAAGCTGGACACGGCCCTGCACATTTGAACGCTGCGTTTTATTTACCAGTGTCCTAATCCTCATTTTTACTGAACTGACCTTGAATACATCTCGTTACTGACAGCCAAAGGTCTCATGTTTAGTTCAGTTTGATTCACAGCACTGATGTGCTTTAAAGGGATATTTCTGTGTTTCTGAAGTTAGCAGGTCTGAGGTTCTGCAGAACCGGCCTCCAGAGATTCCAGTCAGCTGAGCCCTATAACCAGGATAAGCTGTGTTACTCCACCTGATTTAGCAACCTTTCCTTAAAAATGAGCAAGAAAAGTAAAATAAAATCGATTATACCCTTAGTGCAACGAGCCAGTATTGTTTTTGCTCATTTTTACAGAGAGAAAGCTAAATTATCCAGAGCAGCTGCACCTGTCTACAGTTTTGACTGTTTCTAAGGGTAAAGCCGACAGAAATCTCTGGAGGCTAACGGCTCTGCTATTACCGAGCAGCTCATACAACCCAGCTTCAAAAATACAGAACTCGGCCTTCTGTTCCTCGCTACGAGAACTGACGCAGGCCTACATTTGTGCACAAGTGATGGGATCAAACAATGTTATGTGAGGGAACAAGGAGCAGTGGAAATGTTGCTGAGTGAAGGGTTTTATAAAAACAGAACCAGGTCTTCACATCTCTGGAATCTCCTTCCCTGCATGTATGACTGCCTTATTTCTCCATGTAGACATGTTCCTACCATCATTCACATGCATGTACAGCCCTACGTACCTGTAGCTACAGCATCACAGCGCTGCTGGCTCTCTCAGCTCTTAGCTGCTCAGAGTGACTTACAGTGAGAACCGACCTTCCATGCTTCTTAGCTCCGTCTAGAGCTGTACCATTTGCAAAAATAATCTAATTGCAATTTTCTGTTCCATTATTGTGATTGTGATTTAATATGTTGTTATTATTAGGTATGTCTTTTTCAACAAATACAAGCGATAAATCAATATAACCTTCATTCAGTCAGGAACACTCTCGTCATACATTTCACCATTTTACTGCCAAATGGATCTACAGCAGAGGTGTCAAACCCAGGGCCTGGGGGCCAAATCCGGCCCTTGGTGCAGTTTTACCCGGCCTGCAGGATAAAAAAAGAAAGGGGGATTTTTGTAAACCATTCTAAAAAAAAAAAATGGACACTTGATGTTTGCATTATGTTCCGAAAACTTCTGCTCCTGCAAAAATGAAGGCATTAAAGTGCTTTTTTGGCACATTCAAGCTACAGAAATATCTCACCTTCTGAGATTTGTAAATTGCAGCAGGCCATATTGTGATTTGATCTAATTTGCAATTGATTGCCCAGTCCTAGCCTCAACCACTTTGTAGGAATTTTCTCTAGTATCAAACAATTTCACTTCTTCTTCCCATTTAGGAAACGAAGGATATCCATATCCTTTATTTAAATGAGCATAAAAACATGGACTTTACTCAGAAGTGTTCATGCACTGAATAAAACCTGATTAATGAAAAAAGCTAGTCCAATAATGACCTGCCTACATCAGTAACTCCAGAAATCTGATAATGATTGGTTTATTTTCTATGTTCACGTACTCTAAAGACTTTTCTTAAGTTCTTGTAGGTGTTTGGATAATTTAACATCTAATTCGTCTTCTATGAAGCATCTAGTGTCCTATTATTGTAGTTTATTTTTCAAATTGATGAAAACAGGAACATCTCTGGATGTTTCCTCTGTTGCCTTGACCTTTGCTGTGATAAAATGTTGAGGTCATCAGACTGGTGAAGTTTCACGGAGCGTCGTAGGGCTCGGCGTCTCTCCTCGGTGGTCCTGAAAACAGAAGCCAAGGTTAATTGCCTTGTCTTTCTTTTGCATTTATCACTTTGCTGTGATCCCTCCCCAGAGATGGGTCTTTGTTTGATTGCCTCTCGATAATCCTCTGATAAAGTGTCTGCAGATCAAGAGATGTCCACTCCGTAATCTCCAGATCAACAGGTAATTATAGAGCAATCTCCAGGTAATCTAATCTCTTATCTGCTCTACAGCGAGCGGGACGGGAGGAAAACTTCAGCTGACAAAGTCAGAGTGGAGGAAACGGCTTCACCATGTGGAAGACTTTATGCCATGCAGCAAGCTTGGTTTGACAGTAAGGTCTGATTTTAAACCATGTGGAAATGTTAGTGTTCATTCTTGGTACTGCAGACGTCTGAACAGGCTTTTGTTTGCTTCACCCTCTCAAACAGGACATTTTTAAAAAGCTGCAGGAAGAAAAATAGCTCCATGTCTGAATTTTCTAGAGTTTGGGAGATCTTTTCAAGATGAGTGGGAAAACTGCTGGTATCAATATTAAGATTTCAAGCCACTCCCAGCACAGCCCAGGACCTTCTCTGGTGTTTGCTGTTCCACTAGAGACAGAAAACACTGATGTTACTTTACAGAACTGTGGAGACTCCATAGGAATACCCCAGACATTTATGAGCCAAAACATTTTTGGTTTTAGGGTTTTTGTGGAACTGGGTTTCAGTCTTCATCTGTCCTCCATGAAAGCAGAGGCTGCCTGGGACTAAACCAGCCGAGGGCCAATAAAAACAAACCCCTCTAGTAGCCCAACAGCTAACAAGGCCAGCCCAAAAATCCTCTGTAAAACAGGAAATGACTAAATGTGACCATAAGAGAGTATAGGAAAAAATGATTGAAATGAGAGTGTAGAATTTGGAAGTCGATTTTTGAAAATAGGTCTGAACTAATGAACTGTTAAACGGAACTGAGAGAGACGCATCAACCGGGGGAATTAGACCAGAATCCTACTTTTTGCTAACCTTGCAAAGCAAGGCCCATTTCCTTGTTTCTCACTGGTGAATCCATCTTGCAAAGCTCTCGTCTGAACAGTTTGGGCGCGGTTAGAAAGTGACAGGACCAATCAGCAAAGAGGGGCAGGACTTTCAGGCGTGGCAGAGTCTTGACGTAAGCAAGCAGCAACAAGAGACCGGTGCAGTTATGGCAGAAGAGATTAGCGTGGATGCTGCTGAAGTACCAGTTTTATCAAAACTTGACGACATTTCTTGGTTAAAAGAAGAACAAAAGTCGTGTACTGACATGTCTACAGTCACCATGGTTCACGTTATACCTCAGTAGCTGCGCATGCGCACCCCGTCGTGGCTACTTTACACATTTTGTTGCTCTGATTGGCCCATGAAGATGTGACAGACAGAACGTTCATCCAATCACACTCCCTAGTTTTTTTTTTTTTTTTTTTTCAAATCCTCTGCCCTTTCTCAGCACTAAGTATTGAAGGTTTCCACATGAACGTGTGAAACAAATCCATCTGGCTGTCAGGTTACCGTCCTCTTCTGTCAATAAAGCCAAAGAAAAAAAAGCCCCAAAAAATTAACAATTAAAAAAGTTTTATAACAGAGGGATTTGTGCCAGAAAACAGTAAATTTCATAATCCCCAGTATTCTGTCTCTACTCTAATCTGAGAGGATTGTATTTCTCCTGAGTGGGCGTGGCTTCAGCTCACTGAACAGACACGCCCATACCATCCAACCGATTTCAAAGCCTCATTTCTCATGATCTGAAGTTTAATTTCATAAACTTATAGATGTTTTTATGGCTGAAATTTGATTTTCGGGGTTCATCACATTTTACATCAACATATTTTAGGTTTGTGGCAGGATTAGGTTTAGTTACTTTTAGCTCTGTGAGGTGGAAAATCACCAGTGGTGTAAAGGAGCGAAGTAAAAGTACTTTGTTACAGTACTTAAGTAAGTTTTGGGAGTATCTATACTTTACTTGAGTTTCTATATTTATTTATGCAACTTTCACTTTTACTTTGCTACATTCAAATGAAAAAAATATATACTTTTACTCCGCTGCATTTATATTGTGACTGTCGTTACTTGCTACAAAATAAAGTGTGAATATAATTGTGTCATCATATATGGATTATCCAGACTGTGCATGCTCTCACTAACTGGCACTCTCAAATGAAGCTGAGGCTCAGAATTTGAGGCGCTGACTAACCAGCGCTAAAGACCTGTGGAAGGCGACAATACGCCTTGGTTGCGTCCAGTCTGCTGGAAATTCAAAAAGAAGAAGAAGAAGCCGAGGGCTCGTCTCAGTCAGACCTGTGACCACACCTGCAAATATTTGTCAGTCAACAGCAACATGGAATCAGCCTCGTCCACTGGCGGTAGTGGAGATACCGCCACACCACATCCTGCTAGTTGTGCTTCAGAAGAAGACGGACCCACTGACCTGCTGAAATCGTTTCCTGCCGTCTGCAAGTTGTCTGTGAGGCTGAACACACCTCTCCCTGCCTCTGCAGCCTGTGAACGACTATTTAGCATTGCAGGACTTGTCTTCAGCCCACGAAGAGCACGGCTGAACACAGCTATTTTGAAAACCAATTTCTGCTGAAGATGAACCGCAAATCTGTGGACTTTACTTAAGGAGGGAGGAGCAGGGGGAGAAAAGGAGGGGAGGGAGAGGAGAAGGAGAAGGAGGGAGGGAGAGAGGGAGCAAGAGGTGAAGGGAGTGAAAATTAAACTAAATAAAGCTTGAGAGAAACAGCTATTTCTAGCTGTTCTGTTTCTTTGTACTTTTACTTTTGATACTTAAGTACATTTAATACGAGCTACTCTAAGACTTTTACTCAAGTGATTATTTTAATGGGTGACTTTCACTTTTACCTGAGTAGATTTTAAGTGAGATATCGTTACTTTTACTCAAGTATAGCTTTCAAGGACTTTTTACACCACTGAAAATCACAGGATTTCATCTGACAGCACATATCCTTCAACGTTCTGATGTGCTCACTAGTGTTGATTTTGGATGTTAGTCTTCGTCTTTAGTTTCATTCTAGTTTTACTCCTTAAAAAGTCCTCACATTTAAGTCTTTACTTTTAGTCCAAGCATTTATTCTCTTGTCTAAATCTGGTACCAGACCATGGTAGTGTGTTCTCTGCCAAACCTGGGGTCCCTGCTTTCTACAGCTGTGAGGCAGAACAGATTTAGCCACAGTGGAGAAACATCACAGATTTTCAATGTCTGACAGAAACTACATCCCATTTTAGTCTAGTTTTAGTTAACTTAACAAAAACTAAACTCAATTTTAGTCAGTTTTAGTTAACTTGACAAAAACTAAACTCAATTTTAGTCAGTTTTAGTCATCACAGATCTGTTTTTGCCAGTCTTAGTCTAGTTTTGTCATGGAAAGGAAGGATGTTGATGAACATTTTTAGTCATAGTTTTAGTCGACTACATTAACACTGCTGGTAGAAGCAACACAATCAAAAAATACTGAAAACATAAAAACAGCCTCAGAAAGTAAAAGTAACTTTATGTTTACTCAATACTCGCACGATGGACTCACAGGATCTGGGAATTCCTGCATAAACCCTGGTCCTACTCTGGTTCTCCCCTGGTCCTCCTCTGGTTCTCCTGTAGTCCTCCTCTGGTTCTCCTGTGGTCCTCCTCTGGTTCTCCCCTGGTCCTCCTCTGGTTCTCCTGTAGTCCTCCTCTGGTTCTCCTGTGGTCCTCCTCTGGTCCTCCCCTGGTCCTCCTCTGGTTTTCCTCTGGTTCTCCTCTGGTCCTCCCCTGGTCCTCCTCTGGTCCTCCCCTGGTCCTCCCGTGGTCCTCCCCTGGTCCTCCTCTGGTCCTCCTCTGGTCCACCTCTGGTCCTCCTCTGGTCCTCCCCTGGTCCTCCTCTGGATCTCCTCTGGTTCTCCTCTGGTTCTCCTCTGGTTCTCCTCTAGTTCTTCTCTGGTTCTCCTCTGGTTCTTCTCTGGTCCTCCTCTGGTTCTTCTCTGGTTCTCCTCTGATTCTCCTCTGGTTCTCCTTTGGTCCTCCTCTGGTTTTCCTCTGGTTCTCCTCTGGTTCTCCTCTGGTCCTCCTCTGGTCCTCCCCTGGTCCTCCTCTGGTTTTCCTCTGGTTCTCCTCTGGTCCTCCCCTGGTCCTCCTCTGGTCCTCCCCTGGTCCTCCCCTGGTCCTCCCCCGGTCCTCCTCTGGTCCTCCTCTGGTCCTCCCCTGGTCCTCCTCTGGATCTCCTCTGGTTCTCCTCTGGTTCTTCTCTGGTCCTCCTCTGGTTCTCCTCTGGTTCTCCTCTGGCTCTTCTCTGGTCCTCCACTGGTTCTCCTCTGGTTCTCCTCTGGTTCTTCACTAATCCTCCTCTGGTCCTCCTCTGGTCCTCCTTTGGTCCTCCTCTGGTTCTTCTCTGGTTCACCTCTGGTTCTTCTCTGGTTCTCCTCTGATTCTCCCCTGGTCCTCCTCTGGATCTCCTCTGGTTCTCCTCTGGTTCTCCTCTGGTTCTTCTCTGGTCCTCCTCTGGTTCTTCTCTGGTCCTCCTCTGGTTCTCCTCTGGTCCTCCTCTGGTTCTTCGCTAGTCCTCCTCTGGTCCTCCTCTGGTTCTCCTCTGGTCCTCCTCTGGTTCTCCTCTGGTCCTCCTCTGGTTCTCCTCTGGTCCTCCTCTGGCTCTCCTCTGGTTCTCCTCTGGTTCTTCTCTGGTCCTCCTCTGGTTCTCCTCTGGTTCTTCTCTGGTCCTCCTCTGGTTCTCCTCTGGTCCTCCTCTGGTCCTCCTCTGGCTCTCCTCTGGTTCTCCTCTGGTTCTTCTCTGGTTCTCCTCTGGTCCTCCCCTGGTTCTCCTCTGGCTCTCCTCTGGTTCTCCTCTGGTCCTCCTCTGGTTCTCCTCTGGTTCTCCTCTGGTTCTCCTCTGGTTCTTCTCTGGTCCATCTCTGGTTCTCCTCTGGTCCTCCTCTGGTTCTTCGCTAGTCCTCCTCTGGTCCTCCTCTGGTCCTCCTCTGGTCCTCCTTTGGTCCTCCTCTGGTTCTTCTCTGGTTCTCCTCTGGTTCTTCTCTGGTCCATCTCTGGTCCTCCCCTGGTCCTCCTCTGGTTTTCCTCTGGTTCTCCTCTGGTCCTCCCCTGGTCCTCCTCTGGTCCTCCCCTGGTCCTCCCCTGGTCCTCCCCCGGTCCTCCTCTGGTCCTCCTCTGGTCCTCCCCTGGTCCTCCTCTGGATCTCCTCTGGTTCTCCTCTGGTTCTTCTCTGGTCCTCCTCTGGTTCTCCTCTGGTTCTCCTCTGGCTCTTCTCTGGTCCTCCACTGGTTCTCCTCTGGTTCTCCTCTGGTTCTTCACTAATCCTCCTCTGGTCCTCCTCTGGTCCTCCTTTGGTCCTCCTCTGGTTCTTCTCTGGTTCACCTCTGGTTCTTCTCTGGTTCTCCTCTGATTCTCCCCTGGTCCTCCTCTGGATCTCCTCTGGTTCTCCTCTGGTTCTCCTCTGGTTCTTCTCTGGTCCTCCTCTGGTTCTTCTCTGGTCCTCCTCTGGTTCTCCTCTGGTCCTCCTCTGGTTCTCCTCTGGTCCTCCTCTGGTTCTCCTCTGGTCCTCCTCTGGTTCTCCTCTGGTCCTCCTCTGGCTCTCCTCTGGTTCTCCTCTGGTTCTTCTCTGGTCCTCCTCTGGTTCTCCTCTGGTTCTTCTCTGGTCCTCCTCTGGTTCTCCTCTGGTCCTCCTCTGGTCCTCCTCTGGCTCTCCTCTGGTTCTCCTCTGGTTCTTCTCTGGTTCTCCTCTGGTCCTCCCCTGGTTCTCCTCTGGCTCTCCTCTGGTTCTCCCCTGGTCCTCCTCTGGATCTCCTCTGGTTCTCCTCTGGTTCTCCTCTGGTTCTTCTCTGGTCCATCTCTGGTTCTCCTCTGGTCCTCCTCTGGTTCTTCGCTAGTCCTCCTCTGGTCCTCCTCTGGTCCTCCTCTGGTTCTCCTTTGGTCCTCCTCTGGTTTTCCTCTGGTTCTCCTCTGGTTCTTCACTAATCCTCCTCTGGTCCTCCTCTGGTCCTCCTTTGGTCCTCCTCTGGTTCTTCTCTGGTTCTCCTCTGGTTCTTCTCTGGTCCATCTCTGGTCCTCCTCTGGTCCTCCTCTGGTCCTCCTTTGGTCCTCCTCTGGTTCACCTCTGGTCCTCCCCTGGTCCTCCTCTGGTTCTTCTCTGGTTCACCTCTGGTCCTCCCCTGGTCCTCCTCTGGTCCTCCCCTGGTCCTCCCCTGGTCCTCCTCTGGTCCTCCCCTGGTCCTCCCCCGGTCCTCCTCTGGTCCTCCTCTGGTTCTCCTCTGGCCCTCCTCTGGTCCTCCTCTGGTTCTCCTCTGGTTCTCCTCTGGTCCTCCTCTGGTTCTCCTCTGGTCCTCCTCTGGTTCTCCTCTGGTTCTCCTCTGGTCCTCCTCTGGTTCTCCTCTGGTCCTCCTCTGGTTCTCCTCTGGTTCTACTCTGGCCCTCCTCTGGTCCTCCTCTGGTCCTCCTCTGGTTCTCCTCTGGTTCTCCTCTGGTTCTCCTCTGGTTCTCCTCTGGTTCTTCTCTGGTCCTCCTCTGGTTCTCCTCTGGTCCTCCTCTGGTTCTTTGCTAGTCCTCCTCTGGTCCTCCTCTGGTCCTCCTCTGGTTCTCCTGTGGTCCTCCTCTGGTTCTCCTCTGGTCCTCCTCTGGTTCTCCTCTGGTTCTCCTCTGGTCCTTCCCTGGTTCTCCTCTGGTCCTCCTCTGGTTCTCCTCTGGCCCTCCTCTGGTCCTCCTCTGGTTCTCCTGTGGTCCTCCTCTGGTTCTCCTCTGGTTCTCCTCTGGTCCTCCTCTGGTTCTCCTCTGGTCCTCCTCTGGTTCTCCTCTGGTTCTCCTCTGGTTCTCCTCTGGTCCTTCCCTGGTTCTCCTCTGGTCCTCCTCTGGTTCTCCTCTGGCCCTCCTCTGGTCCTCCTCTGGTTCTCCTGTGGTCCTCCTCTGGGTATCTTCTGGTCATGTGATCTCTCCTCCAGCCGCTCAGGGCTGTGAGAGGAGGAAATGACAGGGTTAGTCTCATCCCTTATTCGAGCCAATTGTCAGTAAATAGTTTGGACTTTCTTCAGCAGCAGTTTCTTCCCTCATTCAGTTTTAGATCCACGTCTTAACGGCGCTCTGACCTCACTGTACGAGGGTCGGGTTCATTCTAGGAGACGCCGGCTCCCTCGACAGTAAAGATACATGCTTGGCTTTATTCCGCCATTAAATGTGTTTCCATTTCTTTTGTCATTTTCACGCTCCATTAACAAAATGTGTAAAGAGGAGCTTGATGACTGTGTAATGGTGTTAGGATGCACTTACGGGCTTAAATTTCCATATTAATGAGAGCATCAGGAAGAGCTTTTTACCACACACGGCTAACATGAGTGCTGACTTCCTCTCAGTGACTGTGACTAAGTTAGAGTCTGCACCTTTAGGAGCAGCCGTGTAGACGCTCTTGTGTTTAAACGATGATTACTATCAGAGGGAGAGGAGGGAATGAACCCGACACACATATAAACAGCAATAATACACAGAAACGAAGGCTGCAGCATGTTTAGAAAAGAGCTGAGACGTGCATTTAGAAAACAATCACAGTTATAATACAGACACATCAACAGTTACTCCTATAAGAATAAGACGGGGCTTTACAGTCACTGAATGATGTTCTCCTGATAATAAACAAAGTGCATCAGGTTTTTATGTAACAATGGCCGAAGGACAAAACAAAACTCCTACAAACAAATCTGCACATGCATGGCTTTTTTCTAGTCAAAGGTGGCATCCACACCAGAGCTGTTTTAAACGAACTCTGGTCCATTTTCCCGGATAGTCCAGTTTATTGGGGGGCAGGGGGCATCAAGTAGGGCCAGATTTGGTCTTGACAGAGACTCTGGGAGACTCTTTCCAGGCTATTTTTGCTTTATTTTGGTATTTTTAACACATTATTTAGATTTTTTGCCTCTTTAACCCCTTTAAAACCACTTTTCCTGCTCATTTTTATCCATTTTGTGCCATTATTTTTATCAATTTTTGCCACTTTCCATCTATTTTAGCCACTTTTAACCACTTGTCATTACTTTTTTGCACCATTTTCACCACTTTTGACTAATTTTTGATACTTTATGCCCCTTTTTCCAATATTTGTGCCATTTTAACCTTTCACCACTTTTCCTATCAATTTTTGACCCTTTTTCCACTCCACAACCACTTTTGCCGCTCTCTAACTCCTTTTTACAGCTTTATGCAGACATTTTTGCAAAATTTCTGCCAGTCTCAACCCATTTTTTCTATTCACTTATAATGGATGACAGTAAATTTCTGTAGAAATGTGAAGTCATTGTAAAACTGTTTCAATATGAACTGTTTTGTGGTGGATTTAACAGCTGCAGACAGCAACCCTTAAAACTACATCTTTTCCTCTTTTGTGAATTTAATGATCTTATGGGGGCCGGACAGGAAGCTTTGGGGGCCTGATACGGCCCTTGGGCCCCCAGTTGATGATCAGTGTTGGAGGGTGTGAAGGCTCACACGGTCTCTGGTCTGCTTAAAAGCGGGGTCAAGGTTCGGTTCCATATGAACCCTGAAATGGTTTGTTGGAAGTGTGAGAGCAACGTGGACCAACTTGTGAAGCAAAGTGGCATAATGATTTAAGGATTTATTCACCTTTTACTAGCACCCATGATTCTTTGCGTGAAATATGGACACAACTTTCGGTCCATTCTATCTAAACGGGACTTTGTATAGAAACGAGATGTGAAACAAGATTAGTAGAGCAATTTGGACATTAAATATGTAAAGTTTGTCTGTTTCACCTCAAACAGGATAAAGTTAATATTTCTGGGATGGATCCATCTGCTTTGCAAGGTTACTTCGCTGTTCTTCATCTACTTTATCTCTCTGTGCCTAAAGTCCGAGTGAAAGCTGTTTCAGGTCTGCTGAAATGGAGGAGCAGCTTGTGGATTTGTGTTTGTATTACAGGTCAGGTCAGGTTGGGTGGAGCATGTTCCGGTTTGGCACTTCTACTGCCGCGGCCTCCTGATGACCGGCTTCCAGGCCCGGGCAGTGGTATTTTCCAGACTGACCCCTCCATTAAGAGCGCAGCCACCCCGAGACGTGCTCAAATTCATCCTCCTTCTACCGAAAGGTGTGGCTTAAAATTCCACAACACAGGAAGATTTGTGTGGATGGATGATGAGGTGGGGTTATTCCTCCAAGTCATCCTAAACTCTAAAGAGAGAGACTTTCAGAAAATGTTAACACACAGAACTCAGGATGCTGCTGTTGTTGTCTACCTTCTGGCATATGGATACTGACTGGAATTTTCCATTGTCAAACAGCAGAAATGCTGTTATCATGTATAAATCAGCCGGAGCATCCAGAGGCTCCTGTTTTCAGCTGAAATCATCACTTAAGGCCAGCCCTCACCTTCTTTTGGTAATCTATTAGACACATTGTCATGTCCGTGTCTTTTGAGGAAGTGTTTGCATGCTAAACTTCCAGCAGCACTGGAACAAAAACAAGCCCAGACTCCTGTGGAGCTGTGAGTGGAAGAGAGCTCTGTGACCAAACATTTCATCATGGCTTTTTATTAAAGATAGTTGTACCTCTGATTAAAATTTCAGCTGCACATTTTTCAAGTGGATGGATTATTAATGGATGAGTTAACAGCAGGTTAAGTAAGGTACAGCTCACTTCTTATTCCCTCCTGCTCGTCTTTGAGAATCACAATAAACTCCCAGTCCACTTTAGATGTACAGGTACAGGCCTTTCACCTCAGATGGCTGTTAATGGGAGGCTGTCCTAGTCTTAACACGGGTGGAGGGCCTGCGTAATACTTTATAGGGATGTACGTTAACTTTGGTGCAATAGAGGTTAAAAATCTGTCGGCAGCACAATAGAATTATAGCATTATATACAAAATTTAACAGGTAACAAATATCATCATTTGACCAAAAATCATTAGAACACAGGTTGCAGCATACTGGCCAGTGTCCATCTGGGCAGGGAATTTAAGAAGTGCATGCAACATGCACCCGTCACCCGTCACTGATCATATTTATATGGCATTGCACACGTTCAAATACTGAAGGAAATGCTGGAATCTAGAGGTGGTTTATGGATATACCTTAGCATTTGTCCTTTTCCAACAGCTTCTGTTATCCTGGATTGAAATGGCAAGTTTTCCCCAGCAGGTGGAGGAATTCATACCATTCACCATCCTTGGGCTGGTCTTCTGTACACTCAGCATGGCGTGGTCCACCCTATGAACAGGACAGTGGTAAATCAGGGTTAACTACAAAAGGTCAGTGAGGATGTACAGGTGCTTTCTGACCACAGGATCCAGGGTCTAAATCAAGATTTGGGATTAACAAAATGTAGAGTCCCAGTTCAGGGGGCAGTACTTTCTAAAGGCCCAAGAACTGTGGTGGGCGGGACTACAGTGCAGAATGTTTCTAATTGGTTAGCAACTCTGCCAATGGCTCTTAAGCTTAAAACACATCGGCACAGTCTGAAGTGTTGAAATGATTGCCCCATTATGGATGCCAACATCAGCAGCAGCCGTGGATGTGCCACGCTGCTGCACTTGAGGACACGCCTCTACCCCTGAAACCAGCGGCGGTGGCTGATGGAGTGTAGCCCAAAACACACCAGCACTGGACCAGCACCTTGTGTTAGTTGACTTACCTCAATAGCCACACGCTCAGCCCAGCGGTGGCTGGTGGGGACTTTGACTGTTGACGCACTGCAGTCCATACGCTTGGGACGGCAGTTGAACCATGTCAAAGGACGCGGCATGCCGGTCCAGCACCAGTGTGCTTTGGGCTTTACACCCAGATCACTTATAGAGCTCAACAGCGCCCAGTTCAGCTTTGGTTCTAGAAGTAAAATGTGGTATCCATGTTCTCTGTGGACAAAATCCTTACAACAACAATTTCAATGTGTGAACCAACCAACCTCGAGGTCAGGACCCCCTTGGGGGTCGCGAGACACTGAGAGGGGGTCTCCAGATGCCTTAAAAAAACTAAGAATATTTTTTCAATTACTGTTGCCACTTAAACCAATTTTACCCAATGTTAACCTGTTTTCGTCACTTTTCAACACCAATTTTGCCAATTTTAGAGCATTTTTTGCCACTTAAACCCTGTTTTTGTCCATTTTAAACTCTTTCCATCACTTTTTTCTTCCTGCTTTTCCCACTTCTAAACCAATTCATGCCACTTTCCACCTATTTTTGCCTCTGTTGACCCATTAATGCCTCTATCATTCCTTTTTTATACCCTTTTTTGCCCATTTTAACCAAAGTTAACCAATTTTTGCCAGTCTATATCAAATTTTAATCTCATTACACCTAATTTCCACCAATTTCTTTGGACTGACAAGCCATTTTAGCCACTTTTTAATTCCCTCTTACCACTTCGTGTACCCGCTTTTGCCACTTTAACCCATTTTTGGTTATTTTTTGCCTCTTTTTAACCCAAATATATTCTTTAAAAATCTAATTTCCCCATCTTTCTGACATGTTTTGCCAATTTAGTAATTATGTTTTTAACAGAAGTTGTTTTCATTTAAGATGGCTATTTTCTACACAAGTGAATAAAGATATTTGTTTTTTTTATCAGAGTGGTTATTATTCAGGTCAAATATAAAATATGGATATCACAGCTTAACTTCTTAACTATTCTAGAATGTGCATGTCTGTGTTCAGCCACCTTCAGGTACAGTGGGGTCCCCGGTCTCTGGCACCTTTATTTTGGGGGTCACGGGCTGAAAAGGTTAGAGAACCACTGGCTTATACACACAGGATATAATTATCGATAAGGCCAATTGATTCTAAAACCCTATGCCAGCCTGACTGGGCTGTAATGGTGCTTATAATGTGTGTCTGACCTCAGCTTAACCCCTCTCCCCTCTCCAGTGTCTCACTCACGCAAACATGGCTGCTCTGTCTCCAAAAATCAACATGCTGACAGCCAAATGTCAACTGAAGACTTCAGAAACCTAACGAGAGACATGATAGTGGTTAGATCCATTATTTTATACAGCCTGTGGACAAAAACAAATAAAACATCAGAAAGAATAATCATGTTTCCGGATACTGTTAAAGAAAAGCACCAGATGATGCTTGGAGTGGGGCCGGCCATGAGAAGCAGACATGGGGACAGTGAGGGAGGGGCCCTCAGCAAACCAACAGTCTGTTGCTGTGTGATTGCATGGCTCTTAGCCTGGGGAGGCTGAGCCAGGTTCTAACTCTCTCAATAATTTACCAGGCAATTAAAATTTAAAGCAAATATACAGGGGAGTTTGTCAGCAAACGGAGGCAGGGTCACAGCTTGCACCTCAGCGAGGTTTTTCTGAACGGCCCGGTACCATGCTGTGATGGAGGCACGCTTAAAAACAGAGAAATATTTCAGAGATTTGGTCCTGCATTATTAAAAAAACATGATTGTGGCTTAATTAAACATTTAACATAAGCTTTTCATAACTGTGTTAAATGCTTATGGGCATTATGTTGTCCCCCTTTCCTCCCTCTTGAAGCGTGAAGATTGTGGAGTTGGAGATCTGCAGCTTTTCTCCCTCCAAACAGCAGATTCACTGATTTATCCTGAATCTATATGTTTAAGTGAAGAGTCCTCACTGTGCTGAGAGCAGCTTTCAGTTCTTTGGAGGCCTGCAGCTGGAGGAAGGCCTTCCTCATGTAGCTGAAAGCGTCACAGCCAGTGAACAAACTATGAAGAAGCATTTCTTTTAGAGGAGCCAGATGTGAAATATAAAAACACAAATAGCCAACAGAGTCACTGTTACTGCAAAACTCAAGATTTGAACATTCTGAGATCATGTATAGATTCAGTCACACAGGGCTGGCTCCAGCTACACTATATTGCCAAAAGTATTTACTCAATGTAAATCAGGTGTTCCAATCACTTCCATGTCCACAGGTGTATAAAATCAAGCACCTAGGCATGCAGACTGTTTCTACAAACATTTCTGAAAGAATGGAGCTCAGTGAATTCCAGCATGGTACTGTGATAGGATGCCACCTGTACATCAAGTCCAGGGGTGAAATTTCCTGGCTCCTTAATATTCCACAGTTAACTGTCAGTGGTATTATAACAAAGTGGAAGCCATTGGGAACGACAGCAACTCAGCCACCAAGTGGTAGGCCACGTAAAATGAAAAATCTGATGGACCAGTTGGAGTGTGGTAGTTGGCAGGAAAACGGTACTTATCTGACTGCATTGTGCCAAGTGTAAAGTTTGGTGGAGGGAGGATTATGGTGTGGGCTTGTTTTTCAGGAGCTGGGCTTGGCCCCTTAGTTCCAGTGAAAAGAACTCTGAAATTGATAAGTTTCATGCTAAAGTGGTGCATACGTTGGACTAAAGTAGTGTCAGCAAAGAATGTGAACAATGATAATGGAAACACCAGCATAAAAAAACAAAGACAAGTTCACACTTAACAGCACCAGTCAGAGAGAAAGAAGGGATCAATAGTGGGTTGTTTCAGCTAAATAAACAGGTAAGCTCCCGTTTTATTGTCATTCTCTACTCTGCTGCAGGGAAGTCATTATCATTCAGAGGACTGATACAGTTGATGATGATTTAAATATTTCTGGTGAGTAATGAATGTAAGTTACAGTGTAGGAGTGTGCATTTATGTTGTAAAAGATGAGATTGTTGATGTTTGTACTGAAAATGTTGTGCATGTTAATGTGGCGCTGTCCATGGTGCTGACATGTGTCACTCATATAGTGTGGAGCTGTCCATGGTGATGACATGTGTCACTCATATAATGTGGCACTGTCCATGGTGCTAACATGTGTCACTCATATAGTGTGGCACTGTCCATGGTGCTGACATGTGTCACTCATATAATGTGGCACTGTCCATGGTGCTGACATGTGTCACTCATATAATGTGGCACTGTCCATGGTGCTGACATGTGTCACTCATATAATATGGCACTGTCCATGGTGCTGACATGTGTCACTCATATAATGTGGTGCTGTCCATAGTGCTGTCATGTGTCACTCATATAATATGGCACTGTCCATGGTGCTGACATGTGTCACTCATATAATATGGCACTGTCCATGGTGCTGACATGTGTCACTCATATAATATGGCACTGTCCATGGTGCTGACATGTGTCACTCATATAATGTGGTGCTGTCCATGGTGCTGACATGTGCATGAGACAGCGCCCTCTAGTGGATTCCTTTTTCAAAGTTCACTCCAACATGATAGACTGACGTCAGTTGAGGATTTGATGGTTGTAACGTTCAGAATGCATGGATCTATTTTCATGCATGCATAGAGAAAATGAGCCCTTGCAGAGATTTTATGTGGACAGAGACGTTTTTAAGAATGCAGTACGTGTTGACAGGATTAATTTTAAAACAAAGGAGAGAAACCAGTGTTCAAATGTTACAGGGAAGTTTCAAAGAGCTAGATCTACAGGTAGCACTGTTGGTAATCAACACCAGGAGTGGAATCAGATCTATGTCTATCGTGGATCCTTTATTCAGCTGTTACCAGTCCTTCAGAAGAGATGCTGATGCTGCATCAGAGTTCATTTACCACATCTGTCTTTATTCCATAATAACCCTTCTTTTGAGGTTTCATCCAATAAACCGGTGCTCATTTTCTGCAGTAAAATGTGCAAAAACAGCAAAGTAAAGATGATTAAACATCACATATTTTACCTAAGACTGCTAAAAGAAGCAAAAAATAAAGCTTCATCAACCTGGGGTTAAACCTGTGTGAGCACAGCTCCATCAGATTCTAGAAATGCTCATCAAACTGGAATCTTGTCAGCAGTTTTCGGAGCATAAAATCTCTCTTTGGCTGTTAGCAGAAAAGCTAAAACACATTTGACCAAAGAGAGCCTCCCACATTCATGTCCCACTCCATGAAGGTTGAGTATCCTCAATGAGGAGACATGAGAGACTATTTTTGACTACAGTCATTTTAAATTTTAGAGCTCTTTAGCGTAAATATCAGCACTGTGCAGTATTGTGCTAACAGCTCGGATGAAAAGTGTTTGAACTGTCAGAGAAAATTCAGAAACCACAGCAAAGAGTCTGCAGGCCCAAAAACAAATGAGAGAGAGGGAGAGAGAGAGGATGGAGCAGAACAACACCAAATCCAGCACAATCTTACTCATCAAATCGCTAAAAAGCGTCAAAAGAACATCTTGGATTATTACCGCCTTAGAGAACAGAGATGCATTCTGAAAATGATCCCCCTAATCTGTAAACATGCTGGAATCCTCGTCGTCAAAGGAGAAATCCTCAAATCATCTTAGTGCAGAACGGCCTTTTTAGCAAAACTGGGTCGTTTTAGTTAATTCACCTATTGCACTACACTTCCTGTTCCTTTCCAGAGGCTGCCGCTGGAAGCAAAGCATTTCTAAAATAGGAAATGAAATCTGGACGAGCAGATTAAGAGACGTGTGAAAGGCACACAAACCTCAGCTCTACGGGGGGGATGTAGGACGCTCCAGCATTTGTCCAACAGTTTTAGAAAAAGTGACAGCGTCAAAGAAATGTAATGATAGAACAGGAGGAAAGACTCCGCCGCAAACATGATACAAGATCCTTCAGCACCGACATGGTTGGTTTTACCAGCAGGCAAAGGTGAGGGAGTACCTGAGGCCGCATACTCCCTAGTGATGATATGCCGATACCAATATCAATACTGAACATTCCCTGTTATGTCTAATATCTGCTTAGAAGACAAGATAAAATAAGACATATCTAAAAAAGGCTCCTAATGTTTTGGATATCTGTTATGATGTGACGTATAGTCACCAGCTAACACAGTCACTGGTTGAGTCGTTACACCGGTCTTTGACGTCAAACAGATGACAGATCCTGCTCGTCAGCAGTGTTTGGCTGGTGTTCACCCCAGGTGAAAGTGTCTGTATGATGTGATCTTAGACATACACTATATTGCCATGCTTCACTCTAGAATTGCTAACTCTCTTCAGTAACACAGAGGATAAGACCCACATTTGTAAAAACAACAATCAAAGGATGTCCTAATTTACACATCACCAAACAGAATCCATAGAAAACATAAAATGTTCAATCTGAAGCATCACAGCGTCTGCTGGGGACAAAAGCATGATAAGACAAAAGCTGAAGTACAGTCGTACCCCTCCCCAGTCCTCCCCGGTTCTCCATTGGCTCTGAGCCCAACTACCTGTGGATGGTTACCTCTTCTACATGCATCCTCATGATGTTAGCTAGTTAGTTTACAAAAAGCATTCTCAGTACCAGCATGAAGGAGAGCACAGAGAACATGGCTGCAGCTCTCTTCACTGACTTCTACTTTGACTTGTCCACGTCAGATTAAGTCCTGTAACAGTCCTGGATCCTCATCGAGAGAAGTAATGTAGTGACCACATTCCATACTAGTGCTTAAACCAGTGCATGGGAGCAACTCTGCTTCACCAAAGCCCAAGCCTTCAAGCATTCCAGAGCCAAAAGCAAAGAAGTCAATCACAGGGCTAACATACAGAGACAGACAACCAGGCACATTCACACCTCTGGCAAGTTTAGAGTCAACAGTTAACCTAATGAGCATGTCTTTGGTGAAGGGAGGAAGCCGGAGCTCCCACCAACGCATGAGGAGAACATGCAAACTCTGCAGAGAAAGGCCCTGACCAGGAAGCAAACCAGGAACCTTTTTTCTGTGAGGCAACAGCACTAACCTCTGCGCTGCCGTGCAGCCCAAAAACATACGTACAGACTGAGTAGCGTAAATTAGAGATGGGCGATGCCAATGTTTTTTAATTCAATACGGTACCGATACTTTTGAAGAAAGAGCAAATTTTGGAAAGTTTCAAAAAGGCAGCACATCTCTGACTTCAAGTTATGGAGGACAAAATATCCCCATTTTTATTAGTTTATTAAGCTCACATCACAAGCTAGCGCTTATGTGTTTCGGCACAAGGCCTTCATCAGAGCATTTGTTAAACTGAATCTACAGATTCCCTTTTGAAACAACTCACAAGAGCAGAGTCACTACACAGCTGGAGGCTGTTTCTACTTAGACAGAACCAATCACCTCTCTATCATTGTTAAATGTACAGGAGCTGACAACACTTCACAGCCAAGTTAAACTCTACAACGCAACACCAGAAACAAATTTAATCAACGCTGTGATCATTAATCTGAGCACACTTCTTTTACATCAGTATTACTTTAAGAAACATTTTTAAATGTCATCACTGAGGCCATTGGGTGTCACTGTATTAAGAGTATGGATCCAAAACATTTCTCTCTGGGCTAGTCTCCTCAGGATGTCTCCTCCTCTACTGGGCTAGTCTCCTCAGGATGTCTCCTCCCCCACTGGGCTAGTCTCCTCAGGATGTCTCCTCCTCTACTGGGCTAGTGTCCTCAGGATGTCTCCTCCTCTACTGGGCTAGTCTCCTCAGGATGTCTCCTCCCCCACTGGGCTAGTCTCCTCAGGATGTCTCCTCCCCCACTGGGCTAGTCTCCTCAGGATGTCTCCTCCTCTACTGGGCTAGTCTCCTCAGGATGTCTCCTCCTCTACTGGGCTAGTCTCCTCAGGATGTCTCCTCCTCTACTGGGCTAGTCTCCTCAGGATGTCTCCTCCCCCACTGGGCTAGTCTCCTCAGGATGTCTCCTCCCCCACTGGGCTAGTCTCCTCAGGAAGTCTCCTCCTCTACTGGGCTAGTCTCCTCAGGATGTCTCCTCCTCTACTGGGCTAGTCTCCTCAGGATGTCTCCTCCTCTACTGGGCTAGTGTCCTCAGGATGTCTCCTCCCCCACTGGGCTAGTCTCCTCAGGATGTCTCCTCCTTTACTGGGCTAGTCTCCTCAGGATGTCTCCTCCTCTACTGGGCTAGTCTCCTCAGGATGTCTCCTCCTCTAGTGGGCTAATCTCCTCAGAATGTCTCCTCCTCTACTGGGCTAGTCTCCTCAGGATGTCTCCTCCTTTACTGGGCTAGTCTCCTCAGGATGTCTCCTCCTCTACTGGGCTAGTCTTCTCAGGATGTCTCCTCCTCTACTGGGCTAGTCTTCTCAGGATGTCTCCTCGGTAGACATCCTGAGGAGACTAGCCCAGAGAGAAATTTTTTGGATCCATACTCTCAATACAGACAGATCCTTGTTTAATGTTTTTCTGTCTGTTGGATTCGACCTCCTAATGGCTTCTAAACTGTACTGTTTTAGCATTTTGAGCTTTTAAATCTGGCATTACCATTAACCACCATTCGTTTAAATGATGTAATTTCACTCAGAAAGAAGCGGGTCTAGGATCATGTAGGCCATGTACCCTGATGGACTGCTCTTACTGTGTGACTGGACCTGTGATGAGCATGTGCTTTAAGTCTGTTTTTCTTAAGGGGCCACTTACATGATGGGAACAACAAGTTTGAGTTTTCAGCACAGTGAATATCTGGTTTCTTACTCTATCACTCACTTATCCTGCATGTTCTGATAATCTAAAGATGCTGGGCTGACTGGACCTTAGAATTGTCCTAAACATACCTACGTGTCCTGATTTTGATAGATGAGGTAAATCCTCCAGCATAAATCCCCTACCTTGGTGGTTAACATCCTGCGCCCCAGTGTGAAATGATTTTGTATCAATTACTCCTTTTTCTCCCTGCTGTCATGTTACCATAAAGTTGTTTTTAATGGAATGACAGAGTGGTGATTTGCTACATTTACATTTTCTGCAGATGGATGCCCACATGCTTTTAAAGTTTTTATTTGGATTCATAACTTAGACAAGCTGTCACCAATGCGAGCTGCGTAAAACATGTTTAACGAGAGAAACTCATTTAAAAAGAGGCTGAATGTGCTGATGGTAGCAGGTAGTGTTCAAACAACCATTACTGCGAAAAAGACACTGAAAGCTTCAGCTTAGCGTGCGACGCCTGAGGCCCAGGATTAAAACAAACAATGCATTAAAGCTGCTGCTGGCACTCTTCACTGCAGCATTAGCAGCAGGTATCAGAGTAGAGCAGGGCTGCAGCATCAGGAGAGCTTTCATTACCACTGCTGCAAGCTCTAACACATCTAAGAGCCACTGTTAGAGAGCAAAGCTGCTACTGGTACACGCATTACACTAAAACCATCATCCCACAGTCAGTCTCTGGTCCAGCCAGTCAGTCTCTGGTCCAGTCAGTCTCTGGTCCAGCCAGTCAGTCTCTGGTCCAGTCAGTCAGTCTCTGGTCCAGTCAGTGTCTGGTTCAGCCAGTCAGTCTCTGGTAGAGCCAGTCTCTGGTCCATTCAGTCAGTCTCTGGTCCAGTCAGTCAGTCTCTGGTCCAGTCAGTCTCTTGTCCAGTCAGTCAGTCTCTGGTCCAGTCAGTCTCTGGTCCAGTCAGTCAGTCTCTGGTCCAGTCAGTCTCTGGTCCAGTCAGTCAGTCTCTGGTCCAGTCAGTCTCTGGTCCAGTCAGTCAGTCTCTGGTCCAGTCAGTCAGTCTCTGGTCCAGTCAGTCAGTCTCTGGTCCAGTCAGTGTCTGGTTCAGCCAGTCAGTCTCTGGTCCATTCAGTCAGTCTCTGGTCTAGTCAGTCAGTGTCTGGTTCAGTCAGTCAGTCTCTGGTAGAGCCAGTCTCTGGTCCAGTCAGTCAGTCTCTGGTCCAGTCAGTCTCTGGTCAAGTCAGTCAGTCTCTAGTCCAGTCAGTGTCTGGTTCAGCCAGTCAGTCTCTGGTAGAGACAGTCTCTGGTCCAGTCAGTCAGTCTCTGGTCCAGTCAGTCAGTCTCTGGTCCAGCCAGTCAGTCTCTGGTCCAGTCAGTCAATCTCTGGTCCATTCAGTCAGTCTCTGGTCTAGTCAGTCAGTGTCTGGTTCAGTCAGTCAGTCTCTGGTAGAGCCAGTCTCTGGTCCAGTCAGTCAGTTTCTGGTCCAGTCAGTCTCTGGTCCAGTCAGTCAGTCTCTGGTCCAGTGTCTGGTCCAGTCAGTCAGTCTCTGGTCCAGTCAGTCAGGCTCTGGTCCAGTCAGTCAGTCTCTGGTCTAGTCAGTCAGTGTCTGGTCCAGTCAGTCACTGTCTGGTCCAGTCAGTCAGTGTCTGGTTCAGCCAGTCAGTCTCTGGTCCAGCCAGTCAGTCTCTGGTCTAGTCAGTCAGTGTCTGGTCCAGTCAGTCAGTCTCTGGTCCAGTCAGTCAGCCAGCCTCTGGTCCAGTCAGCCAGGCTCTGGTTCAGTCAGTGTCTGGTCCAGCCAGTCAGTCTCTGGTCCATTCAATCAGTGTCTGGTCCGGTCAGTGTCTGGTTCAGCCAGTCAGTCTCTGGTCCAGTCAGTCTCTGGTCCAGTCAGTCAGTCTCTGGTCCAGTCAGTCAGTATCTGGTCCAGTCAGTCAGTCTCTGGTCTAGTCAGTCAGTGTCTGGTCCAGTCAGTCGGTCTCTGGTCCAGTCAGTCGGTCTCTGGTCCAGTCAGTCAGTCTCTGGTCTAGTCAGTCAGTCTCTGGTCCAGCCAGTCAGTCTCTGGTCTAGTCAGTCAGTCTCTGGTCCAGTCAGTCAGTCTCTGGTCCAGTCAGTCAGCCAGCCTCTGGTCCAGTCAGCCAGTCTCTGGTTCAGTCAGTGTCTGGTCCAGCCAGTCTCTGGTCCAGTCAGTCAGTGTCTGGTCCTGTCAGTGTCTGGTCCAATCAGTCAGTCTCTAGTCCAATCAGTCTGTCTCTTGTCCAGCCAGTGTCTGGTCCAATCAGTCAGTCTCTGGTCCAGTCAGTCAGGCTCTGTTCCAGTCAGTCAGTCTCTGGTCCAGCCAGTCAGCCTCTGGTCTAGTCAGTCAGTCTCTGGTCCAGTCAGTCAGTCTCTGGTCCAGTCAGTCAGCCAGCCTCTGGTCCAGTCAGCCAGTCTCTGGTTCAGTCAGTGTCTGGTCCAGCCAGTCTCTGGTCCAGTCAGTCAGTGTCTGGTCCTGTCAGTGTCTGGTCCAATCAGTCAGTCTCTAGTCCAATCAGTCTGTCTCTTGTCCAGCCAGTGTCTGGTCCAATCAGTCAGTCTCTTGTCCAGCCAGTCAGTCTCTGGTCCAGTCAGCCAGTGTCTGGTCCAGCCAGTCAGTCTCTGGTCCAGTCAGTCAGTCTCTGGTCCAGTCAGTCAGTCTCTGGTCCAGTCAGTCAGCCTCTGGTCCAGTCAGTGTCTGGGTCAGCCAGTCTCTTGTCCAGTGACTGGTCCAGTCAGTCTCTGGTCCAGTCAGTCAGTCTCTGGTCTAGTCAGTCAGTCTCTGGTCCAGCCAGTCAGTCTCTGGTCTAGTCAGTCAGTCTCTGGTCCAGTCAGTCAGTCTCTGGTCCAGTCAGTCAGCCAGCCTCTGGTCCAGTCAGCCAGTCTCTGGTTCAGTCAGTGTCTGGTCCAGCCAGTCTCTGGTCCAGTCAGTCAGTGTCTGGTCCAGTCAGCCAGTGTCTGGTCCAATCAGTCAGTCTCTAGTCCAATCAGTCTGTCTCTTGTCCAGCCAGTGTCTGGTCCAATCAGTCAGTCTCTGGTCCAATCAGTCTGTCTCTTGTCCAGCCAGTCAGTCTCTGGTCCAGTCAGCCAGTGTCTGGTCCAGCCAGTCAGTCTCTGGTCCAGTCAGTCAGTCTCTGGTCCAGTCAGTCAGGCTCTGGTCCAGTCAGTCAGCCTCTGGTCCAGTCAGTGTCTGGGTCAGCCAGTCTCTTGTCCAGTGACTGGTCCAGTCAGTCTCTGGTCCAGTCAGTCAGTCTCTGGTCTAGTCAGTCAGTCTCTGGTCCAGCCAGTCAGTCTCTGGTCTAGTCAGTCAGTCTCTGGTCCAGTCAGTCAGGCTCTGTTCCAGTCAGTCAGTCTCTGGTCCAGTCAGTCAGTGTCTGGTCCAGCCAGTCAGTCTCTGGTCCAGTCAGCCAGTGTCTGGTCCAGCCAGTCAGTCTCTGGTCCAGTCAGTCAGTCTCTGGTCCAGTCAGTCAGTCTCTGGTCCAGTCAGTCAGCCTCTGGTCCAGTCAGTGTCTGGGTCAGCCAGTCTCTTGTCCAGTGACTGGTCCAGTCAGTCTCTGGTCCAGTCAGTCAGTCTCTGGTCTAGTCAGCCAGTCTCTTGTCTAGTGTCTGGTCCAGTCAGTCAGTCTCTGGTCCAGTCAGTCAGCCTCTGGTCCAGTCAGTCAGTCTCTGGTCCATTCAGTCTCTGGTCCAGTCAGTCAATCTCTGGTCCAGTCAGTCAGCCTCTGGTCCAGTCAGTGTCTGGTCCAGTCAGTCTCTGGTCCAGTCAGTGACTGGTCCAGTCAGTCTCTGGTCCAGTCAGTCAGTCTCTGGTCTAGTCAGCCAGTCTCTTGTCCAGTGTCTGGTCCAGTCAGTCAGTCTCTGGTCCAGTCAGTCAGGCTCTGTTCCAGTCAGTCAGTCTCTGGTCCAGTCAGTCAGTCTCTGGTCTAGTCAGTCAGTGTCTGGTTCAGCCAGTCAGTCTTTGGTCCAGTCAGTCAGTCTCTGGCTCAGCCAGTCAGTCTCTGGTCCAGTCAGTCAGTCTCTGGTCCAGTGTCTGGTCCAGTCAGTCAGTCTCTGGTCCAGTCAGTCAGGCTCTGGTCCAGTCAGTCAGTCTCTGGTCTAGTCAGTCAGTGTCTGGTCCAGTCAGTCACTGTCTGGTCCAGTCAGTCAGTGTCTGGTTCAGCCAGTCAGTCTCTGGTCCAGCCAGTCAGTCTCTGGTCTAGTCAGTCAGTGTCTGGTCCTGTCAGTGTCTGGTCCAATCAGTCAGTCTCTAGTCCAATCAGTCTGTCTCTTGTCCAGCCAGTGTCTGGTCCAATCAGTCAGTCTCTGGTCCAATCAGTCTGTCTCTTGTCCAGCCAGTCAGTCTCTGGTCCAGTCAGCCAGTGTCTGGTCCAGCCAGTCAGTCTCTGGTCCAGTCAGTCAGTCTCTGGTCCAGTCAGTCAGTCTCTGGTCCAGTCAGTCAGCCTCTGGTCCAGTCAGTGTCTGGGTCAGCCAGTCTCTTGTCCAGTGACTGGTCCAGTCAGTCTCTGGTCCAGTCAGTCAGTCTCTGGTCTAGTCAGTCAGTCTCTGGTCCAGCCAGTCAGTCTCTGGTCTAGTCAGTCAGTCTCTGGTCCAGTCAGTCAGTCTCTGGTCAAGTCAGTCAGCCAGCCTCTGGTCCAGTCAGCCAGTCTCTGGTTCAGTCAGTGTCTGGTCCAGCCAGTCTCTGGTCCAGTCAGTCAGTGTCTGGTCCTGTCAGTGTCTGGTCCAATCAGTCAGTCTCTAGTCCAATCAGTCTGTCTCTTGTCCAGCCAGTGTCTGGTCCAATCAGTCAGTCTCTGGTCCAGTCAGTCTGTCTCTTGTCCAGCCAGTCAGTCTCTGGTCCAGTCAGCCAGTGTCTGGTCCAGCCAGTCAGTCTCTGGTCCAGTCAGTCAGTCTCTGGTCCAGTCAGTCAGTCTCTGGTCCAGTCAGTCAGCCTCTGGTCCAGTCAGTGTCTGGGTCAGCCAGTCTCTTGTCCAGTGACTGGTCCAGTTAGTCTCTGGTCCAGTCAGTCAGTCTCTGGTCTAGTCAGTCAGTCTCTGGTCCAGCCAGTCAGTCTCTGGTCTAGTCAGTCAGTCTCTGGTCCAGTCAGTCAGTCTCTGGTCCAGTCAGTCAGCCAGCCTCTGGTCCAGTCAGCCAGTCTCTGGTTCAGTCAGTGTCTGGTCCAGCCAGTCTCTGGTCCAGTCAGTATCTGGTGCAGCCAGTCTCTGGTCCAGTCAGTCAGTGTCTGGTCCTGTCAGTGTCTGGTCCAATCAGTCAGTCTCTAGTCCAATCAGTCTGTCTCTTGTCCAGCCAGTGTCTGGTCCAATCAGTCAGTCTCTGGTCCAGTCAGTCAGTCTCTGGTCCAGTCAGTCAGTCTCTGGTCCAGTCAGTCAGCCTCTGGTCCAGTCAGTGTCTGGGTCAGCCAGTCTCTTGTCCAGTGACTGGTCCAGTCAGTCTCTGGTCCAGTCCGTCAGTCTCTGGTCTAGTCAGTCAGTCTCTGGTCCAGCCAGTCAGTCTCTGGTCTAGTCAGTCAGTCTCTGGTCCAGTCAGTCAGTCTCTGGTCCAGTCAGTCAGCCAGCCTCTGGTCCAGTCAGCCAGTCTCTGGTTCAGTCAGTGTCTGGTCCAGCCAGTCTCTGGTCCAGTCAGTCAGTGTCTGGTCCTGTCAGTGTCTGGTCCAATCAGTCAGTCTCTAGTCCAATCAGTCTGTCTCTTGTCCAGCCAGTGTCTGGTCCAATCAGTCAGTCTCTGGTCCAATCAGTCTGTCTCTTGTCCAGCCAGTCAGTCTCTGGTCCAGTCAGCCAGTGTCTGGTCCAGCCAGTCAGTCTCTGGTCCAGTCAGTCAGTCTCTGGTCCAGTCAGTCAGTCTCTGGTCCAGTCAGTCAGCCTCTGGTCCAGTCAGTGTCTGGGTCAGCCAGTCTCTTGTCCAGTGACTGGTCCAGTCAGTCTCTGGTCCAGTCAGTCAGTCTCTGGTCCAGTCAGCCAGTCTCTTGTCCAGTGTCTGGTCCAGTCAGTCAGTCTCTGGTCCATTCAGTCTCTGGTCCAGTCAGTCAATCTCTGGTCCAGTCAGTCAGCCTCTGGTCCAGTCAGTGTCTGGTCCAGTCAGTCTCTGGTCCAGTCAGTGACTGGTCCAGTCAGTCTCTGGTCCAGTCAGTCAGTCTCTGGTCTAGTCAGCCAGTCTCTTGTCCAGTGTCTGGTCCAGTCAGTCAGTCTCTGGTCCAGTCAGTCAGGCTCTGTTCCAGTCAGTCAGTCTCTGGTCCAGTCAGTCACTGTCTGGTCCAGTCAGTCTCTGGTCCAGTCAGTCAGTCTCTGGTTCAGCCAGTCAGTCTCTGGTCCAGTCAGTCAGTCTCTGGTCCAGTGTCTGTTCCAGTCAGTCAGTCTCTGGTCCAGTCAGTCAGGCTCTGGTCCAGTCAGTCAGTCTCTGGTCTAGTCAGTCAGTGTCTGGTCCAGTCAGTCACTGTCTGGTCCAGTCAGTCAGTGTCTGGTTCAGCCAGTCAGTCTCTGGTCCAGCCAGTCAGTCTCTGGTCTAGTCAGTCAGTCTCTGGTCCAGTCAGTCAGTCTCTGGTCCAGTCAGTCAGCCAGCCTCTGGTCCAGTCAGCCAGGCTCTGGTTCAGTCAGTGTCTGGTCCAGCCAGTCAGTCTCTGGTCCATTCAATCAGTGTCTGGTCCGGTCAGTGTCTGGTCCAGTCAGTCAGCCTCTGGTCCAGTCAGTCTCTGGTCCAGTCAGTCAGTGTCTGGTTCAGCCAGTCAGTCTCTGGTCCAGTCAGTCAGTCTCTGGTCCAGTCATTCAGTCTCTGGTCCAGTCAGTCAGGCTCTGGTCTAGTCAGTCAGTGTCTGGTCCAGTCAGTCGGTCTCTGGTCCAGTCAGTCGGTCTCTGGTCCAGTCATTCAGTCTCTGGTCCAGTCAGTCAGTCTCTGGTCTAGTCAGTCAGTCTCTGGTCCAGTCAGTCAGTCTCTGGTCCAGTCAGTCAGCCAGCCTCTGGTCCAGTCAGCCAGTCTCTGGTTCAGTCAGTGTCTGGTCCAGCCAGTCTCTGGTCCAGTCAGTCAGTGTCTGGTCCTGTCAGTGTCTGGTCCAATCAGTCAGTCTCTAGTCCAATCAGTCTGTCTCTTGTCCAGCCAGTGTCTGGTCCAATCAGTCAGTCTCTGGTCCAGTCAGTCAGTCTCTGGTCCAGTCAGTCAGTCTCTGGTCCAGTCAGTCAGCCTCTGGTCCAGTCAGTGTCTGGGTCAGCCAGTCTCTTGTCCAGTGACTGGTCCAGTCAGTCTCTGGTCCAGTCAGTCAGTCTCTGGTCTAGTCAGTCAGTCTCTGGTCCAGCCAGTCAGTCTCTGGTCTAGTCAGTCAGTCTCTGGTCCAGTCAGTCAGTCTCTGGTCCAGTCAGCCAGTCTCTGGTTCTGTCAGTGTCTGGTCCAATCAGTCAGTCTCTGGTCCAATCAGTCTGTCTCTTGTCCAGCCAGTCAGTCTCTGGTCCAGTCAGCCAGTGTCTGGTCCAGCCAGTCAGTCTCTGGTCCAGTCAGTCAGTCTCTGGTCCAGTCAGTCAGTCTGTGGTCCAGTCAGTCAGCCTCTGGTCCAGTCAGTGTCTGGGTCAGCCAGTCTCTTGTCCAGTGACTGGTCCAGTCAGTCTCTGGTCCAGTCAGTCAGTCTCTGGTCTAGTCAGCCAGTCTCTTGTCCAGTGTCTGGTCCAGTCAGTCAGTCTCTGGTCCAGTCAGTCAGCCTCTGGTCCAGTCAGTCAGTCTCTGGTCCATTCAGTCTCTGGTCCAGTCAGTCAATCTCTGGTCCAGTCAGTCAGCCTCTGGTCCAGTCAGTGTCTGGTCCAGTCAGTCTCTGGTCCAGTCAGTGACTGGTCCAGTCAGTCTCTGGTCCAGTCAGTCAGTCTCTGGTCTAGTCAGCCAGTCTCTTGTCCAGTGTCTGGTCCAGTCAGTCAGTCTCTGGTCTAGTCAGTCAGGCTCTGGTCCAGTCAGTGTCTGGGTCAGCCAGTCTCTTGTCCAGTGACTGGTCCAGTCAGTCTCTGGTCCAGTCAGTCAGTCTCTGGTCCAGTCAGCCAGTCTCTTGTCCAGTGTCTGGTCCAGTCAGTCAGTCTCTGGTCCATTCAGTCTCTGGTCCAGTCAGTCAATCTCTGGTCCAGTCAGTCAGCCTCTGGTCCAGTCAGTGTCTGGTCCAGTCAGTGACTGGTCCAGTCAGTCTCTGGTCCAGTCAGTCAGTCTCTGGTCCAGTCAGCCAGTCTCTTGTCCAGTGTCTGGTCCAGTCAGTCAGTCTCTGGTCCATTCAGTCTCTGGTCCAGTCAGTCAATCTCTGGTCCAGTCAGTCAGCCAGCCTCTGGTCCAGTCAGCCAGTCTCTGGTCCAGTCAGTCAGTCTCTGGTCCAGTCAGTCTCTGGTCCAGTCAGTCTCTGGTTCAGTCAGTCTCTGGTCCAGAAGTTTTAATTTGGAGTTTGATCGATCAGAGAATGGCCCCAGTACTTTCTATAAAAACAAACCCACACTAGCAGCAGCCAGGAACCAGTGGACCTTCCACACCATGCCATGCCACTTTAGGACTTTGTTGTGGTCCTGATGAGTGTTTCCCAAGAGAGCGGCTGTTTTGTCCATCTCAGCGTTAGCAGCTGTTAAAGCAAACTTTGAACCCTGTCTGATGAGGTCCAGAGCAGACATGAACACCTCCTTTTTCTCTGTGGGGCAGACTGATGTGATCACAAGGATTAGTGTCCCTAAATTCACATACTTGCTTTAATCTCTGCCATTAGAAATTCCAAGTTGATATTTTAAACAATGTGATGAATTATGGTAAACCTTTTTTTTCAGGGGAGTCACCGCCCCAGAATAAACCTAAAAAAGCTTCAGGGACCAGTGGATAAGGGGGGGCATTAGATTTCCAGATGTGTTTTTATACACATATACACATCTGGCACACTGGTCACAGAGAGGGCTCAGTGGAGACCTCTGTCACTAATGCTCTACCCCCACTATTTCTGATTTCTGTTCAACGACCTCAGAGAGTTAAAACCACCCAGTTTTTAGACATTTGCAGCAAAATTGAAAGAAAGCCAAGAAAGTATCAGCAGCCAAGTCTGGCCCTTTCTTGTTTCCCTCAGCGTGGGTATGGCTGAATCTAAAGCTTTCTATTGGTAAAGAAACCTTTTACTGGAAAGTAATTGGGGGGGGGGGGGGGTGTATCATGGCTTTGAAGGATATATTCTTAAATCCTTCACTTCTCTGACGGAGTGATACGATTGGCGTCCTAATCAATTCTGGAGATACCTGCAGATCAGACACACAGTTGAAACCAGAAGTTTACATACACTACAGAAAAAGGCACATAAACTTTTTTTTCTCACCGTCTAAAATTAAATCAGATTAAACTTTTCCTGTTTTTGGTCAATTAGGATTACCAAAATTACTTCTATTTGCTAAATGCCAGAATAATGACAGAGATAATTTTTTAGACAATTTTTTATTATTTTCTTGAGAGTCAGAAGTTTACATAAATTTCATTAGTATTTGGTAGCATTGCTTTAAACTGTATGACTTGGGTCAAACGTTTTGGATATGCTTCCACAAGCTTCTCACAATAGTTTGCAGGAATTTTGGCCCATTCCTCCTGGCAGAACTGGTGTAACTGAGCCACACATGCCTTTTCAGCTCTGCCCATAAATTTTCAATGGGATTGAGATCAGGGCTTTGTGATGGCCACTCCAAAACATTGACTTTGTTATCCTTAAGCCACTTTGTAACCAGTTTGGCAGTATGCTTAGGGTCATTGTCCATTTGGAAAACCCATTTGTGCCCAAGCTGTAACTTCCTGGCTGATGTCTTGAGATGTTGCTTCAGTATTTCCACATAATGTTCTTTCCTCATGATGCCATCTGTTTTGTGAAGGGCACCAGTCCCTCCTGCAGCAAAACAACCCCACAACATGATGCTGCCACCCCCATGTTTCACAGTTGGGATGGTGTTCTCAGGCTTGCAAGCTTCCCCCTTTTTTCTCCAAATGTAACGATGGTCATTATGGCCTAAAAGTTCAATTTTAGTTTTGTCAGACCACAGAACATGTCTCCAAAAATTAAGGTCTTTGTCCCTGTGTGCATTTGCAAACTGTAATCTGGCTTTTTTATGTTTCTTTTGGAGTAATGGCTTCTTCCTGGGAGAGTGGCCTTTCAGCCCATGTGGGTACAGGACTTGTTTGACTGTTGATAATGACACACTCTCACCAGCTTCAGCCAGCATCTTCACAAGGTCTTTTGCTTTTGTTCTTGGGTTGAGATGCACCTTTCAGACCAAAGCACGTTCATCTCTGGGACACAGAACCCGTCTCCTTCCTGATGGCTGGACATTCCCATGGTGTTTATACTTGCGTATAATTGTTTGAACAGATGAACGTGGCACCTTCAGGCATCTGGAAATTGCACCCAAGGATGAACCAGACTTGTGCAAGTCCACAGTTCTCTTCCTGATATCTTGGCTGATTTCTTTTGATTTTCCCATGATGTTACACAAAGAAGCAGTGTGTTTCAGGTGTGCCTTAAAATACATCCACAGGTGTGCCTCTAATTAACTCAAATGTTGTCAATAAACCTATCAGAGGCTTCCAAAGACATGACATCATCATCTGGGCTTTCCCACATTGTTTAAAGGCATAGTAATCTTAGTGTATGTAAACTTCTGACTCTGAAGAAAGTAATAAAAATTGTCTAAAAAAAATCCTTTTTCTCATTATTCTGGCATTTAGCAAATAGAAACAATTTTGGTAATCCTAATTGACCAAAAACAGGAAAAGTTTAATCTGATTTAATGTTAGACGGTGAGAAAAAAAGTTCATGTGCCTTTTTATATAGTGTATGTAAACTTCTGGTTTCAACTGTACTTAACAAGGCCGTCCCAGACCCTCAGATGACTCTTTACAACCAGATATTCTTTGGGACATACTTGGCTTTTTGGTAAGGGTAAAGAAGCATCTACATATTATTCTGCTCTATTGGATGGGCTAGGCGAGCAGACATGGGAGACTGACCTTAACAGGTCATTTAGTGATGAAGAATGGGCTGCTATTTCGCAAAGCACCAGGAATTCCTCCAGATTGATACAGTTCAAAATCTTAAATCCAGTCTACTGGACCCCTGCAAAACTGCATAGGGTGGGGTTGAGAGAAGACCCAGCCTGCTGGAGATGTAATGAGACCGCTCGCTCAGCTCTGCTCATGTAGTCAGAAGGAACAAGCAGAAAACCAGGACTCAGAAATGACACGCATTCATGTCAACATGATTAAAAACATTAGGATATTTAGTTTGTTTAATAAAGGGTTCTGTTGTGATCTAGGGCTATATAGAAAATACAAGTGACCTATGGCTAAGCCACGCCCCCTCCACTCACTCAGACAAACAATGAACATTCACTGACAGATGCTATGGCAGGTGTCACAGTAGGAGACATTTCACTGGAGGCCATGGATGATTTTTGGAGACAGAAAGATCACATATCATCTAGAAGTCACCAAAAGGGTCTAAACTATGCGTTGGAGGGATATATTAATCATTTTATTGTTGAGAAGGTCGATAAAAAGCTTCAGTTACTGCCAAAATTTACAGGTCCCAGTGCAAACGTGATAAACTGCATCTCGTTGCCATCACAATCTCAGACCACAAGATAGAGGATCAGCATCAAAGAGCCACTGAAGTTCAGGTTTTTGGCTCAGAATATGACAACAATATAACGGCCTTTTTACCGTCTTTACCCAGAGTGTCTCTCCGGTAGTTTGGTGCTACAGTATTTACACTGAATCATTCAGCATAACATCTGCCAACCTTTGTTATCTCGGCTATTACAGAGAAGTTCATGAAGCTAAGCTCCAGAAGTTAACGTTAGTTTAACTAGAGCCCTTTGGACAACAGCTAACAATGATGTACGATCACCAAAGAACAAAAACTAGAACAAAATAGGCCAATGAACTCCCAACAAGCAACATGACACAACGAACAACGCAGCTAGGAGCTAACATTAGGCTAACTTTAGCTAACGTTAGAGATGTTAAAGATAACTTTATATTTCTTTCCAGTAAAGTCACAATATGTTGCCTCAAATACGATGCTGGCTCACCTTAGAGCAGATGTTGGTAATTTTATCCACGTTGAGTTGATGTTGTGGTCTACTGCAAAACTTTTATCCAAAGAAGACACTTTTCTCAGTTTAGATGTGGCTTAGGAAAGGGTAAAAAATACACTCCGTCGCCCAGCCTCCACCTTGTGTTGGAGTCGCATGTGCCCCATGAACACCGTTTGACCATTTTTAATCTTAAAATCTCAAAAAAACCTCATAAAACAAGACGAAAACTGAATTTTCTCCCATTCATTTCAATGGACGTCCAGGCAGCCAATATCCGAGTGTATTGGAGTGGTATACGCACTGTGATTGGCTCATCGCATTTGAGGGCGGGACTTAGCCATAGGTCAATTAAATAAAATTAACTTGACCTTCCAGGAAGGTGGGGGGTGCTGTTGGGGGTGGCGGGGCGCCCCTTTATATAATTATAGGAGAAACACTGATCTTAAAATGACAACTTTACCTTAAAGGGTTTGTGATTCTGCAGACACACAGTGTACTGGCTGTAAAAGGTAGCAGCAGGTTTCATTTGGCAAAACTGATGCTGAACTTTTGAAGCTTTTATCCACTGAGACCAACATGATAATGATAGCATGCATCCCTGATCTATGAAAGTCGGGTCTCTGACAAGAGTACGGCCCTTCTCTGAGAAAAGGACGTGGTATGAACTGCAGAAGCACTCTGTGTTGATCTGTATATAAACTCCTGTTTAAATAAAGTTTGAATTGACTCAGTGGATGGTAGAGTAAACTATGATGGTGTAAGGATTATAACAAAAGTTACATAAAACTGAAGGACGGATAAGTCTGATCATAAATCTGACAGGAGGATTGAAAACCCCAGAGGCGTTCATGGACGTCTGTAAATCAGAGAATCGATGCGTTTTTTTCCATTAGTTTTGTTCATTCTATCCTAAATGTGTAACTGCCGTTTGAGTCTGCTTCATTTACATGTGAGTGATCACCTCCACGTCGGTCACATCTTGGCGGAGGACACTCGGCTTACAGCTCTGGACGCAGCGATTGGCTCATCCAGCCGTGGGCAACAACACTCTGTGATTGGCCGGTCCAGCCAAGGGTCAGCGGTTGCGATATCCAAGGTCGGCCTCAGACCTTTTTTCTCCTCTCAGAGCTGATCAGGCTTTAGGAATATTCATCGACGTGGATTCTTTAAAGCCTTCTCCAGCTGCACATTTAATTGATATGATAATGAGGCAGGATTTAGACGCTCCATGTCCTTGCTTTTCTCTGCAAGAAATTCTTGTTTGAAGATTTATTTTCTTCCCCTGAGAGCGAGCGGCTGATAGGTGTCTGATCACGGCGGACTGCAGACGCTGCTCACAATAGAATGTGTAAAATCAGTGGCAGCAGTGTTTGCTGTGTTCTTTATTTATTTATCATCAGAGACAAAGAGACGCTAAGAGCACCAAAATAGAAAGAGTAAAAGTTTGTTTTTTAATTTAAAGGCATGTTTGCCTGTGGTGCTGCTGTCACTCAAAGCTTGGTGGATGAGGTGAGGCTAAAATCTGCAGAAGAATACAGCCCTCATGATGAATACTGCTGCTGTAATGACAGACGTTTGATTTTTTCATGCATGTTTTAGCTCCATAGATCTGGGCATCTATGGACCTGTTCCTGTTCATAAACAGAGGTGTTTCAGTGGGTAAACCAGGTAAACCCAATGAAGAAACTGGAGCACACGAATCACTTGATGACGTTTAATCAGGTGCAGAGGACTAACGTTTTAACGCGCACTGCGTCTTCATCAGAGTCAAACAGTACTGGTGCAGTTTGAAAACCTTAAATCCCCTCCTGAATAAAGAGTTACTACACTGATTGGTTGTTTAAGGTGGGACGTCAGCCCGCAGTGGACCAATACTGTGACAGCACTCATGTCAAAATATCTATTCCAAACAGGAATATGTGAACATAATTCACAACAAATATATACAAAGTATACAATATTTACAAAATACATAGACCGACAATAAAGACGGTAAAATGTAACATACTTAGCGTAACAAATCCACATATTACAAAAAACATGAGAGGCTAAGTTCTTCATTCAGTCCAAATGGTTCAACTGTGATAAGGGTGTGTATCCAAAATGCCTCCCTCCTGAGGAGCTTGTCACCACCCCTGAGGGAGGGAGAGATTTTCTCAATGCCCCAGAAGCGGAGGGTTGCAGCGGAGCCGTGATTTACCTGTTTGTAATGTTGTGCTATTGCGTAGTCCATATTGTTGTTGCAGATGGCTGTGAGGGGACATTTAGTCTGACCGATAGAAACCATACTGCAGGGACATTTGAGCATGTAGATGACGTATGTGGTACTGCAGTTAATGAAAGAGTTTATGGGAAATCCTTTACCCGTCCGGGGGTGAGAGAAGTGTTTGGTATCAGAGGAGTTTGAGCAGTGAGCGCAGTGACCACACCTGTAAAAACCAGAGGGAGGAGCAGGCAGCCAGGTGGCTTTGTGAGGGGGTTGTGTTGTTGTGTGGACCAGTCTATCTCTAAGGGAGCGGGCTCTTCTAAACCAGATGAGAGGGGGTTGTTCACAGATCTGCTTTAGGGCCGGGTCACTCTGTAAAACATGCCAGTGTTTCATGATGGTGTGTTTAATTTGGCCAGCGATGGGGGAGAACTCCGTGGAGAAACAGGGGCGTGAGGATGTGGGGGGGGCGCTGTGATTTCTCGAGGAGGCGGGGTCTGTCGGAGCGCACCGCCTGCTGATAGGCTGCTTTGATGACGTCTTCCTTGTAGCCTCTGCTCAGAAAGCGCTCGCTTAGCTCCGCTGCTTTGCGTTCAAACTCATCGTGTGTACTCCAATTTCTTTTCAGACGTAAAAACTGTCCTGTTGGGATGTTATTGATGAGTTTTTGAGGGTGATGGCTGTCGGCTCTGAGGAGTGTATTTCTGCTTAGTGGTTTATGGTAAATTGTGGTCTCCAACCCTCCTTCATTGTTTTTATAGATGGTTAAGTCCAGAAAGTTTATTTTTTCTTCTCAATGTTCAACGGTGAAACGTAGATACTATGTGGTGGAATTAATATAGGCCAGAAAATCATTGAGTTTGTCGGTAGTGCCAGTCCAGAGAAACAGAATATCATCTATGTATCTTTTCCAAAGTGAAATCTTGGGGAGAAATGAACTATTATTCGCATTGTGAATGTATTTATCTTCCCAGAACCCCATGGTTAAGCAGGCATATGATGGTGCGAAAGAACGTTAGTCCTCTGCACCTGATTAAACGTCATCAAGTGATTCGTGTGCTCCAGTTTCTTCATTGGGTTTACCTGATTTACCCACTGAAACACCTCTGTTTGTTGCTGGTCCTTCTGTGAGCACCGACCTTCACGAGTGGAGGGGCTGAAGCGCAAGAGACTCTCTCACCACTGTTCCTGTTCATGTTGCTCTCTCAGTATTAGACTGAGGGGCAACATTTTCACAACAGCAGTTCTGAGATCTCTCCATAGGTGTTCAATGGGATTTAGATCTGGACTCATTGCTGGCCACTTCAGAACTCTCCAGCTTTGTCTCCAACCATTTCTTGGTGCTTTTTGAGGTATGTTTGGGGTCATTGTCCTGCTGGAACACCCATGACCTCTGACCCAGACCCAGCTTTCTGACTCTAGGCCCTACATTGCAGCTCAAAATCTTTTGGTACTCTCCAGATTTCATGATTCCTTGCACACAGTCAAGGCACCCAGTGCCAGAAGCAGCAAAACAAGCCCAAAACATCCTTGAACCTCCACCATGTTTGACTGTAGGTACTGTGTTCTTTTCTTTGTAGGCCTCATTCTGTTTTCTGTTAACAGTAGAATGATGTGCTTTTCCAAAAAGCTCTACCTTAGTCTCATCTGTCCACTAAATGTTCTCCCAGAAGGATTGAGGCTTACTCAGGTACATTGTTGCAAACTCCAGTCTGGCTTTTTTATGTCTCTTTGTCAGCAGTGGGGTTCTCCTCGGTCTCCTGCCATAGCGCTTCATCTCATTCAGATGACCACGTATGGTCCCAGCTGACACTTTTGCACCCTGAGTCTGCAGGACAGCCTGAATTTATGTGGAAGTTGACTGAGGATGTTTATCCACCATTCCAACTATCCTGCGTTGCATTCTTTTGTCAGTTTTTCTCTTCCATCCACGTCCAGGGAGATTAGCCACAGCTCCATGGTTATAAACTTCTTGATTATATTACGCACAGTGGACAAAGGAACTTCTAGATCTCTGGAGATGGTCTTTAACCTTGAGATTGTTCATATTTTTCCACAATTTTGCTTCTTAAGTCCTCAGACAGTTCTGGGCTCTTCTTTCTCTTCTCCATGCTTGGTGTGACACACACAGACACACAACACAAAGGCTGAGTCAACTTTTAGACATTCTAACTGGCTTCAGGTGTGATTTCTAGATTGCAGCACCTGTTACTGCCACAGGTGAGTTTAAATGAGCATCACATGCTGGAAATAAAATGATTTACCCACAGTTTTAAAAGGGTGCCAGTCATTTTGTCTGGCCCATTTTTTGAGTTTTGTGTAAAATTATGTCAATTTTGGCTTTTCTCTTCTGTTTTGTTGTGTTGTTCCAATGCACATAAAGGAAATAAACATGTGTATGCCAAAAACATTTGTAACTGCGACAATTTCTGGGAGAAATGGTGTATTTTCTGGAAACATCACAGGCATGCCAATACTCTTGTCCACGACTGTATAGGACAACACTTTCAGATGTATGCAGATGATGCTGTCATTTTCACACTGGCTAAGAGTGTCTAAGACGCTGGCCTAACACTCACCTCAGCAATGAGCCACATGCAGGACTGGTCACAGCGGCACTTTAAAGAACCTTTAAAAATCTGAAGCCCACTGATGGGCTGGCAATTTAAAAAAAACAAAAACTATATAGTGATTTACAAAATGACTGTTCATAGGTGTACCACGTGGTATATGGGAAGTTCTGATTGTCAGGATTCTGACCTTGTACACCATTCCAGGATAAGATCACCACAGCAAACACAATGAATGCAACAATAAAAGGGACACAGCTCACCATTACAACCTCTCCTGATCAGGATATACCATCAGAAACAGAAAGAGTCCCCATGATCTAAAACCAGTCACATTTTTAGTCCAAAACCAGGATTATACATATAATGGACTGGTTTGATCTGCTTTTAAATGAGATGAAATAGCCCACTGTGTTTCTAGGCTGCTATAGAAAAATGTCCACTCACCTCCGTCCTTTTTGGGGTCTCCAGTTCGAAACCACCTGGACTTTTCCTCCTAAATCCTCAGTTTCTGTTCTGTTGCTCTCATCTTTGAACCTGAACTAGCTAAGGCTCCATAATTTGAGGTTTCCAGCTAATCCATCCCAGCCTCATCCACAGGCCTCTGGTTCACCATACTAATTCATTAATCAATACTAGTAGACGCTACAGTGAGTCTTTTTTGGGGTTACCTTTCTAAAGACATGCTGGATGTTCTTGTATTTCCAGCTCAGTGAGTAGATGCCCCCCTGGAGGATTCTTGAGCTCCACACTGGCTCATCCAGCTGATGTCTGCCCTATATCCTGGTCCAGATAGTGCTGTGAAGTGTGCTGGCTCCTCCTCTGAATTCTTCCCAGTTGATCTGGGGTGCAGCAGGGGTGCGTCTGAGCTCCTGTGCTCTTCAGTACCTGTTTGAACTGGATAATGGGGCGGCCTACAGGGCCAGGGAACTTTAGAGTGTCCATTGGTGATGTCCAGATCACTGAGCTGGGACTTGGCATGCTTTCCCGGGCCTGATCCAGCTCACCTGTGTGGACCTGGTGGGCTGGTCCAGATGCCAGGGTCACAGTCATGGAGGGGGTAGCTGGAAGGGTACCTGGAGAAATGGGGCATGGACCTGGAGCAAGTCTGGATGCTGGCCATCAGGAGGCCGAAGCTAACCAGAACCAAGGTTGACTCTGCTCCCATACCTGACCTGAGCTGTTGTGCTCCAAATGGTCCAAACTAATTCACTTTAATTTGGTTATTCCTGGACAGGGTTTTAGACTAACCTTGCAAAGCAGATGGATTCGCCGTTTCCTTGTTTCTCACTGGTGAATCCATCTTGCAAAGCTCCCATATGAACCGTTTGGGCCCGGTTAGAAAGTGACAGGACCAATCAACAACCAGGGGCAGGACTTTCAGGTGCAGCAGAGTCGTGATGTAAACAAGCAGCAGCAAGAGCTGGTGCCGTTATGGAGGAAGAGCTTAGCGTGGATGCTGCTAAAGCGCCAGTTTTATCAGAACTTGATGACATGTCTTCATGAAAAGAAGAACAAAGAACTGCAGTGAGTCGTTTTCTTTTCAAAAACCACAAAAGTCGAGTACTGACATGTCTACAGTCGCCATGTTTCGTGTTATTCCTCACTAGCTGAGCACGCACAGCTCGATAGCGGCTATGACACGTGTTTTGTTTCTCTGATTGGCCCGTAGAGATGTGACAGAGAGAATGTTCATCCAATCACAGTCCGAGTTTTTTTCAAAGCCTCTGCCTTTTCTCAATCGTTTCTCCTATTGAAGCTTTCCCAGACGGATGTGTGAAACAAACCCATCTGGCGTGTCAGGTTGGTTTCAGACTGGTTTTACCTGGAATTCTAATCAGAGCTCGACCACATTTTTTATCATAATGAGCAAGGAGCCACACCCAAAGCTTCTGTAAGCATAGTCGATGTTATTGCACATCTCCTGATCGGCTTCAGCAGGAATTTTAGCCACCGTCAAACTCTGCCGTTCAAACACTACAGCGGCGTTGGCCGGTGTAGCTGTCTTTACTCTAATTGGCCCGTCCTGAATGACACGGAAGGATCATCGCCTTCTGAGAATGTTTTTAGAATTCCTAACTTTTCCAAATGCTTTCCCTGACATGGATTAACCAAAGTGTGCTGAGGAGGACAATAAATAAAAATAAATGCACTAATTATATACTATAATACAGCGGTTCTCAACTGGTGGGTTGGGACCCAAACGTGGGTCAAGGAGCAGTTTTCAGTGGGTCACGAATGTTTCTGGAAAGAAATGGTGGCAAAATATTTGAAGAGCATGCAACCATAACTCATTACTCTGTTTTATTGTGATAATGGGGACATTTAAATGTTTTTTCAATAGTTCAACTCATTGATCCCCTTTGTTGCAATGAAAGAGCAGCTTTTACCATGTTCATGAAGTTTACAGGCTATCATGGGGAAAGAGGGGTGGAAAACATGTCAGTTTACTCCTGTCTCTTGTTCCTGGCATAAATTCTGTTCCTTTAAAGATCCTAATTGCAATATTTTTATTAACTAAATGTGCACTGGGGAACATTTTGGAAATCTGGGGCACAGTTTGTGAGCAAAAATGTTGGTGGGTCCTGAGGCTAGACCAGTTGAAACCACTACTTTAACATATCGCTCTTAATGTCTTCATGCTGACAGCCCTAATAGACCCCGGTAACACTGATGTGTCAAGCTTTCCAGTGCAAAATGTACGCTGCACAGATTAGTGCAGAGGTCTTTATCTAACAGCAGCATCCAGAGAATAGTTTGTCTGTTTTGCTGTCTAGTTGGGGCAGACTGTAAGACAGCAGGTTCAAAAGGTCCAGACCATTTTTAAAAATCAGGTAGCTCATGGTACGACTGGCTTAGATGGTTCTGACATCGGCTATCTGTCATGGAGAAAAGGATTGGTCATTCTGAAACCATACTGTTCAGCTCTGTTTAGATGCCATGATGTGCTAAAATCAGTCCCAGGTCGAAGAATTCGCCGTTCCTTTCTCAGTAGTGAAATATTTTAAATGCATGAAGTCAGAGCGGAACAGTTCCCTCTGCAGACTCCAGTTGGTTTTTCTTTGTGTACAAACAGGCTGAGCTGGTAAACAAGAGCATGCTGGGTAAAGTTTACTGACGCCATCACAGCAGATTTCATGGTATTTAAGTTCTCTGAAGTTAAACATTTACTCGTCTGTGACATTTTGAACCGTGAACACATGAATCCCTCAGCGGTCTGAAGTTGAAGTCTCTCTTTTTTACACTAAAGTTGAAACCGAGAGACAACAGCTCCTATTAGCGTGTAGAGTAGAGTATATAAATACATGTCTGAGTATTCTCCTGGAGCTGAAGAGATGGCACAGCTCTCGCTGTTGTTAATTGGTCCTCTAATTGGACCGATTCATTAGTTTGGACTGCATGGAGAGAAACCGCAGCCGGCCAGGGCGCGCTCACTTAAGGCTCGCCTTTAAATATCCCCGCCCCCGCCTTCTGCCCCCCCGTCTCCACCCAACCATATTTAATGTGACACCGGCACTTTATTGCAGATATAAACAAAACGGCCCAGGGGAATTGTGCTGCAGCTTCTACAGAGGACTGTTAGCTCAGATATGATGCCAGGAACACTGCCAGCCTCTGTGCATGTGTGCTTTTATTCTAAGGAGTACATAAAGTAGGCCATGAATGTGAAACGTGCAGATTACCATTCCCACATTCAGGCCCATTAATCAACACTTCCACCATGAAGCACCACCAGAGAAAACAATGAAGAAGTGCGTCTTACTTTAGAATTAATCTATTAATCAAACGGTGCATGAAGAAGTACCTGCGACATGCCGTGGGACAGCATCCAGGGGGTTGTGGGTAATGAGCAGAGCGGTTCCTTATCCTGGAGCCACTGGTGGGGTGTGTGCACATAAAAAAGAGGAGGTTTTATTCAGGAGGGTTGGGAATTAACCCACTCAACAGTGACTCATCTCTATTTACGGACTCTACTCAGCATCAGGATACTCGGATGTTGGCTCCTCTGGTCTACGGTGCTGCTGGAGTCCAGAAAACTGTGATAATGGACTTAAAAGATCGCCTCAGTTGATTAAAAGCAGTTCAGTTAAGTTTGTTTGACTCAAGGTGACAGGAAAACAGGTCCTATTTAGGCTGACACATCTACCTACCTACCTATCCATCATCCATCCATCCGTCATCCATCCATCATCCATCCATACATCCATCCATCATCAATCAATCCATCCATCCATCCATCCATCCATCCATCATCCATCCATCCATCATCCATCCATCCATCCATCCATCCATCATCCATCATCCATCCATCCGTCATCCATCCATCATCCATCCATACATCCATCCATCCATCATCAATCCATCCATCCATCATCCATCCATCATCAATCCATCCATCATCAATCCATCATCAATCCATCCATCCATCATCCATCCATCATCAATCCATCCATCCATCATCCATCCATCCATCCATCATCAATCCATCTATCCATCATCCATCCATCCATCCATCATCCATCCATCCATCCATCCATCCATCATCAATCATCCATCCATCATCCATCATCCATCATCCATCCATCCATCCATCCATCCATCATAAATCCATCCATCATCATCCATCCATCCATCCATCCATCCATCATCCACCCATCCATCCATCCATCATCCATCATCCATCCATCATCCATCCATTCATCTATGCTTCCATCATCCATCCATCCATCCATCCATCCATCCATCATCCATCCATCCATCCATCCATCCATCCATCCATCCATCAACTTTACATCCATCAATCTTACATCCATCCATTATCCATCCATCCATCCATCATCCATCATCCATCCATCCACCCATCCATCCATCCATCATCCATCCATTCATCCATCATCCATCATCCATCCATCCATCCATCCATCATAAATTCATCCATCCATCCATCCATCCACCCATCCATCCATCCATCCATCCATCATCAATAATCCATCCATCATCCATCCATCCATCCATCATAAATCCATCCATCATCCATCCATCCATCATCCATCTATCCATCCATCCATCCATCCATCATCAATCATCCATCCATCATCATCATCCATCCATCTATCCACCCATCCATCCATCCATCATCCATCATCCATCCATCATCCATCCATCCATCTATGCTTCCATCATCCATCCATCCATCCATTCATCCATCCATCCATCCATCCATCCATCCGTCATCCATCCATCCATCCATCCATCCATCCATCCATCCATCCATCAACTTTACATCCATCAATCTTACATCCATCCATTATCCATCCATCCATCCATCCATCCATCCATCCATCCATCATCCATCCATCCATCCATCCATCCATCATCCATCCATCCATCCATCATCCATCCATCCATCCATCCATTCATCCATCATCCATCATCCATACATCCATCCATCCATCATAAATCCATCCATCCATCATCCATCCATCCATCGATCCATCATCATCATCCATCCATCTATCCACCCATCCATCCATCCATCATCCATCCATCATCCGTCCATCCATCTATGCTTCCATCATCCATCCATCCATCCATTCATCCATCCATCCATCCATCCATTCATCCATCCATCCATCCATCCATCATCCATCCATCCATCCATCCATCAATCCATCCATCCATCCATCCATCCATCAATTTTACATCCATCAATCTTACATCCATCCATTATCCATCCATCCATCCATCATCCATCATCCATCCATCCATCTATCATCCATCATCCATCCATCCATCCATTCATCCATCCATCCATCCATCCATCCATCCATCCATTCATCCATCCATCATCAACCTTACATCCATCAACCTTACATCCATCCATTATCCGTCCATCCATCCATCCATCCATCATCCATCATCCATCCATCCATCCATCCATCCATCCATCATCCATCCATCCATCCATCCATCCATCCATCCATCATCCATCCATCCATCTATTCATCCATCCATCCATCCATTATCCATCCATCCATCCATTCATCCATCCATCCATCCATCCATCCATCTGTCATCCATCCATCCATTTTCAATCCATCCATTCATCCATCCATCCATCCATCCATTATCCATCCGTGCATCCATCCATTATCCATCCATCCATCCATCCATCCATCCATCCTGGCATCCATCCATTCATCCATCCATCCATCCATTATCCATCCATCCATCTATCCTTCATCCATCATCCATCCATCCATTATCCATGCATCCATCCCTCCTTCCACCCATCCATCCATCCATCCATCCATGCATTCATCCTTCCATCCATCCATCCATCCATCCATCCTTCATCCATCATCCATCCATCCATCCATCAACTTTACATCCATCAACCTTACATCCATCCATTATCTGTCCATTCATCTATCCATCTATTATCCGTCCATCCATCCATCCATCCATCCATCATCCATCATCCATCCATCCACCCATCCATCCATCCATCATCCATCCATTACCCATCCATCCATCCATCCATCCATTCATCCATCCATCCATCCATCAACCTTACATCCATCAACCTTACATCCATCCATTATCCATCCATCCATCCATTCTTCTATCTATCCGATCACTATCGGGGGAGAAGGGCCTTAGTGAGAGACGAGGCCAAGAACCCGATGGTCCCTCTGACTGAGCTCTAGAGATCCTGAGTGGAGATGGGACAAAGTCCTAGAAGGACCACCAACACTGCAGCCCTCCTTTGTTCTGGGCTTTATGGCAGAGTAAAAAAGAAACAGTAAAAAACAACTGAAAGACTCAAGATTGCCAAAAACTCTTGAAGGCCGAGGTGTAAAATAATCTCAGGAAAGACCAGAGCCTTCTGAGCTAGAGTTATAGCGGTGTTGTAAAGGAATCATTGGAATTTAAACCTGATGGTCAGTAATGGTCAGCCTTAAATAAACTGCTGAGCTGCAGCGTCCTAGCAGGGAGTGAATCTTGATCATGTGGCATGTAACAGAATCAGAAAACACCAAAAAGGTCCATTTAGTCCTCCAGGATTCCTGAGAGGCCCATCAACTGTGTCTAAGCTTTCTGGGCTTCTTATAATGTACATCACTAGACAGTTTGTACCTTGTTTTGGTCATACTCATTTCAGACAGCTCCAACCAGGTTCAGGTGGTGATTCAGAGCAATGAAACTCATCATGACTCTTTCTGTCTGCAGCCCCAGAGAGAGAGCTTTGAAAGGTGGAGAGAGCCGAACACATCAGAGGACGAGTAATTGACGGCCATGTTTAAACTTCTAATTTTAGACTTCAGTATCCTCAGAAGAAGAAGAAGCTCGGTGGCTCACCCTGAACCCTCATTAAAGCATCAGAAAAGACCATCTGATTGCAGAGACAGAGACAGAGAGGGGACTGTACACAAAAGGTCACTAAATTTGGGCTCTGAGTTTCTACTGCTTTAATAGGACAGACGGTAATACAACACTACATGTGGAGTAAAGATTAAATAATCAAAATAATACTGATGACAGAACAGAAAAAAACAGAATATCCTGTCTGATTGAGCTCAGATTTGGTCCACTTACATACTGGGAAAACTTAAAGATTTAGGTGTCTCACCAGAAAGGAGCAAATGAAACTGAACTCTCTGTTTTTAAAGACAGACTGGCTCTGAAGGGAACTTTAGATTCCTATCCAAGTTAAGGTTTTTAAACTTTACTCCATGTCCCTGTGGACTGGTGAGGACTTTCTGGGTTTAAGGTTCATGTCTGTAAAACTGTGAATAATAGTCAGCTTCTTACCTCTAGATCTCCTAAAGAGAGCTGAATGATGAACTGGTAAGCATGTTTCAGCTAAACTGAAATTTCAAAGTTGTAGTGACAAAACGAGGAAGGTTTTTATGGTATATGAACGAGAAAACACCTGCTGTCCACTCCCTATCCTCTAATCTTATACCAGTGGTGGCTTAGTATGAAGTGTCCGGGCCTGCCCCAGAGCAGGGCCCCAGATAGACAATGGGTCCTCCATAGTTGTGAGTCATTGATGATATAAATGGATGCATGTAGGATCAGTAGCATGAGTGCTAACACCCTGGCTAAGAGGTTCTTCATTTTGAAGCTGAAAACTGTATCAAACTATTTTGATTTTTAGAGCTACTTTTGAACCATTTTCACCACTTTTTCCCACACATTTTTGCTTCTTCTTTTTGTTGCTTTAAACTCTCATTTTCCACTTTTTGGCAATTTTTAAACCATTTCTGCTGCTTTTTGTCCATTTCTGCCACTTTTATAGAATTTTTTTTTTCTTTTTTGCCATATTTGACCATTGTTGTCCCCATTTCTTGTTGCCACTTTTATTAAATTTCTCTTCAACCTACTTTTGCTACCTTTGCCTATTTTTGCTACAATTTAACTTTTGACCAGTTTTAGTCATGTTGCAACGTTGCACCCATGTTCTATTGTTTGGCCACTTCTTTTGCCACCAGGGGTCCATTCTCTGGGTTTATCAGGGTCTATTCTCTGGGTTTATCAGGGTCTATTCTCTGGGTTTATCAGGGGTCTATTCTCTGGGTTTATCAGGGGTCTATTCTCTGGGTTTATCAGGGTCTATTCTCTGGGTTTATCAGGGGTCTATTCTCTGGGTTTATCAGGGTCAATTCTCCGGGTTGGTCAGGGGCCATTCTCTGGGTTACTCAGGGGCCCATTCTCTGGGTTGGTCAGGGTCCACTCTCTGGGTTGGTCAGGGGTCCATTCTCTGGGTTACTCAGGGGTCCATTCTCTGGGTTAATCAGGGGTCCATTCTCTGGGTTACTCAGGGGTCCATTCTCTGGGTTGGTCAGGGGTCCATTCTCTGGGTTTATCAGGGGTCCATTCTCTGGGTTTATCAGGGGTCCACTCTCTGGGTTAATCAGGGGTCCATTTTATGGGTTTATCAGGGGTCCATTCTCTGGGTTTATCAGGGTCCATTCTCTGGGTTTATCAGGGGTCCATTCTCTGGGTTTATCAGGGTCCATTCTCTGGGTTTATCAGGGGTCCATTCTCTGGGTTTATCAGGGTCCGTTCTCTGGGTTTATCAGGGGTCCATTCTCTGGGTTTATCAGGGGTCCATTCTCTGGGTTTATCAGGGGTCCATTCTCTGGGTTTATCAGGGTCCATTCTCTGGGTTGGTCAGGGGCCATTCTCTGGGTTTATCAGGGGTCCATTCTATGGGTTTATCAGGGTCCATTCTCTTGGTTCATCAGGGGTCCATTCTCTGGGTTTATCAGGGGTCCATTCAATGGGTTTATCAGGGGCCATTCTCTGGGGTTATCAGGGGTCCATTCTCTGGGTTTATCAGGGGTCCATTCTCTGGGTTTATCAGGGGTCCATTCTCTGGGTTTATCAGGGTCCATTCTCTGGGTTGGTCAGGGGTCCATTCTCTGGGTTTATCAGGGGTCCACTCTCTGGGTTAATCAGGGGTCCATTCTATGGGTTTATCAGGGGTCTATTCTCTGGGTTAATCAGGGGTCCATTCTATGGGTTTATCAGGGGTCTATTCTCTGGGTTTATCAGGGGTCCATTCTCTGGGTTTATCAGGGTCCATTCTCTGGGTTTATCAGGGGTCCATTCTCTGGGTTTATCAGGGGCCATTCTCTGGGGTTATCAGGGGTCCATTCTCTGGGTTTATCAGGGGTCCATTCTCTGGGTTTATCAGGGGTCCATTCTCTGGGTTTATCAGGGTCCATTCTCTGGGTTGGTCAGGGGTCCATTCTCTGGGTTTATCAGGGGTCCACTCTCTGGGTTGGTCAGGGTCCATTCTATGGGTTTATCAGGGGTCTATTCTCTGGGTTAATCAGGGGTCCATTCTATGGGTTTATCAGGGGTCTATTCTCTGGGTTTATCAGGGGTCCATTCTCTGGGTTTATCAGGGTCCATTCTCTGGGTTTATCAGGGGTCCATTCTCTGGGTTTATCAGGGGTCCATTCTCTGGGTTTATCAGGGGTCCATTCTCTGGGTTTATCAGGGTCCATTCTCTGGGTTGGTCAGGGGCCATTCTCTGGGTTTATCAGGGGTCCATTCTATGGGTTTATCAGGGGTCCATTCTCTGGGTTTATCAGGGTCCATTCTCTGGGTTGGTCAGGGGCCATTCTCTGGGTTTATCAGGGGTCCATTCTCTGGGTTTATCAGGGTCCATTCTCTTGGTTCATCAGGGGTCCATTCAATGGGTTTATCAGGGGTCCATTCTCTGGATTTAGCAGGGGCCCATTCTATGGGTTAATCAGGGGTCCATTCTCTGGGTTTATCAGGGGTCCATTCTCTTGGGTTGGTCAGGGTCCATTCTCTGGGTTTGTCAGGGGTCCATTCTCTGGGTTAATCAGGGGTCCATTCTCTGGGTTGGTCAGTGGTCCATTCTCTGGGTTTATCAGGGTCCATTCTCTGGGTTAATCAGGGGCCATTCTCTGGGTTTATCAGGGGTCCATTCTCTGGGTTTATCAGGGTCCATTCTCTTGGTTCATCAGGGGTCCATTCTCTGGGTTTATCAGGGGTCCATTCAATGGGTTTATCAGGGGCCATTCTCTGGGGTTATCAGGGGTCCATTCTCTGGGTTTATCAGGGGTCCATTCTCTGGGTTTATCAGGGGTCCATTCTCTGGGTTTATCAGGGGTCCATTCTCTGGATTTAGCAGGGGCCCATTCTATGGGTTAATCAGGGGTCCATTCTATGGGTTTATCAGGGTCCATTCTCTTGGTTCATCAGGGGTCCATTCTCTGGGTTGGTCAGGGGTCCATTCTCTGGGTTTATCAGGGTCCATTCTCTGGGTTGGTCAGGGGCCATTCTCTGGGTTTATCAGGGGTCCATTCTATGGGTTTATCAGGGTCCATTCTCTTGGTTCATCAGGGGTCCATTCTCTGGGTTTATCAGGGGTCCATTCTCTGGGTTTATCAGGGTCCATTCTCTTGGTTCATCAGGGGTCCATTCAATGGGTTTATCAGGGGTCCATTCTCTGGGTTAATCAGGGGTCCATTTTATGGGTTTATCAGGGGTCCATTCTCTGGGTTTATCAGGGTCCATTCTCTGGGTTTATCAGGGGTCCATTCTCTGGGTTTATCAGGGTCCATTCTCTGGGTTTATCAGGGTCCGTTTTTCTGGGTTTATCAGGGTCCGTTCTCTGGGTTTATCAGGGTCCATTCTCTGGGTTTATCAGGGTCCATTCTCTGGGTTTATCAGGGTCCATTCTCTGGGTTTATCAGGGTCCATTCTCTGGGTTTATCAGGGTCCATTCTCTGGGTTTATCAGGGTCGATTCTCTGGGTTTATCAGGGTCCATTCTCTGGGTTTATCAGGGTCCTTTCTCTGGGTTTATCAGGGTCCATTCTCTGGGTTTATCAGGGTCCATTCTCTGGGTTTATCAGGGGTCCATTCTCTGGGTTTATCAGGGTCCATTCTCTGGGTTGGTCAGGGGTCCATTCTCTGGGTTTATCAGGGGTCCACTCTCTGGGTTAATCAGGGGTCCATTCTATGGGTTTATCAGGGGTCTATTCTCTGGGTTAATCAGGGGTCCATTCTATGGGTTTATCAGGGGTCTATTCTCTGGGTTTATCAGGGGTCCATTCTCTGGGTTTATCAGGGTCCATTCTCTGGGTTTATCAGGGGTCCATTCTCTGGGTTTATCAGGGGCCATTCTCTGGGGTTATCAGGGGTCCATTCTCTGGGTTTATCAGGGGTCCATTCTCTGGGTTTATCAGGGGTCCATTCTCTGGGTTTATCAGGGTCCATTCTCTGGGTTGGTCAGGGGTCCATTCTCTGGGTTTATCAGGGGTCCACTCTCTGGGTTAATCAGGGGTCCATTCTATGGGTTTATCAGGGGTCTATTCTCTGGGTTAATCAGGGGTCCATTCTATGGGTTTATCAGGGGTCTATTCTCTGGGTTTATCAGGGGTCCATTCTCTGGGTTTATCAGGGTCCATTCTCTGGGTTTATCAGGGTCCATTCTCTGGGTTTATCAGGGTCCATTCTCTGGGTTTATCAGGGTCCATTCTCTGGGTTTATCAGGGGCCATTCTCTGGGTTTATCAGGGGTCCATTCTCTGGGTTTATCAGGGTCCATTCTCTGGGTTTATCAGGGTCCATTCTCTGGGTTTATCAGGGTCCATTCTCTGGGTTTATCAGGGGCCATTCTCTGGGTTTATCAGGGGTCCATTCTCTGGGTTTATCAGGGGTCCATTCTCTGGGTTTATCAGGGGCCATTCTCTGGGTTTATCAGGGGTCCATTCTCTGGGTTTATCAGGGTCCATTCTCTTGGTTCATCAGGGGTCCATTCAATGGGTTGGTCAGGGGTCCATTCTCTGGATTTAGCAGGGGCCCATTCTATGGGTTAATCAGGGGTCCATTCTCTGGGTTTATCAGGGGTCCATTCTCTTGGGTTGGTCAGGGTCCATTCTCTGGGTTTGTCAGGGGTCCATTCTCTGGGTTAATCAGGGGTCCATTCTCTGGGTTGGTCAGAGGTCCATTCTCTGGGTTTATCAGGGTCCATTCTCTGGGTTAATCAGGGGCCATTCTCTGGGTTTATCAGGGGTCCATTCTCTGGGTTTATCAGGGTCCATTCTCTTGGTTCATCAGGGGTCCATTCTCTGGGTTTATCAGGGGTCCATTCAATGGGTTTATCAGGGGCCATTCTCTGGGGTTATCAGGGGTCCATTCTCTGGGTTTATCAGGGGTCCATTCTCTGGGTTTATCAGGGTCCATTCTCTGGGTTTATCAGGGTCCATTCTCTGGGTTTATCAGGGTCCATTCTCTGGGTTTATCAGGGTCCATTCTCTGGGTTTATCAGGGTCCATTCTCTGGTTCATCAGGGTCCATTCTCTGGGTTTATCAGGGTCCATTCTCTGGGTTTATCAGGGTCCATTCTCTGGGTTTATCAGGGTCCATTCTCTGGGTTTATCAGGGTCCATTCTATGGGTTTATCAGGGTCCATTCTCTGGGTTTATCAGGGTCCATTCTCTGGGTTTATCAGGGTCCATTCTCTGGGTTTATCAGGGTCCATTCTCTTGGTTTATCAGGGTCCATTCTCTGGGTTTATCAGGGTCCATTCTCTGGGTTTATCAGGGTCCATTCTCTGGGTTTATCAGGGTCCATTCTCTGGGTTTATCAGGGTCCATTCTCTGGTTCATCAGGGTCCATTCTCTGGGTTTATCAGGGTCCATTCTCTGGGTTTATCAGGGTCCATTCTCTGGTTCATCAGGGTCCATTCTCTGGGTTTATCAGGGTCCATTCTCTGGGTTTATCAGGGTCCATTCTCTGGGTTTATCAGGGTCCATTCTCTGGGTTTATCAGGGTCCATTCTCTGGGTTTATCAGGGGTCCATTCTCTGGGTTTATCAGGGGTCCATTCTCTGGATTTAGCAGGGGCCCATTCTATGGGTTAATCAGGGGTCCATTCTATGGGTTTATCAGGGTCCATTCTCTTGGTTCATCAGGGGTCCATTCTCTGGGTTTATCAGGGGTCCATTCTCTGGGTTTATCAGGGTCCATTCTCTGGGTTGGTCAGGGGCCATTCTCTGGGTTTATCAGGGGTCCATTCTATGGGTTTATCAGGGGTCCATTCTCTTGGTTCATCAGGGGTCCATTCTCTGGGTTTATCAGGGGTCCATTCTCTGGGTTTATCAGGGTCCATTCTCTTGGTTCATCAGGGGTCCATTCAATGGGTTTATCAGGGGTTCATTCTCTGGATTTAGCAGGGGCCCATTCTATGGGTTAATCAGGGGTCCATTCTATGGGTTTATCAGGGTCCATTCTCTTGGTTCATCAGGGGTCCATTCTCTGGGTTTATCAGGGGTCCATTCAATGGGTTTATCAGGGGTCCATTCTCTGGATTTAGCAGGGGCCCATTCTATGGGTTAATCAGGGGTCCATTCTATGGGTTTATCAGGGTCCATTCTCTTGGTTCATCAGGGGTCCATTCTCTGGGTTTATCAGGGGTCCATTCTCTGGGTTTATCAGGGTCCATTCTCTTGGTTCATCAGGGGTCCATTCAATGGGTTTATCAGGGGTCCATTCTCTGGATTTAGCAGGGGCCCATTCTATGGGTTAATCAGGGGCCCATTCTATGGGTTAATCAGGGTCCATTCTCTGGGTTGGTCAGGGGCCATTCTCTGGGTTTATCAGGGGTCCATTATCTGGGTTTATCAGGGTCCATTCTCTTGGTTCATCAGGGGTCCATTCAATGGGTTTATCAGGGGTCCATTCTCTGGATTTAGCAGGGGCCCATTCTATGGGTTAATCAGGGGTCCATTCTCTGGGTTTATCAGGGGTCCATTCTCTTGGGTTGGTCAGGGTCCATTCTCTGGGTTTGTCAGGGGTCCATTCTCTGGGTTAATCAGGGGTCCATTCTCTTGGGTTGGTCAGGGTCCATTCTCTGGGTTAATCAGGGGTCTATTCTCTGGGTTGGTCAGGGTCCATTCTCTGGGTTAATCAGGGGTCCATTCTCTGGGTTTATCAGGGGTCCATTCTCTGGGTTGGTCAGGGGTCCATTCTCTGGGTTGGTCAGGGGTCCATTCTCTGGGTAAGTCAGGGGTCCATTCTCTTGGTTTTTCAGGGGTCCATTCTCTTGGGTTGGTCAGGGTCCATTCTCTGGGTTTATCAGGGGTCCATTCTCTGGGTTTATCAGGGGTCCACTCTCTGGGTTGGTCAGAGGTCCATTCTCTGGGTTAATCAGGGGTCTATTCTCTGGGTTGGTCAGGGGTCCATTCTCTGGGTTTGTCAGGGGTCCATTCTCTGGGTTTATCAGGGGTCCATTCTCTGGGTTTATCAGGGGTCCACTCTCTGGGTTGGTCAGGGGTCCATTCTCTGGGTTGGTCAGGGGTCCATTCTCTGGGTTAGACTGGGGTCCATTCTCTGGGTTAATCAGGGGTCCATTATCTGTGTGCAGGCCTGCCTATGTTTGGGACTCAGATTTAATAAGCTGTTAGTGCTGTATCAGTCATCAGGACATGGTTGATAATAAAGGACTGTGACTCCACAGTTGGGCTCTTTTGGTTGCTGTGTCTTTATCACTTTCTAGAAGCAGTTTTTTTTTTTAAACATCTGTTGAACTGTCCCACTCACTCCTGTGTAACTGTAAATGCTTCTGTTTTGTTTTAAGCTGACATCCCCCTCCCCCTCTGAGTTTTGCATAGAGAAGAACAGCCTCTGATTGGCTCTTTGTCTAAACTGACCAATCTAACAAACAGCATTAATCAGTGTCAGAGTGAGGGGGGAAAGTCCAGAACAAATTGCGCCTCCTAGTGATTTAAAATGGGACTCTGCATTTAATGGTCACATACAGGACGATTCCATATTTAACGGGACGGGTGGCTTCCCTACATAAAGAGTGTTTATTGTTAGCTGGTGACTGTAAAGTGTGCTTTGCCCTGTAAAGTCGCTCTGTTCACAAAGAGCTACATACAGAGAGGAAAAAAGCACAAACGCTGGATACTGCACTTTCACCAGGCTCCATATTAATAATGCTTATAACGCGTGCTGTTGTTTGTGATGGTGGTGTTTGTGATGTTTGTGTAGCTGCTGAGGGCCCCGTGGCCCCGTCTGATCACAGGATGTTCACATCAGGATGTTCTTCAAAGAGCACGCCGAGCGCTGTGCAGGTAGGTCAAAGGAACCTATTGACAGGTTCTCCCAGCCCACAGGCACCGCTGAGAGTTTGAGTCAGAGCTGATGAAGCCAACCCCCTGCTGGGAGTGCTAGCTCACATGCTAATAAGCAGCTAAACAGTGTTTCCATGGGCGATCACACTCCTGTTTCATCAGCAGGCAGATAGCATTGATCTGAGCGTGTGCGGTGGAGCTGATGTTTTAAATCGACTCACGCAGACAAAGTCAGTGGAGGAAATGTTCGAGGGAAGGAGGAACCCCAGGGCCACGGACACCAACAGACACACCCTGAGGAGAAGAAAGTGGACAAATCGAGACAAACCAGCTCCCAGAGGAACTTCCTGTTCTTATTTACAGCGACTGAGAGGAAGAAAACTTTGAAATCACAGCGAGGGAGAAGAACTTTTAGACTGGTTTCTCCTGATACAGAGAAAGGCCTGGTGCCATTAACTCTCATTAATCCTCTTCTTCATTAATAAAAAAGTCAATTTCTGATCAAACAGAGGCTGAAGCTTACCTGAGTCACCTGGAGAGGAGCTGATCCGGATCACTGATGACTTAGTCCTGCAGACCTCTTACTACAGGTCTAGGAAGATGAAGAGAAACCACAGTCTAAAGGGGTCCAAGGCTGAGACCAGAGATGAGAGGAGTCTAGGACTGAGACCAGAGTCTAGAGGGGTCTAGGACTGAGACCAGAGTCTAGAGGAGTCCAGGACTGAGACCAGAGTCTAGAGGAGTCTAGGGCTGAGACCAGAGTCTAGAGGGGTCTAGGACTGAGACCAGAGTCTAGGGGAGTCTAGGGCTGAGACCAGAGTCTAGAGGAGTCTAGGGCTGAGACCGGAGTCTAGAGGGGTCTAGAGGGCTGAGACCAGAGTCTAGAGGAGTCTAGGGTTGAGACCAGAGTCTAGAGGAGTCTAGGGCTGAGACCGGAGTCTAGAGGGGTCTAGGACTGAGACCAGAGTCTAGGGGAGTCTAGGGCTGAGACCAGAGTCTAGGGGAGTCTAGGGCTGAGACCACAGTCTAGGGGAGTCCAGGACTGAGACCAGAGTCTAGGAGTCCAGGACTGAGATCTGAGTCAATCTTTCATGGAGCATAACTTCCCAGCCTTTTTTGTGACTCACACTGAGATGACCAAACAAACTATCACAAATGTTAAAATGGTTTCTAATGAAGATGAAAAAATATTTTGAAGAGACTTTTCAACATTAAATCCTCTCTCTGATGTAGCCAAAAGTATGCACACGGAGAGTGTTTGTCACCAACAGCAGCCACCAGCTCTTCTGTCTGAAGTGAAGATGAGCTCCAGCAGCAGGCGAGGTGTGAGACGGTCTGTGAGCCGGTGTTGACAAGTGAGTGGCAGGTGACCGACGCCCCGGCGCTCTGTCATGTCTGATGCACCGATAAAGTGGGAAACGAGGTTTCTTTCCTCCCTGAAGGACCGAGGGTCCCGACAGGAACTCTCTGAGGTTTGTTTTCTCAGATTTATTTAATTTGTAGCCGGAGCGAGTGTGGAGCCTGGAGGTGTGATAAGAGCGATGTTTCAAGTGGATATTCCCTGATGGATTTGGCTGCTTTGTGACCTCATTCTCCAGGGACCGTTACCGGTCCCGTGGCCCTGGATCAACACAGACCGTCTGGTTTGTGTTTGGGACAGAGTCAGACGACGACTGAATACGTAAATGACCCTCAGAGATGGTAAAAAAGCCCAGTCTGCTCGTTTCTGTGAGGAATTATCCCCGGGCGACTGCTCTCTGGCATCTAATGTGGTTCCTAAAATGTCAGATAAGGCAGCGGCAGATATTTTAGGGACATTAGTGTGACATTAACACTAATGATGTTGGAATATGGATACAAGCTGACATCTAGCACTTTCCCAAATGCCTCATCATTCTGCTTTTGTTTGCCAGAGCCCAAATGGCCTAAACATTTCATAATGAGAGTTTTTTTACTCTTTAGTACAGTCTCATTGCAGATATTCAGAGCCTTCACACAACCACAATCCAACATCTGTAAGGTTTGAAAACAGGAAGAAAACTCCAAGGCACTCTCTTTAAGCATTAAAAAGCCTTTATTCTCACGGCATGGTCATGTGTAGACCTTAAAAGCACACTTCGATGCGTTTCGGCATCAAGCCTTCGTCAGGAAGTCAAACAAACAGAAGCCAGGAAGCTGTAGGTTCTTTTAAACTAGTCCTGGCCAATAGGAACCTGCCAACTAGGCATCAAGGTAAGGGCCTGCAGAGGGTGCCATCATTTAAAATGGCCAGCAGATGGTGTTATCATAGGTCAAAGGAAATACAAGAAATCTCACGTATAGAATATATTCACATGACAAAGATAAATACACAGTGCACAATGTCATATCACTGTAGGGTGGTAACCTACAGCTTCCTGGCTTCTGTTTGTTTGACTTCCTGATGAAGTCTTGATGCCGAAACGCGTCGAAGTGTGCTTTTAAGGTCTACACATGACCATGCCGTGAGAATAAAGGCTTTTTAATGCTTAAAGAGAGTGCCTTGGAGTTTTCTTCCTGTTTTCAACTTTATGAATCCTTTTCCAAAGAGCACCTCAAACAAACTTTTATTGAGTCCTAGAAGCACTCCTTCCTATGGTTTTTTGATCTGTAAGGGTTTCTTTCAGGAAAATGAGCACCTGGCTACCTCAAAAACCAACGAGAGAGTATGAGGGTCAGACATGAGGAAGATTAGAACGTATACAGTACTGCTGGTGCTGAACAAGTCCACCTGTCAGTCTGACGGTCCATTTTAACCTCACTGTGAACAGGACCCTGAGATACTTAAACTCCTTCACTTGAAGCAGAGACCCACTCTCCACGCCGAGGGTGCAATCCACCATTTCCATGGACTCAGACTTGGATGACCTGACCCTCATCCTGACTGCTTCTCACTTAACTCCAACGCTTGCTGGAGGTCCCCAGCTGAAGAAGCTGCAGAACCACATCTTCTGCACAAAGCAGAGATGTGATTCTGAGGTCTTCTTTGGGGCCAACCAGAAGACCCTCTAACCTCCCTAACTCCTCCCACACCAGGAAGAAAAACAAACAAGATGAAATGCCGAAAAGCGTAGATGTTGAGGAAACAAGGGTTTCCCCACAAATGTTATTTTATCTTGGAATACAGAGCAAAAAACTGTCTTCATTCTCATTTTAATGCCTCACCCAAAACAGAGACCCAGAACTTAGTAACATTTGTTTACAATTTACACACAAACACAAGGAAAAAGTTGAAATGTTGAGGCAAATAAAGTAGAAATACTGAGGAAAACTGAAAACATTGAGAAAAAATTGGAAAACAAGGAGCTGTGTCTTTACTTCTCTACATTCTGACTTTTTCTACTCCACATTTGGGCTTTTCTCTCCACGCTTGAATCTTTTCTTCCTGAAGTGCAGACTGAAAAATGTTGTCTTCCTTCCTTCTTTTCCTTTTAATGCCTGACCCTAGCCCCTCATAGAGACCAGGTATCTACACCAACACCTGCTCAGTGAAGACTACTTGAAACAAGATGGCGAGGAGTCCTCCTCCACGCCGTCTGCTCCTCTTATTTACATTTCACAGACCGCTCACAGGGAGCTGAGTCTGTGCAAAGATGGAGGAAAATATTCATTGCATCCAGTATTTATGGCCAATTATGAGCGTGTAAAGCTCCTCTCCATCATGCCTGGCCCTCTGCATCATAAAGTGCCACTGCAGGTGATGGAGAGATGAGGGACTGAGTGATTATGCTAATCATCAGCTGATTCATGGACAGGTGTTTGATCAGCCACCAGACAAAGAGGAAGAGGCGATGGTTTGAGTCTCATCATCACAGAGCTGCAGAAAACAAGAAATCCAGTGTTTAAAGAGCTCAGTTTGTCTGGGTAATGCTTTTAGAAAACAGCAGAAATCTTCAGTTCTGCCTCTCTAGACTTTAGAACAGCTGATGCACTGCCCCAGTCAGAAACAATAGACAGGGAGAGAGTTTTAGCCCATTCAGAGGTGGACTTGCTGGTGTGTTAGGGATCATTGTCCTGCTCTGTGACCCAAGTGTTCTTGATCTTGAGGTCATGAACTGATGGCCCGACGTTCTCCTTCAGGATTTCCTGCTAGAGAGCAGAATTCATGGTTCTATCAGTAAAGCAGGTGATGCAGGTCCTGGTCCAGACCATCACACTGACACCACTATGTCTGACCGCTGGTCTGGTGTTTGCACACCTTCCAGGACGTTCATCTTCTGTCTGGTCCACTGAAAATTTTCCCAGAAGTCTTGGGGATCATCAGGATGTTTTCAGTCAAATCTGAGACGAGCCTTTGTGTTCTTTTCTGTCAGCAGTGGTTTTGGCCTTGGACCTTTCCCATGATGCCATTGTTCCCAGTCTCTTTCTGATGGTTGAGTCATGACCTCTGACCTTAACTGAGTCAGTGAGGGCTGCAGGTCTTTGGATGTGGTCCTGGGTTCTTTTGTGACCTCCTGGATGAGTCGTCCATGCTCTCTTGGAGTCATTTTGGTTGGCCGGCCACTCCTGGGAAGGTTCACCACTGTTCCCGGTTTTCTCCATTTGTGGATAATGGCTCTCAGCGTGGTTGGCTGGAGTCCCAAAGCCTCAGAAATGTTGCTGTTACCTTTTCAGACCGATAGATGTCAGTGACTTTGTTTCTCATCTTGAATTTCTATAGATGGCTCTATGATGTGTTGGAGAGCTTGTAGCCTACTTCACTTTGTCGGACAGCTTCTATTTGAAAAATTTCTGGATTAAACAGATCTGTAATCAGGCCTGGGTGTGGATAGTCAAACTGAACTCAGCTTTAGAGGAATGTTGTTAATCAGTTAATTCATGATTTAAGGAGGGGGAGGGGTGGGGGTTGTGCATATTCTTATTTTCTTGGGTTATCTTCGTTTATGTTTCCTTCTCATGTAAACAGCATTGCACTCATAAATTATGTCCTCATGACCATTTCTGCCCTTGCTTCCATGATCATGGAGCTCATAGAATCCTAGCTCTGCTTAAACTGACTCCTGCTTAAAATGAATTTAGGATGAAAGAATGCATGCATGAACAATTTAGAGTCTGATCTTTCATATTTTGATTTTAGTGTACAGGTTAGAGCTGTAGCCTTGTGCTAAGAAGGTTAGAGTCACTATCTGTGTGTGGTGTGTTCATGTTCTCCTTTTTGTGTGAGTTTGCTTCTGGTACTCCACTTACCTCCTACAGTTCAAAAACATACTGGTTCGGTTAATTGATGAGTCTGAATTGCCCGTAGTTGTGAGTATGAGCATGATTTGCCGTTTGTCTCAGCCCTGTGATTGGCTGGTGAGCTGTCCAGGGTGTAGCCCCCCCCCTTACCCAACTATAGCTGACCCTGAATGGGAACCAGGAGGGGATAAGTGGTTTAGATGATGGATGGATTCTAACCTGAATCGTTTCTTTCCTCCAGAACACGACAAACTGAACTAACTGAAGTCTGTTATTCAGAAAAGCTCCATCATTTCTGAGATAAAAATGTGTGCGATGAAAAAAAGAGAAGAGAAGCTAGCAGAAATCTGTGTTAAATATGGTAATACATCACATTTCTTCATTTTAATATTCTGCATGTTAAAGGAGCCAAGTGATTTGGAGCGTCTGGGGCTGAACAGTTGTCTCAGGAAGCCGTTTGAATGCTAAACATGGCCGCATGTGACAATAAGCCTTCTGTCTCCTCCGTCTCTATAATTCACAGGGGTTAATGCCCGAGCACAGCTCCCATGTTATTGCTTCCTCCGGCACCTTTAATCAAGGACTGTGTAGGACAGGCATGAAAGCCCGCCACGGCGTCACTGAGAGCGTCATCACAATAATAAGTCATCCCAAACAACCTTGACTTTCCTCGCCTTTGAGAAAAGCCTTTTTGATTCAGGATTCTTTTTAGCGCCGTTCACACAAACGACACTCTGATCGGAGTGTAAAAGTGTCCGATAGAGACTGGAGCAGTTTCAGGATTCATCAGAGATGAGACGAAAGTTTAGCTGAATGTTTCTTCCTTATTTCCTCTTGAAGAGTGTTTTCCACCCCACATGTAGCGTGACGGCGTTCTCTCCGGACTCCTCTGCAGGTCCACCAAGGCCCCGCGGTGAGGCGGCGTTCAAGCCGATCGCTGAAGGTGAATGACTTCCACTGGATGGAGCTGAACCTGAAAGCACAACAACAAAGCCTGCAGCAAGTTTTAGTGGGCGTACGAGGAGACGGAGAGGGAGCGTTCTTCGGCAGATTCAAGGTTAGATTTCACAGAGAAGTCTCCTCAGAGAACAGAAGTGGCTCTGGAGTTTGTCCAAAGTAGCATCTCTGCCATCTGGTCACAGCCGTCTGACAGTGATTACCAGCAGCCACCACATGGAAGCTTCTCCTTCATGTGTTTCAGAGCAGCTCGCTGTTTTTTAGTCACAGAATAAAACCAACCGTCTGCACATTTTCCCACCATCAAAGCCTGAACTGACATGAATCGTTTGGAAATGAAGATTTAGCATTTCTCATGCTTCATTAAAAGTTTGCTCACGTTACCCAGAGTATTTATTTTAAAGCAAAAGAATTCTCACTGAGCCTCAAATATTTATGCTTATTTAAATACACATCAGCTGAAATCTAACATGTGCTCTCCATAATTCACCCTCCTTAAATGTGAAACACAGAGGACAGACGGGAACTAGACCAGGATTTCTAACCACAGAGAACGGACTCTTTTAGAACTGATGGTGTGTTTACATGAGGGACCAGGGCTTAGATTCTTAAAGTCCGGCTTATTTGATCAGTGTGAACCATGGGGGGGTACCAGGGCCCACAGTAGGTAGGGGCCCTTGAGAAGCCTGCAATGAAAAGTGTGTTTTCATTTATTTTTTCTTAGTAATTATTGCCATTATTGAATCAAAAAGAACTAAATTAACTGACAAACAGATGGAAATTTGTATGAAATAGAATAAAATAAAATACAGCCCCTCCCTTAAAAATGTCCAGTGCTACGAAATAATGCAAGTAAATTTAATATAACCATAGTAAAAATGTTGCTCACAAATTGGGAATTTATGGTTCAAAACTACATTAAAATGCATATTTCTATTCGTAAAAAGGACCCATTCGTTGCTTGGCTTGCTGGTTAAGGGGGGCCCTGTGTAATATTCTCTCTGGGGGCCCTAAGTCCCTAGCTACACTCCTGGTGTGGACCCAAGCGCGCTGGAGTTTTGAAGAGATCTGAGGCCCTCAGAGGGACTGTTGATAAAAAGCTTTTATTTGATGAGGACTACAGAATCATAAAAACATGCCAACATGTTTCAGCCTTACACGCCGTCATCAGGGAAGTTACAAAATGGCCGCCAAGCTACTTCCTTTAAAAGTTCTCAACAGGTCACATGATTACTAGTAGTCACATGATAAAGTCAAAGGTTACACAACTAAAAGATGTAGAGCAGTCAGTGAAATGATGTCTAAGTACCTTAAACACATCAATATTAAAAATCCAAATCACTTTACACTGGACTGACACACAGAAACGTTCTTTCTATTACATTAAGGACTACAAAAGCTACAAAAAAGGAGAGAAGTTGGCAGTGATGCGGTCTCTGCATCAGTCTGTCATGACAAAGAAAGAGCTGAGTCAAAAGGCGAAACTCTGGATTTAGCGGTTGATCTACGTTTCTACCCTCACCTATGGTCACAAGCTGTGGGTAGTGGCTGAAGAACGAGATCACGGATACAGGCAGCTGAGATGAGTTTCCTGCAGGGTGTCTGGCCTCTCCCTTAGAGATAGGGTGAGAAGCTCGGCCATCCGGGAGAGATTCGGAGTAGAGCCGCTGCTCCTCCATGTTGAGAGGAGCCAGATGACATGGCTCAGTATCTGGTCTGGATGCCTCATGGATGCCTCCCTGGTAAGGTTCTGGGCAGGTCCCACCGGGAGGAGGCCCCAGGGAAGACCTAGGACACGCTGGAGAGACTTTGTCTTCCGGCTGGCCTGGAAGTGCCTTGGGATCCCCCGGGAACAGCTGGACAAAGTGGCTGGGGAGAGAAAAGTCTGGGCTTCCCTGCTTAGGTCTGACATTGGGTAAGCAGAAGGAGATGGATGAATGGATATCAGGCCAAAAGAAATGGCACGCAAAATCAAGATAGGAATACCTCTCTGTTCATCATAAGGTTACATGGCAAAAGTAAAATAAAATACACCAGATCCAACCAGTGGCAGTGGCCCATCCTGTCCCAAACACCCACCCATCCTAAGGGTCCCATGGATGGACCAAAGAGTAATAAAGCTGTTCATAGTAAGAGATCTGATGGTGTAGAACCAAAATGTGACATCATCAGGTTTATCATGGTTCATTTCTGCTGCCGAGCATTCAGTGCTAGCAATAGCAATGAAACCGTTTCTGCACAGATAATAAGTGAAGCTTTTTAAATCTACATGCTATGAGTCTTTAGGCAGTGGTGAGGCTAGCTAAGGACATGTTTCTGCTAGAAAGTTCTGAATTAGAGCTGTCATTAAGCAGAAGAACATTTGGCGAGAACAGAATGGGTTTGGCCAATATAATACTGTATTTCTGTATTCGTTGAACCTTTTCTTTCTTTGTCTTTTTGTATGTGTATGGGTCTGAATTGTTTCTTCTTTACTGAATAATATATCTGTTTAAAAATGAACAGCTGTCTGCTGTAATGGTTTTTAACCATTGCCATAAAGTATTAAAAAAAACACATATATCGCCAACTCCCCTCCAGAAATCTGCAACCCCTGACCACTCCCAAACTCCCAAACCTGTAGACGAGTGCCAGTGGAATTATCAGAACATAAACTGCATTTAGGCAATAGTGGTGTTTTCCTTTTATAGAGAGTATAATACATACGATGAATAAAATTAAAGTGGATAAATTACTGGTCAGGATTTCTGGAAGATTGGAGGGTGTTTTGCCAGATTTAATTCCAGTTAAGATGACAAATAGGATAGGGTAAATAGATGGAGGTTAACACTAGCGTTCAGTAAAATAGCATGAAACAATGGCGTTAGGTGTAGTCAGTGATGCATGGATGGCCAGGCAGGAGGTGAGCTGTCTCAGGGAACACCATAGGTGTGCATTGCTGTGAACAGCTGAAGGTGGAAAAAGAGAGAAGTTCCTGCCAAGTTAGAGAGATTCTGAATGTCTTGGAATGAACGTAAGCCCCCTACCCAGGAAATATCACAGGAAGTCTGCACAACCTCTTGCTCCCAGTGCCCTCCTAGCTGAAGGGAGTAGTTATGGCGAATGACGAAACCATTTTGATGTAATATTGCACAAAGTGTTTGAATGCTGCCAGATGTGCCTTTTGCTTTAAGAGAAATGTTGAATATATTTAGTCCTGCAGTCCGTGCAGATGGACGATGTGTTGCTCAGTTGGATTGCCAGCAAACTGAAGTGGAAGGATCGAACCATTTAGCAAGACGGTAAAAACAAAAGCCCAATACTACAACTGAAGGCCGCCTTTCCTTTTCGCTCTTTGAGTTTGAGTTGAGAATTGAGTTTCATTCTTGCCTTCTTTTGCCCCATATACTGTCCATTCTTCTTCTGCTGGGTGGAGGCAGAGGAAGCACTGAGCTGTAAAAATGTGTTTGTGGTGGTACATTCATGTTAATTACAGAAATGTGAGGTTGGAAAGAAAAAGGGCAGTTATTCCACCTTTGCGGCTCATTCTTAACCTCCAACAGTACTTTCTTGTAATTAAATGACCCTGTATGAGAAGCAGAGGCACTGACAGTGACCCCACAGATTTAAAGTTTTCAATGGTTGGAGTGTTGGACGGGGTAGCGGGCAGTCTGTCAGAGGGGTTTAAAGGCAAAAGTGCCGAGTGAATTTTAGACCTAGATCTGACCGAAATGATTAAAAATGTTTAATAGGTGGGGAAGAGACTGAAAAGGGTTTTGAATAAATAGCCAAGTGTCGTCGGCGTATAGAGATGTGGTGCTTGGTGTTGTGAATAACAGTAGGGATTTCCTGGGCCACAGGTTCTAGAGAGAGAGTGCAAAGCAGAGAGGAGAGTGGACAGCCCTGCTGGGAACTTTGAGAAGCTGGAAGCATTTGGAGCAAAAACCTGTAAAAACCTTGGCTGATGGATAAAGTAGCTGAACCATAGATACAAGAGTAATACTGAAGGCCAGTGATGCAAGTCCACCCACAGATAATCTCTGCACATAAAGACAGAATGGCATTGGATGAGTTTGTAGAATTAGTTTAAGATTTATTTGTGGACATTTATTGGACAGAGGAGGACAGCGGATAGACTCAGAAACAGAGATGAGAGTGGGGAGAGAAATGTGGCAAAGGGCCACTGGCCGGGTTCGAACCTGAGCCACCCACGTACATGATGCACGTCTTGAACCACTGGACTATCTGTGCACCCTGAGGGGCATTTTTAATGAAGCCTGTTTGATCCTCCTTTACCAGAGAGTGAATGGCTCCAGCTGAGACACAAGTGTTTTTGGTTAGAGCTAATGTCTGTGTTCAACACTGATGAGCTCCAACGCAGATGTGGGTCTTTGTCCTTTCTTAAAAAAAGAGCCAGGGGAGCTGTGAGAACAGGTTTCAGATTGGAGGATGAATTTCAAAAACAGTTTTAAAAGTGCTGACATATTCCTGTTTGGACAAGCCAGTGCCGGACTGGAGCAAAGGAAACGGTTTGCTCTGCAGTGCTTTTCAGGGGTCGTTGTGTGCATCTTTGCTCTTTGATTGAGCCGACAGTGGCTCCAAACTCACCCTACATCCCGTAAAGACAGAAACAGGCTGAACTTCTGCGGTCTGTCTTCGGTTAAACATGTGCTTGTTTGTTACTCTCTGATATCGTCCACAGATTCTACAGCATGTGTTCACTTCCTCCTGACTTCATGAGTGTGTTTCTGAGTGTGTGTCTGTGACCAGTCAGCGTTTTGTGAGCACATCCGTCACCATCTGAAGCAGCAGAACAAAATGTCTGTCTCCGCCATCCTCACCGACTGTGACAGGAATTTACTCAGTTTGCCAAAAGTCATCATCAGCAAAACGAAGAGGAGAGCGCGGCATGCTGGGAGACAAATTCTCTGACACTGTGAGATGTCTTATTAGATACTGGGAGAGGAGAAATATCTGGCCCGTGTAGCTCTCCTTGTCAGCAGCCCCTTGAGGCTAAATGTACGAGTAGTGCCACCGCCGCCGCCTCCATTGTGTGTCTCTTTAAAAGCCTCTGTAGTGATCTTTTATATTCTATTGGCCCAGTGATGAATAGGCTGCAAATAGACGGCTGAGAGAAGCATCCGTTTATCATAATCACTCTGAAAATAATACAGGAGATCCATAACAATTTTGGCCCCATCTGCAAATTCAGGAATTGAAGAGAGGTGTCACTCTGAGACAGGAATTGTGCACGTGTAATGATTAAATTCACACAAACAAAGACACAATTGACTCTGCTGTAGGAAACGCAGAGATGGATCACTTTAAAACACAGTATCAACCGCCAAAGAGCAAACGCAGTGTCGTCCATCATCCTCCAACTCTCAACAGCTCTCATTCTGCAGTGTTACACCAATCTGTCCAATCAGAGCTCAGAATAAAGGTGAAAGGAAAAAAACAGTATAAATGGCATTTATGACATGGGCGTCTCTGTCTTCATGTGCCGCCATCTTTGGCAGCGCTCTCAGTGGAAGGGCGTCATCTTGGCGAACTGACTGACCTTACAGGACCGGTCTCAGTGGAACCTTGCTCTACTGGTCCTTAAAAATTTTTAAACAAATCTTCTAAAAACATCCGAGGTTTGATTTGGAGGCTAACATTCCTTTACTGTAAGGACAGAAAGGATTTGACAACCCCCCTTTAGATTTACCAGGGTCTGAATCATGACCCCCATTAGAACTACCAGGGTCTAAATGATGACCCCCATTAGAAGTAACAGGGTCTAAATGATGACCCCCTGTAGATCTACCAGGGTCTAAATGATGACCCCCATTAGAACTACAAGGGTCTAAATGATGACCCCCATTAGAACTACCAGGGTCTAAATCATGACCCCAATTAGAAATACCAGGGTCTAAATGATGACCAACATTAGAACTATAAGGGTTATAATGATGACCCCAATTAGAACTACCAGGGTCTAAATCATACCCCCCATTAGAACTACCAGGGTCTAAAAGATGACTCCCATTAGAACTACCAGGGTCTAAATCATGACCCCCATTAGAACTACGAGGGTCTAAATGATGACCCCCTGTAGATCTACCAGGGTCTAAATGATGACCCCTCATTAGAACTACCAGGGTCTAAATGATGACCCCATTAGAACTACCAGGGTCTAAATGATGATCCCCATTAGAACTACCAGGGTCTAAATGATAATCCCCATTAGAACTACCAGGGTCTAAATGATGACCAACATTAGAACTATAAGGGTCTTAATGATGACCCCCATTAGAACTACCAGGGTCTAAATGATGACCAACATTAGAACTATAAGGGTCTTAATGATGACCCCCATTAGAACTACCAGGGTCTAAATGATGACCCCCTTTGGTATGACCAGGGTCTAAATGATGACCCCTCATTAGAACTACCAGGGTCTAAATGATGACCCCCATTAGAGCTACCAGGGTCTAAATGATGACCCCCTTTGTTACTACCAGGGTCTAAATGATGACCCCCATTAGAACTACCAGGGTCTACATGATGACCCCCTTTAGATCTACCGGGGTCTAAATGATGACCCCCATTAGAACTACCAGGGTCTAAATGATGACCCCCATTAGAACTATCAGGGTCTAAATGATGACCCCCTTTAGATCTTCTGGGGTCTAAATGATGACCCCCTTTGGTATGACCAGGGTCTAAATGATGACCCCTCATTAGAACTACCAGGGTCTAAATGATGACCCCCATTAGAGCTACCAGGGTCTAAATGATGACCCCCTTTGTTACTACCAGGGTCTAAATGATGACCCCCATTAGAACTACCAGGGTCTACATGATGACCCCCTTTAGATCTACCGGGGTCTAAATGATGACCCCCATTAGAACTACCAGGGTCTAAATGATGACCCCCATTAGAACTATCAGGGTCTAAATGATGACCCCCTTTAGATCTTCTGGGGTCTAAATGATGACCCCCTTTGGTACCTCCAGGGTCTAAATGATGACCAACATTAGAACTATAAGGGTTATAATGATAACCCCCATTAGAACTATCAGGGTCTAAATGATGACCCCCTTTAGATCTTCTGGGGTCTAAATGATGACCCCCTTTGGTACCTCCAGGGTCTAAATGATGACCAACATTAGAACTATAAGGGTTATAATGATAACCCCCATTAGAACTACCAGGATCTAAATGATGATCCCCATTAGAACTACCAGGGTCTAAATGATGACCCCCTTTGGTACTACCAGGGTCTAAATGATGATCCCCTTTGGTACCACTAGGGTCTAAATGATGACCCCCATTAGAACTACCAGGGTCTAAATGATAACCCCCATTACATCTACCAGGGTCTAAATGATGACCCCCTTTGGTATGACCAGGGTCTAAATGATCACCCCCATTAGAACTACCAGGATCTAAATGATGACCCCCTTTAGAACTACCAGGGTCTAAATGATGACCCCCTTTGGTATGACCAGGGTCTAAATGATCACCCCCATTAGAACTACCAGGATCTAAATGATGACCCCCTTTAGAACTACCAGGGTCTAAATGATGACCCCCTTTGGTATGACCAGGGTCTAAATGATGACCCCCTTTAGAACCACCACCATGTCTGACTGTTGGCATGATGTTCTTTTTATCAAATGCTATTATTTTTACTCCAGATGTAACGGGCCGCACACCTTCCAGAAAGTTCCACTTTTTCTGGTCAGTCCACAGAATATTTCTCCAAAAGTCTTGGGGATCATCAGGATGAATGGGAACTCTCCCACACACTAAAAAACTCCTGTTAAAAACAACCCAAGTTGGGTTGTTTTTAACACAACCTCGGGGTAAAAAGTGACTGGCACTTTACCGTGTTAATTTAACCAGGAAAAATGTCTTATTCATTTAACCCAGAATAATGGGTTGAATAGTCAACCTAGTAGTTGGTCATATTAACTACAGTTCTGGGTTATTTAACACAGAAGGTTGTGTTGACAGATATGGATAGGGGGGAAGTCTGCATCTTCTGGATGCTTTTCTAGTTTTATTTTGTGGTGAGTAGTGATGAGAAATGGCTCCTAGACAAGGTCAATGAGTTTGACAAGCTCTCACGCAGAAAGCATGAACAACTCTTATTTATTCTCAACCACAGATATGTTCACGTACAGACAGGGTGGTCTGCAACATTGACCCCCTCACTCATGGTGTCACAATTAAAAAAAAAAAAAAACTCACTGAAAACATGAACTAAACATGCATAATTTTATAATGTTCATGTTCATTGTTGTACTTATGCATGTTTAGTCTATTAGTTGATGTTTTTAGAGAGAAGCATTTTTTTTAAGTGTGACACCATGAGTGAGGGGGTCAGTGTTGCAGACCACCCTGTCTGTATGTGACTGCATTTATGACTCAGAATAAATAGTAGCTGCTCATGTTTCCTGTGCAAGCGCGTGTCAAAGTCACTCACTTGCGTAGGAGCCATTCCTCATTACTACTTGCCACCATATAAAACTAGAAAAGCACCCAGAAATCGCAGACTTCCACCATTAACCCTTTCACCCAATAGTGAAGAGTCCTTTAACAACATTCCTGGACCCAGATGGTGATCCAGTTCAGCCAATCACTCCCTCCCTGGTGGGGTTTTGACATGGTGAGGCAAAGCATTGGCTTTGCCACGTGTGGAGGTCATGATGGAAGCATTGCCTGCCGGTGCCAACAGATGCACTGACAGTCTCACCCATGGTTTTTGGAAAAGTTTGAGCAACAGGGTGTTAACCCAGAGTATGGGTTACTCTAAAATGTTAAGCCAGAAATATAATTAACTCAAGCTACCCAGAAATTGGAATTACCCTTTCAACCAGAAAATGGGTTCATTTCTGAAAATTAACACAAAAATACAACCCAACCCTTGCAACCCAGAAATTCTGTTGATTAAATGACACAGAATTTTTAGATTGCAGGATGCCATTGTTGCCCAGTGTCTTTCTCATGGCTGAGTCATGAACTCTGACCTTAACTGAGGCCAGTGAGGCCTGCAGGTCTTTGGATGTGGTTGTGACCTGGATGAATCGTCATTGCACTCTTGGAGTAATTTTTGACCGAAGCCAGATAAAGTTCCTGCAAGTCGACATTCCGGTGGTTGAGAAAAATGGATACAAAGTCGTTTTTCTTCAAAATGATCATTTTTCGTTATTTCTCATTTTATGCAAGTCCGACATTTAAACTACTCATTCGATGAAAAAAGTAACACAAATGTGACATTTAAAAGCATTAATTTTGCGTTTAAAAATGCCCTCCTTTCGTAGTTTCATAGTCTGCAGGGAGATTGAGGGGAGGGGAAAGCGAAACTGCTGGGTGATAATTGGCCACTCAGGATCACTCGACAGTGAAAGTTTGATGAAGGCAGATTTCCTGCGGAAATATTTTGATGAGCGTCACCAGTCCGATTCAGAAGCTTTGGTTTGGTTTGGGTGGACTTTATGTAAACGTGGCCCTATTGCTCACGCCCATTAGCTGGCCTGCCTGAAGGTAGGAAAAGTCCTGAAACTTTGAGCCTGGTTTTCTCAGAGCAAACAGGAACTAGAAGTTAACATTTAAATGAGCATATCTTTGTGAAATATGCTCAGATTAAGGTGTATCATACATCATTTGAAAGCTTGGAATCTACGCTTTCATAATGTGTAAAAAAAAACTCCAAAATGACCTCGGACAACTTGCAGGAGTCTTTACCAGCTTTGGTCACATATTGGTTGGCTGACCACTCCTGGGAAGGTTCACCACTGTTCCCAGTTTTCTCCATTTGTGGATAATGGCTCTGACCGTGGTCCTCTGGAGTCCCAAAGCCTTGGAAATGTCTTTGCAACCTTTTCCAGACTGATAGATTTCAGTCACTTTGTTTCTCATTTGTTCTTGGGTTTCTTTGGATGGTGGCATGATGCGTTTCTTTCTGAGATCTTGTAGCCTACTTCACTTTGTCTGACAGCTTCTATTTAAAGGATTTCTACATTCAACTAATCTGGAGGTAATCAGGCCTGGGTGTGGCCAGTGACACTGAACTCAGCTTTCCAAGAACTGTGGTTCATCACAGTTAACTCATGATTTAACAAGGGGGAAGTACTTTTTCACACAGGGCCAGATATGTTTGGATTTTTTCCCATTAATAAATACAATCATCATTTAGAAACTGCATTTTCTATTTACTTGGGTTGTCTTTGTGAAATATTAAAATTGGTTTGATGATCTGAAACATGTAAGTGTGATAAATTTACAAAACACTCAGGAATCAGAAGGGGAAATGCTTTTTCATGGCACTGTATAGTCCCCGTATCTGTCTGCAGCTCTTTTCAGAGGAACTTTCTAGAACAGAGACCCGGCTTCAGTAAACCAACAATACGTGGTCTGATCCTCGGGGGGTTTGTCTCCGACAGCAGGCAGGCGGTGAGTTTATAAAAGCGACAAATCCTGGCTGAGAGAAATGATCTAACTCTACGGCTCTGCAGTAAATCAAGAGACAGCAATGAGAAGAAGAGGATGCTGGGAACGCTTCGCTCTAATATTTATGAATTGTCCTTTTGTTGTGGCAGAGCCCGGAGACAGACAGGAATGCTGCAGCCGTCCCCGGAGCTGGGAGCTATTTGAATGTTGAAAAATGCATGAGTGTTTTTATTGATAGGAACACAGATCGCCCTTTGATGGATGGCGTCTGATACCTCAACACAAACAGGAGGGAGGGAGGCGGAGGCCGCTGCTTATGTGTTTACTGTCATTAGGCTTTATTTATAATGGGCCGACTGAGTGTGTGGGTGAGTCTGTGTCTGTCTGTGAGAAGGTCATCAATAAGAACCAGAACACTGGAAGAGAAATCCCTCCAAACACAACGTTTGGTGTAATCCTCCTCCGTAGACACAAGAACAGCCCTGAAGTCATGGAGAGAGAAAAACCAACATGATGTGGATCGTCTGCACACACTCACAGCAGTAATGAAGCTAAATTATGTCTAAAGAAACGTCCTGCAGGGGTTTAGGGACACGTGCAAAAACACAAACATCAGCACAAGGTTCTAACAGAGAACGCTTCAGATTCAGGATCTTCACTGGCGGACTAAAGGTCACTACGGAGGCCCGCAGGGGACATTTAGGAGAAAAAAAAGCTTTGCCATGATGTCGAATCGTGGAAACAAGATGAAAAACACTTTAAAAAAGTCTCTTATTATGGATAATTTCAGTGATTTATCGATGCACCAGTACTTAGTGGAAGGGTTGTCATTGTTAGCTTCATTTTACTTCAACTATGGAAATCTGAACTGATTTAATTTGATTTAAGCCGATACTTCACCTTTATCACTCTCTCTTTTCTAAATAATCAGAGTTTTTCCTCACCTGAGTGCTTGAGGTGAGCGCAGGCAGTAATGAAGAGTATGTGACATATCCAGGCTTCAACAAACATTCCAGATTTCAGGCAGTACTCCTCTTGAATATAACACCTGAGGTGAGCACCTGGAGCACGGATCCCTTGAGCTGGCCTGTCTATAGCAGCTGCAGGTGATGTGCCCACTTGGCTGCCTGTGCTCTGGACCAGTGGTTCTCAACCTTTTCAGCCTGCGACCCTCAAAATAAAGGTGCCAGAGACTGGGGATCCCCACTGTCTCTGAAGGTGGCTGATCACAGCCACGAACTAGACAAGGGCGCCTGGAAGGGGGATAAATGGGAGAGCTAACTGGGGCCCAGCCAAACTGGGGGCCAGCAAAATCATGATCCATTGTAATGTTAAGCTGTGGTATTTTATATTTAACCTGAATAATAGCCGCTTATATGAAAAAAAACTCATTAGAATTCAATTGTGTAGTCAGTAGCCTTCTTTAAAAATGTAAAATAGAGCTAAAATGGGTTCATAGTGGCCAAGGTGGTGAAATCAGATTTTAAAAGTAGCAGAGAAGGGTTAGAAATAAGAAAAAAGAAAGAACTGGCAAAAAATAGGTCCACCAGCAGGTCTCATCAGGTCCACCAGCAGGTCTCATCAGGTCCACCAGCAGGTCTCATCAGGTCCACCAGCAGGTCTCATCAGGTCCACCAGGAGGTCTCATCAGGTCCACCAGCAGGTCTCATCAGGTCCACCAGCAGGTCTCATCAGGGTCACCAGCAAGTCTCATCAGGGTCACCAGCAGGTCTCATCAGGTCCACCAGCAGGTCTCATCAGGTCCACCAGCAGGTCTCACCAGGTCCACCAGCAGGTCTCATCAGGGTCACCGGCAGGTCTCATCAGGGTCACCGGCAGGTCTCATCAGGTCCACCGGCAGGACTCATCAGGTCCATCGGCAGGTCTCATCAGGTCCATCGGCAGGTCTCATCAGGTCCATCGGCAGGTCTCATCAGGTCCATCGGCAGGTCTCATCAGGTCTACCAGCAGGTCTCATCAGGCCCACCAGCAGGTCTCATCAGGCCCACCAGCAGGTTTCATCCAGCCCACCACCAGGTCTCATCAGGCCCACCAGCAGGTCTCATCAGGCCCACCAGCAGGTCTCATCAGGCCCACCAGCAGGTCTCATCCAGCCCACCAGCAGGTCTCATCAGGCCCACCAGCAGGTCTCATCAGGCCCACCAGCAGGTCTCATCCAGCCCACCAGCAGGTCTCATCAGGCCCACCAGCAGGTCTCATCAGGTCCACCAGCAGGTCTCATCAGGTCCACCAGCAGGTCTCACCAGGCCCACCAGCAGGTCTCATCAGGCCCACCAGCAGGTCTCATCCGGCCCACCAGCAGGTCTCATCAGGTCCACCAGCAGGTCTCATCAGGTCCACCAGCAGGTCTCACCAGGTCCACCAGCAGGTCTCATCAGGTCCACCAGCAGGTCTCACCAGGCCCACCAGCAGGTCTCATCAGGCCCACCAGCAGGTCTCATCCAGCCCACAGCCAGGATCATGGTTCAGGCAGAGTGTGTGGTCACTGAACAAAGGAGAGTCCCACTCGACAGTCCCGGTGAAGCGCTGGCTTCTTGCTGCACAGTAGTCTTTCTGGGCCAGCATCAGGAGCATAACTGAGTCTGGGAATTCTTCACTGAGGACTCATCCTCATTGCACCAGGACCTTGTTTTACTTTGAGTCTCTGACATGGAGACCTGGCACTCACACAAGCAGTCACAAGCAAAAAGAGACTAAATCTCATAAATACGCTCATGTTTAAGGATGTTCATTTTCAGGAGAAAGTTATCAGCTAAAAAGAGTTGAGTTTATAAATTGATAAACTGACATTACAGAGTCCACTATTTGTGAGGAGCCAAACCTAAAACAGTGAATAGATTCCTCCAGTCTACAGGAAAATCTAATTCAAGTCACGATAGTGATGTTAATGTGACAGTTATTTCTTTATTGATTAGTCCCAGTTAAAGATGATTAGACTCTCAAATGTGATTAAAACTGCTGAATATGCTCAGATTTTCTTCCACTGAGTGGATTTCTGTCTTTATGATCTTAAAAGATTTTGTTTGTGTCAATCAGTGTTTTTTAAACCTGAAAATGTCCTGATTTTTCTCATAAATGTATGAATATTAACTTTCTCCCTGACTGACTGGTGTGAGGATGTTTTCAGCTCTGTCCAGGTCAGTCCACAGGTCCACAGGTCCACAGGTCCACAGGTCGAGTTCTACCCTGATTCAAACAATAATCACTGAAAAACAATGAGCGAGACACGGTCAGAGACAAAGGAGAGAGAAAAGTCTGGAGAATATTTCATCCTTTCTGCCGTTGCTAAGCAGCAGTCATCCAACCATGGCGGCGGTGACAGGCGGGCCGCTCCTTGAATACCATCAGACGGGTAAAGATGGAGCTGAGAGGGTGGCGAGGACTAACCTCGCTCACATTCGTCTCACATTTACTCCACAATCATCAGGCAGGCTTTGTTCCTTTGGCTGAATGGTGGCGTTTGATTTTCTGGCTCATTTTTAAAATGAAATATACATTTAAATAAATAAACTTCCTCTGTGTATGTTTGTCTGGTATGTTGAATTCACAGATTTATTTCCTCCTACAGCATTAATGCAGTAATCCTCAGAATCATCATGCACAATCTCTGTCAAACTGTGAGGATAAGATCATCAGACAGGGAGTCTTTACTGGATGCTCTCTTTCTCTGCCTCTGCAGCAGAAGTCAGACTCAAATCTAGAAAGTCTCCTCAAAGTGGAAAAAAATTCAAAGTAGGACTAAGTGGAACAATGGACATCAATCTTAACACAAAAATGAAAAATCAGCACGTCTAACTTTTGTGCAAAACGTTTTCATTGACAATCTTTTGGTGGTAGACCACAGCAGCTGAACAATTTCTTGATGGCAAGAAGATTTTTAAAAGAGGGAAAATGGATTTAAAAAGTGGGAAACCAGGGGCTAATAATTGTAGAATGAGGTGAAAATGGTTTAAAATGGCAATAAGTGAAAAATGGACACCAATATCAGTAAAAAGGAAATATCTGCATCTCTTTTTTTTTTTGGTGCAGTTTACTTCATAATGTTGTTTTATTGACTATGTTTTGGTGGCAGGTTACAGCAACATTTTCTGATTCTACATTATTACATATTGATCATATTTATTAAATACTACTATTTAATTGCATTTTTGTTTCAGATAAAAAAGTCCAGTATGGTGGTTAGATAAGGAAATATTAAACTATAGTTTTTTTAATCTTTTCATTGTTCTAATGTGTTTCTTACATTCTCTTATCAGACAGCTTCATTTGTGCAGCTCTTGGAGACAAAGTTCCCTAAATGGGGAATAAAGTGTATTGTGTGCTGCTAATTCATCACTGAAGTTAGCTGCAGATGCTAATACAGATATACAAACCACCATGAGCTCAGCAGCTTTCAGCATCTTTACAGTGGCGAGGAAAACCTTCCCTTTAACAGGCAGGGACCTGAAGCAGAACCAGACTCATGTTAGCCATCTGCTGAAGCTGCCCCGGGGCTGGAAGGGGGGCCGGGGGTGGGGTGTGGTGGAGAAGCAGGAAAACAGGGGAGGGGGGAAAAGGCAAATAAGATAAACTTCTGTCTGTCACAGCCATAAAATAGTTTTATATTTGTAGGACACCAGTGTGCCGGGTCACTCGCCTTGTGGGAATGTGGGTCTGAATTAGGCTTTTATTCTGAAGGAACCAGGGCTAACTGCAGAGCATCAGTGTGAATGTGGGTCTGAATTAGGCTTTTATTCTGAAGGAATCAGGGCTAACTGCAGAGCATCAGTGTGAATGTGGGTCTGAATTAGGCTTTTATTCTGAAGGAATCAGGGCTAACTGCAGAGCATCAGTGTGAATGTGGGTCTGAATTAGGCTTTTATTCTGAAGGAACCAGGGCTAACTGAAGAGCACCAGTGTGAATGTGGCTCTGAATTAGGCTTTTATTCTGAAGGAACCAGGGCTAACTGCAGAGCACCAGTGTGAATGTGGCTCTGAATTAGGCTTTTATTCTGAAGGAACCAGGGCTAAGAGCACCAGCATGAGTGTGGGTCTGAATTAGGCTTTTATTCTGAAGGAACCAGGGCTAAGAGCACCAGTGTGAATGTGGGTCTGAATTAGGCTTTTATTCTGAAGGAACCAGGGCTAACTGCAGAGCATCAGTGTGAATGTGGGTCTGAATTAGGCTTTTATTCTGAAGGAACCAGGGCTAACTGCAGAGCACCAGTGTGAATGTGGGTCTGAATCTGGTTTTATTCTGAAGGAACCAGGGCCAAGAGCACCAGTGTGAATGTGGGTCTGAAATTGGCTTTTATTCTGAAGGAACCAGGGCTAAAAGCACCAGTGTGAATGTGGGTCTGGATTAGGCTTTTATTCTGAAGGAACCAGGGCTAACTGCAGAGCATCAGTGTGAATGTGGCTCTGAATTAGGCTTTTATTCTGAAGGAACCAGGGCTAACTGCAGAGCACCAGTGTGAATGTGGGTCTGAATTAGGCTTTTATTCTGAAGGATCCAGGGCTAAGGGCACCAGTGTGAGTGTGGGTCTGAATTAGGCTTTTATTCTGAAGGAACCAGGGCTAACTGCAGAGCACCAGTGTGAATGTGGGTCTAAATTTGGTTTTATTCTGAAGGAACCAGGGCTAAGAGCACCAGTGTGAATGTGGGTCTAAATTAGGCTTTTATTCTGAAGGAACCAGGGCTAACTGCAGAGCACCAGTGTGAATGTGGCCCTGAATTAGACTTTTATTCTGAAGGATCCAGGGCTAAGAGCACCAGCGTGAATGTGGGTCTGAATTAGGCTTTTATTCTGAAGGAACCAGGGCTAACTGCAGAGCACCAGCGTGAATGTGGGTCTGAATTAGGCTTTTATTCTGAAGGAACCAGGGCTAACTGCAGAGCACCAGTGTGAATGTGGGTCTGAATTTGGTTTTATTCTGAAGGAACCAGGGCTAACTGCAGAGCACCAGTGTGAATGTGGCTCTGAATTAGGCTTTTATTCTGAAGGATCCAGGGCTAAGGGCACCAGTGTGAGTGTGGGTCTGAATTTGGTTTTATTCTGAAGGAACCAGGGCTAAGAGCACCAGTGTGAATGTGGGTCTAAATTAGGCTTTTATTCTGAAGGAACCAGGGCTAACTGCAGAGCACCAGTGTGAATGTGGCCCTGAATTAGACTTTTATTCTGAAGGAACCAGGGCTAAGAGCACCAGCGTGAATGTGGGTCTGAATTAGGCTTTTATTCTGAAGGAACCAGGGCTAACTGCAGAGCACCAGTGTGAATGTGGGTCTAAATTAGGCTTTTATTCTGAAGGAACCAGGGCTAACTGCAGAGCACCAGTGTGAATGTGGGTCTAAATTAGGCTTTTATTCTGAAGGAACCAGGGCTAAGAGCACCAGTGTGAATGTGGGTCTGAATTAGGCTTTTATTCTGAAGGAACCAGGGCTAACTGCAGAGCACCAGTGTGAATGTGGGTCTGAATTAGGCTTTTATTCTGAAGGAACCAGGGCTAACTGCAGAGCACCAGCGTGAATGTGGGTTGGACATGACCGAGGGGATTCTTTCATTCATGCTGGATCAGGGTTTTGTCACTTTTTGCAGCTTTCAGAGATCAACGCACCAACGCCGTGTTTGTCCAGCCCTCATTCTCAGAGTTTGATTGCTTCTCACTCTGTTTCATTTTTGGCTCTTTACCTGCAGCTACATGGCACTTATTCCTGCTTTATGGCTTTAAGGCTTGAAGTGGCTGCTGAGGTTATGTTTTAGCCGGCAGCTGTTTGAGTCTAAGCCAGCAGAGCCTTAAACCCTGCGGCGGTGGAGGTAGGAGATCACCTCAAAGTTTGCTGATATTTGTTGGTGAATAGAGAGAGATGAGTTCTGCTCAGCCGGAGCAGTCTGTATTGATTAGGCTCAGTCTGATTACAGGATATATAAGTTTTAATTAATCATCAGGGTAATCAAAATGGCAGAGATATTCGGGGCTCACAGCAGACTTTTGGGACCAATCGGAGGCACTATTGATCAACAACCTTTGCCTCGCTCCTCCAAAGAGACACTCCTGCCGATGGAGGCCGAGAGATTGACCTTTCAGTCCCAAACAAATCTTCTCTTTTTATCCCTGACGCTGAAATGCCTCCTCTCGCTCCGCGCACACATAAATCCTCTGCATCCTGGCTCTGCTCGGTAATAAGTCTCCAAATCAGTTACATCAAAGTCCTCTCACAAGCACCTTCGGACATTTAACCGCCGCTTTGATCTAAGACTCATCCTTGGGAAAGGACACGCTGTTTGTTTCAGAATTCATCATTCATCCACATTTGAGATCTCAGGATGAATTACCAATAAGCATACATCTTTATCTTTAAAATTCTAATTTTCAATGGTTTTTAAGGGGGCTGCAACGGCTCACAGAGGTCAGAGTTCGGTTTGTAGCTTGGTTTTTGGTCACAGCTCGGTATGATCCAGGTTCAAAAGGAATAAAGTAACAGGAAGTCCTGGATGCATATTTGTAGGTACACCTAGGGAAAAAAATCAGTGCATTCTGGATGGATGTGCTATATTTATGATTTATAAGTTCAGTCGTTAAAGAACAGGCGTAGAGGTTATTTGTGCTAAATCACTGCTTGTAACTGATTGTCGTATGAAAGGAAGGTTATGACGGCTTCAGCCGTGAAAACAGGAGAGGGAGGAGAAGCTGCTGGGCCTTAGAGCTCTGCCGTCTCCTGCTAGTTGCTACTGCATGTTAACTTTCCTTTCATGTGTGTTTTGTCATGCAGGCTTCTTCTTTGGTTGTTACATACAAAAAAGTTGTAGACTTCATCTACAAAAAGGGGCAGAGCCGCCTCTTTTGCCTGAGAGGACTCCGATCAATAGACATCTGCAGTAAGATGCTGCAGATGTTTTATCAGTCTGTGGTGGCAAGTGTTCTGTTTTATGCTGCAGTCTGCTGGGGAGTTAGTGTAAAACACAAGGATGCAAGGCGTCTGAACAAACTGGTGAAAAAAGCTGGCTCTGTGGTCAGAATCAAGCTGAACTCATTGGAGGATGATGTGGAGAGATGCACACTGAAGATGGTGGAGGCCGTTCTGAGGAACATGGATTAACCCACTTCATATCTCCCTCAATGACCAAGGAAACAACGGTGGTGGACGGCTCCTATCCCTGCACTGCAGGACAGAAAGATTTAGGAACTCTTTCATACCATCAGCAGTAAGACTATATAATCCTACTGTAAACAGATGAGACTCCCAGACGATTGAATTTCCCTGCAGGGAAAAATAAAGTTATTGTATTGCATTGTATTATACAAGCAGTTAGCAAACAATCGGAAGCATCATCAGGAGGGGTCTGGCTGCAGACCACCACTGTGAGACTGTCTGGATGGAAATGCCATAATTCACTGGTCTGCAAGAGAGGGCTTTGGGGCTCTGGTCTGCAGCCAGACCGTTGGCATTGCTGGGGTGTGCACACTGCACACTGTTCCACATTATTATATAAATGACATTTTTCTCTTATTTTCCTAAATATTAACGCAAATGACAGAATATTTTTCAAGTCATCAGGCGTTAGAGCATGATTCAAGTGTTTTTGAACAAACTTCATAATGATAACCATTATCTTTTTGAAAATAAAAACCTCAAAATGCACTGTTCCACATTATTAAGCAGGAGTTTTAAAACATTTTATAGGTTGTAAAGACCTGAAAATGGTCATTCATTGAATTTGCAGCATTAGGAGGCCATATTCACTGAAATCAAAGCTATTTCAATCAAAAACATCTGAACAGGCCAAGTTCCATGTTAACATAGGAGCCCTTCTCTGATATCACCTTCACTATTCTTGCATCCATTGAACTTGTGAGTTTTTGGAGAGTTTCTGCTTGAATTTCTTTGCAGGATGTCAGAATATCCTCCCAGAGCTGCTGTTTTGATGTGAACTGCCTCCCACCCTCATAGATCTTTAGCTTGAGGATGCTCCAAAGGTTCTCAGCAGGGTTAAAGGTCAGGGGAGGATGGGGGCCACACCATGAGTTTCTCTCCTTTTATGCCCATAGCAGCCAATGACTCAGAGGGATTCTTTGCAGCATGAGATGGAGCATTGACATAACCAGTGTTGGGCAAGTTACTGAAAAATAGTAACTAGTTACAGTTACTAGTTACTGCTTGCAAAAAGTAACTGAGTTACTGCTTTGTAAAAGTAACTAGTTACTTTGAAAAGTAACTCAGGCATTACTTTTTTCACTTCAGTCCTCATTATTGTACACATCACATTAATTTGTGTAGTTATGACAGTGTGAGAGGAAATAACTCAAATTTTATATAACATTGTAGCCATCATCATTATGTTGGAAAGTGGTGAAACAATAGAGCTCAGTAGAAATGTTTCTCAATTTTTGACAGTGTTAAAGCATTTTTAACACTGTTTAAGCAGTCTCAAACAGATATAAACTACTCTACTGACAGAGTAAAGGTTAAATCCCGGCTGCTCTCTGAACATCTTTTTACATGGCGGTCCTATCCCTCGTCTTATCTTTTTCTCTCGTTATTTTTCTGAAGACAGCGGACTACACAGCTTATATCAGAAGCGTGTCTTTAACAGCATACCTTGCTATCCGTCTGTTTAGTGCTTCCTTAGTGATACACTCTGCAGCTGGCGGTGAATTAAATCCAGTCTTGGGTTGTTTACATGGGGCGGTTCCTCCCTGCTTGCTCTGCCCAGCTAACATGAGCTGTACCTGCGTTAGCGGTGTCTTTAGCTCTCCGGAAATTAGTTTAGCTGAAGCGTGTTGTTTAACTCAGTATTTCGTGAAGTTAAAACTGCTGTTCGTGGAGGTGGAAAGGTTTACTTCCCTGTTCTTTTTGTCCTTTATCCCAAGGAGGCAAAAGTAATTCTGGTGTTTCCAAGACAGAGAGCTCACGCTCGAGTGCTCAGCCATGACGTGTGTGTGTGCGCTTCAGTGCCTGTGTTTGTTTGTTTCTGCAGAGGCTGTTCTCTCTCCCAGGATGCTGATGTGCTCACCGCTCTGTCACGTCGTCTGCCGAACCGGATGTTTGCTAACCTTCATCAACAAGTTGTCAGCTGTAAAAGTAACGAGTAACGTGTGATCTAAATTCCCAGTAACGGTAACGGCGTTATTAATTTTGAAAAGAAACGCGTTACACTACCAGTTACCAATAAAAGTAACGTAGTTACTGTAACGCGTTACTTAGTAACGCGTTATGCCCAACACTGGACATAACCTTGCAAAGCAGATGGATACACCCGTTTCCCTGTTTCTCACTGGCTAATCCATCTTGCAAAGCTCCCGTCTGAACTGTGTGGGCCCGGTTAGAAAGTGACAGGACCAATCAGTGACGAGGGGCGGTACTTTCAGGTGCAGCAGAGTCGTGATGTAAACAAGCAGCAGCAAGAGCTGGTGCAGTTATGGAGGAAGAGATTAGCGTGGATGCTGCTAAAGCGCCAGTTTTATCAGAACTTGATGACATTTCTTCGTTAAAAGCAGAACAAAGAACAGCAGTGAGTCGTTTTCTTTTCAAAAACCACAAAAGTCGAGTACTGACATGTCTGCAGTCGCCATGGTTAACGTTATTCCTCAGTAGCTGAGCACGCGCAGCTCAATAGCTGCTACGTCACGTGTTTTGTTGCTCTGATTGGCCCGTAGAGATGTGAAAGACAGAACGTTCATCCAATCACACTTTGAGGATTTTTCAAAGCCTCTGCCTTTTCTCAAACGTTTCCTATTGAGGCTTTCACAGATGAATGTGTGAAACAAACCCATCTGGCGTGTCAGGTTAGCATTGTCATGCATGAAAATCCTTTTGCTACAGAAGGCACGGTTTTTCTTTTTGTACCATGGAAGAAAGCGGTCAGTCAGAAACTCTGTATACTTTGCCAAGGTCATTTTCACACCTTTAGGGACCATAAAGGGGCCTACCAGCTCTCTCCTCATGACTCCGCCCCCTCCTTGCTGACATCACAGCCTTTTTGGGACATGGTGGCCATCCACCAACCATCCACTACTCCTCCATCTGGACCATCCAGGGTTGCACGGCACTCATCAGTCAACAAGACTGTTTGAAAATGAGTCTTCATGTATTTCTGGGCCCACTGCAACCATTTCTGCTTGTGAGCATTGGTTAGGGGGGGCTGAATAGTAGGTTTATACACGACTGCAAGCCTCTGGAGGATGCTACACCTTCAGGTTGGTGAGACTCCTGAGTCACCAGCAGCTTCAAATACCTGTTTGCTGCTTTGTAATGGCATTTTAGCAGCTGCTCTCTTAATCTGATGAATTTGCCTTCCTCATTATGCCTTTATCTGCACGAACCCGTCTGTGCTCTGAATCAGACACTCATTTCTTCTATGTTAACATGGAACTTGGCCTGTTAAGATGTTTTTAATTGAAATAGCTTTGATTTCAGTAAATTTGACCTCCTAATGCTGCAAATTTAACAAATGACCATTTTCACTTCTTTACAACCTATAAAATCTTTTAAAAATCTGTTGTGCTTAATAATGTGGAACAGTGCATTTTGAGGTTCTTATTAAAAAAAAAAAGGTTATCATTATGTTCAAAAACATTTGAATTATGCTCTAGGACTGGGCAGGTAGGACTGGGTAGGTAAGACCAAGGATTTTTCTGGGTCTAAGCCCAGATCTAGGATCTTGAAAGATCAGTCCATCAGTGCTGTTCTTGGTTGCCTGTACAAAGTTTGCTGCAGTTAAAGGGTTACAGAGTCTTAACTGTCCCAAAGATAAATAACACTAGAGAGAACATCATTATTCTGCCTTCATGTTCAGTTTCTAAACCAGAGCCAGGAATCATTGCTATAAATACTTCAAATAGGTCAAACCAACTTTTTTTTTTTCATAGGAACAGATTGGCAGATGCATCCTGACACGGGCACAGCCTTAATTTCTGCTGCTTTAGGATGAAACCCAGATGCTGCCAAGCTGTATCTGGATGAGCGTTTGTCTGTGTGTAACCACATGGCAGCTAAACAAACACAAACACTGAAAGCAAACTGCTGCGCCTCATATCTGCTATCAAATATTCCCATGAACCCAGAGAGGGAAGTACCTGAGCGGGAACACATTTCCTGTGACACCCGTTTACATCTTGGCACAGTTTATCAGGAGGTGAGATAACGGGGGAGGCGATGAGCCGAGGGTGAGACTGAGTGGTGATGACAGAGAAAAACAAACATATTTCCCAGCTCGCTCCGACTGCCACTCTCTGATTGCCAGCTTTATGTGATAGACTTATTCAGAGTTTAATGAAAACACTCACTATGAACCGACGTCTCACCTGTAAAAATATGAAACAGACACAATCCTATCATCATCATCCTCGTCAGCGTCGTCACTGCAAAATAAAGATATAAAATATCTAAAGTGCCAAGCAGGATCACACTGCCTGTTCTGATTTACTGATGTAAGAATGTGCCATAAGCCAAACTTCAGGAGGTTCTGCAAAGGCTACAGACCGGGGAAATTACTCTTATACTCTTAGAAACCCTGTGTTTTCTCTTTTAAATGGAGCCACATTTATAAGGAGCATGCATTTGTGGGATGAGCAGCAGAGCTGAGGATGTGGGTTGGCTCATGAAAAATGTTCCAAATCTTCTCTGACAATCCCAAACAGAGTCAATGGTAGAATAAACTATGGCAAAAAAAGCTGCCATTGACTCTTGTTTGGTGGATTGGTAACCTGGTAAACACATCCATCTGGTAAACCTCTCATAGACGGTGTTTCAAAGGCCAAAGACATTGAAAAAAAACTCGAAACATTCTGTCAGTGTTAATTTAGTCGACTAAAACTATGACTACAAATGTTTGACATCCTTTTTTTCATATCAAAATCTGTGATATTTCTCCACTGTGGGTAAATCTGACAAAAACAACACATCTGTATCTATTCTGCCTCTCAGCTGTAGAAAGCAGAGACCCCAGGTTTGGCAGAGAACACACTACCATGATTTGGTACCAGATTTAGACAAGAGAATAAATGCTTGGACTAAAAGTGAAGAATAAAATGTGAGGACTTTTATGGACTAAACTGAGTTACATTTCATTTAAAGACTACAATTAAAAATAGTGGCCAAAATAAACACTGATCAGAACAACGAAACGTGACGTAGCCGCTACCGAGCTGCGCCCCTTTTAGCGCACGTGTCTCCAACACCAGCGCAAATGGGCCTGATGGTAAAGGGCAGTTATGGCAGGCCTCCTGGTAGCTCTATGAGACCGGAGATTGGCTGCATGCAGTCTGTTCTGGATTGTCTGGGCAGAGAGCCATCGGCCATATATACATCCTGCAAACCTTGACTACAAATCTGTAGAAGACAGCCTACGGTACCTCAGTGCTGACAGGGTGAGGAAACAGTCTTCTTGGGGTGTCATCTTCTTGGGACTCCCACTTCACGGCCTGTCTCTGACATCCCCCGTTAGATGGAACTTGACCTTTGGTTTGGAGATGGTACTAGGGTTCACTCCGAATAACAACAACTTGGTTTTGTAGAACACCAGCTTGAAGTGGCCCTATTGCACGGGCCCTATCCAGATCAGTAAAATGTGGCATGCTGATTCTTGGAGCAGACATCTACTGACCACTGTAGCAGGGCCCATGCTCACAGGTGCAGCACCTGTGAGTAGCAGAAGCTCAAAACAAGAGTCAACACAGCAAAATCAGCTGTTTGGCATTGGCAGAGAAGATTTGGCACATTTTTCATGGGCTGACCTAACCTGACACGCCAGATGGATTTGTTTCACACATCCATCTGGGAAAGCTTCAATAGGAAACGTTTGAAAAAAGGCAGAGGCTTTGAAAAATCCTCAAAGTGTGATTGGATGAACGTTCTGTCTGTCACATCTCTACGGGCCAATCAGAGCAACAAAACACGTGACGTAGCTGCTATCGAGCTGCGCGTGCTCAGCTACTGAGGAATAACATTAACCATGGCGACTGTAGACATGTCAGTACTCGACTTTTGTTGTTTTTGAAAAGAAAACGACTCACTGCTGTTCTTTGTTCTTCTTTTAACGAAGAAATGTTATCAAGTTCTGATAAAACTGGCGCTTTAGCAGCATCCACGCTAATCTCTTCCTCCATAACTGCACCAGCTCTTGCTGCTGCTTGTTTACGTCACGACTCTGCTGCACCTGAAAGTACCGCCCCTCATCACTGATTGGTCCTGTCACTTTCTAACCAGGCCCAAACAGTTCAGACGGGAGCTTTGCAAGATGGATTAGCC